>NW_027211890.1:2635572-3294465 GCF_036971445.1 Narcine bancroftii | reverse complement strand
ATTCCCTGCCACTGATTCCCCGCCCCTGATTCCCCATCTCTAATTCATCACATCTGATTCCCCACCTCTGCTTCCCCATCTCTGATTCTCTACCTCTGATTCGCAACCTCTGATTCCGAATATCTGATTCACCGCCTCTGTTTCCCCGCCTCTGATTCCCCGCCTCTGATTCTCCATATTTGATTCCCCGCCTCTGATTCCACATCTCTGATTCCCGGACTCTGATTCCCCTACTCTGATTCCCCGCCTCTGATTCCCCAGCTCTGATTTCCCGCATCTGATTCCCCACCTCTGATACAACATATCTGATTCCCGGCCTCTGTTTCTCCGCCTCTGATTCCCCACCTCTGATTCCCCATATCTGATTCCCCGCCTCTGATTCCCCACCTCTGATTCCCCTCCACTGATTCGCCAGCTAAGATTCCCCGCCTCTGATTCCCCGTGTCTGATTCCCTGCCTCTGATTCCCCGCCTCTGATTCCCCATCTCTGATTCACCACATCTGATTCCCCACCTCTGATTCCCCATCTCTGATTCCGCACATCCGATTCCCTGCCTATGATTCCCCGCCTCTGATTCCCCGCCTCTGATTCCCTGCCTCTGATTCGCAACCCCTAATTCCCCACCTCTGATTCGCCATATCTGATTCCCCTCCTCTGATTTGCCAGGTATCATTCCCATCCTCTGGTTTCCCGCATCTGATTCCCTGCCTCTGATTCCCCCCCTCTGATTCCCCATCTCTGATTCACCACCTCTGATTCCCCGCCTCTGTTTCCCCGCCTCTGATTGGCACCTCTGATACCCCGCCTCTGATTCCCCATCTCTAATTCATCACATTTGATTCCCCACCTCTGCTTCCCCATCTCTGATTCTCTACCTCTGATTCGCCACCTCTGATTCCCAATATCTGATTCACCGCCTCTGTTTCCCCGCCTCTGATTCCCCGCCTCTGATTCCCCATATCTGATTCCCCGCCTCTGATTCCCCATCTCTGATTCCCGGTCTCTGATTCCCCACCTCTGTTTCCCGGCCTCTGATTCCCCATCCCTGATTCACCGCCTCTGTTTCCCAGTGTCTGATTCCCTGCCTCTGATTCCCCGCCTCCGAATCCCCTCCTCTGATTCCCTGCCACTGATTCCCCGCCCCTGATTCCCCACCTCTGATACCCCATATCTGATTCCCCTCCTCTGTTTCCCCGCCTCTGATTCCCCACCTCTGTTTCCCCATATCTGATTCCCTGCCTCTGATTCCCCAACTCTGATTCCCCGCCTCTGATTCCCCAGCTATGATTCCCCACCTCTGATTCCCCACCTCTGATCCAACATATCTGATTCCCCGCCTCTGTTTCCCCGCCTCTGAATCCCCACCTCTGATTCCCCATATCTGATTCCCCGCCTCTGATACCCACCTCTGATTCCCCGCCTCTGATTTGCCAGATATGATTCCCATCCTCTGGTTCCCCGCATCTGATTCCCCGCCTCTGATTCCCCCCCTCTGATTCCCCATCTCTGATTCACCACCTCTGATTCCCCGCGTCTGATTCCCCGCCTCTGATTCCCCATCTCTGATTCCCCATCTCTGATTCCCCAATTCTGATTCCCCGCCTCTGATTCCCCAGCTCTGATTCCCCACCTCTGATTCCCCACCTCTGATCCAACATATCTGATTCCCCGCCTCTGTTTCCCCGCCTCTGAATCCCCACCTCTGATTCCCCATATCTGATTCCCCGCCTCTGATTCCCCACCTCTGATTCCCCGCCTCTGATTTGCCAGCTATGATTCCCATCCTCTGGTTCCCCGCATCTGATTCCCTGCCTCTGTTTCCCCGCCTCTGATTCCCCACCTCTGATTCACCATATCTGATTCCCCGCCTCTGATTCCCCACCACTGATTCCCCTCCTCTGATTCGCCAGTTATGATTGCCCGCCTCTGATTCCCCGTTTCTGATTCCCTGCCTCTGATTCCCCGCCTCTGATTCCCCATCTCTGACTCACCACCTCTGATTCACCACCTCTGATACCCCATCTCTGATTCCGCACATCCGATTCCCTGCCTCTGATTCCCCGCCTCTGATTCCCCGCCTCTGATTCCCTGCCTCTGATTCGCAACCTCTTATTCCCCACCTCTGATTCCCCATATCTGATTCCCCGCCTCTGTTTCCCCGCCTCTGATTGGCACCTCTGATACCCCGCCTCTGATTCCCCATCTCTAATTCATCACATCTGATTCCCCACCTCTGCTTCCCAATATCTGATTTACCGCCTCTGTTTCCCTGCCTCTGATTCCCCGCCTCTGATTCCCCATATCTGATTCCCCGCCTCTGATTCCCCATCTCTGATTCCCAGTCTCTGATTCCCCACCTCTGTTTCCCGGCCTCTGATTCCCAATCCCTGATTCACCGCCTCTAACTCCCAGTGTCTGATTCCCTGCCTCTGATTCCCCGCCTCTGAATCCCCTCCTCTGATTCCCTGCCACTGATTCCCCGCCCCTGATTCCCCACCTCTGATACCCCATATCTGATTCCCCGCCTCTGTTTCCCCGCCTCTGATTCCCCACCTCTGATTCCCCATATCTGATTCCCTGCCTCTGATTCCCCAACTCTGATTCCCCGCCTCTGATTCCCCAGCTCTGATTCCCCGCCTCTGATTCCCCACCTCTGATCCAACATATCTGATTCCCCGCCTCTGTTTCCCCGCCTCAGATTCCCCACCTCTGATTCCCCATATCTGATTCCCCGCCTATGATTCCCCACCTCTGATTCCCCGCCTCTGATTCGCCAGCTATGATTCCCCTCCTCTGGTTCCCCGCATCTGATTCCCCGCCTCTGATTCCCCGTGTCTGACCCTGCCTCTGATTCCACGCCTTTGATTCCCCATCTCTGATTCACCACCTCTGATTCCCCACCTCTGATTCCCCATCTCTGATTCTGCACATCCGATTCCCTGCCTCTGATTCCCCGCCTCTGATTCCCCGCCTCTGATTCCCTGCCTCTGATTCGCAACCTGTTATTCCCCACCTCTGATTCCCCATATCTGATTCCCCGCCTCTGTTTCCCTGCCTCTGATTCCCCGCCTCTGTTTCCCCATATCTGATTCCCCGCCTCTGTTTCACCGCCTCTGATTGGCACCTCCTATACCCCGCCTCTGATTCCCCATCTCTAATTCATCACATCTGATTCCACACCTCTGCTTCCCCATCTCTGATTCTCTACCTCTGATTCGCAACTTCTGATTCCGAATATCTGATTCACCGCCTCTGTTTCCCCGCTTCTGATTCCCCGCCTCTGATTCCCCATATCTGATTCCCCGCCTCTGATTCCCCATCTCTGATTCCCGGTCTCTGATTCCCCACCTCTGTTTCCCGGCCTCTCATTCCCCATCCCTGATTCACCGCCTCTGATTCCCAGTGTCTGATTCCCTGCCTCTGATTCCCCGCCTCTGAATCCCCTCCTCTGATTCCCTGCCACTGATTCCCCGCCCCTGATTCCCCACCTCTGATACCCCATATCTGATTCCCTGCCTCTGATTCCCGGCCTCTGTTTCCCCGCCTCTGATTGGCACCTCTGATACCCCGCCTCTGATTCCCCATCTCTAATTCATCACATCTGATTCCCCACCTCTGCTTCCCCATCTCCGATTCTCTACCTCTGATTCGCCACCTCTGTTTCCCAATATCTGATTCACCGCCTCTGATTCCCCATATCTTATTCCCCTACTCTGATTCCCCATCTCTGATTCCCGGTCTCTGATTCCCCACCTCTGTTTCCCGGCCTCTGATTCCCAATCCCTGATTCACCGCCTCTGACTCCCAGTGTCTGATTCCCTGCCTCTGATTCCCCGCCTCTGAATCCCCTCCTCTGATTCCCTGCCACTGATTCCCCGCCCCTGATTCCCCACCTCTGATACCCCATATCTGATTCCCCGCCTCTGTTTCCCCGCCTCTGATTCCCCACCTCTGATTCCCCATATCTGATTCCCTGCCTCTGATTCCCCAACTCTGATTCCCCGCCTCTGATTCCCCAGCTCTGATTCCCCGCCTCTGATTCCCCACCTCTGATCCAACATATCTGATTCCCCGCCTCTGTTTCCCCGCCTCTGATTCCCCACCTCTGATTCCCCATATCTGATTCCCCGCCTATGATTCCCCACCTCTGATTCCCCGCCTCTGATTCGCCAGCTATGATTCCCCTCCTCTGGTTCCCCGCATCTGATTCCCCGCCTCTGATTCCCCGTGTCTGACCCTGCCTCTGATTCCACGCCTTTGATTCCCCATCTCTGATTCACCACCTCTGATTCCCCACCTCTGATTCCCCATCTCTGATTCTGCACATCCGATTCCCTGCCTCTGATTCCCCGCCTCTGATTCCCCGCCTCTGATTCCCTGCCTCTGATTCGCAACCTGTTATTCCCCACCTCTGATTCCCCATATCTGATTCCCCGCCTCTGTTTCCCTGCCTCTGATTCCCCGCCTCTGTTTCCCCATATCTGATTCGCCGCCTCTGTTTCACCGCCTCTGATTGGCACCTCTGATACCCCGCCTCTGATTCCCCATCTCTAATTCATCACATCTGATTCCCCACCTCTGCTTCCCCATCTCTGATTCTCTACCTCTGATTCGCAACCTCTGATTCCGAATATCTGATTCACCGCCTCTGTTTCCCCGCTTCTGATTCCCCGCCTCTGATTCCCCATATCTGATTCCCCGCCTCTGATTCCCCATCTCTGATTCCCGGTCTCTGATTCCCCACCTCTGTTTCCCGGCCTCTCATTCCCCATCCCTTATTCACCGCCTCTGATTCCCAGTGTCTGATTCCCTGCCTCTGATTCCCCGCCTCTGAATCCCCTCCTCTGATTCCCTGCCACTGATTCCCCGCCCCTGATTCCCCATCTCTAATTCATCACATCTGATTCCCCACCTCTGCTTCCCCATCTCTGATTCTCTACCTCTGATTCGCAACCTCTGATTCCGAATATCTGATTCACCGCCTCTGTTTCCCCGCCTCTGATTCCCCGCCTCTGATTCTCCATATTTGATTCCCCGCCTCTGATTCCACATCTCTGATTCCCGGACTCTGATTCCCCTACTCTGATTCCCCGCCTCTGATTCCCCACCTCTGATTTCCCGCATCTGATTCCCCACCTCTGATACAACATATCTGATTCCCGGCCTCTGTTTCTCCGCCTCTGATTCCCCACCTCTGATTCCCCATATCTGATTCCCCGCCTCTGATTCCCCACCTCTGATTCCCCTCCACTGATTCGCCAGCTAAGATTCCCCGCCTCTGATTCCCCGTGTCTGATTCCCTGCCTCTGATTCCCCGCCTCTGATTCCCCATCTCTGATTCACCACATCTGATTCCCCACCTCTGATTCCCCATCTCTGATTCCGCACATCCGATTCCCTGCCTATGATTCCCTGCCTCTGATTCCCCGCCTCTGATTCCCTGCCTCTGATTCGCAACCTCTAATTCCCCACCTCTGATTCGCCATATCTGATTCCCCTCCTCTGATTTGCCAGCTATCATTCCCATCCTCTGGTTTCCCGCATCTGATTCCCTGCCTCTGATTCCCCCCCTCTGATTCCCCATCTCTGATTCACCACCTCTGATTCCCCGCCTCTGTTTCCCCGCCTCTGATTGGCACCTCTGATACCCCGCCTCTGATTCCCCATCTCTAATTCATCACATTTGATTCCCCACCTCTGCTTCCCCATCTCTGATTCTCTACCTCTGATTCGCCACCTCTGATTCCCAATATCTGATTCACCGCCTCTGTTTCCCCGCCTCTGATTCCCCGCCTCTGATTCCCCATATCTGATTCCCCGCCTCTGATTCCCCATCTCTGATTCCCGGTCTCTGATTCCCCACCTCTGTTTCCCGGCCTCTGATTCCCCATCCCTGATTCACCGCCTCTGTTTCCCAGTGTCTGATTCCCTGCCTCTGATTCCCCGCCTCCGAATCCCCTCCTCTGATTCCCTGCCACTGATTCCCCGCCCCTGATTCCCCACCTCTGATACCCCATATCTGATTCCCCTCCTCTGTTTCCCCGCCTCTGATTCCCCACCTCTGTTTCCCCATATCTGATTCCCTGCCTCTGATTCCCCAACTCTGATTCCCCGCCTCTGATTCCCCAGCTATGATTCCCCACCTCTGATTCCCCACCTCTGATCCAACATATCTGATTCCCCGCCTCTGTTTCCCCGCCTCTGAATCCCCACCTCTGATTCCCCATATCTGATTCCCCGCCTCTGATACCCACCTCTGATTCCCCGCCTCTGATTTGCCAGATATGATTCCCATCCTCTGGTTCCCCGCATCTGATTCCCCGCCTCTGATTCCCCCCCTCTGATTCCCCATCTCTGATTCACCACCTCTGATTCCCCGCGTCTGATTCCCCGCCTCTGATTCCCCATCTCTGATTCCCCATCTCTGATTCCCCAATTCTGATTCCCCGCCTCTGATTCCCCAGCTCTGATTCCCCACCTCTGATTCCCCACCTCTGATCCAACATATCTGATTCCCCGCCTCTGTTTCCCCGCCTCTGAATCCCCACCTCTGATTCCCCATATCTGATTCCCCGCCTCTGATTCCCCACCTCTGATTCCCCGCCTCTGATTTGCCAGCTATGATTCCCATCCTCTGGTTCCCCGCATCTGATTCCCTGCCTCTGTTTCCCCGCCTCTGATTCCCCACCTCTGATTCACCATATCTGATTCCCCGCCTCTGATTCCCCACCACTGATTCCCCTCCTCTGATTCGCCAGTTATGATTGCCCGCCTCTGATTCCCCGTTTCTGATTCCCTGCCTCTGATTCCCCGCCTCTGATTCCCCATCTCTGACTCACCACCTCTGATTCACCACCTCTGATACCCCATCTCTGATTCCGCACATCCGATTCCCTGCCTCTGATTCCCCGCCTCTGATTCCCCGCCTCTGATTCCCTGCCTCTGATTCGCAACCTCTTATTCCCCACCTATGATTCCCCATATCTGATTCCCCGCCTCTGTTTCCCCGCCTCTGATTGGCACCTCTGATACCCCGCCTCTGATTCCCCATCTCTAATTCATCACATCTGATTCCCCACCTCTGCTTCCCAATATCTGATTTACCGCCTCTGTTTCCCTGCCTCTGATTCCCCGCCTCTGATTCCCCATATCTGATTCCCCGCCCCTGATTCCCCACCTCTGATACCCCATATCTGATTCCCTGCCTCTGATTCCCCGCCTCTGTTTCCCCGCCTCTGATTGGCACCTCTGATACCCCGCCTCTGATTCCCCATCTCTAATTCATCACATCTGATTCCCCACCTCTGCTTCCCCATCTCCGATTCTCTACCTCTGATTCGCCACCTCTGATTCCCAATATCTGATTCACCGCCTCTGATTCCCCATATCTTATTCCCCGACTCTGATTCCCCATCTCTGATTCCCGGTCTCTGATTCCCCACCTCTGTTTCCCGGCCTCTGATTCCCAATCCCTGATTCACCGCCTCTGACTCCCAGTGTCTGATTCCCTGCCTCTGATTCCCCGCCTCTGAATCCCCTCCTCTGATTCCCTGCCACTGATTCCCCGCCCCTGATTCCCCACCTCTGATACCCCATATCTGATTCCCCGCCTCTGTTTCCCCGCCTCTGATTCCCCACCTCTGATTCCCCATATCTGATTCCCTGCCTCTGATTCCCCAACTCTGATTCCCCGCCTCTGATTCCCCAGCTCTGATTCCCCGCCTCTGATTCCCCACCTCTGATCCAACATATCTGATTCCCCGCCTCTGTTTCCCCGCCTCTGATTCCCCACCTCTGATTCCCCATATCTGATTCCCCGCCTATGATTCCCCACCTCTGATTCCCCGCCTCTGATTCGCCAGCTATGATTCCCCTCCTCTGGTTCCCCGCATCTGATTCCCCGCCTCTGATTCCCCGTGTCTGACCCTGCCTCTGATTCCACGCCTTTGATTCCCCATCTCTGATTCACCACCTCTGATTCCCCACCTCTGATTCCCCATCTCTGATTCTGCACATCCGATTCCCTGCCTCTGATTCCCCGCCTCTGATTCCCCGCCTCTGATTCCCTGCCTCTGATTCGCAACCTGTTATTCCCCACCTCTGATTCCCCATATCTGATTCCCCGCCTCTGTTTCCCTGCCTCTGATTCCCCGCCTCTGTTTCCCCATATCTGATTCGCCGCCTCTGTTTCACCGCCTCTGATTGGCACCTCTGATACCCCGCCTCTGATTCCCCATCTCTAATTCATCACATCTGATTCCCCACCTCTGCTTCCCCATCTCTGATTCTCTACCTCTGATTCGCAACCTCTGATTCCGAATATCTGATTCACCGCCTCTGTTTCCCCGCTTCTGATTCCCCGCCTCTGATTCCCCATATCTGATTCCCCGCCTCTGATTCCCCATCTCTGATTCCCGGTCTCTGATTCCCCACCTCTGTTTCCCGGCCTCTCATTCCCCATCCCTTATTCACCGCCTCTGATTCCCAGTGTCTGATTCCCTGCCTCTGATTCCCCGCCTCTGAATCCCCTCCTCTGATTCCCTGCCACTGATTCCCCGCCCCTGATTCCCCATCTCTAATTCATCACATCTGATTCCCCACCTCTGCTTCCCCATCTCTGATTCTCTACCTCTGATTCGCAACCTCTGATTCCGAATATCTGATTCACCGCCTCTGTTTCCCCGCCTCTGATTCCCCGCCTCTGATTCTCCATATTTGATTCCCCGCCTCTGATTCCACATCTCTGATTCCCGGACTCTGATTCCCCTACTCTGATTCCCCGCCTCTGATTCCCCAGCTCTGATTTCCCGCATCTGATTCCCCACCTCTGATACAACATATCTGATTCCCGGCCTCTGTTTCTCCGCCTCTGATTCCCCACCTCTGATTCCCCATATCTGATTCCCCGCCTCTGATTCCCCACCTCTGATTCCCCTCCACTGATTCGCCAGCTAAGATTCCCCGCCTCTAATTCCCCGTGTCTGATTCCCTGCCTCTGATTCCCCGCCTCTGATTCCCCATCTCTGATTCACCACATCTGATTCCCCACCTCTGATTCCCCATCTCTGATTCCGCACATCCGATTCCCTGCCTATGATTCCCCGCCTCTGATTCCCCGCCTCTGATTCCCTGCCTCTGATTCGCAACCTCTAATTCCCCACCTCTGATTCGCCATATCTGATTCCCCTCCTCTGATTTGCCAGCTATCATTCCCATCCTCTGGTTTCCCGCATCTGATTCCCTGCCTCTGATTCCCCCCCTCTGATTCCCCATCTCTGATTCACCACCTCTGATTCCCCGCCTCTGTTTCCCCGCCTCTGATTGGCACCTCTGATACCCCGCCTCTGATTCCCCATCTCTAATTCATCACATTTGATTCCCCACCTCTGCTTCCCTATCTCTGATTCTCTACCTCTGATTCGCCACCTCTGATTCCCAATATCTGATTCACCGCCTCTGTTTCACCGCCTCTGATTCCCCGCCTCTGATTCCCCATATCTGATTCCCCGCCTCTGATTCCCCATCTCTGATTCCCGGTCTCTGATTCCCCACCTCTGTTTCCCGGCCTCTGATTCCCCATCCCTGATTCACCGCCTCTGTTTCCCAGTGTCTGATTCCCTGCCTCTGATTCCCCGCCTCCGAATCCCCTCCTCTGATTCCCTGCCACTGATTCCCCGCCCCTGATTCCCCACCTCTGATACCCCATATCTGATTCCCCTCCTCTGTTTCCCCGCCTCTGATTCCCCACCTCTGTTTCCCCATATCTGATTCCCTGCCTCTGATTCCCCAACTCTGATTCCCCGCCTCTGATTCCCCAGCTATGATTCCCCACCTCTGATTCCCCACCTCTGATCCAACATATCTGATTCCCCGCCTCTGTTTCCCCGCCTCTGAATCCCCACCTCTGATTCCCCATATCTGATTCCCCGCCTCTGATACCCACCTCTGATTCCCCGCCTCTGATTTGCCAGATATGATTCCCATCCTCTGGTTCCCCGCATCTGATTCCCCGCCTCTGATTCCCCCCCTCTGATTCCCCATCTCTGATTCACCACCTCTGATTCCCCGCGTCTGATTCCCCGCCTCTGATTCCCCATCTCTGATTCCCCATCTCTGATTCCCAATATCTGATTCCCCGCCTCTGATTCCCCACCACTGATTCCCCTCCTCTGATTCGCCAGTTATGATTGCCCGCCTCTGATTCCCCGTTTCTGATTCCCTGCCTCTGATTCCCCGCCTCTGATTCCCCATCTCTGACTCACCACCTCTGATTCACCACCTCTGATACCCCATCTCTGATTCCGCACATCCGATTCCCTGCCTCTGATTCCCCGCCTCTGATTCCCCGCCTCTGATTCCCTGCCTCTGATTCGCAACCTCTTATTCCCCACCTCTGATTCCCCATATCTGATTCCCCGCCTCTGTTTCCCCGCCTCTGATTGGCACCTCTGATACCCCGCCTCTGATTCCCCATCTCTAATTCATCACATCTGATTCCCCACCTCTGCTTCCCAATATCTGATTTACCGCCTCTGTTTCCCTGCCTCTGATTCCCCGCCTCTGATTCCCCATATCTGATTCCCCGCCTCTGATTCCCCATCTCTGATTCCCGGTCTCTGATTCCCCACCTCTGTTTCCCGGCCTCTGATTCCCAATCCCTGATTCACCGCCTCTAACTCCCAGTGTCTGATTCCCTGCCTCTGATTCCCCGCCTCTGAATCCCCTCCTCTGATTCCCTGCCACTGATTCCCCGCCCCTGATTCCCCACCTCTGATACCCCATATCTGATTCCCCGCCTCTGTTTCCCCGCCTCTGATTCCCCACCTCTGATTCCCCATATCTGATTCCCTGCCTCTGATTCCCCAACTCTGATTCCCCGCCTCTGATTCCCCAGCTCTGATTCCCCGCCTCTGATTCCCCACCTCTGATCCAACATATCTGATTCCCCGCCTCTGTTTCCCCGCCTCAGATTCCCCACCTCTGATTCCCCATATCTGATTCCCCGCCTATGATTCCCCACCTCTGATTCCCCGCCTCTGATTCGCCAGCTATGATTCCCCTCCTCTGGTTCACCGCATCTGATTCCCCGCCTCTGATTCCCCGTGTCTGACCCTGCCTCTGATTCCACGCCTTTGATTCCCCATCTCTGATTCACCACCTCTGATTCCCCACCTCTGATTCCCCATCTCTGATTCTGCACATCCGATTCCCTGCCTCTGATTCCCCGCCTCTGATTCCCCGCCTCTGATTCCCTGCCTCTGATTCGCAACCTGTTATTCCCCACCTCTGATTCCCCATATCTGATTCCCCGCCTCTGTTTCCCTGCCTCTGATTCCCCGCCTCTGTTTCCCCATATCTGATTCCCCGCCTCTGTTTCACCGCCTCTGATTGGCACCTCCTATACCCCGCCTCTGATTCCCCATCTCTAATTCATCACATCTGATTCCACACCTCTGCTTCCCCATCTCTGATTCTCTACCTCTGATTCGCAACTTCTGATTCCGAATATCTGATTCACCGCCTCTGTTTCCCCGCTTCTGATTCCCCGCCTCTGATTCCCCATATCTGATTCCCCGCCTCTGATTCCCCATCTCTGATTCCCGGTCTCTGATTCGCCACCTCTGTTTCCCGGCCTCTCATTCCCCATCCCTGATTCACCGCCTCTGATTCCCAGTGTCTGATTCCCTGCCTCTGATTCCCCGCCTCTGAATCCCCTCCTCTGATTCCCTGCCACTGATTCCCCGCCCCTGATTCCCCACCTCTGATACCCCATATCTGATTCCCTGCCTCTGATTCCCGGCCTCTGTTTCCCCGCCTCTGATTGGCACCTCTGATACCCCGCCTCTGATTCCCCATCTCTAATTCATCACATCTGATTCCCCACCTCTGCTTCCCCATCTCCGATTCTCTACCTCTGATTCGCCACCTCTGATTCCCAATATCTGATTCACCGCCTCTGATTCCCCATATCTTATTCCCCGACTCTGATTCCCCATCTCTGATTCCCGGTCTCTGATTCCCCACCTCTGTTTCCCGGCCTCTGATTCCCAATCCCTGATTCACCGCCTCTGACTCCCAGTGTCTGATTCCCTGCCTCTGATTCCCCGCCTCTGAATCCCCTCCTCTGATTCCCTGCCACTGATTCCCCGCCCCTGATTCCCCACCTCTGATACCCCATATCTGATTCCCCGCCTCTGTTTCCCCGCCTCTGATTCCCCACCTCTGATTCCCCATATCTGATTCCCTGCCTCTGATTCCCCAACTCTGATTCCCCGCCTCTGATTCCCCAGCTCTGATTCCCCGCCTCTGATTCCCCACCTCTGATCCAACATATCTGATTCCCCGCCTCTGTTTCCCCGCCTCTGATTCCCCACCTCTGATTCCCCATATCTGATTCCCCGCCTATGATTCCCCACCTCTGATTCCCCGCCTCTGATTCGCCAGCTATGATTCCCCTCCTCTGGTTCCCCGCATCTGATTCCCCGCCTCTGATTCCCCGTGTCTGACCCTGCCTCTGATTCCACGCCTTTGATTCCCCATCTCTGATTCACCACCTCTGATTCCCCACCTCTGATTCCCCATCTCTGATTCTGCACATCCGATTCCCTGCCTCTGATTCCCCGCCTCTGATTCCCCGCCTCTGATTCCCTGCCTCTGATTCGCAACCTGTTATTCCCCACCTCTGATTCCCCATATCTGATTCCCCGCCTCTGTTTCCCTGCCTCTGATTCCCCGCCTCTGTTTCCCCATATCTGATTCGCCGCCTCTGTTTCACCGCCTCTGATTGGCACCTCTGATACCCCGCCTCTGATTCCCCATCTCTAATTCATCACATCTGATTCCCCACCTCTGCTTCCCCATCTCTGATTCTCTACCTCTGATTCGCAACCTCTGATTCCGAATATCTGATTCACCGCCTCTGTTTCCCCGCTTCTGATTCCCCGCCTCTGATTCCCCATATCTGATTCCCCGCCTCTGATTCCCCATCTCTGATTCCCGGTCTCTGATTCCCCACCTCTGTTTCCCGGCCTCTCATTCCCCATCCCTTATTCACCGCCTCTGATTCCCAGTGTCTGATTCCCTGCCTCTGATTCCCCGCCTCTGAATCCCCTCCTCTGATTCCCTGCCACTGATTCCCCGCCCCTGATTCCCCATCTCTAATTCATCACATCTGATTCCCCACCTCTGCTTCCCCATCTCTGATTCTCTACCTCTGATTCGCAACCTCTGATTCCGAATATCTGATTCACCGCCTCTGTTTCCCCGCCTCTGATTCCCCGCCTCTGATTCTCCATATTTGATTCCCCGCCTCTGATTCCACATCTCTGATTCCCGGACTCTGATTCCCCTACTCTGATTCCCCGCCTCTGATTCCCCAGCTCTGATTTCCCGCATCTGATTCCCCACCTCTGATACAACATATCTGATTCCCGGCCTCTGTTTCTCCGCCTCTGATTCCCCACCTCTGATTCCCCATATCTGATTCCCCGCCTCTGATTCCCCACCTCTGATTCCCCTCCACTGATTCGCCAGCTAAGATTCCCCGCCTCTGATTCCCCGTGTCTGATTCCCTGCCTCTGATTCCCCGCCTCTGATTCCCCATCTCTGATTCACCACATCTGATTCCCCACCTCTGATTCCCCATCTCTGATTCCGCACATCCGATTCCCTGCCTATGATTCCCTGCCTCTGATTCCCCGCCTCTGATTCCCTGCCTCTGATTCGCAACCTCTTATTCCCCACCTCTGATTCGCCATATCTGATTCCCCTCCTCTGATTTGCCAGCTATCATTCCCATCCTCTGGTTTCCCGCATCTGATTCCCTGCCTCTGATTCCCCCCCTCTGATTCCCCATCTCTGATTCACCACCTCTGATTCCCCGCCTCTGTTTCCCCGCCTCTGATTGGCACCTCTGATACCCCGCCTCTGATTCCCCATCTCTAATTCATCACATTTGATTCCCCACCTCTGCTTCCCCATCTCTGATTCTCTACCTCTGATTCGCCACCTCTGATTCCCAATATCTGATTCACCGCCTCTGTTTCCCCGCCTCTGATTCCCCGCCTCTGATTCCCCATATCTGATTCCCCGCCTCTGATTCCCCATCTCTGATTCCCGGTCTCTGATTCCCCACCTCTGTTTCCCGGCCTCTGATTCCCCATCCCTGATTCACCGCCTCTGTTTCCCAGTGTCTGATTCCCTGCCTCTGATTCCCCGCCTCCGAATCCCCTCCTCTGATTCCCTGCCACTGATTCCCCGCCCCTGATTCCCCACCTCTGATACCCCATATCTGATTCCCCTCCTCTGTTTCCCCGCCTCTGATTCCCCACCTCTGTTTCCCCATATCTGATTCCCTGCCTCTGATTCCCCAACTCTGATTCCCCGCCTCTGATTCCCCAGCTATGATTCCCCACCTCTGATTCCCCACCTCTGATCCAACATATCTGATTCCCCGCCTCTGTTTCCCCGCCTCTGAATCCCCACCTCTGATTCCCCATATCTGATTCCCCGCCTCTGATACCCACCTCTGATTCCCCGCCTCTGATTTGCCAGATATGATTCCCATCCTCTGGTTCCCCGCATCTGATTCCCCGCCTCTGATTCCCCCCCTCTGATTCCCCATCTCTGATTCACCACCTCTGATTCCCCGCGTCTGATTCCCCGCCTCTGATTCCCCATCTCTGATTCCCCATCTCTGATTCCCCAATTCTGATTCCCCGCCTCTGATTCCCCAGCTCTGATTCCCCACCTCTGATTCCCCACCTCTGATCCAACATATCTGATTCCCCGCCTCTGTTTCCCCGCCTCTGAATCCCCACCTCTGATTCCCCATATCTGATTCCCCGCCTCTGATTCCCCACCTCTGATTCCCCGCCTCTGATTTGCCAGCTATGATTCCCATCCTCTGGTTCCCCGCATCTGATTCCCTGCCTCTGTTTCCCCGCCTCTGATTCCCCACCTCTGATTCACCATATCTGATTCCCCGCCTCTGATTCCCCACCACTGATTCCCCTCCTCTGATTCGCCAGTTATGATTGCCCGCCTCTGATTCCCCGTTTCTGATTCCCTGCCTCTGATTCCCCGCCTCTGATTCCCCATCTCTGACTCACCACCTCTGATTCACCACCTCTGATACCCCATCTCTGATTCCGCACATCCGATTCCCTGCCTCTGATTCCCCGCCTCTGATTCCCCGCCTCTGATTCCCTGCCTCTGATTCGCAACCTCTTATTCCCCACCTATGATTCCCCATATCTGATTCCCCGCCTCTGTTTCCCCGCCTCTGATTGGCACCTCTGATACCCCGCCTCTGATTCCCCATCTCTAATTCATCACATCTGATTCCCCACCTCTGCTTCCCAATATCTGATTTACCGCCTCTGTTTCCCTGCCTCTGATTCCCCGCCTCTGATTCCCCATATCTGATTCCCCGCCCCTGATTCCCCACCTCTGATACCCCATATCTGATTCCCTGCCTCTGATTCCCCGCCTCTGTTTCCCCGCCTCTGATTGGCACCTCTGATACCCCGCCTCTGATTCCCCATCTCTAATTCATCACATCTGATTCCCCACCTCTGCTTCCCCATCTCCGATTCTCTACCTCTGATTCGCCACCTCTGATTCCCAATATCTGATTCACCGCCTCTGATTCCCCATATCTTATTCCCCGACTCTGATTCCCCATCTCTGATTCCCGGTCTCTGATTCCCCACCTCTGTTTCCCGGCCTCTGATTCCCAATCCCTGATTCACCGCCTCTGACTCCCAGTGTCTGATTCCCTGCCTCTGATTCCCCGCCTCTGAATCCCCTCCTCTGATTCCCTGCCACTGATTCCCCGCCCCTGATTCCCCACCTCTGATACCCCATATCTGATTCCCCGCCTCTGTTTCCCCGCCTCTGATTCCCCACCTCTGATTCCCCATATCTGATTCCCTGCCTCTGATTCCCCAACTCTGATTCCCCGCCTCTGATTCCCCAGCTCTGATTCCCCGCCTCTGATTCCCCACCTCTGATCCAACATATCTGATTCCCCGCCTCTGTTTCCCCGCCTCTGATTCCCCACCTCTGATTCCCCATATCTGATTCCCCGCCTATGATTCCCCACCTCTGATTCCCCGCCTCTGATTCGCCAGCTATGATTCCCCTCCTCTGGTTCCCCGCATCTGATTCCCCGCCTCTGATTCCCCGTGTCTGACCCTGCCTCTGATTCCACGCCTTTGATTCCCCATCTCTGATTCACCACCTCTGATTCCCCACCTCTGATTCCCCATCTCTGATTCTGCACATCCGATTCCCTGCCTCTGATTCCCCGCCTCTGATTCCCCGCCTCTGATTCCCTGCCTCTGATTCGCAACCTGTTATTCCCCACCTCTGATTCCCCATATCTGATTCCCCGCCTCTGTTTCCCTGCCTCTGATTCCCCGCCTCTGTTTCCCCATATCTGATTCGCCGCCTCTGTTTCACCGCCTCTGATTGGCACCTCTGATACCCCGCCTCTGATTCCCCATCTCTAATTCATCACATCTGATTCCCCACCTCTGCTTCCCCATCTCTGATTCTCTACCTCTGATTCGCAACCTCTGATTCCGAATATCTGATTCACCGCCTCTGTTTCCCCGCTTCTGATTCCCTGCCTCTGATTCCCCATATCTGATTCCCCGCCTCTGATTCCCCATCTCTGATTCCCGGTCTCTGATTCCCCACCTCTGTTTCCCGGCCTCTCATTCCCCATCCCTTATTCACCGCCTCTGATTCCCAGTGTCTGATTCCCTGCCTCTGATTCCCCGCCTCTGAATCCCCTCCTCTGATTCCCTGCCACTGATTCCCCGCCCCTGATTCCCCATCTCTCATTCATCACATCTGATTCCCCACCTCTGCTTCCCCATCTCTGATTCTCTACCTCTGATTCGCAACCTCTGATTCCGAATATCTGATTCACCGCCTCTGTTTCCCCGCCTCTGATTCCCCGCCTCTGATTCTCCATATTTGATTCCCCGCCTCTGATTCCACATCTCTGATTCCCGGACTCTGATTCCCCTACTCTGATTCCCCGCCTCTGATTCCCCAGCTCTGATTTCCCGCATCTGATTCCCCACCTCTGATACAACATATCTGATTCCCGGCCTCTGTTTCTCCGCCTCTGATTCCCCACCTCTGATTCCCCATATCTGATTCCCCGCCTCTGATTCCCCACCTCTGATTCCCCTCCACTGATTCGCCAGCTAAGATTCCCCGCCTCTAATTCCCCGTGTCTGATTCCCTGCCTCTGATTCCCCGCCTCTGATTCCCCATCTCTGATTCACCACATCTGATTCCCCACCTCTGATTCCCCATCTCTGATTCCGCACATCCGATTCCCTGCCTATGATTCCCCGCCTCTGATTCCCCGCCTCTGATTCCCTGCCTCTGATTCGCAACCTCTAATTCCCCACCTCTGATTCGCCATATCTGATTCCCCTCCTCTGATTTGCCAGCTATCATTCCCATCCTCTGGTTTCCCGCATCTGATTCCCTGCCTCTGATTCCCCCCCTCTGATTCCCCATCTCTGATTCACCACCTCTGATTCCCCGCCTCTGTTTCCCCGCCTCTGATTGGCACCTCTGATACCCCGCCTCTGATTCCCCATCTCTAATTCATCACATTTGATTCCCCACCTCTGCTTCCCCATCTCTGATTCTCTACCTCTGATTCGCCACCTCTGATTCCCAATATCTGATTCACCGCCTCTGTTTCCTCGCCTCTGATTCCCCGCCTCTGATTCCCCATATCTGATTCCCCGCCTCTGATTCCCCATCTCTGATTCCCGGTCTCTGATTCCCCACCTCTGTTTCCCGGCCTCTGATTCCCCATCCCTGATTCACCGCCTCTGTTTCCCAGTGTCTGATTCCCTGCCTCTGATTCCCCGCCTCCGAATCCCCTCCTCTGATTCCCTGCCACTGATTCCCCGCCCCTGATTCCCCACCTCTGATACCCCATATCTGATTCCCCTCCTCTGTTTCCCCGCCTCTGATTCCCCACCTCTGTTTCCCCATATCTGATTCCCTGCCTCTGATTCCCCAACTCTGATTCCCCGCCTCTGATTCCCCAGCTATGATTCCCCACCTCTGATTCCCCACCTCTGATCCAACATATCTGATTCCCCGCCTCTGTTTCCCCGCCTCTGAATCCCCACCTCTGATTCCCCATATCTGATTCCCCGCCTCTGATACCCACCTCTGATTCCCCGCCTCTGATTTGCCAGATATGATTCCCATCCTCTGGTTCCCCGCATCTGATTCCCCGCCTCTGATTCCCCCCCTCTGATTCCCCATCTCTGATTCACCACCTCTGATTCCCCGCGTCTGATTCCCCGCCTCTGATTCCCCATCTCTGATTCCCCATCTCTGATTCCCCAATTCTGATTCCCCGCCTCTGATTCCCCAGCTCTGATTCCCCACCTCTGATTCCCCACCTCTGATCCAACATATCTGATTCCCCGCCTCTGTTTCCCCGCCTCTGAATCCCCACCTCTGATTCCCCATATCTGATTCCCCGCCTCTGATTCCCCACCTCTGATTCCCCGCCTCTGATTTGCCAGCTATGATTCCCATCCTCTGGTTCCCCGCATCTGATTCCCTGCCTCTGTTTCCCCGCCTCTGATTCCCCACCTCTGATTCACCATATCTGATTCCCCGCCTCTGATTCCCCACCACTGATTCCCCTCCTCTGATTCGCCAGTTATGATTGCCCGCCTCTGATTCCCCGTTTCTGATTCCCTGCCTCTGATTCCCCGCCTCTGATTCCCCATCTCTGACTCACCACCTCTGATTCACCACCTCTGATACCCCATCTCTGATTCCGCACATCCGATTCCCTGCCTCTGATTCCCCGCCTCTGATTCCCCGCCTCTGATTCCCTGCCTCTGATTCGAAACCTCTTATTCCCCACCTCTGATTCCCCATATCTGATTCCCCGCCTCTGTTTCCCCGCCTCTGATTGGCACCTCTGATACCCCGCCTCTGATTCCCCATCTCTAATTCATCACATCTGATTCCCCACCTCTGCTTCCCAATATCTGATTTACCGCCTCTGTTTCCCTGCCTCTGATTCCCCGCCTCTGATTCCCCATATCTGATTCCCCGCCTCTGATTCCCCATCTCTGATTCCCGGTCTCTGATTCCCCACCTCTGTTTCCCGGCCTCTGATTCCCAATCCCTGATTCACCGCCTCTAACTCCCAGTGTCTGATTCCCTGCCTCTGATTCCCCGCCTCTGAATCCCCTCCTCTGATTCCCTGCCACTGATTCCCCGCCCCTGATTCCCCACCTCTGATACCCCATATCTGATTCCCCGCCTCTGTTTCCCCGCCTCTGATTCCCCACCTCTGATTCCCCATATCTGATTCCCTGCCTCTGATTCCCCAACTCTGATTCCCCGCCTCTGATTCCCCAGCTCTGATTCCCCGCCTCTGATTCCCCACCTCTGATCCAACATATCTGATTCCCCGCCTCTGTTTCCCCGCCTCAGATTCCCCACCTCTGATTCCCCATATCTGATTCCCCGCCTATGATTCCCCACCTCTGATTCCCCGCCTCTGATTCGCCAGCTATGATTCCCCTCCTCTGGTTCCCCGCATCTGATTCCCCGCCTCTGATTCCCCGTGTCTGACCCTGCCTCTGATTCCACGCCTTTGATTCCCCATCTCTGATTCACCACCTCTGATTCCCCACCTCTGATTCCCCATCTCTGATTCTGCACATCCGATTCCCTGCCTCTGATTCCCCGCCTCTGATTCCCCGCCTCTGATTCCCTGCCTCTGATTCACAACCTGTTATTCCCCACCTCTGATTCCCCATATCTGATTCCCCGCCTCTGTTTCCCTGCCTCTGATTCCCCGCCTCTGTTTCCCCATATCTGATTCCCCGCCTCTGTTTCACCGCCTCTGATTGGCACCTCCTATACCCCGCCTCTGATTCCCCATCTCTGATTCATCACATCTGATTCCACACCTCTGCTTCCCCATCTCTGATTCTCTACCTCTGATTCGCAACTTCTGATTCCGAATATCTGATTCACCGCCTCTGTTTCCCCGCTTCTGATTCCCCGCCTCTGATTCCCCATATCTGATTCCCCGCCTCTGATTCCCCATCTCTGATTCCCGGTCTCTGATTCCCCACCTCTGTTTCCCGGCCTCTCATTCCCCATCCCTGATTCACCGCCTCTGATTCCCAGTGTCTGATTCCCTGCCTCTGATTCCCCGCCTCTGAATCCCCTCCTCTGATTCCCTGCCACTGATTCCCCGCCCCTGATTCCCCACCTCTGATACCCCATATCTGATTCCCCGCCTCTGATTCCCCATCTCTGATTCCCGGTCTCTGATTCCCCACCTCTGTTTCCCGGCCTCTCATTCCCCATCCCTGATTCACCGCCTCTGATTCCCAGTGTCTGATTCCCTGCCTCTGATTCCCCGCCTCTGAATCCCCTCCTCTGATTCCCTGCCACTGATTCCCCGCCCCTGATTCCCCACCTCTGATACCCCATATCTGATTCCCCGCCTCTGTTTCCCCGCCTCTGATTCCCCACCTCTTATTTCCCATATCTGATTCCACGCGTCTGATTCCCCGCCTCTGATTGGCCGCCTCTGATACCCCGCCTCTGATTCCCCATCTCTAATTCATCACATCTGAGTCCCCACCTCTGCTTCCCCATCTCTGATTCTCAACCTCTGATTCGCCACCTCTGATTCCCCATATCTGATTCACCGCCTCTGTTTCCCCGCCTCTGATTCCCCGCCTCTGATTCCCCATATTTGATTCCCCGCCTCTGATTCCCCATCTCTGATTCCCGGACTCTGATTCCCCAACTCTGATTCCCCGCCTCTGATTCCCCAGCTCTTATTTCCCGCCTCTGATTCCCCACCTCTGATACAACATATCTGATTCCCGGCCTCTGTTTCTCCGCCTCTGATTCCCCACCTCTGATTCCCCATATCTGATTCCCCGCCTCTGATTCCCCACCTCTGATTCCCCTCCTCTGATTCGCCAACTAAGATTCCCCGCCTCTGATTCCCCGTGTCTGATTCCCTGCCTCTGATTCCCCGCCTCTGATTCCCCATCTCTGATTCACCACATCTGATTCCCCACCTCTGATTCCCCATCTCTGATTCCGCACATCCGATTCCCTGCCTCTGATTCCCCGCCTCTGATTCCCCGCCTCTGATTCCCTGCCTCTGATTCGCAACCTCTAATTCCCCACCTCTGATTCGCCATATCTGATTCCCCGCCTCTGATTTGCCAGCTATCATTCCCATCCTCTGGTTCCCCGCATCTGATTCCCTGCCTCTGATTCCCCCCCTCTGATTCCCCATCTCTGATTCACAACCTCTGATTCCCCGCCTCTGTTTCCCCACCTCTGATTGGCACCTCTGATACCCCGCCTCTGATTCCCCATCTCTAATTCATCACATTTGATTCCCCACCTCTGCTTCCCCATCTCTGATTCTCTACCTCTGATTCGCCACCTCTGATTCCCAATATCTGATTCACCGCCTCTGTTTCCCCGCCTCTGATTCCCCGCCTTTGATTCCCCATATCTGATTCCCCGCCTCTGATTCCCCATCTCTGATTCCCGGTCTCTGATTCCCCACCTCTGTTTCCCGGCCTCTGATTCCCCATCCCTGATTCACCGCCTCTGATTCCCAGTGTCTGATTCCCTGCCTCTGATTCCCCGCCTCTGAATCCCCTCCTCTGATTCCCTGCCACTGATTCCCCGCCCCTGATTCCCCACCTCTGATACCCCATATCTGATTCCCCTCCTCTTTTTCCCCGCCTCTGATTCCCCACCTCTGATTCCCCATATCTGATTCCCTGCCTCTGATTCCCCAACTCTGATTCCCCGCCTCTGATTCCCCAGCTATGATTCCCCACCTCTGATTCCCCACCTCTGATCCAACATATCTGATTCCCCGCCTCTTTTTCCCCGCCTCTGAATCCCCACCTCTGATTCCCCATATCTGATTCCCCGCCTCTGATACCCACCTCTGATTCCCCGCCTCTGATTTGCCAGCTATGATTCCCATCCTCTGGTTCCACGCATCTGATTCCCTGCCTCTGATTCCCCGCCTCTGTTTCCCCATCTCTGATTCACCACCTCTGATTCCCCATATCTGATTCCCCGCCTCTAATTCCCCACCTCTGATTCCCCGCCTCTGATTTGCCAGCTATGATTCCCATCCTCTGGTTCCCCGATTCTGATTCCCTGCCTCTGATTCCCCCCCTCTGATTCCCCATCTCTGATTCACCACCTCTGATTCCCCGCGTCTGATTCCCCGCCTCTGATTCCCCATCTCTGATTCCACATCTCTGATTCCCCAATTCTGATTCCCCGCCTCTGTTTCCCCACCTCGGATTCCCCGCCTCTGATTCCCCATATCTCATTCCCCGCCTCTGATTCCCCATCTCTGATTCCCGAACTCTGATTCCCCACCTCTGATTCCAAGTCCTCTTATTCCCGGCATCTGATTCCAGGCCACTGATTCCCGGCCTCTGATTCCCTGCCACTGATTCCCCGCCCCTAAATCCCCACCTCTGATTCCCCATATCTGATTCCCCGCCTCTGTCTCCCTGCCTCTGATTCGCCACCTCTGATACCCCGCCTCTGATTCCCCGCCTTTGACTCCCCGCCTCTGATTCCCTGCCTCTGATTCCAACCTCTGATTCCCCACATCTGATTCCCCATATCTGATTCCCCGCCAATGTTTTCCCGCCTCTGATTCCCCGCCTCTGTTTCCCCGCCTCTGATTCCCCGCCTCTGCTTCCCCAACTCTGATTCCCCGCCTCTGATTCCCCAGCTCTGATTCCCCGCCTCTGATTCCCCGTGTTTTATTCCCTGCCTCTGATTCCCCGCGTCTGATTCTCCATCTCTGATTCACCGCCATTGATTCGCCACATCTGATTCCCCATATCAGATTCCCCGCGTCTGTATCCCCGCCTCTGATTCCCCGCCTCTGATTCCCCATATCTCATTCCCCGCCTCTGATTCCCCATCTCTGATTCCGCACATCTGATTCCCTGCCTCTGATTCCCCACCTCTGATTCCCCATATCTGATTCCCGGCCTCTGTTTCCCCGCCTCTGATTCCCCGCCTCTGTTTCCCCATATCTAATTCCATGCCTCTGATACCCCAACACTGATTCCCCGCCTCTGATTCCCCAGCTCTGATTCCCCGCCTCTGATTCCCCGCATCTGATTCCCTGCCTCTGATTCCGCACATCCGATTCCCTGCCTCTGATTCCCCGCCTCTGATTCCCCGCCTCTGATTCCCGGCCTCTGATTCGCAACCTCTAATTCCCCACCTCTGATTCCCCATATCTGATTCCCCGCCTCTGTTTCCCTGCCTCTGATTCCCGGCCTCTGTTTCCCCATTTCTGATTCCCCTCCTCTGATTCCCAAACTCTGATTCCCCTCCTCTGATTCCCAAACTCTGATTCCCCGCCTCTGATTCCCCAGCTCAGATTCCCCACCTCTGATTCCCATTATCTGATTCCCCGCCTCTGATTCCCCATATCTGATTCACCGCCTCTGTTTCCCCGCCTCTGATTCCCCGCCTCTGATTCCCCATATCTGATTTCCCGCCTCTGATTACCCATCTCTGATTCCCCTCCTCTGATTCTGCAGCTATGATTCCCCGCCTCTGATTCCCCGTGTCTGATTCCGTGCCTCTGATTCCCCGCCTTTGATTCCCCATCTCTTATTCACCACCTCTGATTCCCCACCTCTGATTCCCCATCTCTGATTCCGCACATCCGATTCCCTGCCTCTGATTCCCCGCCTCTGATACCCCACCTCTGATTCCCTGCCTCTGATTCGCAACCTCTAATTCCCCACCTCTGATTCCACATATCTGATTCCCCGCCTCTGTTTCCCTGCCTCTGATTCCTCGCCTCTGTTTCCCCATATCTGATTCCCCGCCTCTGTTTCCCCGCCTCTGATTGGCACCTCTGATACCACGCCTCTGATTCCCCATCTCTAATTCATCACATCTGATTCCCCACCTCTGCTTCCCCATCTCTGATTCGCTACCTCCGATTCGCCACCTCTGATTCCCAATATCTGATTCACCGCCTCTGTTTCCCCGCCTCTGATTCCCCGCCTCTGATTCCCCATATCTGATTCCCCTCCTCTGATTCCCCATCTCTGATTCCCGGTCTCTGATTCCCCACCTCTGATTCCCGGCCTCTGATTCCCCATCCCTGATTCACCGCCTCTGATTCCCCGTGTCTGATTCCCTGCCTCTGATTCCCCGCTCTGATTCCCCACCTCTGATTCACCATATCTGATTCCCTGCCTCTGATTCCCCACCACTGATTCCCCTCCTCTGATTCGCCAGTTATGATTGCCCGCCTCTGATTCCCCGTTTCTGATTCCCTGCCTCTGATTCCCCACCTCTGATTCCCCATATCTGATTCCCCGCCTCTGATTCCCCACCTCTGATTCCCCGCCTCTGATTTGCCAGCTATGATTCCCATCCTCTGGTTCCACGCATCTGATTCCCTGCCTCTGTTTCCCCGCCTCTGATTCCCCGCCTCTGATTCCCCACCTCTGATTTCCCATATCTGATTCCACGCCTCTGATTCCCCGCCTCTGATTGGGCGCCTCTGATACCCTGCCTCTGATTCCCCATCTCTAATTCATCACATCTGATTCCCTACCTCTGCTTCCCCATCTCTGATTCTCAACCTCTGATTCGCCACCTCTGATTCCCCATATCTGATTCACCGCCTCTGTTTCCCCGCCTCTGATTCCCGGACTCTGATTCCCCAACTCTGATTCCCCGCCTCTGATTCCCCAGCTCTGATTTCCCGCCTCTGATTCACCACCTCTGCTTCCCCATCTCTGATTCTCTACCTCTGATTCGCCACCTCTGATTGCCCATATCTGATTCATCGCCTCTGTTTCCCCGCCTCTGATTCCCCGCCTCTGATTCCCCATATTTGATTCCCCGCCTCTGATTCCCCATCTCTGATTCCCGGACTCTGATTCCAAAAACTCTGATTCCCCGCCTCTGATTCCCCATATTTGATTCCCCTCCTCTGATTTCCCATCTCTGATTCCCGGACTCTGATTCCCCAACTCTGATTTCCCCGCCTCTGATTCCCCAGCTCTGATTTCCCGCCTCTGATTCCCCACCTCTGATACAACATATCTGATTCCCGGCCTCTGTTTCCCCGCCTCTGATTCCCCACCTCTGATTCACCATATCTGATTCCCCGCCTCTGATTCCCCACCACTGATTCCCCTCCTCTGATTCGCCAGTTATGATTGCCCGCCTCTGATTCCCCGTTTCTGATTCCCTGCCTCTGATTCCCCGCCTCTGATTCCCCATCTCTGACTCACCACCTCTGATTCACCACCTCTGATACCCCATCTCTGATTCCGCACATCCGATTCCCTGCCTCTGATTCCCCGCCTCTGATTCCCCGCCTCTGATTCCCTGCCTCTGATTCCCCGCCTCTGTTTCCCCGCCTCTGATTGGCACCTCTGATACCCCGCCTCTGATTCCCCATCTCTAATTCATCACATCTGATTCCCCACCTCTGCTTCCCCATCTCCGATTCTCTACCTCTGATTCGCCACCTCTGATTCCCAATATCTGATTCACCGCCTCTGATTCCCCATATCTTATTCCCCGCCTCTGATTCCCCATCTCTGATTCCCGGTCTCTGATTCCCCACCTCTGTTTCCCGGCCTCTGATTCCCAATCCCTGATTCACCGCCTCTGACTCCCAGTGTCTGATTCCCTGCCTCTGATTCCCCGCCTCTGAATCCCCTCCTCTGATTCCCTGCCACTGATTCCCCGCCCCTGATTCCCCACCTCTGATACCCCATATCTGATTCCCCGCCTCTGTTTCCCCGCCTCTGATTCCCCACCACTGATTCCCCATATCTGATTCCCTGCCTCTGATTCCCCAACTCTGATTCCCCGCCTCTGATTCCCCAGCTCTGATTCCCCGCCTCTGATTCCCCACCTCTGATCCAACATATCTGATTCCCCGCCTCTGTTTCCCCGCCTCTGATTCCCCACCTCTGATTCCCCATATCTGATTCCCCGCCAATGATTCCCCACCTCTGATTCCCCGCCTCTGATTCACCAGCTATGATTCCCCTCCTCTGGTTCCCCGCATCTGATTCCCCGCCTCTGATTCCCCGTGTCTGACCCTGCCTCTGATTCCACGCCTTTGATTCCCCATCTCTGATTCACCACCTCTGATTCCCCACCTCTGATTCCCCATCTCTGATTCTGCACATCCGATTCCCTGCCTCTGATTCCCCGCCTCTGATTCCCCGCCTCTGATTCCCTGCCTCTGATTCGCAACCTGTTATTCCCCACCTCTGATTCCCCATATCTGATTCTCTACCTCTGATTCGCAACCTCTGATTCCGAATATCTGATTCACCGCCTCTGTTTCCCCGCTTCTGATTCCCCGCCTCTGATTCCCCATATCTGATTCCCCGCCTCTGATTCCCCATCTCTGATTCCCGGTCTCTGATTCCCCACCTCTGTTTCCCGGCCTCTCATTCCCCATCCCTTATTCACCGCCTCTGATTCCCAGTGTCTGATTCCCTGCCTCTGATTCCCCGCCTCTGAATCCCCTCCTCTGATTCCCTGCCACTGATTCCCCGCCCCTGATTCCCCACCTCTGATACCCCATATCTGATTCCCCGCCTCTGTTTCCCCGCCTCTGATTCCCCACCTCTGATTTCCCATATCTGATTCCACGCCTCTGATTCCCCGCCTCTGATTGGCCGCCTCTGATACCCCGCCTCTGATTCCCCATCTCTAATTCATCACATCTGAGTCACCACCTCTGCTTCCCCATCTCTGAT
Organism: Narcine bancroftii; assembly: GCF_036971445.1. Taxonomy (NCBI): domain Eukaryota; kingdom Metazoa; phylum Chordata; class Chondrichthyes; order Torpediniformes; family Narcinidae; genus Narcine; species Narcine bancroftii. Next base: position 3,267,600 of record NW_027211890.1, on the reverse strand, counting down.
TCTCAACCTCTGATTCGCCACCTCTGATTCCCCATATCTGATTCACCGCCTCTGTTTCCCCGCCTCTGATTCCCCACCTCTGATTCTCCATATTTGATTCACCGCCTCTGATTCCCCATCTCTGATTCCCGGACTCTGATTCCCCTACTCTGATTCCCCGCCTCTGATTCCCCAGCTCTGATTTCCCGCATCTGATTCCCCACCTCTGATACAACATATCTGATTCCCGGCCTCTGTTTCTCCGCCTCTGATTCCCCACCTCTGATTCCCCATATCTGATTCCCCGCCTCTGATTCCCCACCTCTGATTCCCCTCCACTGATTCGCCTGCTAAGATTCCCCGCCTCTGATTCCCCGTGTCTGATTCCCTGCCTCTGATTCCCCGCCTCTGATTCCCCATCTCTGATTCACCACATCTGATTCCCCACCTCTGATTCCCCATCTCTGATTCCGCACATCCGATTCCCTGCCTATGATTCCCCGCCTCTGATTCCCCGCCTCTGATTCCCTGCCTCTGATTCGCAATCTCTAATTCCCCACCTCTGATTCGCCATATCTGATTCCCCTCCTCTGATTTGCCAGCTATCATTCCCATCCTCTGGTTTCCCGCATCTGATTCCCTGCCTCTGATTCCCCCCCTCTGATTCCCCATCTCTGATTCACCACCTCTGATTCCCCGCCTCTGTTTCCCCGCCTCTGATTGGCACCTCTGATACCCCGCCTCTGATTCCCCATCTCTAATTCATCACATTTGATTCCCCACCTCTGCTTCCCCATCTCTGATTCTCTACCTCTGATTCGCCACCTCTGATTCCCAATATCTGATTCACCGCCTCTGTTTCCCCGCCTCTGATTCCCCGCCTCTGATTCCCCATATCTGATTCCCCGCCTCTTATTCCCCATCTCTGATTCCCGGTCTCTGATTCCCCACCTCTGTTTCCCGGCCTCTGATTCCCCATCCCTGATTCACCGCCTCTGATTCCCAGTGTCTGATTCCCTGCCTCTGATTCCCCACCTCTGATACCCCATATCTGATTCCCCTCCTCTGTTTCCCCGCCTCTGATTCCCCACCTCTGTTTCCCCATATCTGATTCCCTGCCTCTGATTCCCCAACTCTGATTCCCCGCCTCTGATTCCCCAGCTATGATTCCCCACCTCTGATTCCCCACCTCTGATCCAACATATCTGATTCCCCGCCTCTGTTTCCCCGCCTCTGAATCCCCACCTCTGATTCCCCATATCTGATTCCCCGCCTCTGATACCCACCTCTGATTCCCCGCCTCTGATTTGCCAGATATGATTCCCATCCTCTGGTTCCCCGCATCTGATTCCCCGCCTCTGATTCCCCCCCTCTGATTCCCCATCTCTGATTCACCACCTCTGATTCCCCGCGTCTGATTCCCCGCCTCTGATTCCCCATCTCTGATTCCCCATCTCTGATTCCCCAATTCTGATTCCCCGCCTCTGATTCCCCAGCTCTGATTCCCCACCTCTGATTCCCCACCTCTGATCCAACATATCTGATTCCCCGCCTCTGTTTCCCCGCCTCTGAATCCCCACCTCTGATTCCCCATATCTGATTCCCCGCCTCTGATTCCCCACCTCTGATTCCCCGCCTCTGATTTGCCAGCTATGATTCCCATCCTCTGGTTCCCCGCATCTGATTCCCTGCCTCTGTTTCCCCGCCTCTGATTCCCCACCTCTGATTCACCATATCTGATTCCCCGCCTCTGATTCCCCACCACTGATTCCCCTCCTCTGATTCGCCAGTTATGATTGCCCGCCTCTGATTCCCCGTTTCTGATTCCCTGCCTCTGATTCCCCGCCTCTGATTCCCCATCTCTGACTCACCACCTCTGATTCACCACCTCTGATACCCCATCTCTGATTCCGCACATCCGATTCCCTGCCTCTGATTCCCCGCCTCTGATTCCCCGCCTCTGATTCCCTGCCTCTGATTCGCAACCTCTTATTCCCCACCTCTGATGCCCCATATCTGATTCCCCGCCTCTGTTTCCCCGCCTCTGATTGGCACCTCTGATACCCCGCCTCTGATTCCCCATCTCTAATTCATCACATCTGATTCCCCACCTCTGCTTCCCAATATCTGATTTACCGCCTCTGTTTCCCTGCCTCTGATTCCCCGCCTCTGATTCCCCATATCTGATTCCCCGCCTCTGATTCCCCATCTCTGATTCCCGGTCTCTGATTCCCCACCTCTGTTTCCCGGCCTCTGATTCCCAATCCCTGATTCACCGCCTCTAACTCCCAGTGTCTGATTCCCTGCCTCTGATTCCCCGCCTCTGAATCCCCTCCTCTGATTCCCTGCCACTGATTCTCCGCCCCTGATTCCCCACCTCTGATACCCCATATCTGATTCCCCGCCTCTGTTTCCCCGCCTCTGATTCCCCACCTCTGATTCCCCATATCTGATTCCCTGCCTCTGATTCCCCAACTCTGATTCCCCGCCTCTGATTCCCCAGCTCTGATTCCCCGCCTCTGATTCCCCACCTCTGATCCAACATATCTGATTCCCCGCCTCTGTTTCCCCGCCTCAGATTCCCCACCTGTGATTCCCCATATCTGATTCCCCGCCTATGATTCCCCACCTCTGATTCCCCGCCTCTGATTCGCCAGCTATGATTCCCCTCCTCTGGTTCCCCGCATCTGATTCCCCGCCTCTGATTCCCCGTGTCTGACCCTGCCTCTGATTCCACGCCTTTGATTCCCCATCTCTGATTCACCACCTCTGATTCCCCACCTCTGATTCCCCATCTCTGATTCTGCACATCCGATTCCCTGCCTCTGATTCCCCGCCTCTGATTCCCCGCCTCTGATTCCCTGCCTCTGATTCGCAACCTGTTATTCCCCACCTCTGATTCCCCATATCTGATTCCCAGCCTCTGTTTCCCTGCCTCTGATTCCCCGCCTCTGTTTCCCCATATCTGATTCCCCGCCTCTGTTTCACCGCCTCTGATTGGCACCTCTGATACCCTGCCTCTGATTCCCCATCTCTAATTCATCACATCTGATTCCACACATCTGCTTCCCCATCTCTGATTCTCTACCTCTGATTCGCAACTTCTGATTCCGAATATCTGATTCACCGCCTCTGTTTCCCCGCTTCTGATTCCCCGCCTCTGATTCCCCATATCTGATTCCCCGCCTCTGATTCCCCATCTCTGATTCCCGGTCTCTGATTCCCCACCTCTGTTTCCCGGCCTCTGATTCCCAATCCCTGATTCACCGCCTCTAACTCCCAGTGTCTGATTCCCTGCCTCTGATTCCCCGCCTATGATTCCCCACCTCTGATTCCCCGCCTCTGATTCGCCAGCTATGATTCCCCTCCTCTGGTTCCCCGCATCTGATTCCCCGCCTCTGATTCCACGTGTCTGACCCTGCCTCTGATTCCACGCCTTTGATTCCCCATCTCTGATTCACCACCTCTGATTCCCCACCTCTGATTCCCCATCTCTGATTCTGCACATCCGATTCCCTGCCTCTGATTCCCCGCCTCTGATTCCCCGCCTCTGATTCCCTGCCTCTGATTCGCAACCTGTTATTCCCCACCTCTGATTCCCCATATCTGATTCCCCGCCTCTGTTTCCCTGCCTCTGATTCCCCGCCTCTGTTTCCCCATATCTGATTCCCCGCCTCTGTTTCACCGCCTCTGATTGGCACCTCTGATACCCCGCCTCTGATTCCCCATCTCTAATTCATCACATCTGATTCCACACCTCTGCTTCCCCATCTCTGATTCTCTACCTCTGATTCGCAACTTCTGATTCCGAATATCTGATTCACCGCCTCTGTTTCCCCGCTTCTGATTCCCCGCCTCTGATTCCCCATATCTGATTCCCCGCCTCTGATTCCCCATCTCTGATTCCCGGTCTCTGATTCCCCACCTCTGTTTCCCGGCCTCTCATTCCCCATCCCTGATTCACCGCCTCTGATTCCCAGTGTCTGATTCCCTGCCTCTGATTCCCCGCCTCTGAATCCCCTCCTCTGATTCCCTGCCACTGATTCTCCGCCCCTGATTCCCCACCTCTGATACCCCATATCTGATTCCCCGCCTCTGTTTCCCCGCCTCTGATTCCCCACCTCTTATTTCCCATATCTGATTCCACGCGTCTGATTCCCCGCCTCTGATTGGCCGCCTCTGATACCCCGCCTCTGATTCCCCATCTCTAATTCATCACATCTGAGTCCCCACCTCTGCTTCCCCATCTCTGATTCTCAACCTCTGATTCGCCACCTCTGATTCCCCATATCTGATTCACCGCCTCTGTTTCCCCGCCTCTGATTCCCCGCCTCTGATTCCCCATATTTGATTCCCCGCCTCTGATTCCCCATCTCTGATTCCCGGACTCTGATTCCCCAACTCTGATTCCCCGCCTCTGATTCCCCAGCTCTTATTTCCCGCCTCTGATTCCCCACCTCTGATACAACATATCTGATTCCCGGCCTCTGTTTCTCCGCCTCTGATTCCCCACCTCTGATTCCCCATATCTGATTCCCCGCCTCTGATTCCCCACCTCTGATTCCCCTCCTCTGATTCGCCAACTAAGATTCCCCGCCTCTGATTCCCCGTGTCTGATTCCCTGCCTCTGATTCCCCGCCTCTGATTCCCCATCTCTGATTCACCACATCTGATTCCCCACCTCTGATTCCCCATCTCTGATTCCGCACATCCGATTCCCTGCCTCTGATTCCCCGCCTCTGATTCCCCGCCTCTGATTCCCTGCCTCTGATTCGCAACCTCTAATTCCCCACCTCTGATTCGCCATATCTGATTCCCCGCCTCTGATTTGCCAGCTATCATTCCCATCCTCTGGTTCCCCGCATCTGATTCCCTGCCTCTGATTCCCCCCCTCCGATTCCCCATCTCTGATTCACAACCTCTGATTCCCCGCCTCTGTTTCCCCACCTCTGATTGGCACCTCTGATACCCCGCCTCTGATTCCCCATCTCTAATTCATCACATTTGATTCCCCACCTCTGCTTCCCCATCTCTGATTCTCTACCTCTGATTCGCCACCTCTGATTCCCAATATCTGATTCACCGCCTCTGTTTCCCCGCCTCTGATTCCCCGCCTTTGATTCCCCATATCTGATTCCCCGCCTCTGATTCCCCATCTCTGATTCCCGGTCTCTGATTCCCCACCTCTGTTTCCCGGCCTCTGATTCCCCATCCCTGATTCACCGCCTCTGATTCCCAGTGTCTGATTCCCTGCCTCTGATTCCCCGCCTCTGAATCCCCTCCTCTGATTCCCTGCCACTGATTCCCCGCCCCTGATTCCCCACCTCTGATACCCCATATCTGATTCCCCTCCTCTTTTTCCCCGCCTCTGATTCCCCACCTCTGATTCCCCATATCTGATTCCCTGCCTCTGATTCCCCAACTCTGATTCCCCGCCTCTGATTCCCCAGCTATGATTCCCCACCTCTGATTCCCCACCTCTGATCCAACATATCTGATTCCCCGCCTCTGTTTCCCCGCCTCTGAATCCCCACCTCTGATTCCCCATATCTGATTCCCCGCCTCTGATACCCACCTCTGATTCCCCGCCTCTGATTTGCCAGCTATGATTCCCATCCTCTGGTTCCACGCATCTGATTCCCTGCCTCTGATTCCCCGCCTCTGTTTCCCCATCTCTGATTCACCACCTCTGATTCCCCATATCTGATTCCCCGCCTCTAATTCCCCACCTCTGATTCCCCGCCTCTGATTTGCCAGCTATGATTCCCATCCTCTGGTTCCCCGATTCTGATTCCCTGCCTCTGATTCCCCCCCTCTGATTCCCCATCTCTGATTCACCACCTCTGATTCCCCGGGTCTGATTCCCCGCCTCTGATTCCCCATCTCTGATTCCACATCTCTGATTCCCCAATTCTGATTCCCCGCCTCTGTTTCCCCACCTCTGATTCCCCGCCTCTGATTCCCCATATCTCATTCCCCGCCTCTGATTCCCCATCTCTGATTCCCGAACTCTGATTCCCCACCTCTGATTCCAAGTCCTCTTATTCCCGGCATCTGATTCCAGGCCACTGATTCCCGGCCTCTGATTCCCTGCCACTGATTCCCCGCCCCTAAATCCCCACCTCTGATTCCCCATATCTGATTCCCCGCCTCTGTTTCCCTGCCTCTGATTCGCCACCTCTGATACCCCGCCTCTGATTCCCCGCCTTTGACTCCCCGCCTCTGATTCCCTGCCTCTGATTCCCAACCTCTGATTCCCCACATCTGATTCCCCATATCTGATTCCCCGCCAATGTTTTCCCGCCTCTGATTCCCCGCATCTGTTTCCCCGCCTCTGATTCCCCGCCTCTGCTTCCCCAACTCTGATTCCCCGCCTCTGATTCCCCAGCTCTGATTCCCCGCCTCTGATTCCCCGTGTTTTATTCCCTGCCTCTGATTCCCCGCGTCTGATTCTCCATCTGTGATTCACCGCCATTGATTCGCCACATCTGATTCCCCATATCAGATTCCCCGCGTCTGTATCCCCGCCTCTGATTCCCCGCCTCTGATTCCCCATATCTCATTCCCCGCCTCTGATTCCCCATCTCTGATTCCGCACATCTGATTCCCTGCCTCTGATTCCCCACCTCTGATTCCCCATATCTGATTCCCGGCCTCTGTTTCCCCGCCTCTGATTCCCCGCCTCTGTTTCCCCATATCTAATTCCATGCCTCTGATACCCCAACACTGATTCCCCGCCTCTGATTCCCCAGCTCTGATTCCCCGCCTCTGATTCCCCGCATCTGATTCCCTGCCTCTGATTCCGCACATCCGATTCCCTGCCTCTGATTCCCCGCCTCTGATTCCCCGCCTCTGATTCCCGGCCTCTGATTCGCAACCTCTAATTCCCCACCTCTGATTCCCCATATCTGATTCCCCGCCTCTGTTTCGCTGCCTCTGATTCCCGGCCTCTGTTTCCCCATATCTGATTCCCCTCCTCTGATTCCCAAACTCTGATTCCCCTCCTCTGATTCCCAAACTCTGATTCCCCGCCTCTGATTCCCCAGCTCAGATTCCCCACCTCTGATTCCCATTATCTGATTCCCCGCCTCTGATTCCCCATATCTGATTCACCGCCTCTGTTTCCCCGCCTCTGATTCCCCGCCTCTGATTCCCCATATCTGATTTCCCGCCTCTGATTACCCATCTCTGATTCCCCTCCTCTGATTCTGCAGCTATGATTCCCCGCCTCTGATTCCCCGTGTCTGATTCCGTGCCTCTGATTCCCCGCCTTTGATTCCCCATCTCTTATTCACCACCTCTGATTCCCCACCTCTGATTCCCCATCTCTGATTCCGCACATCCGATTCCCTGCCTCTGATTCCCCGCCTCTGATACCCCACCTCTGATTCCCTGCCTCTGATTCGCAACCTCTAATTCCCCACCTCTGATTCCACATATCTGATTCCCCGCCTCTGTTTCCCTGCCTCTGATTCCTCGCCTCTGTTTCCCCATATCTGATTCCCCGCCTCTGTTTCCCCGCCTCTGATTGGCACCTCTGATACCACGCCTCTGATTCCCCATCTCTAATTCATCACATCTGATTCCCCACCTCTGCTTCCACATCTCTGATTCGCTACCTCCGATTCGCCACCTCTGATTCCCAATATCTGATTCACCGCCTCTGTTTCCCCGCCTCTGATTCCCCGCCTCTGATTCCCCATATCTGATTCCCCTCCTCTGATTCCCCATCTCTGATTCCCGGTCTCTGATTCCCCACCTCTGATTCCCGGCCTCTGATTCCCCATCCCTGATTCACCGCCTCTGATTCCCCGTGTCTGATTCCCTGCCTCTGATTCCCCGCTCTGATTCCCCACCTCTGATTCACCATATCTGATTCCCTGCCTCTGATTCCCCACCACTGATTCCCCTCCTCTGATTCGCCAGTTATGATTGCCCGCCTCTGATTCCCCGTTTCTGATTCCCTGCCTCTGATTCCCCACCTCTGATTCCCCATATCTGATTCCCCGCCTCTGATTCCCCACCTCTGATTCCCCGCCTCTGATTTGCCAGCTATGATTCCCATCCTCTGGTTCCCCGCATCTGATTCCCTGCCTCTGTTTCCCCGCCTCTGATTCCCCGCCTCTGATTCCCCACCTCTGATTTCCCATATCTGATTCCACGCCTCTGATTCCCCGCCTCTGATTGGGCGCCTCTGATACCCTGCCTCTGATTCCCCATCTCTAATTCATCACATCTGATTCCCCACCTCTGCTTCCCCATCTCTGATTCTCAACCTCTGATTCGCCACCTCTGATTCCCCATATCTGATTCACCGCCTCTGTTTCCCCGCCTCTGATTCCCGGACTCTGATTCCCCAACTCTGATTCCCGACCTCTGATTCCCCAGCTCTGATTTCCCGCCTCTGATTCACCACCTCTGCTTCCCCATCTCTGATTCTCTACCTCTGATTCGCCACCTCTGATTGCCCATATCTGATTCATCGCCTCTGTTTCCCCGCCTCTGATTCCCCGCCTCTGATTCCCCATATTTGATTCCCCGCCTCTGATTCCCCATCTCTGATTCCCGGACTCTGATTCCAAAAACTCTGATTCCCCGCCTCTGATTCCCCATATTTGATTCCCCTCCTCTGATTTCCCATCTCTGATTCCCGGACTCTGATTCCCCAACTCTGATTTCCCCGCCTCTGATTCCCCAGCTCTGATTTCCCGCCTCTGATTCCCCACCTCTGATACAACATATCTGATTCCCGGCCTCTGTTTCCCCGCCTCTGATTCCCCACCTCTGATTCACCATATCTGATTCCCCGCCTCTGATTCCCCACCACTGATTCCCCTCCTCTGATTCGCCAGTTATGATTGCCCGCCTCTGATTCCCCGTTTCTGATTCCCTGCCTCTGATTCCCCGCCTCTGATTCCCCATCTCTGACTCACCACCTCTGATTCACCACCTCTGATACCCCATCTCTGATTCCGCACATCCGATTCCCTGCCTCTGATTCCCCGCCTCTGATTCCCCGCCTCTGATTCCCTGCCTCTGATTCCCCGCCTCTGTTTCCCCGCCTCTGATTGGCACCTCTGATACCCCGCCTCTGATTCCCCATCTCTAATTCATCACATCTGATTCCCCACCTCTGCTTCCCCATCTCCGATTCTCTACCTCTGATTCGCCACCTCTGATTCCCAATATCTGATTCACCGCCTCTGATTCCCCATATCTTATTCCCCGCCTCTGATTCCCCATCTCTGATTCCCGGTCTCTGATTCCCCACCTCTGTTTCCCGGCCTCTGATTCCCAATCCCTGATTCACCGCCTCTGACTCCCAGTGTCTGATTCCCTGCCTCTGATTCCCCGCCTCTGAATCCCCTCCTCTGATTCCCTGCCACTGATTCCCCGCCCCTGATTCCCCACCTCTGATACCCCATATCTGATTCCCCGCCTCTGTTTCCCCGCCTCTGATTCCCCACCTCTGATTCCCCATATCTGATTCCCTGCCTCTGATTCCCCAGCTCTGATTCCCCGCCTCTGATTCCCCACCTCTGATCCAACATATCTGATTCCCCGCCTCTGTTTCCCCGCCTCTGATTCCCCACCTCTGATTCCCCATATCTGATTCCCCGCCTATGATTCCCCACCTCTGATTCCCCGCCTCTGATTCGCCAGCTATGATTCCCCTCCTCTGGTTCCCCGCATCTGATTCCCCGCCTCTGATTCCCCGTGTCTGACCCTGCCTCTGATTCCACGCCTTTGATTCCCCATCTCTGATTCACCACCTCTGATTCCCCACCTCTGATTCCCCATCTCTGATTCTGCACATCCGATTCCCTGCCTCTGATTCCCCGCCTCTGATTCCCCGCCTCTGATTCCCTGCCTCTGATTCGCAACCTGTTATTCCCCACCTCTGATTCCCCATATCTGATTCCCCGCCTCTGTTTCCCTGCCTCTGATTCCCCGCCTCTGTTTCCCCATATCTGATTCGCCGCCTCTGTTTCACCGCCTCTGATTGGCACCTCTGATACCCCGCCTCTGATTCCCCATCTCTAATTCATCACATCTGATTCCCCACCTCTGCTTCCCCATCTCTGATTCTCTACCTCTGATTCGCAACCTCTGATTCCGAATATCTGATTCACCGCCTCTGTTTCCCCGCTTCTGATTCCCCGCCTCTGATTCCCCATATCTGATTCCCCGCCTCTGATTCCCCATCTCTGATTCCCGGTCTCTGATTCCCCACCTCTGTTTCCCGGCCTCTCATTCCCCATCCCTTATTCACCGCCTCTGATTCCCAGTGTCTGATTCCCTGCCTCTGATTCCCCGCCTCTGAATCCCCTCCTCTGATTTTCTGCCACTGATTCCCCGCCCCTGATTCCCCACCTCTGATACCCCATATCTGATTCCCCGCCTCTGTTTCCCCGCCTCTGATTCCCCACCTCTGATTTCCCATATCTGATTCCACGCCTCTGATTCCCCGCCTCTGATTGGCCGCCTCTGATACCCCGCCTCTGATTCCCCATCTCTAATTCATCACATCTGAGTCACCACCTCTGCTTCCCCATCTCTGATTCTCAACCTCTGATTCGCCACCTCTGATTCCCCATATCTGATTCACCGCCTCTGTTTCCCCGCCTCTGATTCCCCGCCTCTGATTCTCCATATTTGATTCCCCGCCTCTGATTCCCCATCTCTGATTCCCGGACTCTGATTCCCCTACTCTGATTCCCCGCCTCTGATTCCCCAGCTCTGATTTCCCGCATCTGATTCCCCACCTCTGATACAACATATCTGATTCCCGGCCTCTGTTTCTCCGCCTCTGATTCCCCACCTCTGATTCCCCATATCTGATTCCCCGCCTCTGATTCCCCACCTCTGATTCCCCTCCACTGATTCGCCTGCTAAGATTCCCCGCCTCTGATTCCCCGTGTCTGATTCCCTGCCTCTGATTCCCCGCCTCTGATTCCCCATCTCTGATTCACCACATCTGATTCCCCACCTCTGATTCCCCATCTCTGATTCCGCACATCCGATTCCCTGCCTATGATTCCCCGCCTCTGATTCCCCGCCTCTGATTCCCTGCCTCTGATTCGCAATCTCTAATTCCCCACCTCTGATTCGCCATATCTGATTCCCCTCCTCTGATTTGCCAGCTATCATTCCCATCCTCTGGTTTCCCCCATCTGATTCCCTGCCTCTGATTCCCCCCCTCTGATTCCCCATCTCTGATTCACCACCTCTGATTCCCCGCCTCTGTTTCCCCGCCTCTGATTGGCACCTCTGATACCCCGCCTCTGATTCCCCATCTCTAATTCATCACATTTGATTCCCCACCTCTGCTTCCCCATCTCTGATTCTCTACCTCTGATTCGCCACCTCTGATTCCCAATATCTGATTCACCGCCTCTGTTTCCCCGCCTCTGATTCCCCGCCTCTGATTCCCCATATCTGATTCCCCGCCTCTGATTCCCCATCTCTGATTCCCGGTCTCTGATTCCCCACCTCTGTTTCCCGGCCTCTGATTCCCCATCCCTGATTCACCGCCTCTGATTCCCAGTGTCTGATTCCCTGCCTCTGATTCCCCGCCTCTGAATCCCCTCCTCTGATTCCCTGCCACTGATTCCCCGCCCCTGATTCCCCACCTCTGATACCCCATATCTGATTCCCCTCCTCTGTTTCCCCGCCTCTGATTCCCCACCTCTGTTTCCCCATATCTGATTCCCTGCCTCTGATTCCCCAACTCTGATTCCACGCCTCTGATTCCCCAGCTATGATTCCCCACCTCTGATTCCCCACCTCTGATCCAACATATCTGATTCCCCGCCTCTGTTTCCCCGCCTCTGAATCCCCACCTCTGATTCCCCATATCTGATTCCCCGCCTCTGATACCCACCTCTGATTCCCCGCCTCTGATTTGCCAGATATGATTCCCATCCTCTGGTTCCCCGCATCTGATTCCCCGCCTCTGATTCCCCCCCTCTGATTCCCCATCTCTGATTCACCACCTCTGATTCCCCGCGTCTGATTCCCCGCCTCTGATTCCCCATCTCTGATTCCCCATCTCTGATTCCCCAATTCTGATTCCCCGCCTCTGATTCCCCAGCTCTGATTCCCCACCTCTGATTCCCCACCTCTGATCCAACATATCTGATTCCCCGCCTCTGTTTCCCCGCCTCTGAATCCCCACCTCTGATTCCCCATATCTGATTCCCCGCCTCTGATTCCCCACCTCTGATTCCCCGCCTCTGATTTGCCAGCTATGATTCCCATCCTCTGGTTCCCCGCATCTGATTCCCTGCCTCTGTTTCCCCGCCTCTGATTCCCCACCTCTGATTCACCATATCTGATTCCCCGCCTCTGATTCCCCACCACTGATTCCCCTCCTCTGATTCGCCAGTTATGATTGCCCGCCTCTGATTCCCCGTTTCTGATTCCCTGCCTCTGATTCCCCGCCTCTGATTCCCCATCTCTGACTCACCACCTCTGATTCACCACCTCTGATACCCCATCTCTGATTCCGCACATCCGATTCCCTGCCTCTGATTCCCCGCCTCTGATTCCCCGCCTCTGATTCCCTGCCTCTGATTCGCAACCTCTTATTCCCCACCTCTGATTCCCCATATCTGATTCCCCGCCTCTGTTTCCCCGCCTCTGATTGGCACCTCTGATACCCCGCCTCTGATTCCCCATCTCTAATTCATCACATCTGATTCCCCACCTCTGCTTCCCAATATCTGATTTACCGCCTCTGTTTCCCTGCCTCTGATTCCCCGCCTCTGATTCCCCATATCTGATTCCCCGCCTCTGATTCCCCATCTCTGATTCCCGGTCTCTGATTCCCCACCTCTGTTTCCCGGCCTCTGATTCCCAATCCCTGATTCACCGCCTCTAACTCCCAGTGTCTGATTCCCTGCCTCTGATTCCCCGCCTCTGAATCACCTCCTCTGATTCCCTGCCACTGATTCCCCGCCCCTGATTCCCCACCTCTGATACCCCATATCTGATTCCCCGCCTCTGTTTCCCCGCCTCTGATTCCCCACCTCTGATTCCCCATATCTGATTCCCTGCCTCTGATTCCCCAACTCTGATTCCCCGCCTCTGATTCCCCAGCTCTGATTCCCCACCTCTGATTCCCCACCTCTGATCCAACATATCTGATTCCCCGCCTCTGTTTCCCCGCCTCAGATTCCCCACCTCTGATTCCCCATATCTGATTCCCCGCCTATGATTCCCCGCCTCTGATTCCCCGCCTCTGATTCGCCAGCTATGATTCCCCTCCTCTGGTTCCCCGCATCTGATTCCCCGCCTCTGATTCCCCGTGTCTGACCCTGCCTCTGATTCCACGCCTTTGATTCCCCATCTCTGATTCACCACCTCTGATTGCCCACCTCTGATTCCCCATCTCTGATTCTGCACATCCGATTCCCTGCCTCTGATTCCCCGCCTCTGATTCCCCGCCTCTGATTCCCTGCCTCTGATTCGCAACCTGTTATTCCCCACCTCTGATTCCCCATATCTGATTCCCCGCCTCTGTTTCCCTGCCTCTGATTCCCCGCCTCTGTTTCCCCATATCTGATTCCCCGCCTCTGTTTCACCGCCTCTGATTGGCACCTCTGATACCCCGCCTCTGATTCCCCATCTCTAATTCATCACATCTGATTCCCCACCTCTGCTTCCCCATCTCTGATTCTCTACCTCTGATTCGCAACTTCTGATTCCGAATATCTGATTCACTGCCTCTGTTTCCACGCTTCTGATTCCCCGCCTCTGATTCCCCATATCTGATTCCCCGCCTCTGATTCCCCATCTCTGATTCCCGGTCTCTGATTCCCCACCTCTGTTTCCCGGCCTCTCATTCCCCATCCCTGATTCACCGCCTCTGATTCCCAGTGTCTGATTCCCTGCCTCTGATTCCCCGCCTCTGAATCCCCTCCTCTGATTCCCTGCCACTGATTCCCCGCCCCTGATTCCCCACCTCTGATACCCCATATCTGATTCCCCGCCTCTGTTTCCCCGCCTCTGATTCCCCACCTCTTATTTCCCATATCTGATTCCACGCGTCTGATTCCCCGCCTCTGATTGGCCGCCTCTGATACCCCGCCTCTGATTCCCCATCTCTTATTCATCACATCTGAGTCCCCACCTCTGCTTCCCCATCTCTGATTCTCAACCTCTGATTCGCCACCTCTGATTCCCCATATCTGATTCACCGCCTCTGTTTCCCCGCCTCTGATTCCCCGCCTCTGATTCCCCATATTTGATTCCCCGCCTCTGATTCCCCATCTCTGATTCCCGGACTCTGATTCCCCAACTCTGATTCCCCGCCTCTGATTCCCCAGCTCTTATTTCCCGCCTCTGATTCCCCACCTCTGATACAACATATCTGATTCCCGGCCTCTGTTTCTCCGCCTCTGATTCCCCACCTCTGATTCCCCATATCTGATTCCCCGCCTCTGATTCCCCACCTCTGATTCCCCTCCTCTGATTCGCCAGCTAAGATTCCCCGCCTCTGATTCCCCGTGTCTGATTCCCTGCCTCTGATTCCCCGCCTCTGATTCCCCATCTCTGATTCACCACATCTGATTCCCCACCTCTGATTCCCCATCTCTGATTCCGCACATCCGATTCCCTGCCTCTGATTCCCCGCCTCTGATTCCCCGCCTCTGATTCCCTGCCTCTGATTCGCAACCTCTAATTCCCCACCTCTGATTCGCCATATCTGATTCCCCGCCTCTGATTTGCCAGCTATCATTCCCATCCTCTGGTTCCCCGCATCTGATTCCCTGCCTCTGATTCCCCCCCTCTGATTCCCCATCTCTGATTCACCACCTCTGATTCCCCGCCTCTGTTTCCCCACCTCTGATTGGCACCTCTGATACCCCGCCTCTGATTCCCCATCTCTAATTCATCACATTTGATTCCCCACCTCTGCTTCCCCATCTCTGATTCTCTACCTCTGATTCGCCACCTCTGATTCCCAATATCTGATTCACCGCCTCTGTTTCCCCGCCTCTGATTCCCCGCCTTTGATTCCCCATATCTGATTCCCCGCCTCTGATTCCCCATCTCTGATTCCCGGTCTCTGATTCCCCACCTCTGTTTCCCGGCCTCTGATTCCCCATCCCTGATTCACCGCCTCTGATTCCAAGTGTCTGATTCCCTGCCTCTGATTCCCTGCCTCTGAATCCCCTCCTCTGATTCCCTGCCACTGATTCCCCGCCCCTGATTCCCCACCTCTGATACCCCATATCTGATTCCCCTCCTCTTTTTCCCCGCCTCTGATTCCCCACCTCTGATTCCCCATATCTGATTCCCTGCCTCTGATTCCCCAACTCTGATTCCCCGCCTCTGATTCCCCAGCTATGATTCCCCACCTCTGATTCCCCACCTCTGATCCAACATATCTGATTCCCCGCCTCTGTTTCCCCGCCTCTGAATCCCCACCTCTGATTCCCCATATCTGATTCCCCGCCTCTGATACCCACCTCTGATTCCCCGCCTCTGATTTGCCAGCTATGATTCCCATCCTCTGGTTCCACGCATCTGATTCCCTGCCTCTGATTCCCCCCCTCTGATTCCCCATCTCTGATTCACCACCTCTGATTCCCCGCGTCTGATTCCCCGCCTCTGATTCCCCATCTCTGATTCCACATCTCTGATTCCCCAATTCTGATTCCCCGCCTCTGTTTCCCCACCTCTGATTCCCCGCCTCTGATTCCCCATACCTCATTCCCCGCCCCTGATTCCCCATCTCTGATTCCCGAACTCTGATTCCCCACCTCTGATTCCAAGTCCTCTTATTCCCGGCATCTGATTCCAGGCCACTGATTCCCGGCCTCTGATTCCCTGCCACTGATTCCCCGCCCCTAAATCCCCACCTCTGATTCCCCATATCTGATTCCCCGCCTCTGTTTCCCTGCCTCTGATTCGCCACCTCTGATACCCCGCCTCTGATTCCCCGCCTTTGGCTCCACGCCTCTGATTCCCTGCCTCTGATTCCCAACCTCTGATTCCCCACATCTGATTCCCCATATCTGATTCCCCGCCAATGTTTTCCCGCCTCTGATTCCCCGCCTCTGTTTCCCCGCCTCTGATTCCCCGCCTCTGCTTCCCCAACTCTGATTCCCCGCCTCTGATTCCCCAGCTCTGATTCCCCGCCTCTGATTCCCCGTGTTTTATTCCCTGCCTCTGATTCCCCGCGTCTGATTCTCCATCTCTGATTCACCGCCATTGATTCGCCACATCTGATTCCCCATATCAGATTCCCCGCGTCTGTATCCCCGCCTCTGATTCCCCGCCTCTGATTCCCCATATCTCATTCCCCGCCTCTGATTCCCCATCTCTGATTCCGCACATCTGATTCCCTGCCTCTGATTCCCCACCTCTGATTCCCCATATCTGATTCCCGGCCTCTGTTTCCCCGCCTCTGATTCCCCGCCTCTGTTTCCCCATATCTAATTCCATGCCTCTGATACCCCAACACTGATTCCCCGCCTCTGATTCCCCAGCTCTGATTCCCCGCCTCTGATTCCCCGCATCTGATTCCCTGCCTCTGATTCCGCACATCCGATTCCCTGCCTCTGATTCCCCGCCTCTGATTCCCCGCCTCTGATTCCCGGCCTCTGATTCGCAACCTCTAATTCCCCACCTCTGATTCCCCATATCTGATTCCCCGCCTCTGTTTCCCTGCCTCTGATTCCCGGCCTCTGTTTCCCCATATCTGATTCCCCTCCTCTGATTCCCAAACTCTGATTCCCCTCCTCTGATTCCCAAACTCTGATTCCCCGCCTCTGATTCCCCAGCTCAGATTCCCCACCTCTGATTCCCATTATCTGATTCCCCGCCTCTGATTCCCCATATCTGATTCACCGCCTCTGTTTCCCCGCCTCTGATTCCCCGCCTCTGATTCCCCATATCTGATTTCCCGCCTCTGATTACCCATCTCTGATTCCCCTCCTCTGATTCTGCAGCTATGATTCCCCGCCTCTGATTCCCCGTGTCTGATTCCGTGCCTCTGATTCCCCGCCTTTGATTCCCCATCTCTTATTCACCACCTCTGATTCCCCACCTCTGATTCCCCATCTCTGATTCCGCACATCCGATTCCCTGCCTCTGATTCCCCGCCTCTGATACCCCACCTCTGATTCCCTGCCTCTGATTCGCAACCTCTAATTCCCCACCTCTGATTCCACATATCTGATTTCCCGCCTCTGTTTCCCTGCCTCTGATTCCTCGCCTCTGTTTCCCCATATCTGATTCCCCGCCTCTGTTTCCCCGCCTCTGATTGGCACCTCTGATACCACGCCTCTGATTCCCCATCTCTAATTCATCACATCTGATTCCCCACCTCTGCTTCCCCATCTCTGATTCGCTACCTCCGATTCGCCACCTCTGATTCCCAATATCTGATTCACCGCCTCTGTTTCCCCGCCTCTGATTCCCCGCCTCTGATTCCCCATATCTGATTCCCCTCCTCTGATTCCCCATCTCTGATTCCCGGTCTCTGATTCCCCACCTCTGATTCCCGGCCTCTGATTCCCCATCCCTGATTCACCGCCTCTGATTCCCCGTGTCTGATTCCCTGCCTCTGATTCCCCGCTCTGATTCCCCACCTCTGATTCACCATATCTGATTCCCTGCCTCTGATTCCCCACCACTGATTCCCCTCCTCTGATTCGCCAGTTATGATTGCCCGCCTCTGATTCCCCGTTTCTGATTCCCTGCCTCTGATTCCCCACCTCTGATTCCCCATATCTGATTCCCCGCCTCTGATTCCCCACCTCTGATTCCCCGCCTCTGATTTGCCAGCTATGATTCCCATCATCTGGTTCCCCGCATCTGATTCCCTGCCTCTGTTTCCCCGCCTCTGATTCCCCACCTCTGATTCACCATATCTGATTCCCCGCCTCTGATTCCCCACCACTGATTCCCCTCCTCTGATTCGCCAGTTATGATTGCCCGCCTCTGATTCCCCGTTTCTGATTCCCTGCCTCTGATTCCCCGCCTCTGATTCCCCATCTCTGACTCACCACCTCTGATTCACCACCTCTGATACCCCATCTCTGATTCCGCACATCCGATTCCCTGCCTCTGATTCCCCGCCTCTGATTCCCCGCCTCTGATTCCCTGCCTCTGATTCGCAACCTCTTATTCCCCACCTCTGATTCCCCATATCTGATTCCCCGCCTCTGTTTCCCCGCCTCTGATTGGCACCTCTGATACCCCGCCTCTGATTCCCCATCTCTAATTCATCACATCTGATTCCCCACCTCTGCTTCCCCATCTCTGATTCTCTACCTCTGATTCGCCACCTCTGATTCCCAATATCTGATTCACCGCCTCTGTTTCCCTGCCTCTGATTCCCCGCCTCTGATTCCCCATATCTGATTCCCCGCCTCTGATTCCCCATCTCTGATTCCCGGTCTCTGATTCCCCACCTCTGTTTCCCGGCCTTTGATTCCCAATCCCTGATTCACCGCCTCTGACTCCCAGTGTCTGATTCCCTGCCTCTGATTCCCCGCCTCTGAATCCCCTCCTCTGATTCCCTGCCACTGATTCCCCGCCCCTGATTCCCCACCTCTGATACCCCATATCTGATTCCCCGCCTCTGTTTCCCCGCCTCTGATTCCCCACCTCTGATTCCCCATATCTGATTCCCTGCCTCTGATTCCCCAACTCTGATTCCCCGCCTCTGATTCCCCAGCTCTGATTCCCCGCCTCTGATTCCCCACCTCTGATCCAACATATCTGATTCCCCGCCTCTGTCTCCCCGCCTCTGATTCCCCACCTCTGATTCCCCATATCTGATTCCCCGCCTATGATTCCCCACCTCTGATTCCCCGCCTCTGATTCGCCAGCTATGATTCCCCTCCTCTGGTTCCCCGCATCTGATTCCCCGCCTCTGATTCCCCGTGTCTGACCCTGCCTCTGATTCCACGCCTTTGATTCCCCATCTCTGATTCACCACCTCTGATTCCCCACCTCTGATTCCCCATCTCTGATTCTGCACATCCGATTCCCTGCCTCTGATTCTTCGCCTCTGATTCCCCGCCTCTGATTCCCTGCCTCTGATTCGCAACCTGTTATTCCCCACCTCTGATTCCCCATATCTGATTCCCCGCCTCTGTTTCCCTGCCTCTGATTCCCCGCCTCTGTTTCCCCATATCTGATTCCCCGCCTCTGTTTCACCGCCTCTGATTGGCACCTCTGATACCCCGCCTCTGATTCCCCATCTCTAATTCATCACATCTGATTCCCCACCTCTGCTTCCCCATCTCTGATTCTCTACCTCTGATTCGCAACCTCTGATTCCGAATATCTGATTCACCGCCTCTGTTTCCCCGCTTCTGATTCCCCGCCTCTGATTCCCCATATCTGATTCCCCGCCTCTGATTCCCCATCTCTGATTCCCGGTCTCTGATTCCCCACCTCTGTTTCCCGGCCTCTCATTCCCCATCCCTGATTCACCGCCTCTGATTCCCAGTGTCTGATTCCCTGCCTCTGATTCCCCGCCTCTGAATCCCCTCCTCTGATTCCCTGCCACTGATTCCCCGCCCCTGATTCCCCACCTCTGATACCCCATATCTGATTCCCCGCCTCTGTTTCCCCGCCTCTGATTCCCCACCTCTGATTTCCCATATCTGATTCCACGCCTCTTATTCCCCGCCTCTGATTGGCCGCCTCTGATACCCCGCCTCTGATTCCCCATCTCTAATTCATCACATCTGAGTCCCCACCTCTGCTTCCCCATCTCTGATTCTCAACCTCTGATTCGCCACCTCTGATTCCCCATATCTGATTCACCGCCTCTGTTTCCCCGCCTCTGATTCCCCGCCTCTGATTCCCCATATTTGATTCCCCGCCTCTGATTCCCCATCTCTGATTCCCGGACTCTGATTCCCCAACTCTGATTCCCCGCCTCTGATTCCCCAGCTCTGATTTCCCGCCTCTGATTCCCGACCTCTGATACAACATATCTGATACCCGGCCTCTGTTTCTCCGCCTCTGATTTCCCCACCTCTGATTCCCCATATCTGATTCCCCGCCTCTGATTCCCCACCTCTGATTCCCCTCCTCTGATTCGCCAGCTAAGATTCCCCGCCTCTGATTCCCCGTGTCTGATTCCCTGCCTCTGATTCCCCGCCTCTGATTCCCCATCTCTGATTCACCACATCTGATTCCCCACCTCTGATTCCCCATCTCTGATTCCGCACATCCGATTCCCTGCCGCTGATTCCCCGCCTCTGATTCCCCTCCTCTGATTCCCTGCCTCTGATTCGCAACCTCTAATTCCCCACCTCTGATTCGCCATACCTGATTCCCCAACTCTGATTTGCCAGCTATGATTCCCATCCTCTGGTTCCCCGCATCTGATTCCCTGCCTCTGATTCCCCCCCTCTGATTCCCCATCTCTGATTCACCACCTCTGATTCCCCGACTCTGTTTCCCCGCCTCTGATTGGCACCTCTGATACCCCGCCTCTGATTCCCCAGCTATGATTCCCCACCTCTGATTCCCCACCTCTGATCCAACATATCTGATTCCCCGCCTCTGTTTCCCCGCCTCTGAATCCCCACCTCTGATTCCCCATATCTGATTCCCCGCCTCTGATACCCACCTCTGATTCCCCGCCTCTGATTTGCCAGCTATGATTCCCATCCTCTGGTTCCACGCATCTGATTCCCTGCCTCTGATTCCCCGCCTCTGTTTCCCCATCTCTGATTCACCACCTCTGATTCCCCATATCTGATTCCCCGCCTCTAATTCCCCACCTCTGATTCCCCGCCTCTGATTTGCCAGCTATGATTCCCATCCTCTGGTTCCCCGATTCTGATTCCCTGCCTCTGATTCCCCCCCTCTGATTCCCCATCTCTGATTCACCACCTCTGATTCCCCGCGTCTGATTCCCCGCCTCTGATTCCCCATCTCTGATTCCACATCTCTGATTCCCCAATTCTGATTCCCCGCCTCTGTTTCCCCACCTCTGATTCCCCGCCTCTGATTCCCCATATCTCATTCCCCGCCTCTGATTCCCCATCTCTGATTCCCGAACTCTGATTCCCCACCTCTGATTCCAAGTCCTCTTATTCCCGGCATCTGATTCCAGGCCACTGATTCCCGGCCTCTGATTCCCTGCCACTGATTCCCCGCCCCTAAATCCCCACCTCTGATTCCCCATATCTGATTCCCCGCCTCTGTTTCCCTGCCTCTGATTCGCCACCTCTGATACCCCGCCTCTGATTCCCCGCCTTTGACTCCCCGCCTCTGATTCCCTGCCTCTGATTCCCAACCTCTGATTCCCCACATCTGATTCCCCATATCTGATTCCCCGCCAATGTTTTCCCGCCTCTGATTCCCCGCCTCTGTTTCCCCGCCTCTGATTCCCCGCCTCTGCTTCCCCAACTCTGATTCCCCGCCTCTGATTCCCCAGCTCTGATTCCCCGCCTCTGATTCCCCGTGTTTTATTCCCTGCCTCTGATTCCCCGCGTCTGATTCTCCATCTCTGATTCACCGCCATTGATTCGCCACATCTGATTCCCCATATCAGATTCCCCGCGTCTGTATCCCCGCCTCTGATTCCCCACCTCTGATTCCCCATATCTCATTCCCCGCCTCTGATTCCCCATCTCTGATTCCGCACATCTGATTCCCTGCCTCTGATTCCCCACCTCTGATTCCCCATATCTGATTCCCGGCCTCTGTTTCCCCGCCTCTGATTCCCCGCCTCTGTTTCCCCATATCTAATTCCATGCCTCTGATACCCCAACACTGATTCCCCGCCTCTGATTCCCCAGCTCTGATTCCCCGCCTCTGATTCCCCGCATCTGATTCCCTGCCTCTGATTCCGCACATCCGATTCCCTGCCTCTGATTCCCCGCCTCTGATTCCCCGCCTCTGATTCCCGGCCTCTGATTCGCAACCTCTAATTCCCCACCTCTGATTCCCCATATCTGATTCCCCGCCTCTGTTTCCCTGCCTCTGATTCCCGGCCTCTGTTTCCCCATATCTGATTCCCCTCCTCTGATTCCCAAACTCTGATTCCCCTCCTCTGATTCCCAAACTCTGATTCCCCGCCTCTGATTCCCCAGCTCAGATTCCCCACCTCTGATTCCCATTATCTGATTCCCCGCCTCTGATTCCCCATATCTGATTCACCGCCTCTGTTTCCCCGCCTCTGATTCCCCGCCTCTGATTCCCCATATCTGATTTCCCGCCTCTGATTACCCATCTCTGATTCCCCTCCTCTGATTCTGCAGCTATGATTCCCCGCCTCTGATTCCCCGTGTCTGATTCCGTGCCTCTGATTCCCCGCCTTTGATTCCCCATCTCTTATTCACCACCTCTGATTCCCCACCTCTGATTCCCCATCTCTGATTCCGCACATCCGATTCCCTGCCTCTGATTCCCCGCCTCTGATACCCCACCTCTGATTCCCTGCCTCTGATTCGCAACCTCTAATTCCCCACCTCTGATTCCACATATCTGATTCCCCGCCTCTGTTTCCCTGCCTCTGATTCCTCGCCTCTGTTTCCCCATATCTGATTCCCCGCCTCTGTTTCCCCGCCTCTGATTGGCACCTCTGATACCACGCCTCTGATTCCCCATCTCTAATTCATCACATCTGATTCCCAACCTCTGCTTCCCCATCTCTGATTCGCTACCTCCGATTCGCCACCTCTGATTCCCAATATCTGATTCACCGCCTCTGTTTCCCCGCCTCTGATTCCCCGCCTCTGATTCCCCATATCTGATTCCCCTCCTCTGATTCCCCATCTCTGATTCCCGGTCTCTGATTCCCCACCTCTGATTCCCGGCCTCTGATTCCCCATCCCTGATTCACCGCCTCTGATTCCCCGTGTCTGATTCCCTGCCTCTGATTCCCCGCTCTGATTCCCCACCTCTGATTCACCATATCTGATTCCCTGCCTCTGATTCCCCACCACTGATTCCCCTCCTCTGATTCGCCAGTTATGATTGCCCGCCTCTGATTCCCCGTTTCTGATTCCCTGCCTCTGATTCCCCACCTCTGATTCCCCATATCTGATTCCCCGCCTCTGATTCCCCACCTCTGATTCCCCGCCTCTGATTTGCCAGCTATGATTCCCATCATCTGGTTCCCCGCATCTGATTCCCTGCCTCTGTTTCCCCGCCTCTGATTCCCCACCTCTGATTCACCATATCTGATTCCCCGCCTCTGATTCCCCACCACTGATTCCCCTCCTCTGATTCGCCAGTTATGATTGCCCGCCTCTGATTCCCCGTTTCTGATTCCCTGCCTCTGATTCCCCGCCTCTGATTCCCCATCTCTGACTCACCACCTCTGATTCACCACCTCTGATACCCCATCTCTGATTCCGCACATCCGATTCCCTGCCTCTGATTCCCCGCCTCTGATTCCCCGCCTCTGATTCCCTGCCTCTGATTCGCAACCTCTTATTCCCCACCTCTGATTCCCCATATCTGATTCCCCGCCTCTGTTTCCCCGCCTCTGATTGGCACCTCTGATACCCCGCCTCTGATTCCCCATCTCTAATTCATCACATCTGATTCCCCACCTCTGCTTCCCCATCTCTAATTCTCTACCTCTGATTCGCCACCTCTGATTCCCAATATCTGATTCACCGCCTCTGTTTCCCTGCCTCTGATTCCCCGCCTCTGATTCCCCATATCTGATTCCCCGCCTCTGATTCCCCATCTCTGATTCCCGGTCTCTGATTCCCCACCTCTGTTTCCCGGCCTTTGATTCCCAATCCCTGATTCACCACCTCTGACTCCCAGTGTCTGATTCCCTGCCTCTGATTCCCCGCCTCTGAATCCCCTCCTCTGATTCCCTGCCACTGATTCCCCGCCCCTGATTCCCCACCTCTGATACCCCATATCTGATTCCCCGCCTCTGTTTCCCCGCCTCTGATTCCCCACCTCTGATTCCCCATATCTGATTCCCTGCCTCTGATTCCCCAACTCTGATTCCCCGCCTCTGATTCCCCAGCTCTGATTCCCCGCCTCTGATTCCCCACCTCTGATCCAACATATCTGATTCCCCGCCTCTGTCTCCCCGCCTCTGATTCCCCACCTCTGATTCCCCATATCTGATTCCCCGCCTATGATTCCCCACCTCTGATTCCCCGCCTCTGATTCGCCAGCTATGATTCCCCTCCTCTGGTTCCCCGCATCTGATTCCCCGCCTCTGATTCCCCGTGTCTGACCCTGCCTCTGATTCCACGCCTTTGATTCCCCATCTCTGATTCACCACCTCTGATTCCCCACCTCTGATTCCCCATCTCTGATTCTGCACATCCGATTCCCTGCCTCTGATTCCCCGCCTCTGATTCCCCGCCTCTGATTCCCTGCCTCTGATTCGCAACCTGTTATTCCCCACCTCTGATTCCCCATATCTGATTCCCCGCCTCTGTTTCCCTGCCTCTGATTCCCCGCCTCTGTTTCCCCATATCTGATTCCCCGCCTCTGTTTCACCGCCTCTGATTGGCACCTCTGATACCCCGCCTCTGATTCCCCATCTCTAATTCATCACATCTGATTCCCCACCTCTGCTTCCCCATCTCTGATTCTCTACCTCTGATTCGCAACCTCTGATTCCGAATATCTGATTCACCGCCTCTGTTTCCCCGCTTCTGATTCCCCGCCTCTGATTCCCCATATCTGATTCCCCGCCTCTGATTCCCCATCTCTGATTCCCGGTCTCTGATTCCCCACCTCTGTTTCCCGGCCTCTCATTCCCCATCCCTGATTCACCGCCTCTGATTCCCAGTGTCTGATTCCCTGCCTCTGATTCCCCGCCTCTGAATCCCCTCCTCTGATTCCCTGCCACTGATTCCCCGCCCCTGATTCCCCACCTCTGATACCCCATATCTGATTCCCCGCCTCTGTTTCCCCGCCTCTGATTCCCCACCTCTGATTTCCCATATCTGATTCCACGCCTCTTATTCCCCGCCTCTGATTGGCCGCCTCTGATACCCCGCCTCTGATTCCCCATCTCTAATTCATCACATCTGAGTCCCCACCTCTGCTTCCCCATCTCTGATTCTCAACCTCTGATTCGCCACCTCTGATTCCCCATATCTGATTCACCGCCTCTGTTTCCCCGCCTCTGATTCCCCGCCTCTGATTCCCCATATTTGATTCCCCGCCTCTGATTCCCCATCTCTGATTCCCGGACTCTGATTCCCCAACTCTGATTCCCCGCCTCTGATTCCCCAGCTCTGATTTCCCGCCTCTGATTCCCGACCTCTGATACAACATATCTGATACCCGGCCTCTGTTTCTCCGCCTCTGATTTCCCCACCTCTGATTCCCCATATCTGATTCCCCGCCTCTGATTCCCCACCTCTGATTCCCCTCCTCTGATTCGCCAGCTAAGATTCCCCGCCTCTGATTCCCCGTGTCTGATTCCCTGCCTCTGATTCCCCGCCTCTGATTCCCCATCTCTGATTCACCACATCTGATTCCCCACCTCTGATTCCCCATCTCTGATTCCGCACATCCGATTCCCTGCCGCTGATTCCCCGCCTCTGATTCCCCTCCTCTGATTCCCTGCCTCTGATTCGCAACCTCTAATTCCCCACCTCTGATTCGCCATACCTGATTCCCCAACTCTGATTTGCCAGCTATGATTCCCATCCTCTGGTTCCCCGCATCTGATTCCCTGCCTCTGATTCCCCCCCTCTGATTCCCCATCTCTGATTCACCACCTCTGATTCCCCGACTCTGTTTCCCCGCCTCTGATTGGCACCTCTGATACCCCGCCTCTGATTCCCCAGCTATGATTCCCCACCTCTGATTCCCCACCTCTGATCCAACATATCTGATTCCCCGCCTCTGTTTCCCCGCCTCTGAATCCCCACCTCTGATTCCCCATATCTGATTCCCCGCCTCTGATACCCACCTCTGATTCCCCGCCTCTGATTTGCCAGCTATGATTCCCATCCTCTGGTTCCACGCATCTGATTCCCTGCCTCTGATTCCCCGCCTCTGTTTCCCCATCTCTGATTCACCACCTCTGATTCCCCATATCTGATTCCCCGCCTCTAATTCCCCACCTCTGATTCCCCGCCTCTGATTTGCCAGCTATGATTCCCATCCTCTGGTTCCCCGATTCTGATTCCCTGCCTCTGATTCCCCCCCTCTGATTCCCCATCTCTGATTCACCACCTCTGATTCCCCGCGTCTGATTCCCCGCCTCTGATTCCCCATCTCTGATTCCACATCTCTGATTCCCCAATTCTGATTCCCCGCCTCTGTTTCCCCACCTCTGATTCCCCGCCTCTGATTCCCCATATCTCATTCCCCGCCTCTGATTCCCCATCTCTGATTCCCGAACTCTGATTCCCCACCTCTGATTCCAAGTCCTCTTATTCCCGGCATCTGATTCCAGGCCACTGATTCCCGGCCTCTGATTCCCTGCCACTGATTCCCCGCCCCTAAATCCCCACCTCTGATTCCCCATATCTGATTCCCCGCCTCTGTTTCCCTGCCTCTGATTCGCCACCTCTGATACCCCGCCTCTGATTCCCCGCCTTTGACTCCCCGCCTCTGATTCCCTGCCTCTGATTCCCAACCTCTGATTCCCCACATCTGATTCCCCATATCTGATTCCCCGCCAATGTTTTCCCGCCTCTGATTCCCCGCCTCTGTTTCCCCGCCTCTGATTCCCCGCCTCTGCTTCCCCAACTCTGATTCCCCGCCTCTGATTCCCCAGCTCTGATTCCCCGCCTCTGATTCCCCGTGTTTTATTCCCTGCCTCTGATTCCCCGCGTCTGATTCTCCATCTCTGATTCACCGCCATTGATTCGCCACATCTGATTCCCCATATCAGATTCCCCGCGTCTGTATCCCCGCCTCTGATTCCCCGCCTCTGATTCCCCATATCTCATTCCCCGCCTCTGATTCCCCATCTCTGATTCCGCACATCTGATTCCCTGCCTCTGATTCCCCACCTCTGATTCCCCATATCTGATTCCCGGCCTCTGTTTCCCCGCCTCTGATTCCCCGCCTCTGTTTCCCCATATCTAATTCCATGCCTCTGATACCCCAACACTGATTCCCCGCCTCTGATTCCCCAGCTCTGATTCCCCGCCTCTGATTCCCCGCATCTGATTCCCTGCCTCTGATTCCGCACATCCGATTCCCTGCCTCTGATTCCCCGCCTCTGATTCCCCGCCTCTGATTCCCGGCCTCTGATTCGCAACCTCTAATTCCCCACCTCTGATTCCCCATATCTGATTCCCCGCCTCTGTTTCCCTGCCTCTGATTCCCGGCCTCTGTTTCCCCATATCTGATTCCCCTCCTCTGATTCCCAAACTCTGATTCCCCTCCTCTGATTCCCAAACACTGATTCCCCGCCTCTGATTCCCCAGCTCAGATTCCCCACCTCTGATTCCCATTATCTGATTCCCCGCCTCTGATTCCCCATATCTGATTCACCGCCTCTGTTTCCCCGCCTCTGATTCCCCGCCTCTGATTCCCCATATCTGATTTCCCGCCTCTGATTACCCATCTCTGATTCCCCTCCTCTGATTCTGCAGCTATGATTCCCCGCCTCTGATTCCCCGTGTCTGATTCCGTGCCTCTGATTCCCCGCCTTTGATTCCCCATCTCTTATTCACCACCTCTGATTCCCCACCTCTGATTCCCCATCTCTGATTCCGCACATCCGATTCCCTGCCTCTGATTCCCCGCCTCTGATACCCCACCTCTGATTCCCTGCCTCTGATTCGCAACCTCTAATTCCCCACCTCTGATTCCACATATCTGATTCCCCGCCTCTGTTTCCCTGCCTCTGATTCCTCGCCTCTGTTTCCCCATATCTGATTCCCCGCCTCTGTTTCCCCGCCTCTGATTGGCACCTCTGATACCACGCCTCTGATTCCCCATCTCTAATTCATCACATCTGATTCCCCACCTCTGCTTCCCCATCTCTGATTCGCTACCTCCGATTCGCCACCTCTGATTCCCAATATCTGATTCACCGCCTCTGTTTCCCCGCCTCTGATTCCCCGCCTCTGATTCCCCATATCTGATTCCCCTCCTCTGATTCCCCATCTCTGATTCCCGGTCTCTGATTCCCCACCTCTGATTCCCGGCCTCTGATTCCCCATCCCTGATTCACCGCCTCTGATTCCCCGTGTCTGATTCCCTGCCTCTGATTCCCCGCTCTGATTCCCCACCTCTGATTCACCATATCTGATTCCCTGCCTCTGATTCCCCACCACTGATTCCCCTCCTCTGATTCGCCAGTTATGATTGCCCGCCTCTGATTCCCCGTTTCTGATTCCCTGCCTCTGATTCCCCACCTCTGATTCCCCATATCTGATTCCCCGCCTCTGATTCCCCACCTCTGATTCCCCGCCTCTGATTTGCCAGCTATGATTCCCATCCTCTGGTTCCCCGCATCTGATTCCCTGCCTCTGTTTCCCCGCCTCTGATTCCCCACCTCTGATTCACCATATCTGATTCCCCGCCTCTGATTCCCCACCACTGATTCCCCTCCTCTGATTCGCCAGTTATGATTGCCCGCCTCTGATTCCCCGCCTCTGATTCCCCATCTCTGACTCACCACCTCTGATTCACCACCTCTGATACCCCATCTCTGATTCCGCACATCCGATTCCCTGCCTCTGATTCCCCGCCTCTGATTCCCCGCCTCTGATTCCCTGCCTCTGATTCGCAACCTCTTATTCCCCAACTCTGATTCCCCATATCTGATTCCCCGCCTCTGTTTCCCCGCCTCTGATTGGCACCTCTGATACCCCGCCTCTGATTCCCCATCTCTAATTCATCACATCTGATTCCCCACCTCTGCTTCCCCATCTCTGATTCTCTACCTCTGATTCGCCACCTCTGATTCCCAATATCTGATTCACCGCCTCTGTTTCCCTGCCTCTGATTCCCCGCCTCTGATTCCCCATATCTGATTCCCCGCCTCTGATTCCCCATCTCTGATTCCCGGTCTCTGATTCCCCACCTCTGTTTCCCGGCCTTTGATTCCCAATCCCTGATTCACCGCCTCTGACTCCCAGTGTCTGATTCCCTGCCTCTGATTCCCCGCCTCTGAATCCCCTCCTCTGATTCCCTGCCACTGATTCCCCGCCCCTGATTCCCCACCTCTGATACCCCATATCTGATTCCCCGCCTCTGTTTCCCCGCCTCTGATTCCCCACCTCTGATTCCCCATATCTGATTCCCTGCCTCTGATTCCCCAACTCTGATTCCCCGCCTCTGATTCCCCAGCTCTGATTCCCCGCCTCTGATTCCCCACCTCTGATCCAACATATCTGATTCCCCGCCTCTGTTTCCCCGCCTCTGATTCCCCACCTCTGATTCCCCATATCTGATTCCCCGCCTATGATTCCCCACCTCTGATTCCCCGCCTCTGATTCGCCAGCTATGATTCCCCTCCTCTGGTTCCCCGCATCTGATTCCCCGCCTCTGATTCCCCGTGTCTGACCCTGCCTCTGATTCCACGCCTTTGATTCCCCATCTCTGATTCACCACCTCTGATTCCCCACCTCTGATTCCCCATCTCTGATTCTGCACATCCGATTCCCTGCCTCTGATTCCCCGCCTCTGATTCCCCGCCTCTGATTCCCTGCCTCTGATTCGCAACCTGTTATTCCCCACCTCTGATTCCCCATATCTGATTCCCCGCCTCTGTTTCCCTGCCTCTGATTCCCCGCCTCTGTTTCCCCATATCTGATTCCCCGCCTCTGTTTCACCGCCTCTGATTGGCACCTCTGATACCCCGCCTCTGATTCCCCATCTCTAATTCATCACATCTGATTCCCCACCTCTGCTTCCCCATCTCTGATTCTCTACCTCTGATTCGCAACCTCTGATTCCGAATATCTGATTCACCGCCTCTGTTTCCCCGCTTCTGATTCCCCGCCTCTGATTCCCCATATCTGATTCCCCGCCTCTGATTCCCCATCTCTGATTCCCGGTCTCTGATTCCCCACCTCTGTTTCCCGGCCTCTCATTCCCCATCCCTGATTCACCGCCTCTGATTCCCAGTGTCTGATTCCCTGCCTCTGATTCCCCGCCTCTGAATCCCCTCCTCTGATTCCCTGCCACTGATTCCCCGCCCCTGATTCCCCACCTCTGATACACCATATCTGATTCCCCGCCTCTGTTTCCCCGCCTCTGATTCCCCACCTCTGATTTCCCATATCTGATTCCACGCCTCTTATTCCCCGCCTCTGATTGGCCGCCTCTGATACCCCGCCTCTGATTCCCCATCTCTAATTCATCACATCTGAGTCCCCACCTCTGCTTCCCCATCTCTGATTCTCAACCTCTGATTCGCCACCTCTGATTCCCCATATCTGATTCACCGCCTCTGTTTCCCCGCCTCTGATTCCCCGCCTCTGATTCCCCATATTTGATTCCCCGCCTCTGATTCCCCATCTCTGATTCCCGGACTCTGATTCCCCAACTCTGATTCCCTGCCTCTGATTCCCCAGCTCTGATTTCCCGCCTCTGATTCCCGACCTCTGATACAACATATCTGATTCCCGGCCTCTGTTTCTCCGCCTCTGATTTCCCCACCTCTGATTCCCCATATCTGATTCCCCGCCTCTGATTCCCCACCTCTGATTCCCCTCCTCTGATTCGCCAGCTAAGATTCCCCGCCTCTGATTCCCCGTGTCTGATTCCCTGCCTCTGATTCCCCGCCTCTGATTCCCCATCTCTGATTCACCACATCTGATTCCCCACCTCTGATTCCCCATCTCTGATTCTGCACATCCGATTCCCTGCCGCTGATTCCCCGCCTCTGATTCCCCTCCTCTGATTCCCTGCCTCTGATTCGCAACCTCTAATTCCCCACCTCTGATTCGCCATACCTGATTCCCCAACTCTGATTTGCCAGCTATGATTCCCATCCTCTGGTTCCCCGCATCTGATTCCCTGCCTCTGATTCCCCCCCTCTGATTCCCCATCTCTGATTCACCACCTCTGATTCCCCGACTCTGTTTCCCCGCCTCTGATTGGCACCTCTGATACCCCGCCTCTGATTCCCCATCTCTAATTCATCACATTTGATTCCCCACCTCTGCTTCCCCATCTCTGATTCTCTACCTCTGATTCGCCACCTCTGATTCCCAATATCTGATTCACCGCCTCTGTTTCCCCGCCTCTGATTCCCCGCCTCTGATTCCCCATATCTGATTCCCCGCCTCTGATTCCCCATCTCTGATTCCCGGTCTCTGATTCCCCACCTCTGTTTCCCGGCCTCTGATTCCCCATCCCTGATTCACAGCCTCTGATTCCCAGTGTCTGATTCCCTGCCTCTGATTCCCCGCCTCTGAATCCCCTCCTCTGATTCCCTGCCACTGATTCCCCGCCCCTGATTCCCCACCTCTGATACCCCATATCTGATTCCCCTCCTCTGTTTCCCCGCCTCTGATTCCCCACCTCTGATTCCCCATATCTGATTCCCTGCCTCTGATTCCCCAACTCTGATTCCCCGCCTCTGATTCCCCAGCTATGATTCCCCACCTCTGATTCCCCACCTCTGATCCAACATATCTGATTCCCCGCCCCTGTTTCCCCGCCTCTGAATCCCCACCTCTGATTCCCCATATCTGATTCCCCGCCTCTGATACCCACCTCTGATTCCCCGCCTCTGATTTGCCAGCTATGATTCCCATCCTCTGGTTCCCCGCATCTGATTCCCTGCCTCTGATTCCCCCCCTCTGATTCCCCATCTCTGATTCACCACCTCTGATTCCCCGCGTCTGATTCCCCGCCTCTGATTCCCCATCTCTGATTCCCCATCTCTGATTCCCCAATTCTGATTCCCCGCCTCTGATTCCCCAGCTATGATTCCCCACCTCTGATTCCCCACCTCTGATCCAACATATCTGATTCCCCGCCTCTGTTTCCCCGCCTCTGAATCCCCACCTCTGATTCCCCATATCTGATTCCCCGCCTCTGATTCCCCACCTCTGATTTCCCGCCTCTGATTTGCCAGCTATGATTCCCATCCTCTGGTTCCCCGCATCTGATTCCCTGCCTCTGATTCCCCCCCTCTGATTCCCCATCTCTGATTCACCACCTCTGAATCCCCGCGTCTGATTCCCCGCCTCTCATTCCCCATCTCTGATTGCACATCTCTGATTCCCCAACTCTGATTCCCCGCCTCTGATTCCCCAGCTCTGATTCCCCGCCTCTGATTCCCCACCTCTGATCCAACATATCTGATTCCCCGCCTCTGTTTCCCCGCCTCTGATTCCCCACCTCTGATTCCCCATATCTGATTCCCCGCCTATGATTCCCCACCTCTGATTCCCCGCCTCTGATTCGCCAGCTATGATTCCCCTCCTCTGGTTCCCCGCATCTGATTCCCCGCCTCTGATTCCCCGTGTCTGACCCTGCCTCTGATTCCACGCCTTTGATTCCCCATCTCTGATTCACCACCTCTGATTCCCCACCTCTGATTCCCCATCTCTGATTCTGCACATCCGATTCCCTGCCTCTGATTCCCCGCCTCTGATTCCCCGCCTCTGATTCCCTGCCTCTGATTCGCAACCTGTTATTCCCCACCTCTGATTCCCCATATCTGATTCCCCGCCTCTGTTTCCCTGCCTCTGATTCCCCGCCTCTGTTTCCCCATATCTGATTCCCCGCCTCTGTTTCACCGCCTCTGATTGGCACCTCTGATACCCCGCCTCTGATTCCCCATCTCTAATTCATCACATCTGATTCCCCACCTCTGCTTCCCCATCTCTGATTCTCTACCTCTGATTCGCAACCTCTGATTCCGAATATCTGATTCACCGCCTCTGTTTCCCCGCTTCTGATTCCCCGCCTCTGATTCCCCATATCTGATTCCCCGCCTCTGATTCCCCATCTCTGATTCCCGGTCTCTGATTCCCCACCTCTGTTTCCCGGCCTCTCATTCCCCATCCCTGATTCACCGCCTCTGATTCCCAGTGTCTGATTCCCTGCCTCTGATTCCCCGCCTCTGAATCCCCTCCTCTGATTCCCTGCCACTGATTCCCCGCCCCTGATTCCCCACCTCTGATACCCCATATCTGATTCCCCGCCTCTGTTTCCCCGCCTCTGATTCCCCACCTCTGATTTCCCATATCTGATTCCACGCCTCTTATTCCCCGCCTCTGATTGGCCGCCTCTGATACCCCGCCTCTGATTCCCCATCTCTAATTCATCACATCTGAGTCCCCACCTCTGCTTCCCCATCTCTGATTCTCAACCTCTGATTCGCCACCTCTGATTCCCCATATCTGATTCACCGCCTCTGTTTCCCCGCCTCTGATTCCCCGCCTCTGATTCCCCATATTTGATTCCCCGCCTCTGATTCCCCATCTCAGATTCCCGGACTCTGATTCCCCAACTCTGATTCCCTGCCTCTGATTCCCCAGCTCTGATTTCCCGCCTCTGATTCCCGACCTCTGATACAACATATCTGATTCCCGGCCTCTGTTTCTCCGCCTCTGATTTCCCCACCTCTGATTCCCCATATCTGATTCCCCGCCTCTGATTCCCCACCTCTGATTCCCCTCCTCTGATTCGCCAGCTAAGATTCCCCGCCTCTGATTCCCCGTGTCTGATTCCCTGCCTCTGATTCCCCGCCTCTGATTCCCCATCTCTGATTCACCACATCTGATTCCCCACCTCTGATTCCCCATCTCTGATTCTGCACATCCGATTCCCTGCCGCTGATTCCCCGCCTCTGATTCCCCACCTCTGATTCCCCTCCTCTGATTCGCCAGCTAAGATTCCCCGCCTCTGATTCCCCGTGTCTGATTCCCTGCCTCTGATTCCCCGCCTCTGATTCCCCATCTCTGATTCACCACATCTGATTCCCCACCTCTGATTCCCCATCTCTGATTCTGCACATCCGATTCCCTGCCGCTGATTCCCCGCCTCTGATTCCCCTCCTCTGATTCCCTGCCTCTGATTCGCAACCTCTAATTCCCCACCTCTGATTCGCCATACCTGATTCCCCAACTCTGATTTGCCAGCTATGATTCCCATCCTCTGGTTCCCCGCATCTGATTCCCTGCCTCTGATTCCCCCCCTCTGATTCCCCATCTCTGATTCACCACCTCTGATTCCCCGACTCTGTTTCCCCGCCTCTGATTGGCACCTCTGATACCCCGCCTCTGATTCCCCATCTCTAATTCATCACATTTGATTCCCCACCTCTGCTTCCCCATCTCTGATTCTCTACCTCTGATTCGCCACCTCTGATTCCCAATATCTGATTCACCGCCTCTGTTTCCCCGCCTCTGATTCCCCGCCTCTGATTCCCCATATCTGATTCCCCGCCTCTGATTCCCCATCTCTGATTCCCGGTCTCTGATTCCCCACCTCTGTTTCCCGGCCTCTGATTCCCCATCCCTGATTCACAGCCTCTGATTCCCAGTGTCTGATTCCCTGCCTCTGATTCCCCGCCTCTGAATCCCCTCCTCTGATTCCCTGCCACTGATTCCCCGCCCCTGATTCCCCACCTCTGATACCCCATATCTGATTCCCCTCCTCTGTTTCCCCGCCTCTGATTCCCCACCTCTGATTCCCCATATCTGATTCCCTGCCTCTGATTCCCCAACTCTGATTCCCCGCCTCTGATTCCCCAGCTATGATTCCCCACCTCTGATTCCCCACCTCTGATCCAACATATCTGATTCCCCGCCCCTGTTTCCCCGCCTCTGAATCCCCACCTCTGATTCCCCATATCTGATTCCCCGCCTCTGATACCCACCTCTGATTCCCCGCCTCTGATTTGCCAGCTATGATTCCCATCCTCTGGTTCCCCGCATCTGATTCCCTGCCTCTGATTCCCCCCCTCTGATTCCCCATCTCTGATTCACCACCTCTGATTCCCCGCGTCTGATTCCCCGCCTCTGATTCCCCATCTCTGATTCCCCATCTCTGATTCCCCAATTCTGATTCCCCGCCTCTGATTCCCCAGCTATGATTCCCCACCTCTGATTCCCCACCTCTGATCCAACATATCTGATTCCCCGCCTCTGTTTCCCCGCCTCTGAATCCCCACCTCTGATTCCCCATATCTGATTCCCCGCCTCTGATTCCCCACCTCTGATTTCCCGCCTCTGATTTGCCAGCTATGATTCCCATCCTCTGGTTCCCCGCATCTGATTCCCTGCCTCTGATTCCCCCCCTCTGATTCCCCATCTCTGATTCACCACCTCTGATTCCCCGCGTCTGATTCCCCGCCTCTCATTCCCCATCTCTGATTGCACATCTCTGATTCCCCAACTCTGATTCCCCGCCTCTGATTCCCCAGCTCTGATTCCCCGCCTCTGATTCCCCACCTCTGATCCAACATATCTGATTCCCCGCCTCTGTTTCCCCGCCTCTGATTCCCCACCTCTGATTCCCCATATCTGATTCCCCGCCTATGATTCCCCACCTCTGATTCCCCGCCTCTGATTCGCCAGCTATGATTCCCCTCCTCTGGTTCCCCGCATCTGATTCCCCGCCTCTGATTCCCCGTGTCTGACCCTGCCTCTGATTCCACGCCTTTGATTCCCCATCTCTGATTCACCACCTCTGATTCCCCACCTCTGATTCCCCATCTCTGATTCTGCACATCCGATTCCCTGCCTCTGATTCCCCGCCTCTGATTCCCCGCCTCTGATTCCCTGCCTCTGATTCGCAACCTGTTATTCCCCACCTCTGATTCCCCATATCTGATTCCCCGCCTCTGTTTCCCTGCCTCTGATTCCCCGCCTCTGTTTCCCCATATCTGATTCCCCGCCTCTGTTTCACCGCCTCTGATTGGCACCTCTGATACCCCGCCTCTGATTCCCCATCTCTAATTCATCACATCTGATTCCCCACCTCTGCTTCCCCATCTCTGATTCTCTACCTCTGATTCGCAACCTCTGATTCCGAATATCTGATTCACCGCCTCTGTTTCCCCGCTTCTGATTCCCCGCCTCTGATTCCCCATATCTGATTCCCCGCCTCTGATTCCCCATCTCTGATTCCCGGTCTCTGATTCCCCACCTCTGTTTCCCGGCCTCTCATTCCCCATCCCTGATTCACCGCCTCTGATTCCCAGTGTCTGATTCCCTGCCTCTGATTCCCCGCCTCTGAATCCCCTCCTCTGATTCCCTGCCACTGATTCCCCGCCCCTGATTCCCCACCTCTGATACCCCATATCTGATTCCCCGCCTCTGTTTCCCCGCCTCTGATTCCCCACCTCTGATTTCCCATATCTGATTCCACGCCTCTTATTCCCCGCCTCTGATTGGCCGCCTCTGATACCCCGCCTCTGATTCCCCATCTCTAATTCATCACATCTGAGTCCCCACCTCTGCTTCCCCATCTCTGATTCTCAACCTCTGATTCGCCACCTCTGATTCCCCATATCTGATTCACCGCCTCTGTTTCCCCGCCTCTGATTCCCCGCCTCTGATTCCCCATATTTGATTCCCCGCCTCTGATTCCCCATCTCAGATTCCCGGACTCTGATTCCCCAACTCTGATTCCCTGCCTCTGATTCCCCAGCTCTGATTTCCCGCCTCTGATTCCCGACCTCTGATACAACATATCTGATTCCCGGCCTCTGTTTCTCCGCCTCTGATTTCCCCACCTCTGATTCCCCATATCTGATTCCCCGCCTCTGATTCCCCACCTCTGATTCCCCTCCTCTGATTCGCCAGCTAAGATTCCCCGCCTCTGATTCCCCGTGTCTGATTCCCTGCCTCTGATTCCCCGCCTCTGATTCCCCATCTCTGATTCACCACATCTGATTCCCCACCTCTGATTCCCCATCTCTGATTCTGCACATCCGATTCCCTGCCGCTGATTCCCCGCCTCTGATTCCCCTCCTCTGATTCCCTGCCTCTGATTCGCAACCTCTAATTCCCCACCTCTGATTCGCCATACCTGATTCCCCAACTCTGATTTGCCAGCTATGATTCCCATCCTCTGGTTCCCCGCATCTGATTCCCTGCCTCTGATTCCCCCCCTCTGATTCCCCATCTCTGATTCACCACCTCTGATTCCCCGACTCTGTTTCCCCGCCTCTGATTGGCACCTCTGATACCCCGCCTCTGATTCCCCATCTCTAATTCATCACATTTGATTCCCCACCTCTGCTTCCCCATCTCTGATTCTCTACCTCTGATTCGCCACCTCTGATTCCCAATATCTGATTCACCGCCTCTGTTTCCCCGCCTCTGATTCCCCGCCTCTGATTCCCCATATCTGATTCCCCGCCTCTGATTCCCCATCTCTGATTCCCGGTCTCTGATTCCCCACCTCTGTTTCCCGGCCTCTGATTCCCCATCCCTGATTCACAGCCTCTGATTCCCAGTGTCTGATTCCCTGCCTCTGATTCCCCGCCTCTGAATCCCCTCCTCTGATTCCCTGCCACTGATTCCCCGCCCCTGATTCCCCACCTCTGATACCCCATATCTGATTCCCCTCCTCTGTTTCCCCGCCTCTGATTCCCCACCTCTGATTCCCCATATCTGATTCCCTGCCTCTGATTCCCGAACTCTGATTCCCCGCCTCTGATTCCCCAGCTATGATTCCCCACCTCTGATTCCCCACCTCTGATCCAACATATCTGATTCCCCGCCCCTGTTTCCCCGCCTCTGAATCCCCACCTCTGATTCCCCATATCTGATTCCCCGCCTCTGATACCCACCTCTGATTCCCCGCCTCTGATTTGCCAGCTATGATTCCCATCCTCTGGTTCCCCGCATCTGATTCCCTGCCTCTGATTCCCCCCCTCTGATTCCCCATCTCTGATTCACCACCTCTGATTCCCCGCGTCTGATTCCCCGCCTCTGATTCCCCATCTCTGATTCCCCATCTCTGATTCCCCAATTCTGATTCCCCGCCTCTGATTCCCCAGCTCTGATTCCCCACCTCTGATTCCCCACCTCTGATCCAACATATCTGATTCCCCGCCTCTGTTTCCCCGCCTCTGAATCCCCACCTCTGATTCCCCATATCTGATTCCCCGCCTCTGATTCCCCACCTCTTATTTCCCGCCTCTGATTTGCCAGCTATGATTCCCATCCTCTGGTTCCCCGCATCTGATTCCCTGCCTCTGATTCCCCCCCTCTGATTCCCCATCTCTGATTCACCACCTCTGATTCCCCGCGTCTGATTCCCCGCCTCTCATTCCCCATCTCTGATTGCACATCTCTTATTCCCCAATTCTGATTCCCCGCCTCTGTTTCCCCACCTCTGATTCCCCGCCTCTGATTCCCCATATCTCATTCCCCGCCTCTGATTCCCCATCTCTGATTCCCGAACTCTGATTCCCCACCTCTGATTCCAAGTCCTCTTATTCCCGGCATCTGATTCCCGGCCACTGATTCCCGGCCTCTGATTCCCTGCCACTGATTCCCCGCCCCTAAATCACCACCTCTGATTCCCCATATCTGATTCCCCGCCTCTGATTCCCCGCCTCTGTTTCCCCGCCTCTGATTCCCCGCCTCTGCTTCCCCAACTCTGATTCCCCGCCTCTGATTCCCCAGCTCTGATTCCCCGCCTCTGATTCCCCGTGTTTTATTCCCTGCCTCTGATTCCCCGCGTCTGATTCTCCATCTCTGATTCACCGCCTTTGATTCGCCACATCTGATTCCCCATATCAGATTCCCCGCCTCTGTATCCCCGCCTCTGATTCCCCGCCTCTGATTCCCCATATCTCATTCCCCGCCTCTGATTCCCCATCTCTGATTCCGCACATCTGATTCCCTGCCTCTGATTCCCCACCTCTGATTCCCCATATCTGATTCCCGGCCTCTGTTTCCCCGCCTCTGATTCCCCGCCTCTGTTTCCCCATATCTAATTCCATGCCTCTGATACCCCAACACTGATTCCCCGCCTCTGATTCCCCAGCTCTGATTCCCCGCCTCTGATTCCCCGCATCTGATTCCCTGCCTCTGATTCCCCGCCTCTGATTCCCTGCCTCTGATTCCCAACCTCTGATTCCCCACCTCTGAATCCCCATATCTGATTCCCCGCCTCTGTTTCCCCGCCTCTGATTCCCCACCTTTGTTTCCCCATATCTGATTCCCCGCCTCTGATTCCGCAACTCTGATTCCCCTACTCTGATTCGCCAGCTATGATTCCCCGCTTCTGATTCCCTGCGTCTGATCCCCTGCCTCTGATTCCCCGCCTCTGATTCCCCTTCTCTGATTCACCACCTCTGATTCCCCACCTCTGATTCCCCATCTCTGATTCCGCACATCCGATTCCCTGCCTCTGATTCCCCGCCTCTGATTCCCCGCCTCTGATTCCCGGCCTCTGATTCGCAAACTCTAATTCCCCACCTCTGAATCCCCATATCTGATTCCCCGCCTCTGTTTCCCCGCTTCTGATTCCCCACCTTTGTTTCCCCATATCTGATTCCCCACCTCTGATTCCGCAACTCTGGTTCCCCTACTCTGATTCGCCAGCTATGATTCCCCGCTTCTGATTCCCTGCGTCTGATCCCCTGCCTCTGATTCCCCGCCTCTGATTCCCCTTCTCTGATTCACCACCTCTGATTCCCCACCTCTGATTCCCCATCTCTGATTCCGCACATCCGATTCCCTGCCTCTGATTCCCCGCCTCTGATTCCCCGCCTCTGATTCCCGGCCTCTGATTCGCAACCTCTAATTCCCCACCTCTGATTCCCCATATCTGATTCCCCGCCTCTGTTTCCCTGCCTCTGATTCCCGGCCTCTGTTTCCCCATATCTGATTCCCCTCCTCTGATTCCCAAACTCTGATTCCCCTCCTCTGATTCCCAAACTCTGATTCCCCGCCTCTGATTCCCCACCTCTGATTCCCCATATCTGATTCCCCGCCTCTGATTCCCCATATCTGATTCACCGCCTCTGTTTCCCCGCCTCTGATTCCCCGCCTCTGATTCCCCATATCTGATTTCCCGCCTCTGATTCCCCATCTCTGATTCCCCTCCTCTGATTCTGCAGCTATGATTCCCCGCCTCTGATTCCCCGTGTCTGATTCCCTGCCTCTGATTCCCCGCCTTTGATTCCCCATCTCTGATTCCCCACCTCTGATTCCCCATCTCTGATTCCGCACATCCGATTCCCTGCCTCCGATTCCCCGCCTCTGATTCCCCGCCTCTGATTCCCTGCCTCTGATTCGCCACCTCTAATTCCCCACCTCTGATTCCACATATCTGATTCCCCGCCTCTGTTTCCCTGCCTCTGATTTCTCGCCTCTGTTTCCCCATATCTGATTCCCCGCCTCTGTTTCCCCGCCTCTGATTGGCACCTCTGATACCCCGCCTCTGATTCCCCATCTCTAATTCATCACATCTGATTCCCCACCTCTGCTTCCCCATCTCTGATTCGCTACCTCCGATTCGCCACCTCTGATTCCCAATATCTGATTCACCGCCTCTGTTTCCCCGCCTCTGATTCCCCGCCTCTGATTCCCCATATCTGATTCCCCGCCTCTGATTCCCCATCTCTGATTCCCGGTCTCTGATTCCCCACCTCTGATTCCCGGCCTCTGATTCCCCATCCCTGATTCACCGCCTCTGATTCCCCGTGTCTTATTCCCTGCCTCTGATTCCCCGCTCTGAATCCCCTCCTCTGATTCCCTGCCACTGATTCCCCGCCCCTGATTCCCCACCTCTGATTCCCCATATCTGATTCCCACCCTCTGTTTCCCCGCCTCTCATTCCCCACCTCTGATTCCCCGCCTCTGAATCCCCTCCTCTGATTCCCTGCCACTGATTCCCCGCCCCTGATTCCCCACCTCTGATACCCCATATCTGATTCCCCGCCTCTGTTTCCCCGCCTCTGATTCCCCACCTCTGATTTCCCATATCTGATTCCACGCCTCTGATTCCCCGCCTCTGATTGGCCGCCTCTGATACCCCGCCTCTGATTCCCCATCTCTAATTCATCACATCTGAGACCCCACCTCTGCTTCCCCATCTCTGATTCTCAACCTCTGATTCGCCACCTCTGATTCCCCATATCTGATTCACCGCCTCTGTTTCCCCGCCTCTGATTCCCCGCCTCTGATTCCCCATATTTGATTCCCCGCCTCTGATTCCCCATCTCTGATTCCCGGACTCTGATTCCCCAACTCTGATTCCCCGCCTCTGATTCCCCAGCTCTGATTTCCCGCCTCTGATTCCCCACCTCTGATACAACATATCTGATTCCCGGCCTCTGTTTCTCCGCCTCTGATTCCCCACCTCTGATTCCCCATATCTGATTCCCCGCCTCTGATTCCCCACCTCTGATTCCCCTCCTCTGATTCGCCAGCTAAGATTCCCCGCCTCTGATTCCCCGTGTCTGATTCCCTGCCTCTGATTCCCCGCCTCTGATTCCCCATCTCTGATTCACCACATCTGATTCCCCACCTCTGATTCCCCATCTCTGATTCCGCACATCCGATTCCCTGCCTCTGATTCCCCGCCTCTGATTCCCCGCCTCTGATTCCCTGCCTCTGATTCGCAACCTCTAATTCCCCACCTCTGATTCGCCATATCTGATTCCCCGCCTCTGATTTGCCAGCTATGATTCCCATCCTCTGGTTCCCCGCATCTGATTCCCTGCCTCTGATTCCCCCCCTCTGATTCCCCATCTCTGATTCACCACCTATGATTCCCCGCCTCTGTTTCCCCGCCTCTGATTGGCACCTCTGATACCCCGCCTCTGATTCCCCATCTCTAATTCATCACATTTGATTCCCCACCTCTGCTTCCCCATCTCTGATTCTCTACCTCTGATTCGCCACCTCTGATTCCCAATATCTGATTCACCGCCTCTGTTTCCCCGCCTCTGATTCCCCGCCTCTGATTCCCCATATCTGATTCACCGCCTCTGATTCCCCATCTCTGATTCCCGGTCTCTGATTCCCCACCTCTGTTTCCCGGCCTCTGATTCCCCATCCCTGATTCACCGCCTCTGATTCCCAGTGTCTGATTCCCTGCCTCTGATTCCCCGCCTCTGAATCCCCTCCTCTGATTCCCTGCCACTGATTCCCCGCCCCTGATTCCCCACCTCTGATACCCCATATCTGATTCCCCTCCTCTGTTTCCCCGCCTCTGATTCCCCACCTCTGATTCCCCATATCTGATTCCCTGCCTCTGATTCCCCAACTCTGATTCCCCGCCTCTGATTCCCCAGCTATGATTCCCCACCTCTGATTCCCCACCTCTGATCCAACATATCTGATTCCCCGCCTCTGTTTCCCCGCCTCTGAATCCCCATCTCTGATTCCCCATATCTGATTCCCCGCCTCTGATACCCACCTCTGATTCCCCGCCTCTGATTTGCCAGCTATGATTCCCATCCTCTGGTTCCCCGCATCTGATTCCCTGCCTCTGATTCCCCCCCTCTGATTCACCATCTCTGATTCACCACCTCTGATTCCCCGCGTCTGATTCCCCGCCTCTGATTCCCCATCTCTGATTCCCCATCTCTGATTCCCCAATTCTGATTCCCCGCCTCTGATTCCCCAGCTCTGATTCCCCACCTCTGATTCCCCACCTCTGATCCAACATATCTGATTCCCCGCCTCTGTTTCCCCGCCTCTGAATCCCCACCTCTGATTCCCCATATCTGATTCCCCGCCTCTGATTCCCCACCTCTGATTCCCCGCCTCTGATTTGCCAGCTATGATTC
Organism: Narcine bancroftii; assembly: GCF_036971445.1. Lineage (NCBI taxonomy): Eukaryota > Metazoa > Chordata > Chondrichthyes > Torpediniformes > Narcinidae > Narcine > Narcine bancroftii. The sequence goes on along the minus strand of NW_027211890.1, from coordinate 3,225,005 downwards.
CCATCCTCTGGTTCCCCGCATCTGATTCCCTGCCTCTGATTCCCCCCCTCTGATTCCCCATCTCTGATTCACCACCTCTGATTCCCCGCGTCTGATTCCCCGCCTCTGATTCCCCATCTCTGATTCCACATCTCTGATTCCCCAATTCTGATTCCCCGCCTCTGTTTCCCCACCTCTGATTCCCCGCCTCTGATTCCCCATATCTCATTCCCCGCCTCTGATTCCCCATCTCTGATTCCCGCACTCTGATTCCCCACCTCTGATTCCAAGTCCTCTTATTCCCGGCATCTGATTCCCAGCCACTGATTCCCGGACTCTGATTCCCTGCCACTGATTCCCCGCCCCTAAATCCCCACCTCTGATTCCCCATATCTGATTCCCCGCCTCTGTTTCCCTGCCTCTCATTCGCCACCTCTGATACCCCGCCTCTGATTCCCCGCCTCTGACTCCCCGCCTCTGATTCCCTGCCTCTGATTCCCAACCTCTGATTCCCCACATCTGATTCCCCATATCTGATTCCCCGCCTCTGTTTCCCCGCCTCTGATTCCCCGCATCTGTTTCCCCGCCTCTGATTCCCCGCCTCTGCTTCCCCAACTCTGATTCCCCGCCTCTGATTCCCCAGCTCTGATTCCCCGCCTCTGATTCCCCGTGTTTTATTCCCTGCCTCTGATTCCCCGCGTCTGTTTCTCCATCTCTGATTCACCGCCTTTGATTCGCCACATCTGATTCCCCATATCAGATTCCCCGCCTCTGTATCCCCGCCTCTGATTCCCCGCCTCTGATTCCCCATATCTCATTCCCCGCCTCTGATTCCCCATCTCTGATTCCGCACATCTGATTCCCTGCCTCTGATTCCCCACCTCTGATTCCCCATATCTGATTCCCGGCCTCTGTTTCCCCGCCTCTGATTCCCCGCCTCTGTTTCCCCATATCTAATTCCATGCCTCTGATACCCCAACACTGATTCCCCGCCTCTGATTCCCCAGCTCTGATTCCCCGCCTCTGATTCCCCGCATCTGATTCCCTGCCTCTGATTCCCCGCCTCTGATTCCCTGCCTCTGATTCCCAACCTCTGATTCCCCACCTCTGAATCCCCATATCTGATTCCCCGCCTCTGTTTCCCCGCCTCTGATTCCCCACCTTTGTTTCCCCATATCTGATTCCCCGCCTCTGATTCCGCAACTCTGATTCCCCTACTCTGATTCGCCAGCTATGATTCCCCACTTCTGATTCCCTGCGTCTGATCCCCTGCCTCTGATTCCCCGCCTCTGATTCCCCTTCTCTGATTCACCACCTCTGATTCCCCACCTCTGATTCCCCATCTCTGATTCCGCACATCCGATTCCCTGCCTCTGATTCCCCGCCTCTGATTCCCCGCCTCTGATTCCCGGCCTCTGATTCGCAACCTCTAATTCCCCACCTCTGAATCCCCATATCTGATTCCCCGCCTCTGTTTCCCCGCCTCTGATTCCCCACCTTTGTTTCCCCATATCTGATTCCCCGCCTCTGATTCCGCAACTCTGGTTCCCCTACTCTGATTCGCCAGCTATGATTCCCCGCTTCTGATTCCCTGCGTCTGATCCCCTGCCTCTGATTCCCCGCCTCTGATTCCCCTTCTCTGATTCACCACCTCTGATTCCCCACCTCTGATTCCCCATCTCTGATTCCGCACATCCGATTCCCTGCCTCTGATTCCCCGCCTCTGATTCCCCGCCTCTGATTCCCGGCCTCTGTTTCGCAACCTCTAATTCCCCACCTCTGATTCCCCATATCTGATTCCCCGCCTCTGTTTCCCTGCCTCTGATTCCCGGCCTCTGTTTCCCCATATCTGATTCCCCTCCTCTGATTCCCAAACTCTGATTCCCCTCCTCTGATTCCCAAACTCTGATTCCCCGCCTCTGATTCCCCAGCTCTGATTCCCCACCTCTGATTCCCCATATCTGATTCCCCGCCTCTGATTCCCCATATCTGATTCACCGCCTCTGTTTCCCCGCCTCTGATTCCCCGCCTCTGATTCCCCATATCTGATTTCCCGCCTCTGATTCCCCATCTCTGATTCCCCTCCTCTGATTCTGCAGCTATGATTCCCCGCCTCTGATTCCCCGTGTCTGATTCCCTGCATCTGATTCCCCGCCTTTGATTCCCCATCTCTGATTCACCACCTTTGATTCCCCACCTCTGATTCCCCATCTCTGATTCCGCACATCCGATTCCCTGCCTCTGATTCCACGCCTCTGATTCCCCGCCTCTGATTCCCTGCCTCTGATTCGCAACCTCTAATTCCCCACCTCTGATTCCACATATCTGATTCCCCGCCTCTGTTTCCCTGCCTCTGATTCCTCGCCTCTGTTTCCCCATATCTGATTCCCCGCCTCTGTTTCCCCGCCTCTGATTGGCACCTCTGATACCCCGCCTCTGATTCCCCATCTCTAATTCATCACATCTGATTCCCCACCTCTGCTTCCCCATCTCTGATTCGCTATCTCCGATTCGCCACCTCTGATTCCCAATATCTGATTCACCGCCTCTGTTTCCCCGCCTCTGATTCCCCGCCTCTGATTCCCCATATCTGATTCCACGCCTCTGATTCCCCATCTCTGATTCCCGGTCTCTGATTCCCCACCTCTGATTCCCGGCCTCTGATTCCCCATCCCTGATTCACCGCCTCTGATTCCCCGTGTCTGATTCCCTGCCTCTGATTCCCCGCTCTGAATCCCCTCCTCTGATTCCCTGCAACTGATTCCCCGCCCCTGATTCCCCACCTCTGATTCCCCATATCTGATTCCCACCCTCTGTTTCCCCGCCTCTCATTCCCCACCTCTGATTCCCCATATCTGATTCCGCGCCTCTGATTCCCCACCTCTGATTCCCCGCCTCTGATTTGCCAGCTATGATTCCCATCCTCTGGTTCCCCGCATCTGATTCCCTGCCTCTGTTTCCCCGCCTCTGATTCCCCACCTCTGATTCACCATATCTGATTCCCCGCCTCTGATTCCCCACCACTGATTCCCCTCCTCTGATTCGCCAGTTATGATTGCCCGCCTCTGATTCCCCGTTTCTGATTCCCTGCCTCTGATTCCCCGCCTCTGATTCCCCATCTCTGACTCACCACCTCTGATTCACCACCTCTGATACCCCATCTCTGATTCCGCACATCCGATTCCCTGCCTCTGATTCCCCGCCTCTGATTCCCCGCCTCTGATTCCCTGCCTCTGATTCGCAACCTCTTATTCCCCACCTCTGATTCCCATTATCTGATTCCCCGCCTCTGTTTCCCCGCCTCTGATTGGCACCTCTGATACCCCGCCTCTGATTCTCCATCTCTAATTCATCACATCTGATTCCCCACCTCTGCTTCCCCATCTCCGATTCTCTACCTCTGATTCGCCACCTCTGATTCCCAATATCTGATTCACCGCCTCTGTTTCCCTGCCTCTGATTCCCCGCCTCTGATTCCCCATATCTGATTCCCCGCCTCTGATTCCCCATCTCTGATTCCCGGTCTCTGATTCCCCACCTCTGTTTCCCGGACTCTGATTCCCAATCCCTGATAAACCACCTCTGACTCCCAGTGTCTGATTCCCTGCATCTGATTCCCCGCCTCTGAATCCCCTCCTCTGATTCCCTGCCACTGATTCCCCTCCCCTGATTCCCCACCTCTGATACCCCATATCTGAATCCCCGCCTCTGTTTCCCCGCCTCTAATTCCCCACCTCTGATTCCCCATATCTGATTCCCTGCCTCTGATTCCCCAACTCTGATTCCCCGCCTCTGATTCCCCAGCTCTGATTCCCCGCCTCTGTTTCCCCAGCTCTGATTCCCTGCCTCTGATTCCCTGCCCTGATTCCCCATCTCTGTTTCACCGCCTTTGATTCGCCACCTCTGATTCCCCATATCTGATTCCCCGCCTCTGTTTCCCCGCCTCTGATTCCCTGCCTCTGATTCCCAACCTCTGATTACACACCTCTGATTCCCCATATCTGATTCCCGGCCTCTATTTCCCCATATCTGATTCCCCGCCTCTGATTCCCCAACTCTGATTCCCCGCCTCTTATTCCCAGCATTTGATTCCCGGCCTCTGATTCCCGGCCTTTGATTCCCCGCTTCTGATTCTGATTCCCTGCCACTGATTCCCCATCTCTGATTCCGCACATCTGATTCCCTGCCTCTGATTCCCCACCTCTGATTCCCTATATCTGATTCCCCGCCTCTGTTTCCCCGCCTCTGATTCCCCGCCTCTGTTTCCCCATATCTAATTCCCCACCTCTGATGCCCCAACTCTGATTCCCCGCCTCTGATTCCCAAGCTCTGATTCCCCGCCTCTGATTCCCCGCAACTGATTCCCCATGTCTGATTCCCCGCCTCTGTTTCCCCGCCTCTGATTCCCCGCCTCTGTTTCCCCATATCTGATTCCCCGCCTCTGATTCCCCAGCTCTGATTCCCTGCCTCTGATTCCCCGCGTTCTATTCCCTGCCTCTGATTCCCCGCCTGTGATTCCCCATCTCTGATTCACCACCTCTGATTCCCCACCTCTGATTCCCCATATCTAATTCCCCGCCTCTGTTTGCCCGCCTCTGATTCCCCGCCTCTGTTTCCCCATATCTGATTCCCCGCCTCTGAACCCCAACTCTGATTCCCTGCCTCTGATTCACCAGCTCTGATTCCCCGCCTTTGATTCCCCCCGTCTGATTCCCGGCCTTTGAATCCCCGTGTCTGATTTCCTGCCTCTGATTCCCCACCTCTGATTCCCCATCTCTGATTCACCGCCTCTGATTCCCCACCTCTGATTCCCCATTTCTGATTCCGCACATCTGATTCCCTGCCTCTGATTACCCGACTCTGATTCCCCACCTCTGATTCCCCAGCTCTGATTCCCCGCCTCTGATTCCCCGCGTCTGATTCCCTGCCTCTGATTCCCCGCCTCTGATTCCCCATCTCTGATTCCCCACCTCTGATTCCCCACCTCTGATTCCCTGCCTCTGATTCCCCGCCTCTGATTCCCCGCCTCTGATTCCCTGCCACTGATTCCCCGCCCCTGATTCCCCGCCTCTGATTCCCCGCCTCTGATTCCCTGCCACTGATTCCCCGCCCCTGATTCCCAGCCTCTGATTCCCCATATCTGATTCCCTGCCTCTGATTCCCAGCCTCTGATTCCCCATATCTGATTCCCCGCCTCTGATTCCCCATATCTGCTTCGCCGCCTCTGATTCCCCAACTCTGATTCCCAGCCTCTGATTCCCCAGCTCTGATTTCCCGCCTCTGATTACCGGCATCCGATTCCCTGCCTCTGATTCCCCGCCTCTGATTCCCCATCTCTGATTCCCCGCCTCTGATTCCCCGTGTCTGATTCCCTGCCTCTGATTCCCCGCCTCTGATTCCCCGCTTCTGATTCCCAGCCACTGATTCCCTGCCCCTGATTCCCCACCTCTGATTCCCCATATCTGATTCCCCGCCTCTGTTTTCCCGCCTCTGATTCCCTGCCTCTTATTCCCCACATCTGATTCCCCGCCTCTGATTCCCCAACTCTGATTCCCCGCCTCTGATTCCCCAGCTCTGAATCCCCGCCTCTGATTCCCCGCGTCTGATTCCCTGCCTCTGATTCCCCGCCTCTGATTCCCCATCTGTGATTCACAACCTCTGATGCCCCACCTCTGATTCCCCATATCTGATTCCCCGCCTCTGTTTCCCCACCTCTGATTCCCCGCCTCTGATTCCCCATATCTGATTCCCCGCCTCTGATTGCCCACCTCTGATTCCCCGCGTCTGATTCCCTGCCTCTGATTCACCGCCTATGATTCCCCATCTCTGATTCACCACCTCTTATTCCCGGCCTCTGATTCCCCATCTCTGATTCCGCACATCCGATTCCCTGCCTATGATTCCCCACCTCTGATTCCCCATATCTGATTCCCTGCCTCTGTTTCCCCGCCTCTGATTCCCCATATGTGATTCCCCACCTCTGTTTCCCCGCCTCTGATTCCCCGCCTCTGTTTCCCCATCTCTGATTCACCGCCTGTGATTCGCCACCTCTGTTTCCCCATATCTGATTCCCCACCTCTGTTTCCCCGCCTCTGATTCCCCGCCTCTGATTCTCCATATCTCATTCCCCGCCTCTGAATCCCCATCTCTGATTCCCGGACTCTGATTCCCCACCTCTGATTCCCCATCTCTGATTCCGCACATCCGATTCCCTGCCTCTGATTCCCCGACTCTGATTCCACACCTCTGATTCCCCAGCTCTGATTCCCCGCCTCTGATTCCCCGCATCTGATTCCCTGCCTCTGATTCCCCGCCTCTGATTCCCCATCTCTGATTCCCCACCTCTGATTCCCCGTGTCTGATTCCCTGCCTCTGATTCCCCGCCTCTGATTCCCTGCCTCTGATTCCCTGCCACTGATTCCCCGCCCCTGATTCTCCACCTCTGATTGCCCATATCTTATTCCCCGCCTCTGTTTCCCTCCCTCTGATTCCCAGCCTCTGATTCCCCATATCTGATTCCCCGCCTCTGATTCTCCATATCTGATTCCCCGCCTCTATTTCCCCATATCTGCTTCCCCGCCTCTGATTCCCCAACTCTGATTCCCCGCCTCTGATTCCCCAGCTCTGATTTCCCGCCTCTGATTCCCGGCATCCGATTCCCTGCCTCTGATTCCCCGCCTCTGATTCCCCATCTATGATTCCCCGCCTTTGATTCCCCGTGTCTGATTCCCTGCCTCTGATTCCCCGCCTCTGATTCCCGCGTCTGATTCCCTGCCACTGATTCCCTGCCCCTGATTCCCCACCTCTGATTCCCCATATCTGATTCCCCGCCTCTGTTTTCCCGCCTTTGATTCCCTGCCTCTGATTCCCCATATCTGATTCCCCGCCTCTGATTCCCCAACTCTGATACCCCGCCTCTGATTCCCCAGCTCTGAATCCCCGCCTCTGATTCCCCGCGTCTGATTCCCTGCCTCTGATTCCCCGCCTCTGATTCCCCATCTGTGATTCACAACCTCTGATGCCCCACCTCTGATTCCCCATATCTGATTCCCCGCCTCTGTTTCCCCGCCTCTGATTCCCCGCCTCTGATTCCCCATATCTGATTCCCCGCCTCTGATTGCCCACCTCTGATTCCCCGCGTCTGATTCCCTGCTTCTGATTCCCCGCCTCTGATTCTCCATATCTCATTCCCCGCCTCTGAATCCCCATCTCTGATTCCCGGACTCTGATTCCGCACCTCTGATTCCCGGCCTCTTATTCCCAGCATCTGATTCCTGGCCTCTGATTCCCGGCCTCTAATTCCCCGCTTCTGATTCTGATTCCCTGCCTCTGATTCCCCATCTCTGATTCCGCACATCTGATTCCCTGCCTCTGATTCCCCACCTCTGATTCCCCATATCTGATTCCCCGCCTCTGTTTCCCTGCCTCTGATTCCCCGCCTCTGTTTCCCCATATCTAATTCCCCACCTCTGATGCCCCAACTCTGATTCCCCGCCTCTGATTCCCCAGCACTGATTCCCCACCTCTGATTCCCCGCATCCGATTCCCCATGTCTGATTCCCCGCCTCTGTTTCCCCGCCTCTGATTCCCCGCCTCTGTTTCCCCATATCTGATTCCCCGCCTCTGATTCCCCAGCTCTGATTCCCTGCCTCTGATTCCCCGCGTTCTATTCCCGGCCTCTGATTTCCCGCCTGTGATTCCCCATCTCTGGATCACCACCTCTGATTCCCCACCTCTGATTCCCCATATCTAATTCCCCGCCTCTGTTTGCCCGCCTCTGATTCCCCGCCTCTGTTTCCCCATATCTGATTCCCCGCCTCTGAATCCCCAACTCTGATTCCCTGCCTCTGATTCACCAGCTCTGATTCCCCGCCTTTGATTCCCCCCGTCTGATTCCCAGCCTCTGAATCCCCGTGTCTGATTTCCTGCCTCTGATTCCCCGCCTCTGATTCCCCATCTCTGATTCACCGCCTCTGATTCCCCACCTCTGATTCCCCATCTCTGATTCCGCACATCCGATTCCCTGCCTCTGATTCCCCGACTCTGATTCCCCACCTCTGATTCCCCAGCTCTGATTCCCCGCCTCTGATTCCCCGCGTCTGATTCCCTGCCTCTGATTCCCCATCTCTGATTCCCCATCTCTGATTCCCCACCTCTGATTCCCCGTGTCTGATTCCCTGCCTCTGAATCCCCGCCTCTGATTCCCCGCCTCTGATTCCCTGCCACTGATTACCCGCCCCTGATTCCCCACCTCTGATTCCCCATATCTTATTCCCCGCCTCTGTTTCCCCCCTCTGATTCCCAGCCTCTGATTCTCCATATCTGATTTCCCGCCTCTGATTCCCCATATCTGATTCCCCGCCTCTATATCCCCATATCTGCTTCGCCGCCTCTGATTCCCCAACTCTGATTCCCCACCTCTGATTCCCCGTGTCTGATTCCCCGCCTCTGATTCCCCATCTCTGATTCTCCGCCTCTGATTCCCCGTGTCTGATTCCCTGCCTCTGATTCCCCGCCTCTGATTCCCCGCGTCTGATTCCCTGCCACTGATTCCCTGCCCCTGATTCCCCACCTCTGATTCCCCACATCTGATTCCCCGCCTCTGTTTCCCCGCCTCTGATTCCCCGCCTCTGTTTCCCCATATCTTATTCCCCGCCTCTGATTCCCCAACTCTGATTCCCCTCTTCTAATTCGCCAGCTATGATTCCCCGCCTCTGATTCCCTGTGTCTGATTCCCTGCCTCTGATTCCCAGCCTCTGATTCCCCTTCTCTGATTCACCACCTCTGAATCCCCACCTCTGATTCCCCATCTCTGATTCCGCACATCCGATTCCCTGCCTCTGATTCCCCACCTCTGATTCCCAGCCTCTGATTCGAAACCTCTAATTCCCCACCTCTGATTCCCCATATCTGATTCCCCGCCTCTGTTTCCCTGCCTCTGAATCCCGGCCTCTGTTTCCCCATATCTGATTCCCCTCCTCTGATTCCCCAACTCTGATTCCCCGCCTCTGATTCCCCAGCTCTGATTCCCCGCCTTTTATTCCCGGCATCTGATTCCCTGCCACTGATTCCCCGCCCCTGATTCCCCACCTCTGATTCCCCATCTCTGATTCACCGCCTCTGATTCCCCACCTCTGATTCCCCATCTCTGATTCCGCACATCCGATTCCCTGCCTCTGATTCCCCGACTCTGATTCCACACCTCTGATTCCCCAGCTCTGATTCCCCGCCTCTGATTCCCCGCATCTGATTCCCTGCCTCTGATTCCCCGCCTCTGATTCCCCATCTCTGATTCCCCACCTCTGATTCCCCGTGTCTGATTCCCTGCCTCTGATTCCCCGCCTCTGATTCCCTGCCTCTGATTCCCTGCCACTGATTCCCCGCCCCTGATTCTCCACCTCTGATTGCCCATATCTTATTCCCCGCCTCTGTTTCCCTCCCTCTGATTCCCAGCCTCTGATTCCCCATATCTGATTCCCCGCCTCTGATTCTCCATATCTGATTCCCCGCCTCTATTTCCCCATATCTGCTTCCCCGCCTCTGATTCCCCAACTCTGATTCCCCGCCTCTGATTCCCCAGCTCTGATTTCCCGCCTCTGATTCCCGGCATCCGATTCCCTGCCTCTGATTCCCCGCCTCTGATTCCCCATCTCTGATTCCCCGCCTTTGATTCCCCGTGTCTGATTCCCTGCCTCTGATTCCCCGCCTCTGATTCCCGCGTCTGATTCCCTGCCACTGATTCCCTGCCCCTGATTCCCCACCTCTGATTCCCCATATCTGATTCCCCGCCTCTGTTTTCCCGCCTTTGATTCCCTGCCTCTGATTCCCCATATCTGATTCCCCGCCTCTGATTCCCCAACTCTGATACCCCGCCTCTGATTCCCCAGCTCTGAATCCCCGCCTCTGATTCCCCGCGTCTGATTCCCTGCCTCTGATTCCCCGCCTCTGATTCCCCATCTGTGATTCACAACCTCTGATGCCCCACCTCTGATTCCCCATATCTGATTCCCCGCCTCTGTTTCCCCGCCTCTGATTCCCCGCCTCTGATTCCCCATATCTGATTCCCCGCCTCTGATTGCCCACCTCTGATTCCCCGCGTCTGATTCCCTGCTTCTGATTCCCCGCCTCTGATTCCCCATCTCTGATTCACCACCTCTGATTCCCGGCCTCTGATTCCCCATCTCTGATTCCCAACATTCGATTCCCTGCCTATGATTCCCCACCTCTGATTCCCCGCCTCTGATTCCCCATATCTGATTCACTGCCTCTGTTTCCCCGCCTCTGATTCCCCACCTCTGTTTCCCCATATCTGATTCCCCGCCTCTGATTCCCCAAATCTAATACCCCGCCTCTGATTCCCCAGCTCTGATTCTCCGCCTCTGATTCCCCGCATCTGATTCCCTGCCTCTGATTCCCCGCCTCTGATTCCAGGCCTCTGATTCCTAGCATCTGATTCCGGCCTCTGATTTCCGGCCTCTGATTCCCTGCTTCTGATTCTGATTCCCTGCCTCTGATTCCCCATCTCTGATTCCGCACATCTGATTCGCTGCCTCTGATTCCCCACCTCTGATTCCCCATATCTGATTCCCCGCCTCTGTTTCCCCGCCCCTGATTCCCCGCCTATGTTTCCCAATATCTGTCCCCACCTCTGATTCCCCATATCTGATTCCCACCCTCTGTTTCCCCGCCTCTCATTCCCCACCTCTGATTCCCCATATCTGATTCCCCGCCTCTGATTCCCCACCTCTGATTCCCCGCCTCTGATTTGCCAGCTATGATTCCCATCCTCTGGTTCCCCGCATCTGATTCCCTGCCTCTGTTTCCCCGCCTCTGATTCCCCACCTCTGATTCACCATATCTGATTCCCCGCCTCTGATTCCCCACCACTGATTCCCCTCCTCTGATTCGCCAGTTATGATTGCCCGCCTCTGATTCCCCGTTTCTGATTCCCTGCCTCTGATTCCCCGCCTCTGATTCCCCATCTCTGACTCACCACCTCTGATTCCCTGCCTCTGATTCGCAACCTCTTATTCCCCACCTCTGATTCCCCATATCTGATTCCCCGCCTCTGTTTCCCCGCATCTGATTGGCACCTCTGATACCCCGCCTCTGATTCCCCATCTCTAATTCATCACATCTGATTCCCCACCTCTGCTTCCCCATCTCCGATTCTCTACCTCTGATTCGCCACCTCTGATTCCCAATATCTGATTCACCGCCTCTGTTTCCCTGCCTCTGATTCCCCGCCTCTGATTCCCCATATCTGATTCCCCACCTCTGATTCCCCATCTCTGATTCCCGGTCTCTGATTCCCCACCTCTGTTTCCCAGCCTCTGATTCCCAATCCCTGATTCACCGCCTCTGACTCCCAGTGTCTGATTCCCCGCCTCTGTTTCCCCGCCTCTGATTCCCCGCCTCTGTTTCCCCATATCTTATTCCCCGCCTCTGATTCCCCAGCTCTGATTCCCTGCCTCTGATTCCCCGTGTTCTATTCCCGGCCTCTGATTTCCCGCCTGTGATTCCCCATCTCTGGATCACCACCTCTGATTCCCCACCTCTGATTCCCCATATCTAATTCCCCGCCTCTGTTTGCCCGCCTCTGATTCCCCGCCTCTGTTTCCCCATATCTGATTCCCCGCCTCTGAATCCCCAACTCTGATTCCCTGCCTCTGATTCACCAGCTCTGATTCCCCGCCTTTGATTCCCCCCGTCTGATTCCCAGCCTCTGAATCCCCGTGTCTGATTTCCTGCCTCTGATTCCCCGCCTCTGATTCCCCATCTCTGATTCACCGCCTCTGATTCCCCACCTCTGATTCCCCATCTCTGATTCCGCACATCCGATTCCCTGCCTCTGATTCCCCGACTCTGATTCCCCACCTCTGATTCCCCAGCTCTGATTCCCCGCCTCTGATTCCCCGCGTCTGATTCCCTGCCTCTGATTCCCCATCTCTGATTCCCCATCTCTGATTCCCCACCTCTGATTCCCTGTGTCTGATTCCCTGCCTCTGAATCCCCGCCTCTGATTCCCCGCCTCTGATTCCCTGCCACTGATTACCCGCCCCTGATTCCCCACCTCTGATTCCCCATATCTTATTCCCCGCCTCTGTTTCCCCCCTCTGATTCCCAGCCTCTGATTCCCCATATCTGATTCCCCGCCTCTGATTCCCCATATCTGATTCCCCGCGTCTGATTCCCTGCCTCTGATTCCCCGCCTCTGATTCCCCATCTGTGATTCACAACCTCTGATGCCCCACCTCTGATTCCCCATATCTGATTCCCCGCCTCTGTTTCCCCGCCTCTGATTCCCCGCCTCTGATTCCCCATATCTGATCCCCCGCCTCTGATTGCCCACCTCTGATTCCCCGCGTCTGATTCCCTGCTTCTGATTCCCCGCCTCTGATTCCCCATCTCTGATTCACCACCTCTGATTCCCGGCCTCTGATTCCCCATCTCTGATTCCCCACATTCGATTCCCTGCCTATGATTCCCCACCTCTGATTCCCCGCCTCTGATTCCCCATATCTGATTCACTGCCTCTGTTTCCCCGCCTCTGATTCCCCACCTCTGTTTCCCCATATCTGATTCCCCGCCTCTGATTCCCCAAATCTAATACCCCGCCTCTGATTCCCCAGCTCTGATTCTCCGCCTCTGATTCCCCGCATCTGATTCCCTGCCTCTGATTCCCCGCCTCTGATTCCAGGCCTCTGATTCCTAGCATCTGATTCCGGCCTCTGATTTCCGGCCTCTGATTCCCTGCTTCTGATTCTGATTCCCTGCCTCTGATTCCCCATCTCTGATTCCGCACATCTGATTCCCTGCCTCTGATTCCCCACCTCTGATTCCCCATATCTGATTCCCCGCCTCTGTTTCCCCGCCCCTGATTCCCCGCCTATGTTTCCCAATATCTGTCCCCACCTCTGATTCCCCATATCTGATTCCCACCCTCTGTTTCCCCGCCTCTCATTCCCCACCTCTGATTCCCCATATCTGATTCCCCGCCTCTGATTCCCCACCTCTGATTCCCCGCCTCTGATTTGCCAGCTATGATTCCCATCCTCTGGTTCCCCGCATCTGATTCCCTGCCTCTGTTTCCCCGCCTCTGATTCCCCACCTCTGATTCACCATATCTGATTCCCCGCCTCTGATTCCCCACCACTGATTCCCCTCCTCTGATTCGCCAGTTATGATTGCCCGCCTCTGATTCCCCGTTTCTGATTCCCTGCCTCTGATTCCCCGCCTCTGATTCCCCATCTCTGACTCATCACCTCTGATTCCCTGCCTCTGATTCGCAACCTCTTATTCCCCACCTCTGATTCCCCATATCTGATTCCCCGCCTCTGTTTCCCCGCATCTGATTGGCACCTCTGATACCCCGCCTCTGATTCCCCATCTCTAATTCATCACATCTGATTCCCCACCTCTGCTTCCCCATCTCCGATTCTCTACCTCTGATTCGCCACCTCTGATTCCCAATATCTGATTCACCGCCTCTGTTTCCCTGCCTCTGATTCCCCGCCTCTGATTCCCCATATCTGATTCCCCGCCTCTGATTCCCCATCTCTGATTCCCGGTCTCTGATTCCCCACCTCTGTTTCCCGGCCTCTGATTCCCAATCCCTGATTCACCGCCTCTGACTCCCAGTGTCTGATTCCCCGCCTCTGTTTCCCCGCCTCTGATTCCCAGCCTCTGTTTCCCCATATCTTATTCCCCGCCTCTGATTCCCCAGCTCTGATTCCCTGACTCTGATTCCCCGCGTTCTATTCCCGGCCTCTGAATTCCCGCCTGTGATTCCCCATCTCTGGATCACCACCTCTGATTCCCCACCTCTGATTCCCCATATCTAATTCCCCGCCTCTGTTTGCCCGCCTCTGATTCCCCGCCTCTGTTTCCCCATATCTGATTCCCCGCCTCTGAATCCCCAACTCTGATTCCCTGCCTCTGATTCACCAGCTCTGATTCCCCGCCTTTGATTCCCCCCGTCTGATTCCCAGCCTCTGAATCCCCGTGTCTGATTTCCTGCCTCTGATTCCCCGCCTCTGATTCCCCATCTCTGATTCACCGCCTCTGATTCCCCACCTCTGATTCCACATCTCTGATTCCACACATCCGATTCCCTGCCTCTGATTCCCCGACTCTTATTCCCCACCTCTGATTCCCCAGCTCTGATTCCCCGCCTCTGATTCCCCGCGTCTGATTCCCTGCCTATGATTCCCCATCTCTGATTCCCCATCTCTGATTCCCCACCTCTGATTCCCCGTGTCTGATTCCCTGCCTCTGAATCCCCGCCTCTGATTCCCCGCCTCTGATTCCCTGCCACTGATTACCCGCCCCTGATTCCCCACCTCTGATTCCCCATATCTTATTCCCCGCCTCTGTTTCCCCCCTCTGATTCCCAGCCTCTGATTCCCCATATCTGATTCCCCGCCTCTGATTCCCCATATCTGATTCCCCGCCTCTATATCCCCATATCTGCTTCTCCGCCTCTGATTCCCCAACTCTGATTCCCCACCTCTGATTCCCCAGCTCTGATTCCCCGCCTCTGATTCCCCATCTCTGATTCTCCGCCTCTGATTCCCCGTGTCTGATTTCCTGCCTATGATTCCCCGCCTCTGATTCCCCGCGACTGATTCCCTGCCACTGATTCCCTGCCCCTGATTCCCCACCTCTGATTCCCCATATCTGATTCCCCGCCTCTGAATCCCCAACTCTGATTCCCTGCCTCTGATTCACCAGCTCTGATTCCCCGCCTTTGATTCCCCCCGTCTGATTCCCAGCCTCTGAATCCCCGTGTCTGATTTCCCTGCCTCTGATTCCCCGCCTCTGAATCCCCTCCTCTGATTCCCTGCCACTGATACCCCGCCTCTGATTCCCCATCTCTAATTCATCACATCTGATTCCCCACCTCTGCTTCCCCATCTCTGATTCTCTACCTCTGATTCGCAACTTCTGATTCCGAATATCTGATTCACCGCCTCTGTTTCCCCGCTTCTGATTCCCCGCCTCTGATTCCCCATATCTGATTCCGCGCCTCTGATTCCCCATCTCTGATTCCCGGTCTATGATTCCCCACCTCTGTTTCCCGGCCTCTCATTCCCCATCCCTGATTCACCGCCTCTGATTCCCAGTGTCTGATTCCCTGCCTCTGATTCCCCGCCTCTGAATCCCCTCCTCTGATTCCCTGCCACTGATTCCCCGCCCCTGATTCCCCACCTCTGATACCCCATATCTGATTCCCCGCCTCTGTTTCCCCGCCTCTGATTCCCCACCTCTTATTTCCCATATCTGATTCCACGCGTCTGATTCCCCACCTCTGATTGGCCGCCTCTGATACCCCGCCTCTGATTCCCCATCTCTTATTCATCACATCTGAGTCCCCACCTCTGCTTCCCCATCTCTGATTCTCAACCTCTGATTCGCCACCTCTGATTCCCCATATCTGATTCACCGCCTCTGTTTCCCCGCCTCTGATTCCCCGCCTCTGATTCCCCATATTTGATTCCCCGCCTCTGATTCCCCATCTCTGATTCCCGGACTCTGATTCCCCAACTCTGATTCCCCGCCTCTGATTCCCCAGCTCTTATTTCCCGCCTCTGATTCCCCACCTCTGATACAACATATCTGATTCCCGGCCTCTGTTTCTCCGCCTCTGATTCCCCACCTCTGATTCCCCATATCTGATTCCCCGCCTCTGATTCCCCACCTCTGATTCCCCTCCTCTGATTCGCCAGCTAAGATTCCCCGCCTCTGATTCCCCGTGTCTGATTCCCTGCCTCTGATTCCCCGCCTCTGATTCCCCATCTCTGATTCACCACATCTGATTCCCCACCTCTGATTCCCCATCTCTGATTCCGCACATCCGATTCCCTGCCTCTGATTCCCCGCCTCTGATTCCCCGCCTCTGATTCCCTGCCTCTGATTCGCAACCTCTAATTCCCCACCTCTGATTCGCCATATCTGATTCCCCGCCTCTGATTTGCCAGCTATCATTCCCATCCTCTGGTTCCCCGCATCTGATTCCCTGCCTCTGATTCCCCCCCTCTGATTCCCCATCTCTGATTCACCACCTCTGATTCCCCGCCTCTGTTTCCCCACCTCTGATTGGCACCTCTGATACCCCGCCTCTGATTCCCCATCTCTAATTCATCACATTTGATTCCCCACCTCTGCTTCCCCATCTCTGATTCTCTACCTCTGATTCGCCACCTCTGATTCCCAATATCTGATTCACCGCCTCTGTTTCCCCGCCTCTGATTCCCCGCCTTTGATTCCCCATATCTGATTCCCCGCCTCTGATTCCCCATCTCTGATTCCCGGTCTCTGATTCCCCACCTCTGTTTCCCGGCCTCTGATTCCCCATCCCTGATTCACCGCCTCTGATTCCCAGTGTCTGATTCCCTGCCTCTGATTCCCTGCCTCTGAATCCCCTCCTCTGATTCCCTGCCACTGATTCCCCGCCCCTGATTCCCCACCTCTGATACCCCATATCTGATTCCCCTCCTCTTTTTCCCCGCCTCTGATTCCCCACCTCTGATTCCCCATATCTGATTCCCTGCCTCTGATTCCCCAACTCTGATTCCCCGCCTCTGATTCCCCAGCTATGATTCCCCACCTCTGATTCCCCACCTCTGATCCAACATATCTGATTCCCCGCCTCTGTTTCCCCGCCTCTGAATCCCCACCTCTGATTCCCCATATCTGATTCCCCGCCTCTGATACCCACCTCTGATTCCCCGCCTCTGATTTGCCAGCTATGATTCCCATCCTCTGGTTCCACGCATCTGATTCCCTGCCTCTGATTCCCCGCCTCTGTTTCCCCATCTCTGATTCACCACCTCTGATTCCCCATATCTGATTCACCGCCTCTAATTCCCCACCTCTGATTCCCCGCCTCTGATTTGCCAGCTATGATTCCCATCCTCTGGTTCCCCGATTCTGATTCCCTGCCTCTGATTCCCCCCCTCTGATTCCCCATCTCTGATTCACCACCTCTGATTCCCCGCGTCTGATTCCCCACCTCTGATTCCCCATCTCTGATTCCACATCTCTGATTCCCCAATTCTGATTCCCCGCCTCTGTTTCCCCACCTCTGATTCCCCGCCTCTGATTCCCCATATCTCATTCCCCGCCCCTGATTCCCCATCTCTGATTCCCGAACTCTGATTCCCCACCTCTGATTCCAAGTCCTCTTATTCCCGGCATCTGATTCCAGGCCACTGATTCCCGGCCTCTGATTCCCTGCCACTGATTCCCCGCCCCTAAATCCCCACCTCTGATTCCCCATATCTGATTCCCCGCCTCTGTTTCCCTGCCTCTGATTCGCCACCTCTGATACCCCGCATCTGATTCCCCGCCTTTGACTCCCCGCCTCTGATTCCCTGCCTCTGATTCCCAACCTCTGATTCCCCACATCTGATTCCCCATATCTGATTCCCCGCCAATGTTTTCCCGCCTCTGATTCCCCGCCTCTGTTTCCCCGCCTCTGATTCCCCGCCTCTGCTTCCCCAACTCTGATTCCCCGCCTCTGATTCCCCAGCTCTGATTCCCCGCCTCTGATTCCCCGTGTTTTATTCCCTGCCTCTGATTCCCCGCGTCTGATTCTCCATCTCTGATTCACCGCCATTGATTCGCCACATCTGATTCCCCATATCAGATTCCCCGCGTCTGTATCCCCGCCTCTGATTCCCCGCCTCTGATTCCCCATATCTCATTCCCCGCCTCTGATTCCCCATCTCTGATTCCGCACATCTGATTCCCTGCCTCTGATTCCCCACCTCTGATTCCCCATATCTGATTCCCGGCCTCTGTTTCCCCGCCTCTGATTCCCCGCCTCTGTTTCCCCATATCTAATTCCATGCCTCTGATACCCCAACACTGATTCCCCGCCTCTGATTCCCCAGCTCTGATTCCCCGCCTCTGATTCCCCGCATCTGATTCCCTGCCTCTGATTCCGCACATCCGATTCCCTGCCTCTGATTCCCCGCCTCTGATTCCCCGCCTCTGATTCCCGGCCTCTGATTCGCAACCTCTAATTCCCCACCTCTGATTCCCCATATCTGATTCCCCGCCTCTGTTTCCCTGCCTCTGATTCCCGGCCTCTGTTTCCCCATATCTGATTCCCCTCCTCTGATTCCCAAACTCTGATTCCCCTCCTCTGATTCCCAAACTCTGATTCCCCGCCTCTGATTCCCCAGCTCAGATTCCCCACCTCTGATTCCCATTATCTGATTCCCCGCCTCTGATTCCCCATATCTGATTCACCGCCTCTGTTTCCCCGCCTCTGATTCCCCGCCTCTGATTCCCCATATCTGATTTCCCGCCTCTGATTACCCATCTCTGATTCCCCTCCTCTGATTCTGCAGCTATGATTCCCCGCCTCTGATTCCCCGTGTCTGATTCCGTGCCTCTGATTCCCCGCCTTTGATTCCCCATCTCTTATTCACCACCTCTGATTCCCCACCTCTGATTCCCCATCTCTGATTCCGCACATCCGATTCCCTGCCTCTGATTCCCCGCCTCTGATACCCCACCTCTGATTCCCTGCCTCTGATTCGCAACCTCTAATTCCCCACCTCTGATTCCACATATCTGATTCCCCGCCTCTGTTTCCCTGCCTCTGATTCCTCGCCTCTGTTTCCCCATATCTGATTCCCCGCCTCTGTTTCCCCGCCTCTGATTGGCACCTCTGATACCACGCCTCTGATTCCCCATCTCTAATTCATCACATCTGATTCCCCACCTCTGCTTCCCCATCTCTGATTCGCTACCTCCGATTCGCCACCTCTGATTCCCAATATCTGATTCACCGCCTCTGTTTCCCCGCCTCTGATTCCCCGCCTCTGATTCCCCATATCTGATTCCCCTCCTCTGATTCCCCATCTCTGATTCCCGGTCTCTGATTCCCCACCTCTGATTCCCGGCCTCTGATTCCCCATCCCTGATTCACCGCCTCTGATTCCCCGTGTCTGATTCCCTGCCTCTGATTCCCCGCTCTGATTCCCCACCTCTGATTCACCATATCTGATTCCCTGCCTCTGATTCCCCACCACTGATTCCCCTCCTCTGATTCGGCAGTTATGATTGCCCGCCTCTGATTCCCCGTTTCTGATTCCCTGCCTCTGATTCCCCACCTCTGATTCCCCATATCTGATTCCCCGCCTCTGATTCCCCACCTCTGATTCCCCGCCTCTGATTTGCCAGCTATGATTCCCATCATCTGGTTCCCCGCATCTGATTCCCTGCCTCTGTTTCCCCGCCTCTGATTCCCCACCTCTGATTCACCATATCTGATTCCCCGCCTCTGATTCCCCACCACTGATTCCCCTCCTCTGATTCGCCAGTTATGATTGCCCGCCTCTGATTCCCCGTTTCTGATTCCCTGCCTCTGATTCCCCGCCTCTGATTCCCCATCTCTGACTCACCACCTCTGATTCACCACCTCTGATACCCCATCTCTGATTCCGCACATCCGATTCCCTGCCTCTGATTCCCCGCCTCTGATTCCCCGCCTCTGATTCCCTGCCTCTGATTCGCAACCTCTTATTCCCCACCTCTGATTCCCCATATCTGATTCCCCGCCTCTGTTTCCCCGCCTCTGATTGGCACCTCTGATACCCCGCCTCTGATTCCCCATCTCTAATTCATCACATCTGATTCCCCACCTCTGCTTCCCCATCTCTGATTCTCTACCTCTGATTCGCCACCTCTGATTCCCAATATCTGATTCACCGCCTCTGTTTCCCTGCCTCTGATTCCCCGCCTCTGATTCCCCATATCTGATTCCCCGCCTCTGATTCCCCATCTCTGATTCCCGGTCTCTGATTCCCCACCTCTGTTTCCCGGCCTTTGATTCCCAATCCCTGATTCACCGCCTCTGACTCCCAGTGTCTGATTCCCTGCCTCTGATTCCCCGCCTCTGAATCCCCTCCTCTGATTCCCTGCCACTGATTCCCCGCCCCTGATTCCCCACCTCTGATACCCCATATCTGATTCCCCGCCTCTGTTTCCCCGCCTCTGATTCCCCACCTCTGATTCCCCATATCTGATTCCCTGCCTCTGATTCCCCAACTCTGATTCCCCGCCTCTGATTCCCCAGCTCTGATTCCCCGCCTCTGATTCCCCACCTCTGATCCAACATATCTGATTCCCCGCCTCTGTTTCCCCGCCTCTGATTCCCCACCTCTGATTCCCCATATCTGATTCCCCGCCTATGATTCCCCACCTCTGATTCCCCGCCTCTGATTCGCCAGCTATGATTCCCCTCCTCTGGTTCCCCGCATCTGATTCCCCGCCTCTGATTCCCCGTGTCTGACCCTGCCTCTGATTCCACGCCTTTGATTCCCCATCTCTGATTCACCACCTCTGATTCCCCACCTCTGATTCCCCATCTCTGATTCTGCACATCCGATTCCCTGCCTCTGATTCCCCGCCTCTGATTCCCCGCCTCTGATTCCCTGCCTCTGATTCGCAACCTGTTATTCCCCACCTCTGATTCCCCATATCTGATTCCCCGCCTCTGTTTCCCTGCCTCTGATTCCCCGCCTCTGTTTCCCCATATCTGATTCCCCGCCTCTGTTTCACCGCCTCTGATTGGCACCTCTGATACCCCGCCTCTGATTCCCCATCTCTAATTCATCACATCTGATTCCCCACCTCTGCTTCCACATCTCTGATTCTCTACCTCTGATTCGCAACCTCTGATTCCGAATATCTGATTCACCGCCTCTGTTTCCCCGCTTCTGATTCCCCGCCTCTGATTCCCCATATCTGATTCCTCGCCTCTGATTCCCCATCTCTGATTCCCGGTCTCTGATTCCCCACCTCTGTTTCCCGGCCTCTCATTCCCCATCCCTGATTCACCGCCTCTGATTCCCAGTGTCTGATTCCCTGCCTCTGATTCCCCGCCTCTGAATCCCCTCCTCTGATTCCCTGCCACTGATTCCCCGCCCCTGATTCCCCACCTCTGATACCCCATATCTGATTCCCCGCCTCTGTTTCCCCGCCTCTGATTCCCCACCTCTGATTTCCCATATCTGATTCCACGCCTCTTATTCCCCGCCTCTGATTGGCCGCCTCTGATACCCCGCCTCTGATTCCCCATCTCTAATTCATCACATCTGAGTCCCCACCTCTGCTTCCCCATCTCTGATTCTCAACCTCTGATTCGCCACCTCTGATTCCCCATATCTGATTCACCGCCTCTGTTTCCCCGCCTCTGATTCCCCGCCTCTGATTCCCCATATTTGATTCCCCGCCTCTGATTCCCCATCTCTGATTCCCGGACTCTGATTCCCCAACTCTGATTCCCCGCCTCTGATTCCCCAGCTCTGATTTCCCGCCTCTGATTCCCGACCTCTGATACAACATATCTGATTCCCGGCCTCTGTTTCTCCGCCTCTGATTTCCCCACCTCTGATTCCCCATATCTGATTCCCCGCCTCTGATTCCCCACCTCTGATTCCCCTCCTCTGATTCGCCAGCTAAGATTCCCCACCTCTGATTCCCCGTGTCTGATTCCCTGCCTCTGATTCCCCGCCTCTGATTCCCCATCTCTGATTCACCACATCTGATTCCCCACCTCTGATTCCCCATCTCTGATTCCGCACATCCGATTCCCTGCCGCTGATTCCCCGCCTCTGATTCCCCTCCTCTGATTCCCTGCCTCTGATTCGCAACCTCTAATTCCCCACCTCTGATTCGCCATACCTGATTCCCCAACTCTGATTTGCCAGCTATGATTCCCATCCTCTGGTTCCCCGCATCTGATTCCCTGCCTCTGATTCCCCCCCTCTGATTCCCCATCTCTGATTCACCACCTCTGATTCCCCGACTCTGTTTCCCCGCCTCTGATTGGCACCTCTGATACCCCGCCTCTGATTCCCCAGCTATGATTCCCCACCTCTGATTCCCCACCTCTGATCCAACATATCTGATTCCCCGCCTCTGTTTCCCCGCCTCTGAATCCCCACCTCTGATTCCCCATATCTGATTCCCCGCCTCTGATACCCACCTCTGATTCCCCGCCTCTGATTTGCCAGCTATGATTCCCATCCTCTGGTTCCACGCATCTGATTCCCTGCCTCTGATTCCCCGCCTCTGTTTCCCCATCTCTGATTCACCACCTCTGATTCCCCATATCTGATTCCCCGCCTCTAATTCCCCACCTCTGATTCCCCGCCTCTGATTTGCCAGCTATGATTCCCATCCTCTGGTTCCCCGATTCTGATTCCCTGCCTCTGATTCCCCCCCTCTGATTCCCCATCTCTGATTCACCACCTCTGATTCCCCGCGTCTGATTCCCCGCCTCTGATTCCCCATCTCTGATTCCACATCTCTGATTCCCCAATTCTGATTCCCCGCCTCTGTTTCCCCACCTCTGATTCCCCGCCTCTGATTCCCCATATCTCATTCCCCGCCTCTGATTCCCCATCTCTGATTCCCGAACTCTGATTCCCCACCTCTGATTCCAAGTCCTCTTATTCCCGGCATCTGATTCCAGGCCACTGATTCCCGGCCTCTGATTCCCTGCCACTGATTCCCCGCCCCTAAATCCCCACCTCTGATTCCCCATATCTGATTCCCCGCCTCTGTTTCCCTGCCTCTGATTCGCCACCTCTGATACCCCGCCTCTGATTCCCCGCCTTTGACTCCCCGCCTCTGATTCCCTGCCTCTGATTCCCAACCTCTGATTCCCCACATCTGATTCCCCATATCTGATTCCCCGCCAATGTTTTCCCGCCTCTGATTCCCCGCCTCTGTTTCCCCGCCTCTGATTCCCCGCCTCTGCTTCCCCAACTCTGATTCCCCGCCTCTGATTCCCCAGCTCTGATTCCCCGCCTCTGATTCCCCGTGTTTTATTCCCTGCCTCTGATTCCCCGCGTCTGATTCTCCATCTCTGATTCACCGCCATTGATTCGCCACATCTGATTCCCCATATCAGATTCCCCGCGTCTGTATCCCCGCCTCTGATTCCCCGCCTCTGATTCCCCATATCTCATTCCCCGCCTCTGATTCCCCATCTCTGATTCCGCACATCTGATTCCCTGCCTCTGATTCCCCACCTCTGATTCCCCATATCTGATTCCCGGCCTCTGTTTCCCCGCCTCTGATTCCCCGCCTCTGTTTCCCCATATCTAATTCCATGCCTCTGATACCCCAACACTGATTCCCCGCCTCTGATTCCCCAGCTCTGATTCCCCGCCTCTGATTCCCCGCATCTGATTCCCTGCCTCTGATTCCGCACATCCGATTCCCTGCCTCTGATTCCCCGCCTCTGATTCCCCGCCTCTGATTCCCGGCCTCTGATTCGCAACCTCTAATTCCCCACCTCTGATTCCCCATATCTGATTCCCCGCCTCTGTTTCCCTGCCTCTGATTCCCGGCCTCTGTTTCCCCATATCTGATTCCCCTCCTCTGATTCCCAAACTCTGATTCCCCTCCTCTGATTCCCAAACTCTGATTC
The DNA here is from genome assembly GCF_036971445.1 of Narcine bancroftii. Lineage (NCBI taxonomy): Eukaryota > Metazoa > Chordata > Chondrichthyes > Torpediniformes > Narcinidae > Narcine > Narcine bancroftii. The sequence goes on along the minus strand of NW_027211890.1, from coordinate 3,201,568 downwards.
CCCGCCTCTGATTCCCCAGCTCAGATTCCCCACCTCTGATTCCCATTATCTGATTCCCCGCCTCTGATTCCCCATATCTGATTCACCGCCTCTGTTTCCCCGCCTCTGATTCCCCGCCTCTGATTCCCCATATCTGATTTCCCGCCTCTGATTACCCATCTCTGATTCCCCTCCTCTGATTCTGCAGCTATGATTCCCCGCCTCTGATTCCCCGTGTCTGATTCCGTGCCTCTGATTCCCCGCCTTTGATTCCCCATCTCTTATTCACCACCTCTGATTCCCCACCTCTGATTCCCCATCTCTGATTCCGCACATCCGATTCCCTGCCTCTGATTCCCCGCCTCTGATACCCCACCTCTGATTCCCTGCCTCTGATTCGCAACCTCTAATTCCCCACCTCTGATTCCACATATCTGATTCCCCGCCTCTGTTTCCCTGCCTCTGATTCCTCGCCTCTGTTTCCCCATATCTGATTCCCCGCCTCTGTTTCCCCGCCTCTGATTGGCACCTCTGATACCACGCCTCTGATTCCCCATCTCTAATTCATCACATCTGATTCCCCACCTCTGCTTCCCCATCTCTGATTCGCTACCTCCGATTCGCCACCTCTGATTCCCAATATCTGATTCACCGCCTCTGTTTCCCCGCCTCTGATTCCCCGCCTCTGATTCCCCATATCTGATTCCCCTCCTCTGATTCCCCATCTCTGATTCCCGGTCTCTGATTCCCCACCTCTGATTCCCGGCCTCTGATTCCCCATCCCTGATTCACCGCCTCTGATTCCCCGTGTCTGATTCCCTGCCTCTGATTCCCCGCTCTGATTCCCGACCTCTGATTCACCATATCTGATTCCCTGCCTCTGATTCCCCACCACTGATTCCCCTCCTCTGATTTGCCAGTTATGATTGCCCGCCTCTGATTCCCCGTTTCTGATTCCCTGCCTCTGATTCCCCACCTCTGATTCCCCATATCTGATTCCCCGCCTCTGATTCCCCACCTCTGATTCCCCGCCTCTGATTTGCCAGCTATGATTCCCATCCTCTGGTTCCCCGCATCTGATTCCCTGCCTCTGTTTCCCCGCCTCTGATTCCCCACCTCTGATTCACCATATCTGATTCCCCGCCTCTGATTCCCCACCACTGATTCCCCTCCTCTGATTCGCCAGTTATGATTGCCCGCCTCTGATTCCCCGTTTCTGATTCCCTGCCTCTGATTCCCCGCCTCTGATTCCCCATCTCTGACTCACCACCTCTGATTCACCACCTCTGATACCCCATCTCTGATTCCGCACATCCGATTCCCTGCCTCTGATTCCCCGCCTCTGATTCCCCGCCTCTGATTCCCTGCCTCTGATTCGCAACCTCTTATTCCCCAACTCTGATTCCCCATATCTGATTCCCCGCCTCTGTTTCCCCGCCTCTGATTGGCACCTCTGATACCCCGCCTCTGATTCCCCATCTCTAATTCATCACATCTGATTCCCCACCTCTGCTTCCCCATCTCTGATTCTCTACCTCTGATTCGCCACCTCTGATTCCCAATATCTGATTCACCGCCTCTGTTTCCCTGCCTCTGATTCCCCGCCTCTGATTCCCCATATCTGATTCCCCGCCTCTGATTCCCCATCTCTGATTCCCGGTCTCTGATTCCCCACCTCTGTTTCACCGCCTTTGATTCCCAATCCCTGATTCACCGCCTCTGACTCCCAGTGTCTGATTCCCTGCCTCTGATTCCCCGCCTCTGAATCCGCTCCTCTGATTCCCTGCCACTGATTCCCCGCCCCTGATTCCCCACCTCTGATACCCCATATCTGATTCCCCGCCTCTGTTTCCCTGCCTCTGATTCCCCAACTCTGATTCCCCGCCTCTGATTCCCCAGCTCTGATTCCCCGCCTCTGATTCCCCACCTCTGATCCAACATATCTGATTCCCCGCCTCTGTTTCCCCGCCTCTGATTCCCCACCTCTGATTCCCCATATCTGATTCCCCGCCTATGATTCCCCACCTCTGATTCCCCGCCTCTGATTCGCCAGCTATGATTCCCCTCCTCTGGTTCCCCGCATCTGATTCCCCGCCTCTGATTCCCCGTGTCTGACCCTGCCTCTGATTCCACGCCTTTGATTCCCCATCTCTGATTCACCACCTCTGATTCCCCACCTCTGATTCCCCATCTCTGATTCTGCACATCCGATTCCCTGCCTCTGATTCCCCGCCTCTGATTCCCCGCCTCTGATTCCCTGCCTCTGATTCGCAACCTGTTATTCCCCACCTCTGATTCCCCATATCTGATTCCCCGCCTCTGTTTCCCTGCCTCTGATTCCCCGCCTCTGTTTCCCCATATCTGATTCCCCGCCTCTGTTTCACCGCCTCTGATTGGCACCTCTGATACCCCGCCTCTGATTCCCCATCTCTAATTCATCACATCTGATTCCCCACCTCTGCTTCCCCATCTCTGATTCTCTACCTCTGATTCGCAACCTCTGATTCCGAATATCTGATTCACCGCCTCTGTTTCCCCGCTTCTGATTCCCCGCCTCTGATTCCCCATATCTGATTCCCCGCCTCTGATTCCCCATCTCTGATTCCCGGTCTCTGATTCCCCAACTCTGTTTCCCGGCCTCTCATTCCCCATCCCTGATTCACCGCCTCTGATTCCCAGTGTCTGATTCCCTGCCTCTGATTCCCCGCCTCTGAATCCCCTCCTCTGATTCCCTGCCACTGATTCCCCGCCCCTGATTCCCCACCTCTGATACCCCATATCTGATTCCCCGCCTCTGTTTCCCCGCCTCTGATTCCCCACCTCTGATTTCCCATATCTGATTCCACGCCTCTTATTCCCCGCCTCTGATTGGCCGCCTCTGATACCCCGCCTCTGATTCCCCATCTCTAATTCATCACATCTGAGTCCCCACCTCTGCTTCCCCATCTCTGATTCTCAACCTCTGATTCGCCACCTCTGATTCCCCATATCTGATTCACCGCCTCTGTTTCCCCGCCTCTGATTCCCCGCCTCTGATTCCCCATATTTGATTCCCCGCCTCTGATTCCCCATCTCTGATTCCCGGACTCTGATTCCCCAACTCTGATTCCCCGCCTCTGATTCCCCAGCTCTGATTTCCCGCCTCTGATTCCCGACCTCTGATACAACATATCTGATTCCCGGCCTCTGTTTCTCCGCCTCTGATTTCCCCACCTCTGATTCCCCATATCTGATTCCCCGCCTCTGATTCCCCACCTCTGATTCCCCTCCTCTGATTCGCCAGCTAAGATTCCCCGCCTCTGATTCCCCGTGTCTGATTCCCTGCCTCTGATTCCCCGCCTCTGATTCCCCATCTCTGATTCACCACATCTGATTCCCCACCTCTGATTCCCCATCTCTGATTCTGCACATCCGATTCCCTGCCGCTGATTCCCCGCCTCTGATTCCCCTCCTCTGATTCCCTGCCTCTGATTCGCAACCTCTAATTCCCCACCTCTGATTCGCCATACCTGATTCCCCAACTCTGATTTGCCAGCTATGATTCCCATCCTCTGGTTCCCCGCATCTGATTCCCTGCCTCTGATTCCCCCCCTCTGATTCCCCATCTCTGATTCACCACCTCTGATTCCCCGACTCTGTTTCCCCGCCTCTGATTGGCACCTCTGATACCCCGCCTCTGATTCCCCATCTCTAATTCATCACATTTGATTCCCCACCTCTGCTTCCCCATCTCTGATTCTCTACCTCTGATTCGCCACCTCTGATTCCCAATATCTGATTCACCGCCTCTGTTTCCCCGCCTCTGATTCCCCGCCTCTGATTCCCCATATCTGATTCCCCGCCTCTGATTCCCCATCTCTGATTCCCGGTCTCTGATTCCCCACCTCTGTTTCCCGGCCTCTGATTCCCCATCCCTGATTCACAGCCTCTGATTCCCAGTGTCTGATTCCCTGCCTCTGATTCCCCGCCTCTGAATCCCCTCCTCTGATTCCCTGCCACTGATTCCCCGCCCCTGATTCCCCACCTCTGATACCCCATATCTGATTCCCCTCCTCTGTTTCCCCGCCTCTGATTCCCCACCTCTGATTCCCCATATCTGATTCCCTGCCTCTGATTCCCCAACTCTGATTCCCCGCCTCTGATTCCCCAGCTATGATTCCCCACCTCTGATTCCCCACCTCTGATCCAACATATCTGATTCCCCGCCCCTGTTTCCCCGCCTCTGAATCCCCACCTCTGATTCCCCATATCTGATTCCCCGCCTCTGATACCCACCTCTGATTCCCCGCCTCTGATTTGCCAGCTATGATTCCCATCCTCTGGTTCCCCGCATCTGATTCCCTGCCTCTGATTCCCCCCCTCTGATTCCCCATCTCTGATTCACCACCTCTGATTCCCCGCGTCTGATTCCCCGCCTCTGATTCCCCATCTCTGATTCCCCATCTCTGATTCCCCAATTCTGATTCCCCGCCTCTGATTCCCCAGCTCTGATTCCCCACCTCTGATTCCCCACCTCTGATCCAACATATCTGATTCCCCGCCTCTGTTTCCCCGCCTCTGAATCCCCACCTCTGATTCCCCATATCTGATTCCCCGCCTCTGATTCCCCACCTCTGATTTCCCGCCTCTGATTTGCCAGCTATGATTCCCATCCTCTGGTTCCCCGCATCTGATTCCCTGCCTCTGATTCCCCCCCTCTGATTCCCCATCTCTGATTCACCACCTCTGATTCCCCGCGTCTGATTCCCCGCCTCTCATTCCCCATCTCTGATTGCACATCTCTTATTCCCCAATTCTGATTCCCCGCCTCTGTTTCCCCACCTCTGATTCCCCGCCTCTGATTCCCCATATCTCATTCCCCGCCTCTGATTCCCATCTCTGATTCCCGAACTCTGATTCCCCACCTCTGATTCCAAGTCCTCTTATTCCCGGCATCTGATTCCCGGCCACTGATTCCCGGCCTCTGATTCCCTGCCACTGATTCCCCGCCCCTAAATCACCACCTCTGATTCCCCATATCTGATTCCCCGCCTCTGATTCCCCGCCTCTGTTTCCCCGCCTCTGATTCCCCGCCTCTGCTTCCCCAACTCTGATTCCCCGCCTCTGATTCCCCAGCTCTGATTCCCCGCCTCTGATTCCCCGTGTTTTATTCCCTGCCTCTGATTCCCCGCGTCTGATTCTCCATCTCTGATTCACCGCCTTTGATTCGCCACATCTGATTCCCCATATCAGATTCCCCGCCTCTGTATCCCCGCCTCTGATTCCCCGCCTCTGATTCCCCATATCTCATTCCCCGCCTCTGATTCCCCATCTCTGATTCCGCACATCTGATTCCCTGCCTCTGATTCCCCACCTCTGATTCCCCATATCTGATTCCCGGCCTCTGTTTCCCCGCCTCTGATTCCCCGCCTCTGTTTCCCCATATCTAATTCCATGCCTCTGATACCCCAACACTGATTCCCCGCCTCTGATTCCCCAGCTCTGATTCCCCGCCTCTGATTCCCCGCATCTGATTCCCTGCCTCTGATTCCCCGCCTCTGATTCCCTGCCTCTGATTCCCAACCTCTGATTCCCCACCTCTGAATCCCCATATCTGATTCCCCGCCTCTGTTTCCCCGCCTCTGATTCCCCACCTTTGTTTCCCCATATCTGATTCCCCGCCTCTGATTCCGCAACTCTGATTCCCCTACTCTGATTCGCCAGCTATGATTCCCCGCTTCTGATTCCCTGCGTCTGATCCCCTGCCTCTGATTCCCCGCCTCTGATTCCCCTTCTCTGATTCACCACCTCTGATTCCCCACCTCTGATTCCCCATCTCTGATTCCGCACATCCGATTCCCTGCCTCTGATTCCCCGCCTCTGATTCCCCGCCTCTGATTCCCGGCCTCTGATTCGCAAACTCTAATTCCCCACCTCTGAATCCCCATATCTGATTCCCCGCCTCTGTTTCCCCGCTTCTGATTCCCCACCTTTGTTTCCCCATATCTGATTCCCCACCTCTGATTCCGCAACTCTGGTTCCCCTACTCTGATTCGCCAGCTATGATTCCCCGCTTCTGATTCCCTGCGTCTGATCCCCTGCCTCTGATTCCCCGCCTCTGATTCCCCTTCTCTGATTCACCACCTCTGATTCCCCACCTCTGATTCCCCATCTCTGATACCGCACATCCGATTCCCTGCCTCTGATTCCCCGCCTCTGATTCCCCGCCTCTGATTCCCGGCCTCTGATTCGCAACCTCTAATTCCCCACCTCTGATTCCCCATATCTGATTCCCCGCCTCTGTTTCCCTGCCTCTGATTCCCGGCCTCTGTTTCCCCATATCTGATTCCCCTCCTCTGATTCCCAAACTCTGATTCCCCTCCTCTGATTCCCAAACTCTGATTCCCCGCCTCTGATTCCCCACCTCTGATTCCCCATATCTGATTCCCCGCCTCTGATTCCCCATATCTGATTCACCGCCTCTGTTTCCCCGCCTCTGATTCCCCGCCTCTGATTCCCCATATCTGATTTCCCGCCTCTGATTCCCCATCTCTGATTCCCCTCCTCTGATTCTGCAGCTATGATTCCCCGCCTCTGATTCCCCGTGTCTGATTCCCTGCCTCTGATTCCCCGCCTTTGATTCCCCATCTCTGATTCCCCACCTCTGATTCCCCATCTCTGATTCCGCACATCCGATTCCCTGCCTCCGATTCCCCGCCTCTGATTCCCCGCCTCTGATTCCCTGCCTCTGATTCGCCACCTCTAATTCCCCACCTCTGATTCCACATATCTGATTCCCCGCCTCTGTTTCCCTGCCTCTGATTTCTCGCCTCTGTTTCCCCATATCTGATTCCCCGCCTCTGTTTCCCCGCCTCTGATTGGCACCTCTGATACCCCGCCTCTGATTCCCCATCTCTAATTCATCACATCTGATTCCCCACCTCTGCTTCCCCATCTCTGATTCGCTACCTCCGATTCGCCACCTCTGATTCCCAATATCTGATTCACCGCCTCTGTTTCCCCGCCTCTGATTCCCCGCCTCTGATTCCCCATATCTGATTCCCCGCCTCTGATTCCCCATCTCTGATTCCCGGTCTCTGATTCCCCACCTCTGATTCCCGGCCTCTGATTCCCCATCCCTGATTCACCGCCTCTGATTCCCCGTGTCTGATTCCCTGCCTCTGATTCCCCGCTCTGAATCCCCTCCTCTGATTCCCTGCCACTGATTCCCCGCCCCTGATTCCCCACCTCTGATTCCCCATATCTGATTCCCACCCTCTGTTTCCCCGCCTCTCATTCCCCACCTCTGATTCCCCGCCTCTGAATCCCCTCCTCTGATTCCCTGCCACTGATTCCCCGCCCCTGATTCCCCACCTCTGATACCCCATATCTGATTCCCCGCCTCTGTTTCCCCGCCTCTGATTCCCCACCTCTGATTTCCCATATCTGATTCCACGCCTCTGATTCCCCGCCTCTGATTGGCCGCCTCTGATACCCCGCCTCTGATTCCCCATCTCTAATTCATCACATCTGAGACCCCACCTCTGCTTCCCCATCTCTGATTCTCAACCTCTGATTCGCCACCTCTGATTCCCCATATCTGATTCACCGCCTCTGTTTCCCCGCCTCTGATTCCCCGCCTCTGATTCCCCATATTTGATTCCCCGCCTCTGATTCCCCACCTCTGATACAACATATCTGATTCCCGGCCTCTGTTTCTCCGCCTCTGATTCCCCACCTCTGATTCCCCATATCTGATTCCCCGCCTCTGATTCCCCACCTCTGATTCCCCTCCTCTGATTCGCCAGCTAAGATTCCCCGCCTCTGATTCCCCGTGTCTGATTCCCTGCCTCTGATTCCCCGCCTCTGATTCCCCATCTCTGATTCACCACATCTGATTCCCCACCTCTGATTCCCCATCTCTGATTCCGCACATCCGATTCCCTGCCTCTGATTCCCCGCCTCTGATTCCCCGCCTCTGATTCCCTGCCTCTGATTCGCAACCTCTAATTCCCCACCTCTGATTCGCCATATCTGATTCCCCGCCTCTGATTTGCCAGCTATGATTCCCATCCTCTGGTTCCCCGCATCTGATTCCCTGCCTCTGATTCCCCCCCTCTGATTCCCCATCTCTGATTCACCACCTATGATTCCCCGCCTCTGTTTCCCCGCCTCTGATTGGCACCTCTGATACCCCGCCTCTGATTCCCCATCTCTAATTCATCACATTTGATTCCCCACCTCTGCTTCCCCATCTCTGATTCTCTACCTCTGATTCGCCACCTCTGATTCCCAATATCTGATTCACCGCCTCTGTTTCCCCGCCTCTGATTCCCCGCCTCTGATTCCCCATATCTGATTCACCGCCTCTGATTCCCCATCTCTGATTCCCGGTCTCTGATTCCCCACCTCTGTTTCCCGGCCTCTGATTCCCCATCCCTGATTCACCGCCTCTGATTCCCAGTGTCTGATTCCCTGCCTCTGATTCCCCGCCTCTGAATCCCCTCCTCTGATTCCCTGCCACTGATTCCCCGCCCCTGATTCCCCACCTCTGATACCCCATATCTGATTCCCCTCCTCTGTTTCCCCGCCTCTGATTCCCCACCTCTGATTCCCCATATCTGATTCCCTGCCTCTGATTCCCCAACTCTGATTCCCCGCCTCTGATTCCCCAGCTATGATTCCCCACCTCTGATTCCCCACCTCTGATCCAACATATCTGATTCCCCGCCTCTGTTTCCCCGCCTCTGAATCCCCATCTCTGATTCCCCATATCTGATTCCCCGCCTCTGATACCCACCTCTGATTCCCCGCCTCTGATTTGCCAGCTATGATTCCCATCCTCTGGTTCCCCGCATCTGATTCCCTGCCTCTGATTCCCCCCCTCTGATTCATCATCTCTGATTCACCACCTCTGATTCCCCGCGTCTGATTCCCCGCCTCTGATTCCCCATCTCTGATTCCCCATCTCTGATTCCCCAATTCTGATTCCCCGCCTCTGATTCCCCAGCTCTGATTCCCCACCTCTGATTCCCCACCTCTGATCCAACATATCTGATTCCCCGCCTCTGTTTCCCCGCCTCTGAATCCCCACCTCTGATTCCCCATATCTGATTCCCCGCCTCTGATTCCCCACCTCTGATTCCCCGCCTCTGATTTGCCAGCTATGATTCCTATCCTCTGGTTCCCCGCATCTGATTCCCTGCCTCTGATTCCCCCCCTCTGATTCCCCATCTCTGATTCACCACCTCTGATTCCCCGCGTCTGATTCCCCGCCTCTGATTCCCCATCTCTGATTCCACATCTCTGATTCCCCAATTCTGATTCCCCGCCTCTGTTTCCCCACCTCTGATTCCCCGCCTCTGATTCCCCATATCTCATTCCCCGCCTCTGATTCCCCATCTCTGATTCCCGCACTCTGATTCCCCACCTCTGATTCCAAGTCCTCTTATTCCCGGCATCTGATTCCCAGCCACTGATTCCCGGACTCTGATTCCCTGCCACTGATTCCCCGCCCCTAAATCCCCACCTCTGATTCCCCATATCTGATTCCCCGCCTCTGTTTCCCTGCCTCTGATTCGCCACCTCTGATACCCCGCCTCTGATTCCCCGCCTCTGACTCCCCGCCTCTGATTCCCTGCCTCTGATTCCCAACCTCTGATTCCCCACATCTGATTCCCCATATCTGATTCCCCGCCTCTGTTTCCCCGCCTCTGATTCCCCGCCTCTGTTTCCCCGCCTCTGATTCCCCGCCTCTGCTTCCCCAACTCTGATTCCCCGCCTCTGATTCCCCAGCTCTGATTCCCCGCCTCTGATTCCCCGTGTTTTATTCCCTGCCTCTGATTCCCCGCGTCTGATTCTCCATCTCTGATTCACCGCCTTTGATTCGCCACATCTGATTCCCCATATCAGATTCCCCGCCTCTGTATCCCCGCCTCTGATTCCCCGCCTCTGATTCCCCATATCTCATTCCCCGCCTCTGATTCCCCATCTCTGATTCCGCACATCTGATTCCCTGCCTCTGATTCCCCACCTCTGATTCCCCATATCTGATTCCCGGCCTCTGTTTCCCCGCCTCTGATTCCCCGCCTCTGTTTCCCCATATCTAATTCCATGCCTCTGATACCCCAACACTGATTCCCCGCCTCTGATTCCCCAGCTCTGATTCCCCGCCTCTGATTCCCCGCATCTGATTCCCTGCCTCTGATTCCCCGCCTCTGATTCCCTGCCTCTGATTCCCAACCTCTGATTCCCCACCTCTGAATCCCCATATCTGATTCCCCGCCTCTGTTTCCCCGCCTCTGATTCCCCACCTTTGTTTCCCCATATCTGATTCCCCGCCTCTGATTCCGCAACTCTGATTCCCCTACTCTGATTCGCCAGCTATGATTCCCCACTTCTGATTCCCTGCGTCTGATCCCCTGCCTCTGATTCCCCGCCTCTGATTCCCCTTCTCTGATTCACCACCTCTGATTCCCCACCTCTGATTCCCCATCTCTGATTCCGCACATCCGATTCCCTGCCTCTGATTCCCCGCCTCTGATTCCCCGCCTCTGATTCCCGGCCTCTGATTCGCAACCTCTAATTCCCCACCTCTGAATCCCCATATCTGATTCCCCGCCTCTGTTTCCCCGCCTCTGATTCCCCACCTTTGTTTCCCCATATCTGATTCCCCGCCTCTGATTCCGCAACTCTGGTTCCCCTACTCTGATTCGCCAGCTATGATTCCCCGCTTCTGATTCCCTGCGTCTGATCCCCTGCCTCTGATTCCCCGCCTCTGATTCCCCTTCTCTGATTCACCACCTCTGATTCCCCACCTCTGATTCCCCATCTCTGATTCCGCACATCCGATTCCCTGCCTCTGATTCCCCGCCTCTGATTCCCCGCCTCTGATTCCCGGCCTCTGTTTCGCAACCTCTAATTCCCCACCTCTGATTCCCCATATCTGATTCCCCGCCTCTGTTTCCCTGCCTCTGATTCCCGGCCTCTGTTTCCCCATATCTGATTCCCCTCCTCTGATTCCCAAACTCTGATTCCCCTCCTCTGATTCCCAAACTCTGATTCCCCGCCTCTGATTCCCCAGCTCTGATTCCCCACCTCTGATTCCCCATATCTGATTCCCCGCCTCTGATTCCCCATATCTGATTCACCGCCTCTGTTTCCCCGCCTCTGATTCCCCGCCTCTGATTCCCCATATCTGATTTCCCGCCTCTGATTCCCCATCTCTGATTCCCCTCCTCTGATTCTGCAGCTATGATTCCCCGCCTCTGATTCCCCGTGTCTGATTCCCTGCATCTGATTCCCCGCCTTTGATTCCCCATCTCTGATTCACCACCTTTGATTCCCCACCTCTGATTCCCCATCTCTGATTCCGCACATCCGATTCCCTGCCTCTGATTCCACGCCTCTGATTCCCCGCCTCTGATTCTCTGCCTCTGATTCGCAACCTCTAATTCCCCACCTCTGATTCCACATATCTGATTCCCCGCCTCTGTTTCCCTGCCTCTGATTCCTCGCCTCTGTTTCCCCATATCTGATTCCCCGCCTCTGTTTCCCCGCCTCTGATTGGCACCTCTGATACCCCGCCTCTGATTCCCCATCTCTAATTCATCACATCTGATTCCCCACCTCTGCTTCCCCATCTCTGATTCGCTATCTCCGATTCGCCACCTCTGATTCCCAATATCTGATTCACCGCCTCTGTTTCCCCGCCTCTGATTCCCCGCCTCTGATTCCCCATATCTGATTCCACGCCTCTGATTCCCCATCTCTGATTCCCGGTCTCTGATTCCCCACCTCTGATTCCCGGCCTCTGATTCCCCATCCCTGATTCACCGCCTCTGATTCCCCGTGTCTGATTCCCTGCCTCTGATTCCCCGCTCTGAATCCCCTCCTCTGATTCCCTGCAACTGATTCCCCGCCCCTGATTCCCCACCTCTGATTCCCCATATCTGATTCCCACCCTCTGTTTCCCCGCCTCTCATTCCCCACCTCTGATTCCCCATATCTGATTCCCCGCCTCTGATTCCCCACCTCTGATTCCCCGCCTCTGATTTGCCAGCTATGATTCCCATCCTCTGGTTCCCCGCATCTGATTCCCTGCCTCTGTTTCCCCGCCTCTGATTCCCCACCTCTGATTCACCATATCTGATTCCCCGCCTCTGATTCCCCACCACTGATTCCCCTCCTCTGATTCGCCAGTTATGATTGCCCGCCTCTGATTCCCCGTTTCTGATTCCCTGCCTCTGATTCCCCGCCTCTGATTCCCCATCTCTGACTCACCACCTCTGATTCACCACCTCTGATACCCCATCTCTGATTCCGCACATCCGATTCCCTGCCTCTGATTCCCCGCCTCTGATTCCCCGCCTCTGATTCCCTGCCTCTGATTCGCAACCTCTTATTCCCCACCTCTGATTCCCATTATCTGATTCCCCGCCTCTGTTTCCCCGCCTCTGATTGGCACCTCTGATACCCCGCCTCTGATTCTCCATCTCTAATTCATCACATCTGATTCCCCACCTCTGCTTCCCCATCTCCGATTCTCTACCTCTGATTCGCCACCTCTGATTCCCAATATCTGATTCACCGCCTCTGTTTCCCTGCCTCTGATTCCCCGCCTCTGATTCCCCATATCTGATTCCCCGCCTCTGATTCCCCATCTCTGATTCCCGGTCTCTGATTCCCCACCTCTGTTTCCCGGACTCTGATTCCCAATCCCTGATAAACCACCTCTGACTCCCAGTGTCTGATTCCCTGCCTCTGATTCCCCGCCTCTGAATCCCCTCCTCTGATTCCCTGCCACTGATTCCCCTCCCCTGATTCCCCACCTCTGATACCCCATATCTGAATCCCCGCCTCTGTTTCCCCGCCTCTAATTCCCCACCTCTGATTCCCCATATCTGATTCCCTGCCTCTGATTCCCCAACTCTGATTCCCCGCCTCTGATTCCCCAGCTCTGATTCCCCGCCTCTGTTTCCCCAGCTCTGATTCCCTGCCTCTGATTCCCTGCCCTGATTCCCCATCTCTGTTTCACCGCCTTTGATTCGCCACCTCTGATTCCCCATATCTGATTCCCCGCCTCTGTTTCCCCGCCTCTGATTCCCTGCCTCTGATTCCCAACCTCTGATTACACACCTCTGATTCCCCATATCTGATTCCCGGCCTCTATTTCCCCATATCTGATTCCCCGCCTCTGATTCCCCAACTCTGATTCCCCGCCTCTTATTCCCAGCATTTGATTCCCGGCCTCTGATTCCCGGCCTTTGATTCCCCGCTTCTGATTCTGATTCCCTGCCTCTGATTCCCCATCTCTGATTCCGCACATCTGATTCCCTGCCTCTGATTCCCCACCTCTGATTCCCTATATCTGATTCCCCGCCTCTGTTTCCCCGCCTCTGATTCCCCGCCTCTGTTTCCCCATATCTAATTCCCCACCTCTGATGCCCCAACTCTGATTCCCCGCCTCTGATTCCCAAGCTCTGATTCCCCGCCTCTGATTCCCCGCAACTGATTCCCCATGTCTGATTCCCCGCCTCTGTTTCCCCGCCTCTGATTCCCCGCCTCTGTTTCCCCATATCTGATTCCCCGCCTCTGATTCCCCAGCTCTGATTCCCTGCCTCTGATTCCCCGCGTTCTATTCCCTGCCTCTGATTCCCCGCCTGTGATTCCCCATCTCTGATTCACCACCTCTGATTCCCCACCTCTGATTCCCCATATCTAATTCCCCGCCTCTGTTTGCCCGCCTCTGATTCCCCGCCTCTGTTTCCCCATATCTGATTCCCCGCCTCTGAACCCCAACTCTGATTCCCTGCCTCTGATTCACCAGCTCTGATTCCCCGCCTTTGATTCCCCCCGTCTGATTCCCGGCCTTTGAATCCCCGTGTCTGATTTCCTGCCTCTGATTCCCCACCTCTGATTCCCCATCTCTGATTCACCGCCTCTGATTCCCCACCTCTGATTCCCCATTTCTGATTCCGCACATCCGATTCCCTGCCTCTGATTACCCGACTCTGATTCCCCACCTCTGATTCCCCAGCTCTGATTCCCCGCCTCTGATTCCCCGCGTCTGATTCCCTGCCTCTGATTCCTTGCCTCTGATTCCCCATCTCTGATTCCCCACCTCTGATTCCCCACCTCTGATTCCCTGCCTCTGATTCCCCGCCTCTGATTCCCCGCCTCTGATTCCCTGCCACTGATTCCCCGCCCCTGATTCCCCGCCTCTGATTCCCCGCCTCTGATTCCCTGCCACTGATTCCCCGCCCCTGATTCCCAGCCTCTGATTCCCCATATCTGATTCCCTGCCTCTGATTCCCAGCCTCTGATTCCCCATATCTGATTCCCCGCCTCTGATTCCCCATATCTGCTTCGCCGCCTCTGATTCCCCAACTCTGATTCCCAGCCTCTGATTCCCCAGCTCTGATTTCCCGCCTCTGATTCCCGGCATCCGATTCCCTGCCTCTGATTCCCCGCCTCTGATTCCCCATCTCTGATTCCCCGCCTCTGATTCCCCGTGTCTGATTCCCTGCCTCTGATTCCCCGCCTCTGATTCCCCGCTTCTGATTCCCAGCCACTGATTCCCTGCCCCTGATTCCCCACCTCTGATTCCCCATATCTGATTCCCCGCCTCTGTTTTCCCGCCTCTGATTCCCTGCCTATTATTCCCCACATCTGATTCCCCGCCTCTGATTCCCCAACTCTGATTCCCCGCCTCTGATTCCCCAGCTCTGAATCCCCGCCTCTGATTCCCCGCGTCTGATTCCCTGCCTCTGATTCCCCGCCTCTGATTCCCCATCTGTGATTCACAACCTCTGATGCCCCACCTCTGATTCCCCATATCTGATTCCCCGCCTCTGTTTCCCCACCTCTGATTCCCCGCCTCTGATTCCCCATATCTGATTCCCCGCCTCTGATTGCCCACCTCTGATTCCCCGCGTCTGATTCCCTGCCTCTGATTCACCGCCTATGATTCCCCATCTCTGATTCACCACCTCTTATTCCCGGCCTCTGATTCCCCATCTCTGATTCCGCACATCCGATTCCCTGCCTATGATTCCCCACCTCTGATTCCCCATATGTGATTCCCCACCTCTGTTTCCCCGCCTCTGATTCCCCGCCTCTGTTTCCCCATCTCTGATTCACCGCCTGTGATTCGCCACCTCTGATTCCCCATATCTGATTCCCCACCTCTGTTTCCCCGCCTCTGATTCCCCGCCTCTGATTCTCCATATCTCATTCCCCGCCTCTGAATCCCCATCTCTGATTCCCGGACTCTGATTCCGCACCTCTGATTCCCGGCCTCTTATTCCCAGCATCTGATTCCTGGCCTCTGATTCCCGGCCTCTAATTCCCCGCTTCTGATTCTGATTCCCTGCCTCTGATTCCCCATCTCTGATTCCGCACATCTGATTCCCTGCCTCTGATTCCCCACCTCTGATTCCCCATATCTGATTCCCCGCCTCTGTTTCCCTGCCTCTGATTCCCCGCCTCTGTTTCCCCATATCTAATTCCCCACCTCTGATGCCCCAACTCTGATTCCCCGCCTCTGATTCCCCTGCACTGATTCCCCACCTCTGATTCCCCGCATCCGATTCCCCATGTCTGATTCCCCGCCTCTGTTTCCCCGCCTCTGATTCCCCGCCTCTGTTTCCCCATATCTGATTCCCCGCCTCTGATTCCCCAGCTCTGATTCCCTGCCTCTGATTCCCCGCGTTCTATTCCCGGCCTCTGATTTCCCGCCTGTGATTCCCCATCTCTGGATCACCACCTCTGATTCCCCACCTCTGATTCCCCATATCTAATTCCCCGCCTCTGTTTGCCCGCCTCTGATTCCCCGCCTCTGTTTCCCCATATCTGATTCCCCGCCTCTGAATCCCCAACTCTGATTCCCTGCCTCTGATTCACCAGCTCTGATTCCCCGCCTTTGATTCCCCCCGTCTGATTCCCAGCCTCTGAATCCCCGTGTCTGATTTCCTGCCTCTGATTCCCCGCCTCTGATTCCCCATCTCTGATTCACCGCCTCTGATTCCCCACCTCTGATTCCCCATCTCTGATTCCGCACATCCGATTCCCTGCCTCTGATTCCCCGACTCTGATTCCCCACCTCTGATTCCCCAGCTCTGATTCCCCGCCTCTGATTCCCCGCGTCTGATTCCCTGCCTCTGATTCCCCATCTCTGATTCCCCATCTCTGATTCCCCACCTCTGATTCCCCGTGTCTGATTCCCTGCCTCTGAATCCCCGCCTCTGATTCCCCGCCTCTGATTCCCTGCCACTGATTACCCGCCCCTGATTCCCCACCTCTGATTCCCCATATCTTATTCCCCGCCTCTGTTTCCCCCCTCTGATTCCCAGCCTCTGATTCTCCATATCTGATTTCCCGCCTCTGATTCCCCATATCTGATTCCCCGCCTCTATATCCCCATATCTGCTTCGCCGCCTCTGATTCCCCAACTCTGATTCCCCACCTCTGATTCCCCGTGTCTAATTCCCCGCCTCTGATTCCCCATCTCTGATTCTCCGCCTCTGATTCCCCGTGTCTGATTCCCTGCCTCTGATTCCCCGCCTCTGATTCCCCGCGTCTGATTCCCTGCCACTGATTCCCTGCCCCTGATTCCCCACCTCTGATTCCCCATATCTGATTCCCCGCCTCTGTTTCCCCGCCTCTGATTCCCCGCCTCTGTTTCCCCATATCTTATTCCCCGCCTCTGATTCCCCAACTCTGATTCCCCTCCTCTAATTCGCCAGCTATGATTCCCCGCCTCTGATTCCCTGTGTCTGATTCCCTGCCTCTGATTCCCAGCCTCTGATTCCCCTTCTCTGATTCACCACCTCTGAATCCCCACCTCTGATTCCCCATCTCTGATTCCGCACATCCGATTCCCTGCCTCTGATTCCCCACCTCTGATTCCCAGCCTCTGATTCGAAACCTCTAATTCCCCACCTCTGATTCCCCATATCTGATTCCCCGCCTCTGTTTCCCTGCCTCTGAATCCCGGCCTCTGTTTCCCCATATCTGATTCCCCTCCTCTGATTCCCCAACTCTGATTCCCCGCCTCTGATTCCCCAGCTCTGATTCCCCGCCTTTTATTCCCGGCATCTGATTCCCTGCCACTGATTCCCCGCCCCTGATTCCCCACCTCTGATTCCCCATCTCTGATTCACCGCCTCTGATTCCCCACCTCTGATTCCCCATCTCTGATTCCGCACATCCGATTCCCTGCCTCTGATTCCCCGACTCTGATTCCACACCTCTGATTCCCCAGCTCTGATTCCCCGCCTCTGATTCCCCGCATCTGATTCCCTGCCTCTGATTCCCCGCCTCTGATTCCCCATCTCTGATTCCCCACCTCTGATTCCCCGTGTCTGATTCCCTGCCTCTGATTCCCCGCCTCTGATTCCCTGCCTCTGATTCCCTGCCACTGATTCCCCGCCCCTGATTCTCCACCTCTGATTCCCCATATCTTATTCCCCGCCTCTGTTTCCCTCCCTCTGATTCCCAGCCTCTGATTCCCCATATCTGATTCCCCGCCTCTGATTCTCCATATCTGATTCCCCGCCTCTATTTCCCCATATCTGCTTCCCCGCCTCTGATTCCCCAACTCTGATTCCCCGCCTCTGATTCCCCAGCTCTGATTTCCCGCCTCTGATTCCCGGCATCCGATTCCCTGCCTCTGATTCCCCGCCTCTGATTCCCCATCTCTGATTCCCCGCCTTTGATTCCCCGTGTCTGATTCCCTGCCTCTGATTCCCCGCCTCTGATTCCCGCGTCTGATTCCCTGCCACTGATTCCCTGCCCCTGATTCCCCACCTCTGATTCCCCATATCTGATTCCCCGCCTCTGTTTTCCCGCCTTTGATTCCCTGCCTCTGACTCCCCATATCTGATTCCCCGCCTCTGATTCCCCAACTCTGATACCCCGCCTCTGATTCCCCAGCTCTGAATCCCCGCCTCTGATTCCCCGCGTCTGATTCCCTGCCTCTGATTCCCCGCCTCTGATTCCCCATCTGTGATTCACAACCTCTGATGCCCCACCTCTGATTCCCCATATCTGATTCCCCGCCTCTGTTTCCCCGCCTCTGATTCCCCGCCTCTGATTCCCCATATCTGATTCCCCGCCTCTGATTGCCCACCTCTGATTCCCCGCGTCTGATTCCCTGCTACTGATTCCCCGCCTCTGATTCCCCATCTCTGATTCACCACCTCTGATTCCCGGCCTCTGATTCCCCATCTCTGATTCCCCACATTCGATTCCCTGCCTATGATTCCCCACCTCTGATTCCCCGCCTCTGATTCCCCATATCTGATTCACTGCCTCTGTTTCCCCGCCTCTGATTCCCCACCTCTGTTTCCCCATATCTGATTCCCCGCCTCTGATTCCCCAAATCTAATACCCCGCCTCTGATTCCCCAGCTCTGATTCTCCGCCTCTGATTCCCCGCATCTGATTCCCTGCCTCTGATTCCCCGCCTCTGATTCCAGGCCTCTGATTCCTAGCATCTGATTCCGGCCTCTGATTTCCGGCCTCTGATTCCCTGCTTCTGATTCTGATTCCCTGCCTCTGATTCCCCTTCTCTGATTCCGCACATCTGATTCGCTGCCTCTGATTCCCCACCTCTGATTCCCCATATCTGATTCCCCGCCTCTGTTTCCCCGCCCCTGATTCCCCGCCTATGTTTCCCAATATCTGTCCCCACCTCTGATTCCCCATATCTGATTCCCACCCTCTGTTTCCCCGCCTCTCATTCCCCACCTCTGATTCCCCATATCTGATTCCCCGCCTCTGATTCCCCACCTCTGATTCCCCGCCTCTGATTTGCCAGCTATGATTCCCATCCTCTGGTTCCCCGCATCTGATTCCCTGCCTCTGTTTCCCCGCCTCTGATTCCCCACCTCTGATTCACCATATCTGATTCCCCGCCTCTGATTCCCCACCACTGATTCCCCTCCTCTGATTCGCCAGTTATGATTGCCCGCCTCTGATTCCCCGTTTCTGATTCCCTGCCTCTGATTCCCCGCCTCTGATTCCCCATCTCTGACTCACCACCTCTGATTCCCTGCCTCTGATTCGCAACCTCTTATTCCCCACCTCTGATTCCCCATATCTGATTCCCCGCCTCTGTTTCCCCGCATCTGATTGGCACCTCTGATACCCCGCCTCTGATTCCCCATCTCTAATTCATCACATCTGATTCCCCACCTCTGCTTCCCCATCTCCGATTCTCTACCTCTGATTCGCCACCTCTGATTCCCAATATCTGATTCACCGCCTCTGTTTCCCTGCCTCTGATTCCCCGCCTCTGATTCCCCATATCTGATTCCCCACCTCTGATTCCCCATCTCATATTCCCGGTCTCTGATTTCCCACCTCTGTTTCCCAGCCTCTGATTCCCAATCCCTGATTCACCGCCTCTGACTCCCAGTGTCTGATTCCCCGCCTCTGTTTCCCCGCCTCTGATTCCCCGCCTCTGTTTCCCCATATCTTATTCCCCGCCTCTGATTCCCCAGCTCTGATTCCCTGCCTCTGATTCCCCGCGTTCTATTCCCGGCCTCTGATTTCCCGCCTGAGATTCCCCATCTCTGGATCACCACCTCTGATTCCCCACCTCTGATTCCCCATATCTAATTCCCCGCCTCTGTTTGCCCGCCTCTGATTCCCCGCCTCTGTTTCCCCATATCTGATTCCCCGCCTCTGAATCCCCAACTCTGATTCCCTGCCTCTGATTCACCAGCTCTGATTCCCCGCCTTTGATTCCCCCCGTCTGATTCCCAGCCTCTGAATCCCCGTGTCTGATTTCCTGCCTCTGATTCCCCGCCTCTGATTCCCCATCTCTGATTCACCGCCTCTG
The DNA here is from genome assembly GCF_036971445.1 of Narcine bancroftii. NCBI lineage: Eukaryota > Metazoa > Chordata > Chondrichthyes > Torpediniformes > Narcinidae > Narcine > Narcine bancroftii. The sequence continues at coordinate 3,181,765 of NW_027211890.1, read as the reverse complement.
ATTCCCCACCTCTGATTCCCCATCTCTGATTCCGCACATCCGATTCCCTGCCTCTGATTCCCCGACTCTGATTCCCCACCTCTGATTCCCCAGCTCTGATTCCCCGCCTCTGATTCCCCGCGTCTGATTCCCTGCCTCTGATTCCCCATCTCTGATTCCCCATCTCTGATTCCCCACCTCTGATTCCCCGTGTCTGATTCCCTGCCTCTGAATCCCCGCCTCTGATTCCCCGCCTCTGATTCCCTGCCACTGATTACCCGCCCCTGATTCCCCACCTCTGATTCCCCATATCTTATTCCCCGCCTCTGTTTCCCCCCTCTGATTCCCAGCCTCTGATTCCCCATATCTGATTCCCCGCCTCTGATTCCCCATATCTGATTCCCCGCGTCTGATTCCCTGCCTCTGATTCCCCGCCTCTGATTCCCCATCTGTGATTCACAACCTCTGATGCCCCACCTCTGATTCCCCATATCTGATTCCCCGCCTCTGTTTCCCCGCCTCTGATTCCCCGCCTCTGATTCCCCATATCTGATCCCCCGCCTCTGATTGCCCACCTCTGATTCCCCGCGTCTGATTCCCTGCTTCTGATTCCCCGCCTCTGATTCCCCATCTCTGATTCACCACCTCTGATTCCCGGCCTCTGATTCCCCATCTCTGATTCCCCACATTCGATTCCCTGCCTATGATTCCCCACCTCTGATTCCCCGCCTCTGATTCCCCATATCTGATTCACTGCCTCTGTTTCCCCGCCTCTGATTCCCCACCTCTGTTTCCCCATATCTGATTCCCCGCCTCTGATTCCCCAAATCTAATACCCCGCCTCTGATTCCCCAGCTCTGATTCTCCGCCTCTGATTCCCCGCATCTGATTCCCTGCCTCTGATTCCCCGCCTCTGATTCCAGGCCTCTGATTCCTAGCATCTGATTCCGGCCTCTGATTTCCGGCCTCTGATTCCCTGCTTCTGATTCTGATTCCCTGCCTCTGATTCCCATTTCTCTGATTCCGCACATCTGATTCCCTGCCTCTGATTCCCCACCTCTGATTCCCCATATCTGATTCCCCGCCTCTGTTTCCCCGCCCCTGATTCCCCGCCTATGTTTCCCAATATCTGTCCCCACCTCTGATTCCCCATATCTGATTCCCACCCTCTGTTTCCCCGCCTCTCATTCCCCACCTCTGATTCCCCATATCTGATTCCCCGCCTCTGATTCCCCACCTCTGATTCCCCGCCTCTGATTTGCCAGCTATGATTCCCATCCTCTGGTTCCCCGCATCTGATTCCCTGCCTCTGTTTCCCCGCCTCTGATTCCCCACCTCTGATTCACCATATCTGATTCCCCGCCTCTGATTCCCCACCACTGATTCCCCTCCTCTGATTCGCCAGTTATGATTGCCCGCCTCTGATTCCCCGTTTCTGATTCCCTGCCTCTGATTCCCCGCCTCTGATTCCCCATCTCTGACTCATCACCTCTGATTCCCTGCCTCTGATTCGCAACCTCTTATTCCCCACCTCTGATTCCCCATATCTGATTCCCCGCCTCTGTTTCCCCGCATCTGATTGGCACCTCTGATACCCCGCCTCTGATTCCCCATCTCTAATTCATCACATCTGATTCCCCACCTCTGCTTCCCCATCTCCGATTCTCTACCTCTGATTCGCCACCTCTGATTCCCAATATCTGATTCACCGCCTCTGTTTCCCTGCCTCTGATTCCCCGCCTCTGATTCCCCATATCTGATTCCCCGCCTCTGATTCCCCATCTCTGATTCCCGGTCTCTGATTCCCCACCTCTGTTTCCCGGCCTCTGATTCCCAATCCCTGATTCACCGCCTCTGACTCCCAGTGTCTGATTCCCCGCCTCTGTTTCCCCGCCTCTGATTCCCAGCCTCTGTTTCCACATATCTTATTCCCCGCCTCTGATTCCCCAGCTCTGATTCCCTGCCTCTGATTCCCCGCGTTCTATTCCCGGCCTCTGATTTCCCGCCTGTGATTCCCCATCTCTGGATCACCACCTCTGATTCCCCACCTCTGATTCCCCATATCTAATTCCCCGCCTCTGTTTGCCCACCTCTGATTCCCCGCCTCTGTTTCCCCATATCTGATTCCCCGCCTCTGAATCCCCAACTCTGATTCCCTGCCTCTGATTCACCAGCTCTGATTCCCCGCCTTTGATTCCCCCCGTCTGATTCCCAGCCTCTGAATACCCGTGTCTGATTTCCTGCCTCTGATTCCCCGCCTCTGATTCCCCATCTCTGATTCACCGCCTCTGATTCCCCACCTCTGATTCCACATCTCTGATTCCGCACATCCGATTCCCTGCCTCTGATTCCCCGACTCTGATTCCCCACCTCTGATTCCCCAGCTCTGATTCCCCGCCTCTGATTCCCCGCGTCTGATTCCCTGCCTATGATTCCCCATCTCTGATTCCCCATCTCTGATTCCCCACCTCTGATTCCCCGTGTCTGATTCCCTGCCTCTGAATCCCCGCCTCTGATTCCCCGCCTCTGATTCCCTGCCACTGATTACCCGCCCCTGATTCCCCACCTCTGATTCCCCATATCTTATTCCCCGCCTCTGTTTCCCCCCTCTGATTCCCAGCCTCTGATTCCCCATATCTGATTCCCCGCCTCTGATTCCCCATATCTGATTCCCCGCCTCTATATCCCCATATCTGCTTCTCCGCCTCTGATTCCCCAACTCTGATTCCCCACCTCTGATTCCCCAGCTCTGATTCCCCGCCTCTGATTCCCCATCTCTGATTCTCCGCCTCTGATTCCCCGTGTCTGATTTCCTGCCTCTGATTCCCCGCCTCTGATTCCCCGCGACTGATTCCCTGCCACTGATTCCCTGCCCCTGATTCCCCACCTCTGATTCCCCATATCTGATTCCCCGCCTCTGTTTCCCCGCCTCTGATTCCCCGCCTCTGTTTCCCCATACCTGATTCCCCGCCTCTGATTCCCCAACTCTGATTCCCCTCCTCTAATTCGCCAGCTATGATTCCCCGCCTCTGATTCCCTGCATCTGATTCCCTGCCTCTGATTCCCAGCCTCTGATTCCCCTTCTCTGATTCACCACCTCTGAATCCCCACCTCTGATTCCCCATCTCTGATTCCGCACATCCGATTCCATGCCTCTGATTCCCCGCCTCTGATTCCCAGCCTCTGATTCGAAACCTCTAATTCCACACCTCTGATTCCCCATATCTGATTCCCCGCCTCTGTTTCCCTGCCTCTGAATCCCGGCCTCTGTTTCCCCATATCTGATTCCCCTCCTCTGATTCCCCAACTCTGATTCCCCGCCCCTGATTCCCCGCCTCTGATTCCCCGCATCTGATTCCCTGCCTCTGATTCCCCGCCTCTGATTCCCCATCTCTGATTCCCCACCTCTGATTCCCCGTGTCTGATTCCCTGCCTCTGATTCCCCGCCTCTGATTCCCTGCCTCTGATTCCCTGCCACTGATTCCCCGCCCCTGATTCCCCACCTCTGATTCCCCATATCTTATTCCCCGCCTCTGTTTCCCCCCCTCTGATTCCCAGCCTCTGATTCCCCATATCTGATTCCCCGCCACTGATTCTCCATATCTGATTCCCCGCCTCTATTTCCCCATATCTGCTTCCCCGCCTCTGATTCCCCAACTCTGATTCCCCGCCTCTGATTCCCCAGCTCTGATTTCCCGCCTCTGATTCCCGGCATCCGATTCCCTGCCTCTGATTCCCCGCCTCTGATTCCCCATCTCTGATTCCCCGCCTTTGATTCCCCGTGTCTGATTCCCTGCCTCTGATTCCCCGCCTCTGATTCCCGCGTCTGATTCCCTGCCACTGATTCCCTGCCCCTGATTCCCCACCTCTGATTCCCCATATCTGATTCCCCGCCTCTGTATTCCCGCCTTTGATTCCCTGCCTCTGATTCCCCATATCTGATTCCCCGCCTCTGATTCCCCAACTCTGATTCCCCGCCTCTGATTCCCCAGCTCTGAATCCACGCCTCTGATTCCCCGCGTCTGATAACCTGCCTCTGATTCCCCGCCTCTGATTCCGCATCTGTGATTCACAACCTCTGATGCCCCACCTCTGATTCCCCATATCTGATTCCCCGCCTCTGTTTCCCCGCCTCTGATTCCCCGCCTCTGATTCCCCATATCTGATTCCCCGCCTCTGATTGCCCACCTCTGATTCCCCGCGTATGATTCCCTGCTTCTGATTCCCCGCCTCTGATTCCCCATCTCTGATTCACCACCTCTGATTCCCGGCCTCTGATTCCCCATCTCTGATTCCCCACATTCGATTCCCTGCCTATGATTCCCCACCTCTGATTCCCCGCCTCTGATTCCCCATATCTGATTCACTGCCTCTGTTTCCCCGCCTCTGATTCCCCACCTCTGTTTCCCCATATCTGATTCCCCGCCTCTGATTCCCCAAATCTAATACCCCGCCTCTGATTCCCCAGCTCTGATTCTCCGCCTCTGATTCCCCGCATCTGATTCCCTGCCTCTGATTCCCCGCCTCTGATTCCAGGCCTCTGATTCCTAGCATCTGATTCCGGCCTCTGATTTCCGGCCTCTGATTCCCTGCTTCTGATTCTGATTCCCTGCCTCTGATTCCCCATCTCTGATTCCGCACATCTGATTCGCTGCCTCTGATTCCCCACCTCTGATTCCCCATATCTGATTCCCCGCCTCTGTTTCCCCGCCCCTGATTCCCCGCCTATGTTTCCCAATATCTGTCCCCACCTCTGATTCCCCATATCTGATTCCCACCCTCTGTTTCCCCGCCTCTCATTCCCCACCTCTGATTCCCCATATCTGATTCCCCGCCTCTGATTCCCCACCTCTGATTCCCCGCCTCTGATTTGCCAGCTATGATTCCCATCCTCTGGTTCCCCGCATCTGATTCCCTGCCTCTGTTTCCCCGCCTCTGATTCCCCACCTCTGATTCACCATATCTGATTCCCCGCCTCTGATACCCCACCACTGATTCCCCTCCTCTGATTCGCCAGTTATGATTGCCCGCCTCTGATTCCCCGTTTCTGATTCCCTGCCTCTGATTCCCCGCCTCTGATTCCCCATCTCTGACTCACCACCTCTGATTCCCTGCCTCTGATTCGCAACCTCTTATTCCCCACATCTGATTCCCCATATCTGATTCCCCGCCTCTGTTTCCCCGCATCTGATTGGCACCTCTGATACCCCGCCTCTGATTCCCCATCTCTAATTCATCACATCTGATTCCCCACCTCTGATTCCCCAACTCTGATTCCCCGCCTCTGATTCCCCAGCTTTGATACCCCGCTTCTGATTCTGATTCCCTGCCTCTGATTCCCCATCTCTGATTCACCACATCTAATTCCCTGCCTCTGATTCCACGCCCCTGATTCCCCACCTCTGATTCCCCATATCTGAATCCCCGCCTCTGTTTCCACGCCTCTGATTCCCTGCCTCTGATTCCCAACCTCTGATTCCCCACCCCTGATTCCCCATATCTGATTCCCCGCCTCTGTTTCCCTGCCTCTGATTCCCCGCCCCTGTTTCCCCATATCTGATTCCCCGCCTCTGATTCCCCAACTCTGATTCCCCGCATCTGATTCCCCAGCTCTGATTCCCCGCCTCTGATTCCCCGTGTTTGATTCCCTGCCTCTGATTCCCCGCCTCTGATTCCCCATCTCTGATTCACCGCCTTTGATTCGCCACCTCTGATTCCCCATATCTGATTCCCCACCTATGTTACCCCGCCTCTGATTCCCCGCCTCTGATTCCCCATATATCATTCCCCGCCTCTGAATCCCCATCTCTGATTCCCGGACTCTGATTCCACACCTCTCATTCCCTGCCTCTTATTCCCGGCATCTGAATCCCGGCCTCTGATTCCCGGCCTCTGATTCCCCGCTTCTGATTCTGATTCCCTGCCTCTGATTCCCCATCTCTGATTCCGCACATCTGATTCCCTGCCTCTGATTCCCCACCTCTGATTCCCCATATCTGATTCCCCACCTCTGTTTCCCCGCCTCTGTTTCCCCATATCTAATTCCCCACCTCTGATGCCCCAACTCTGATACCCCGCCTCTGATTCCCCAGCTCTGATTCCCCGCCTCTGATTCCCCGCATCCGATTCCCCATATCTGATTCCCCGCCTCTGTTTCCCCGACTTTGATTCCCCGCCTCTGTTTCCCCATATCTGATTCCCCGCCTCTGATTCCCAACTATGATTCCCCGCCTCTGATTCCCCAGCTCTGATTCCCCGCCTCTGATTCCCCGCGTTCTATTCCCTGCCTCTGATTCCCCGCCTGTGATTCCCCATCTCTGATTCACCACCTCTGATTCCCCACCTCTGATTCCCCTTATCTAATTCCCTGCCTCTGTTTGCCCGCCTCTGATTCCCCGCCTCTGTTTCCCCATATCTGATTCCCCGCCTCTGATTCCCTGCCACTGATTCCCTGCCCCTGATACCCCACCTCTGATTCCCCATATCTGATTCCCTGCCTCTGTTTCCCCGCCTCTGATTCCCCGCCTCTGATTCCCCGCCTCTGATTCCCCGCCTCTGATTCCCCAACTCTGATTCCCCGCCTCTGATTCCCCAGCTCTGATACCCGCCTCTGATTCCCCGCGTCTGTTTCCCCGCCTCTGATTCCCTGCCTCTGTTTCCCCATATCTAAGTCCCCGACTCTGATTCCCCAACTCTGATTCCCCACCTCTGATTCCCCAGCTCTGATTCCCCGCCTCTGATTCCCAACCTCTGATTCCCCATATCTGATTCCCCGCCTCTGTTTCCCCGCCTCTGATTCCCCGCCTCTGTTTCCCCATATCTGATTCCCGGCCTCTGATTCCCCACATCTCTTTCCCCTCCTCTGATTCCACGCCTCTGATTCGCCGCCTCTGATTGCCCGCCTCTGATTGCCCACCTCAGATTCCCTGCCTCAGATTCCCTGCCTCAGATTCCCTGCCTCTGATTCCCTGCCTCTGATTCCCTGCATCTGATTGCCCGCCTCTGATTGCCTGCCTCTGATTCCCCGCCTCTGATTCCCCACCTCTGATTCCCCACTTCTGATTCCCCGCCTCTGATTCCCCGCCTCTGATTCCCCGCCTCTGATTCACCGCCTCTGATTCCCCGCCTCTGATTCCCCGCCTCTTATTCCCCACCTCTGATTGCCCGCCTCTGATTCCCTGATTCTGATTCGCCGCCTCTGATTCCCCACTTCTGATTCCCCACTTCTGATTCCCCGCCTCTGATTCCCTGCCTCTTATTGAACGCCTCTGATTCCCCGCCTCTGATTCCCCGCCTCTGATTCCCCGCCTCTGATTCCCCTCCTCTGATACCCCGCCCTTGATTCCCCGCCTATGATTCCCTGCATTTGATTCCCCGCCTCAGATTCCCCGCCTCTGATTCCCCGACTTTGATTCCCCGCCTCTGATTCCCCGCCTCTGATTCCCTGCCTCTGATTCCCCGCCTATGTTTACCAGCCTCTGTTTACCCGCCTGTTTTCCCGCCTCTGATTGCCCACCTCAGATTCCCTGCCTCAGATTCCCTGCCTCAGATTCCCTGCCTCTGATTCCCTGCCTCTGATTCCCTACATCTGATTGCCCGCCTCTGATTCCCTTCCTCTGATTCCCCGCCTCTGATTCCCCACCTCTGATCCCCCACTTCTGATTCCCCGCCTCTCTATACCCCGCCTCTGATTCTCCATATCTCATTCCCCGCCTCTGAATCCCCATCTCTGATTCCCGGACTCTGATTCCACACCTCTGATTCCCGGCCTCTTATTCCCAGCATCTGATTCCCGGCCTCTGATTCCCGGCCTCTGATTCCCCGCTTCTGATTCTGATTCCCTGCCTCTGATTCCCCATTTCTGATTCCGCACATCTGATTCCCTGCCTCTGATTCCCCACCTCTGATTCCCCATATCTGATTCCCCGCCTCTGTTTCCCCGCCTCTGATTCCCCACCTCTGTTTCCCTATATCTAATTCCCCACCTCTGATGCCCCAACTCTGATTCCCCGCCTCTGATTCCCCAGCTCTGATTCCCCGCCTCTGATTCCCCGCATCCGATTCCCCATATCTGATTCCCCGCCTCTGTTTCCCCGCCTCTGATTCCCCGCCTCTGTTTCCCCATATCTGATTCCCCGCCTCTGATTCCCAACTATGATTCCCCGCCTCTGATTCCCCAGCTCTGATTCCCTGCGTCTGATTCCCTGCGTTCTATTCCCTGCCTCTGATTCCCCGCCTGTGATTCCCCATCACTGATTCACCACCTCTGATTCCCCACCTCTGATTCCCCATATCTAATTCCCCGCCTCTGTTTGCCCACCTCTGATTCCCCGCCTCTGTTTCCCCATATCTGATTCCCCGTCTCTGAATCCCCAACTCTGATTCCCTGCCTCTGATTCCCCAGCTCTGATTCCCCGCCTTTGATTCCTCCCGTCTGATTCCCAGCCTCTGAATCCCCGTGTCTGATTTCCTGCCTCTGATTCCCCGCCTCTGATTCCCCATCTCTGATTCCTCTGATTCCCCACATCTGATTCCCCATCTCTGATTCCGCACATCCGATTCCCTGCCTCTGATTCCCCAACTCTGATTCCCCACCTCTGATTCCCCAGCTCTGATTCCCCGCCTCAGATTCCCCGCGTCTGATTCCCTGCCTCTGATTCCCCGCCTCTGATTCCCCATCTCTGATTCCCCACCTCTGATTCCTCGTGTCTGATTCCCTGCCTCTGATTCCCCGCCTCTGAATCCCAGCCTCTGATTCCCCATATCTGATTCCCCGCCTCTGATTCCCTGCCTCTGATTCCCCAGCTCTGATTCCCCGCCTTTGATTCCCCCCGTCTAATTCCCAGCCTCTGAATCCCCGTGTCTGATTTCCTGCCTCTGATTCCCCGCCTCTGATTCCCCATCTCTGATTCACCGCCTCTGATTCCCCATCTCTGATCCCCCACCTCTGATTCCCCGTGTCTGATTCCCCATGTCTGATTCCCTGCCTCTGATTCCACGCCTCTGATTCCCCATATCTGATTCCCTGCCACTGATTCCCCGCCTCTGATTCCCCATCTCTGATTCACCACCTCTGATTCCCGGCCTCTGATTGACCACCTCTGATTCCCCGCCTCTGATTCGCCAGCTATGATTCCCCCCTTCTGATTCCCCGCGTCTGATTCCCCGCCTCTGATTCCCCAACTCTAATACCCCGCCTCTGATTCCCCAGCTCTGATTCCCCTCCTCTGATTCCCCGCATCTGATTCCCTGCCTCTGATTCCCCGCCTCTGATTCCAGGCCTCTGATTCCCAACCTCTGATTCCCCACCTCTGATTCCCCATATCTGATTTCCCGCCTCTGTTTCACCGCCTCTGATTCCCCGACTCTGTTTCCCCATATCTGATTCCCCGCCTCTGATTCCCCAACTCTGATTCCCCGCCTGTGATTCCCCAGCTCTCATTCCCCGCCTCTGATTCCCCATATCTGATTCCCATCCTCTGATTGCCCACCTCTGATTCCCCGCCTCTGATTCGCCAGCTCTGATTCCCCGCCTCTGATTCCCCGCATCTGATTCCCTGCCTCTGATTCCCCGCCTCTGATTCCCCATCTCTGATTCCTCGCCTGTGATTCCCCAGCTCTGATTCCCAGCCTCTGATTCCCCGTGTTTGATCCCCTGCCTCTGATTACATTCCTCTGATTCCCGGCCTCTGATACCCCGCTTCTGATTCTGATTCCCTGCCTCTGATTCCCCATCTCTGATTCTCCACATCTAATTCCCTGCCTCTGATTCCACGCCCCTGATTCCCCACCTCTGATTCCCCATATCTGAATCCCCGCCTCTGTTTCCACGCCTCTGATTCCCTGCCTCTGATTCCCAACCTCTGATTCCCCACCCCTGATTCCCCATATCTGATTCCCCGCCTCTGCTTCCCTGCCTCTGATTCTCCGCCACTGTCTCCCCATATCTGATTCCCCGCCTCTGATTCCCCAACTCTGATTCCCCACCTCTGATTCCCCAGCTCTGATTCCCCGCCTCTGATTCCCCGTGTTTGATTCCCTGCCTCTGATTCCCCGCCTCTGATTCCCCATCTCTGATTCACCGCCTTTGATTCGACACCTCTGATTCCCCATATCTGATTCCCCACCTCTGTTACCCCGCCTCTGATTCCCCGCCTCTGATTCCCCATATATCATTCCCCGCCTCTGAATCCCCATCTCTGATTCCCGGACTCTGATTCCCCACCTCTGATTCCCGGCCTCTTATTCCCGGCATCTGAATCCCGGCCTCTGATTCCCGGCCTCTGATTCCCCGCTTCTGATTCTGATTCCCTGCCTCTGATTCCCCATCTCTGATTCCGCACATCTGATTCCCTGCCTCTGATTCCCCACCTCTGATTCCCCATATCTGATTCCCCACCTCTGTTTCCCCGCCTCTGATTCCCCGCCTCTGTTTCCCCATATCTAATTCCCCACCTCTGATGCCCCAACTCTGATACCCCGCCTCTGATTCCCCAGCTCTGATTCCCCGCCTCTGATTCCCCGCCTTTGATTCCCCGCCTCTGTTTCCCCATATCTGATTCCCCGCCTCTGATTCCCAACTATGATTCCCCGCCTCTGATTCCCCAGCTCTGATTCCCCGCCTCTGATTCCCCGCGTTCTATTCCCTGCCTCTGATTCCCCGCCTGTGATTCCCCATCTCTGATTCACCACCTCTGATTCCCCACCTCTGATTCCCCTTATCTAATTCCCTGCCTCTGTTTGCCCGCCTCTGATTCCCCGCCTCTGTTTCCCCATATCTGATTCCCCGCCTCTGATTCCCTGCCACTGATTCCCTGCCCCTGATACCCCACCTCTGATTCCCCATATCTGATTCCCTGCCTCTGTTTCCCCGCCTCTGATTCCCCGCCTCTGATTCCCCGCCTCTGATTCCCCGCCTCTGATTCCCCAACTCTGATTCCCCGCCTCTGATTCCCCAGCTCTGATACCCGCCTCTGATTCCCCGCGTCTGTTTCCCCGCCTCTGATTCCCTGCCTCTGTTTCCCCATATCTAAGTCCCCGACTCTGATTCCCCAACTCTGATTCCCCACCTCTGATTCCCCAGCTCTGATTCCCCGCCTCTGATTCCCCGCATCTGATTCCCTGCATCTGATTCCCAGCCTCTGATTCCCTGCCTCTGATTCCCAACCTCTGATTCCCCACCTCTGATTCCCCATATCTGATTCCCCGCCTCTGTTTCCCCGCCTCTGATTCCCCGCCTCTGTTTCCCCATATCTGATTCCCGGCCTCTGATTCCCCGCCTCTGATTCCCTGCTTCTGATTCCCAACCTCTGATTCCCCACCTCTGATTCCCCATATCTGATTCCCCGCCTCTGTTTCCCCGCCTCTGATTCCCCGCCTCTGATTCCCCAACTCTGAATCCCCGCCTCTGATTCCCCAGCTCTGATTCCACGCCTCTGATTCCCCGTGTTTGATTCCCTGCCTCTGATTCCCTGCCCTGATTCCCCATCTCTGATTCACCGCCTTTAATTCACCACCTCTGATTCCCCATATCTGATTCCCCTCCTCTGTTTCCCCGCCTCTGATTCCCAACCTCTGATTCCACACCTCTGATTCCCCATATCTGATTCCCCGCCTCTGTTTCCCCGCCTCTGATTCCCCGCCCCTGTTTCCCCATATCTGATTCCCCACCTCTGATTCTCCTACTCTGCTTCCCCGCCTCTGATTCCCCAGCTCTGATTCCCCGCCTCTGATTCCCCGTTTTTGATTCCCTGCCTCTGATTCCCCGCCTCTGATTCCCCATCTCTGATTCACCGCCTTTGATTCGCCACCTCTGTTTCCCCATATCTGATTCCCCACCTCTGTTTCCCCGCCTCTGATTCCCCGCCTCTGATTCACCAGCTCTGATTCCCCGCCTCTGATTCCCCGCATCTGATTCCCTGCCTCTGATTCCCCGCCTCTGATTCCCCATCTCTGATTCACCGCCTTTGATTCGCCACCTCTGATTCCCCATATCTGATTCCCCACCTCTGTTTCCAGGCCTCTGATTCCCCGCCTCTGATTCTCCATATCTCATTCCCCTCCTCTGAATCCCCATCTCTGATTCCCGGACTCTGATTCCCCACCTCTGATTCCCGGCCTCTTATTCCCAGCATCTGATTCCCAGCCTCTGATTCCCGGCCTCTGATTCCCCGCTTCTGATTCTGATTCCCTGCCTCTGATTCCCCATCTCTGATTCCGCACATCTGATTCCCTGCCTCTGATTCCCCACCTCTGATTCCCCATATCTGATTCCCCGCCTCTGTTTCCCCGCCTCTGATTCCCCGCCTCTGTTTCCCTATATCTAATTCCCCACCTCTGATGCCCCAACTCTGATTCCCCGCCTCTGATTCCCCGCATCCGATTCCCCATATCTGATTCCCTGCCTCTGTTTCCCCGCCTCTGATTCCCCGCCTCTGTTTCCCCATATCTGATTCTCCGCCTCTGATTCCCAACTATGATTCCCCGCCTCTGATTCCCCAGCTCTGATTCCCTGCCTCTGATTCCCTGCGTTCTATTCCCTGCCTCTGATTCCCCGCCTGTGATTCCCCATCACTGATTCACCACCTCTGATTCCCCACATCTGATTCCCCATATCTAATTCCCCGCCTCTGTTTGCCCGCCTCTGATTCCCCGCCTCTGTTTCCCCATATCTGATTCCCCGTCTCTGAATCCCCAACTCTGATTCCCTGCCTCTGATTCCCCAGCTCTGATTCCCCACCTTTGATTCCCCCCGTCTGATTCCCAGCCTCTGAATCCCCGTGTCTGATTTCCTGCCTCTGATTCCCCGCCTCTGATTCCCCATCTCTGATTCACCGCCTCAGATTCCCCACCTCTGATTCCCCATCTCTGATTCCGCACATCCGATTCCCTGCCTCTGATTCCCCAACTCTGATTCCCCGCCTCTGATTCCCCATCTCTGATTCCCCACCTCTGATTCCCCGTGTCTGATTCCCTGCCTCTGATTCCCCGCCTCTGAATACCAGCCTCTGATTCCCCATATCTGATTCCCCGCCTCTGATTCCCTGCCTCTGATTCCCCAGCTCTGATTCCCCGCCTTTGATTCCCCCCGTCTGATTCCCAGCCTCTGAATCCCCGTGTCTGATTTCCTGCCTCTGATTCCCCGCCTCTGATTCCCAATCTCTGATTCACCGCCTCTGATTCCCCATCTCTGATTCCCCACCTCTGATTCCCCGTGTCTGATTCCCCGTGTCTGATTCCCTGCCTCTGATTCCACGCCTCTGATTCCCCATATCTGATTCCCTGCCACTGATTCCCCGCCTCTGATTCCCCATCTCTGATTCACCACCTCTGATTCCCGGCCTCTGATTGCCCACCTCTGATTCCCAGCCTCTGATTCGCCAGCTATGATTCCCCCCCTCTGATTCCCCGCGTCTGATTCCCCGCCTCTGATTCCCCAACTCTAATACCCCGCCTCTGATTCCCCAGCTCTGATTCCCCTCCTCTGATTCCCCGCATCTGATTCCCTGCCTCTGATTCCCCACCTCTGATTCCAGGCCTCTGATTCCCAACCTCTGATTCCCCACCTCTGATTCCCAATATCTGATTCCCCGCCTCTGTTTCACCGCCTCTGATTCCCCGCCTCTGTTTCCCCATATCTGATTCCCCGCCTCTGATTCCCCAACTCTGATTCCCCGCCTGTGATTCCCCAGCTCTGATTCCCCGCATCTGATTCCCCATATCTGATTCCCATCCTCTGATTGCCCACCTCTGATTCCCCGCCTCTGATTCGCCAGCTCTTATTCCCCGCCTCTGATTCCCCGCATCTGATTCCCTGCCTCTGATTCCCCGCCTCTGATTCCCCATCTCTGACTCCCCGCCTGTGATTCCCCAGCTCTGATTCCCCGCCTCTGATTCCCCAGCTCTGATTCCCAGCCTCTGATTCCCCGCGTTTGATCCCCTGCCTCTGATTACCTTCCTCTGATTCCCGGCCACTGATACCCCGCTTCTGATTCTGATTCCCTGCCTCTGATTCCCCATCTCTGATTCACCACATCTAATTCCCTGCCTCTGATTCCACGCCCCTGATTCCCCACCTCTGATTCCCCATATCTGAATCCCCGCCTCTGTTTCCACGCCTCTGATTCCCTGCCTCTGATTCCCAACCTCTGATTCCCCACCCCTGATTCCCCATATCTGATTCCCCGCCTCTGTTTCCCTGCCTCTGATTCCCCGCCCCTGTTTCCCCATATCTGATTCCCCGCCTCTGATTCCCCAACTCTGATTCCCCGCCTCTGATTCCCCAGCTCTGATTCCCCGCCTCTGATTCCCCGTGTTTGATTCCCTGCCTCTGATTCCCCGCCTCTGATTCCCCATCTCTGATTCACCGCCTTTGATTCGCCACCTCTGATTTCCCATATCTGATTCCCCACCTCTGTTACCCCGCCTCTGATTCCCCGCCTCTGATTCCCCATATATCATTCCCCGCCTCTGAATCCCCATCTCTGATTCCCGGACTCTGATTCCCCACCTCTGATTCCCGGCCTCTTATTCCCGGCATCTGAATCCCGGCCTCTGATTCCCGGCCTCTGATTCCGCGCTTCTGATTCTGATTCCCTGCCTCTGATTCCCCATCTCTGATTCCGCACATCTGATTCCCTGCCTCTGATTCCCCACCTCTGATTCCCCATATCTGATTCCTCGCCTCTGTTTCCCCGCCTCTGATTCCCCGCCTCTGTTTCCCCATATCTAATTCCCCACCTCAGATGCCCCAACTCTGATACCCCGCCTCTGATTCCCCAGCTCTGATTCCCCGTGTTTGATTCCCTGCCTCTGATTCCCCGCCTCTGATTCCCCATCTCTGATTCACCGCCTTTGATTCGCCACCTCTGATTTCCCATATCTGATTCCCCACCTCTGTTACCCCGCCTCTGATTCCCCGCCTCTGATTCCCCATATATCATTCCCCGCCTCTGATTCCCCATCTCTGATTCCGCACATCTGATTCCCTGCCTCTGATTCCCCACCTCTGATTCCCCATATCTGATTCCTCGCCTCTGTTTCCCCGCCTCTGATTCCCCGCCCCTGTTTCCCCATATCTAATTCCCCACCTCAGATGCCCCAACTCTGATACCCCGCCTCTGATTCCCCAGCTCTGATTCCCCGCCTCTGATTCCCCGCATCCGATTCCCCATATCTGATTCCCCGCCTCTGTTTCCCCGCCTTTGATTCCCCGCCTCTGTTTCCCCATATCTGATTCCCCGCCTCTGATTCCCAACTATGATTCCCCGCCTCTGATTCCCCAGCTCTGATTCCCCGCCTCTGATTCCCCGCGTTCTATTCCCTGCCTCTGATTCCCCGCCTGTGATTCCCCATCTCTGATTTACCACCTCTGATTCCCCACGTCTGATTCCCCATATCTAATTCCCCACCTCTGTTTGCCCGCCTCTGATTCCCCGCCTCTGTTTCCCCATATCTGATTCCCCGTGTCTGATTCCCTGCCTCTGATTCCCCGCCTCTGATTCCCCGCCTCTGATTCCCTGCCACTGAATCCCTGCCCCTGATACCCCACCTCTGATTCCCCATATCTGATTCCCTGCCTCTGTTTCCCCTCCTCTGATTCCCCGCCTCTGATTCCCCATATCTGATTCCCCGCCTCTGTTTCCCCAACTCTGATTCCCCGCCTCTGATTCCCCAGCTCTGAATCCCGGCCTCTGATTCCCCGCGTCTGTTTCCCCGCCTCTGATTCCCCGCCTCTGTTTCCCCATATCTAAGTCCCCGACTCTGATTCCCCAACTCTGATTCCCCACCTCTGATTCCCCGCATCTAATTCCCTGCATCTGATTCCCAGCCTCTGATTCCCTGCCTCTGATTCCCAACCTCTGATTCCCCACCTCTGATTCCCCATATCTGATTCCCCGCCTCTGTTTCCCCGCCTCTGATTCCCCGCCTCTGTTTCCCCATATCTGATTCCCGGCCTCTGATTCTCCGCCTCTGATTCCCCGCCTCTGATTCCCTGCCTCTGATTCCCCATCTCCGATTCCGCACATCGGATTCCCTGCCTCTGATTCCCCGCCTCAGATTCCCCGCCTCTGATTCCCTGCTTCTGATTCCCAACCTCTGATTCCCCACCTCTGATTCCCCATATCTGATTCCCCGCCTCTGTTTCCCCGCCTCTGATTCCCCGCCTCTGATTCCCCAACTCTGATTCCCCGCCTCCGATTCCCCGCATCTGATTCCCTGCCTCTGATTCCCCGCCTCTGATTCCAGGCCTCTGATTCCCAGCATCTGATTCCGGCCTCTGATTCCCGGCCTCTGATTCCCTGCTTCTGATTCTGATTCCCTGCCTCTGATTCCCCATCTCTGATTCCGCACATCTGATTCCTTGCCTCTGATTCCACACCTCTGATTCCCCATATCTGATTCCCCGCCTGGGTTTCCCCGCCTCTGATTCCCCGCCTCTGTTTCCCAATATCTAAGTCCCCGCCTCTGATTCCCCAAATCTGATTCCCCACCTCTGATTCCCCAGCTCTGATTCCCCGCCTCTGATTCCCCGCATCTGATTCCCTGCATCTGATTCCAAGCCTCTGATTCCCTGCCTCTGATTCCCAACCTCTGATTCCCCACCTCTGATTCCCCATATCTGATTCCCCGCCTCTGTTTCCCCGCCTCGGATTCCCCGCCTCTGTTTCCCCATATCTGATTCCCGGCCTCTGATTCCCCGCCTCTGATTCCCCGCCTCTGATTCCCTGCCTCTGATTCCCCATCTCCGATTCCGCACATCTGATTCCCTTCCTCTGATTCCCCGCCTCTGATTTTCCGCCTCTGATTCCCTGCCTCTGATTCCCCACCTCTGATCCCCCACTTCTGATTCCCCGCATCTGATTCCCCGCCTCTGATTCCCCGCCTCTGATTCACCTCCTCTGATTCCCCGCCTCTGATTCCCCGCCTCTGATTCCCCACCTCTGATTTCCCGCCTCTGATTCCCTGATTCTGATTCGCCGCCTCTGATTCCCCAACTCTGATTCCCCACTTCTGATTCCCCGCCTCTGATTCCCCGCCTCTGATTGCACGCCTCTGATTCCCCGCCTCTGATTCCCCGCCTCTGATTCCCCGCCTCTGATTCCCCTCCTCTGATACCCCGCCTCTGATTCCCCGCCTCTGATTCCCCGCATCTGATTCACGGCTCTGATTCCCCGCCTCTGATTCCCCGCCTCTGATTCCCCGCCTTTTATTCCCCGCCTATGTTTACCCGCCTCTGTTTACCCACCTGTTTCCCTGCCTCTGATTCCCCACCTCTGATTCACTGCCTCCCTTTCCGCTCAACATTCCTGGCCTACGTTTCCCCACATATCTTTCCCCGCCTCTGATTCCCCGCCTCTGATTCTCCGCCTCTGATTCCCCGCCTCTGATTCCCCACCTCTGATACCCCGCTTCTGATTCCCCGCCTCTGATTCCCCGCCTCTGATTCCCCGCCTCTGATTCCCCGCCTCTGATTCCCCACCTCTGATTCACTGCCTCCCTTTCCGCTCAACATTCCTGGCCTACGTTTCCCCACATATCTTTCCCCACCTCTGATTCCCCGCCTCTGATTCCCCGCCTCTGATTCCCCTCCTCTGATACCCCGCCTCTGATTCCCCGCCTCTGATTCCCCGCATCTGATTCCCCGCATCTGATTCCCCGCCTCTGATTCCCCGCCTCTGATTCCCCGCCTCTGATTCCCCGCCTCTGATTCCCCGCCTCTTATTCCCCGCCTATGTTTACCGGCTTCTGTTTACCCGCCTGTTTCCCCGCCTCAGATTCTCTGCCTCAGATTCCCTGCATCAGATTCCCTTCATCTGATTCCCTGCCTCTGATTCCCTGCCTCTGATTCCCCGCCTCTGATTCCCCGCCTCTGATTCCCCACCTCTGATTCCCCCCTCTGATACCCCGCCTCTGATTCCCCGCCTCTGATTCCCCACCTCTGATTACCCGCGTCTGATTCCATGCCTCTCTTTCCCTTCCTCTATTTCCGTGCCTCTTTC
This sequence comes from Narcine bancroftii, assembly GCF_036971445.1. NCBI lineage: Eukaryota > Metazoa > Chordata > Chondrichthyes > Torpediniformes > Narcinidae > Narcine > Narcine bancroftii. The sequence goes on along the minus strand of NW_027211890.1, from coordinate 3,163,784 downwards.
TCTGCATCTCGTTTCCCACATCTCATTTCCCCCTTCTGATAAACCTCATCAGATTCCCTGCCACAGATTCCCTGCCTCAGATTCCCTGCCTCAGATTCCCTGCATCAGATTCCCTTCATCTGATTCCCTGCCTCTGATTCCCCGCCTCTGATTCCCTGCCTCAGATTCCCTGCCTCTGATTCCCCACCTCTGATTCCCCGCCTCTGATTCCCTTCCTCTCTTTCCCTGCCTCTATTTCCGTGCCTCTTTCTCTGCATCTCGTTTCCCACATCTCATTTCCCCATTCTGATAACCCGCATCAGATTCCCTGCCACAGATTCCCTGCCTCAGATTCCCTGACTCAGATTCCCTGCATCAGATTCCCTTCATCTGATTCCCTGCCTCTGATTCCCCGCCTCTGATTCCCCACCTCTGATTCCCTGCCTCAGATTCCCTGCCTCTGATTCCCTGCCTCGGATTCCCTGCCTCTGATTTCCTGCATCTGATATCCCGCCTCTGATTCTCCGCCTCTGATTACCCGCCTCTGATTCCCCGCCTCTGATTCCCCGCCTCTGATTCCCCGCCTCTGATTCCCCGCCTCTGATTCCCTGCCTCTGATAACCTGCCTCTGATTCCCTGCCTCTGATTCCCTGCCTCTGAGACCCCACCTCTGATTCCCCGCGTCCGATTCCGCACCCATGTTTCACCGCCTCTGTTGCTCTGCCTCTGTTTTCCCGGCTCAGATTCACCGGCTCTGATTCCGCACCACTGATTCCACGCCTCTCTTTCTGTGTCTCTGATTCCCCGCCTCTGATTCCACGCCTCTGATTACCCGCCTCTGATACCCTGCCTCTCTATCCCTGCCTCTATTTCCGTGCCTCTTTCTCTGCATCTCGTTTCCCACATCTCATTTCCCCCTTCTGATAACCCGCATCAGATTCCCTGCCACAGGTTCCCTGCCTCAGATTCCCTGCCTCAGATTCCCTGCATCAGATTCCCTTCATCTGATTCCCTGCCTCTGATTCCCCGCGGCTGATTCCCTGCCTCTGATTCCCCACCTCTGATTCACCACCTCATATTCGCCGCCTCAGATTCCCTGCCTCTGATTCCCTGCCTCTGATTCCCTGCCTCTGATTCCCTGCATCTGATTGCCTGCCTCTGATTCCCTGCCTCTGATTCCCCGCCTCTGATTCCCCGCCTCTGATTCCCCGCCTCTGATTCCCCACCTCTGATTCCCCACTTCTGATTCCCCGCCTCTGATTCCCTGCCTCTGATTCCACGCCTCTGATTCCCCGCCTCTGATTCCCCACCTCTGATTCCCCGCCTCTGATACCCCGCCTCTGATTCCCTGCCTCTGATTCCCTGCATCTGATTCCCCGCCTCAGATTTCCCGCCTCTGATTCCCCGCCTCTGATTCCCCGTCTCTGATTCCCCGACTCTGATTCCCCGCCTCTGATTCCCCGCCTATGTTTACCCGCCTCTGTTTACCCACCTGTTTTCCTGCCTCTGATTCCCCACCACAGATTCCCTGCCTCAGATTCCCTGCCCCTGCTTCCCTGCCTCTGATTCCATTCCTCTGATTCCCTGCATCTGATTGCCCGCCTCTGATTCCCCGCCTCTGATTCCCCGCCTCTGATTCCCCACCTCTGATTCCCCACGTCTGATTCCCCGCCTCTGATTCCCTGCCTCTGATTCCCCGCCACTGATTCACCGCCTCTGATTCCCCGCCTCTGATTCACCGCCTCTGATTCCCCACTTCTGATTGCCCGCCTCTGATTCCCTGCCTCTGATTTCCCGCCTCTGGTTCCCCAACTCTGATTCCCCACTTCTGATTCCCCGCCTCTGAATCCCCGCCTCTGATTCCACGCCTCTGATTCCCCGCCTCTGATTCCCCGCCTCTGATTCCCCGCCTCTGATTCCCCTCCTCTGATACCCCGACTCTGATTCCCCGCCTCTGATTCCCCGCCTCTGATTCCCCGCCTCTGATTCCCCGCCTCTGATTCCCCGCCTCTGATTCCCCGCCTCTGATTCCCCGCCTCTGATGACCCGCATCTGATACCCCGCCTCTGATTCCCCGCCTCTGATACCCTGCCTCTGATAACTTTTACTGATTCCCTGCCTCAGATTCCCTGCCTCCGATTCCCTGCCTCAGATTCCCTGCCTCAGATTCCCTGCATCAGATTCCCTTCATCTGATTCCCTGCCTCTGATTCCCCGCCTCTGATTCCCCGCCTCTGATTCCCCACCTCTGTCTCTACGCCTCTCTTTTGCCTGCACTCATTCCCCTCCACTCTTTCCGTGCCTCTCTTTCCCTCCCTCAATTTCAACAACACTTTTTGATCTGTTCCGTGTACCTCATTTTCAACATACAAGTTCCAACCACTATGTTTCGCCCATCCATTTCGCCGCCTCTATTTATGCACCTATGTTTACCCTCTTCTGTTTACCCGCCTGTTTCCCCGCCTCAGATTCTCTGCCTCAGATTCCCTGCATCAGATTCCCTTCATCTGATTCCCTGCCTCTGATTCCCTGCCTCTGATTCCCTGCATCTGATTCCCCGCCTCTGATTCCCCACCTCTGATTCCCCCCTCTGATACCCCGCCTCTGATTCCCCGCCTCTGATTCCCAGCCTCTGATTCCCCGCGTCTGATTCCCTGCCTCTCTTTCCCTTCCTCTATTTCCGCGCCTCTTTCTCTGCATCTCGTTTCCCACATCTCATTTCCCGCTTCTGATAACCCTCATCAGATTCCCTGCCACAGATTCCCTGCCTCAGATTCCCTGCCTCAGATTCCCTGCATCAGATTCCCTTCATCTGATTCCCTGCCTCAGATTCCCCGCCTCTGATTCCCTGCCTCAGATTCCCTGCCTCTGCCTCTGATTCCCCGCCTCTGATTCCCCACCTCTGATTCCCTGCCACAGATTCCCTGCCTCTGATTCCCTGCCTCTGATTCCCTGCCTCTGATTTCCTGCATCTGATTGCCCGCCTCTGATTCTCCGCCTCTGATTCCCCGCCTCTGATTCCCCGCCTCTGATTCCCCGCCTCTTATTCCCCACCTCTGATTCCCCGCCTCTGATTCCCTGCCTCTGATAACCTGCCTCTGATTCCCTGCCTCTGATTCCCTGCCTCTGTCCCCACCTCTGATTCCCCGCGTCCGATTCCGCACCCATGTTTCACCGCCTCTGTTGCTCTGCTTCTGATTTCCCGGCTCAGATTCACCGGCTCTGATTCCGAACCTCTGATTCCACGCCTCTCTTTCTGTGTCTCTGATTCCCCGCCTCTGATTCCACACCTCTGATTACCCGCCTCTGATACCCTGCCTCTCTATCCCTGCCTCTATTTCCGTGCCTCTTTCTCTGCATCTCGTTTCCCACATCTCATTTCCCCCTTCTGATAACCCGCATCAGATTCCCTGCCACAGATTCCCTGCCTCAGATTCCCTGCCTCAGATTCCCTGCATCAGATTCCCTTCATCTGATTCCCTGCCTCTGATTCCCCGTGGCTGATTCCCTGCCTCTGATTCCCCGCCTCTGTTTACCCGCCTGTTTCCCCACCTCTGATTCACCACCTCATATTCGCCGCCTCAGATTCCCTGCCTCTGATTCCCTGCCTCTGATTCCCTGCCTCTGATTCCCTGCATCTGATTGCCCGCCTCTGATTCCCTGCCTCTGATTCCCCGCATCTGATTCCCCGCCTCTGATTCCCCGCCTCTGATTCCCCACTTCTGATTCCCCGCCTCTGATTCCCCGCCTCTGATTCCACGCCTCTGATTCCCCGCCTCTGATTCCCCGTCTCTGATTCCTCGACTCTGATTCCCCGCCTCTGATTCCCCGCCTATGTTTACCCGCCTCTGTTTACCCGCCTGTTTTCCCGCCTCTGATTCCCCACCACAGATTCCCTGCCTCACATACCCTGCCCCTGATTCCCTGCCTCTGATTCCCTTCCTCTGATTCCCTGCATCTGATTGCCCGCCTCTGATTCCCCGCCTCTGATTCCCCGCCTCTGATTCCCCACCTCTGATTCCCCACGTCTGATTCCCCGCCTCTGATTCCCTGCCTCTGATTCCCCGCCACTGATTCATTGCCTCTGATTCCCCGCCTCTGATTCACCGCCTCTGATTCCCCACTTCTGATTGCCTGCCTCTGATTCCCTGCCTCTGATTTCCCGCCTCTGGTTCCCCACCTCTGATTCCCCACTTCTGATTCCCCGCCTCTGATTCCCCGACTCTGATTCCACGCCTCTGATTCCCCGCCTCTGATTCCCCACCTCTGATTCCCCGCCTCTGATTCCCCTCCTCTGATACCCCGACTCTGATTCCCCGCCTCTGATTCCCTGCCTCTGATTCCCCGCCTCTGATTCCCCGCCTCTGATTCCCAGCCTCTGATTCCCCGCCTCTGATTCCCCACCTCTGATTCCCCGCCTCTGATTCCCCGCCTATGTTTACCTGCCTCTGTTTACCCGCCTGTTTCCCCGCATCTGATTCCCCACCTCAGATTCCCTACCTCAGATTCACTGCCTCTGATTCCCTGTCTCTGATTCCCTGCCTCTGATTCCCTGCATCTGATTGCCCGCCTCTGAATCTCCGCCTCTGATTCCCCGCCTCTGATTCCCCACCTCCGATTCCCCGCTTCTGATTCCCCGCCTCTGATTCCCCGCCTCTGATTCCCCGCCTCTGATTCCCCGCCTCTGATTCCCCACCTCTGATTCACACCCTTCCTTTCCGCTGAACTTTCCTGGCCTATGTTTCCCCACATATCTTTCCCCACCTCTGATACCCCGCCTCTGATTACCCGCCTCTGATACCCTGCCTCTGATAACTTTTACTGATTCCCTGCCTCAGATTCCCTGCCTCCGATTCCCTGCCTCAGATTCCCTGCCTCAGATTCCCTGCATCAGATTCCCTTCATCTGATTCCCTGCCTCTGATTCCCCGCCTCTGATTCCCCGCCTCTGATTCCCCACCTCTGTCTCTACGCCTCTCTTTTGCCTGCACTCATTCCCCTCCACTCTTTCCCTGCCTCTCTTTCCCTCCCTCAATTTCAACAACACTTTTTGATCTGTTCCGTGTACCTCATTTTCAACATACAAGTTCCAACCACTATGTTTCGCCCATCTCTTTCGCCGCCTCTATTTATGCACCTATGTTTACCCGCTTCTGTTTACCCGCCTGTTTCCCCACATCTCTTTCCCCACCTCTGATTCCACGCCTCTGATTCCCCGCCTCTCATTCCCCGCCTCTCATTCCCTGCCTCTGATTCACCGCCTCCATTTCCGCGCAACATTCCTGGCCTACATTTCCCCACATCTCTTTCCCCTCCTCTGATTCCACGCCTCTGATTCGCCGCCTCGGATTGCCCGCCTCTGATTCCCTGCCTCAGATTCCCCGCCTCTGATTCCCCGCCTCTGATTCCCCGCCTCTGATTCCCCGCCTCTGATTCCCCGCCTCTGATTCCCTGCCTATCTTTCCCTGCCTCTATTTCCGTGCCTCTTTCTCTGCATCTCGTTTCCCACATCTCATTACCCCCTTCTGATAACCCGCATCAGTTTCCCTGCCACAGATTCCCTTCCTCAGAATCCCTGCCTCAGATTCCCTGCATCAGATTCCCTTCATCTGCTTCCCTGCCTCTGATTCCCCGCCTCTGATTCCCCACCTCTGATTCCCTGCCTCAGATTCCCTGCCTCTGATTCCCTGCCTCTGATTCCCTGCCTCTGATTCCCTGCATCTGATTGCCGGCCTCTGATTCTCCGCCTCTGATTCCCCGCCTCTGATTCCCCACCTCTGATTCCTCGCTTCTGATTCCCCGCCTCTGATTTCCCGCCTCTAATTCCACGCCTCTGATTCCCCGTCTCTGATTCCCCGCCTCTGATACCCCGCCTCTGATTCCCTGCATCTGATACCCCGCCTCTGATTCTCCGCCTCTGATACCCTGACTCTGATAACTTTTTACGGATTCCCTGCATCAGATTCCCTGCCTCCGATTCCCTGCCTCAGATTCCCTGCCCCAGATTCCCTGCATCAGATTCCCTTCATCTGATTCCCTGCCTCTGATTCCCCGCCTCTGATTCCACGCCTCTGATTCCCCACCTCTGTCTCTACGCCTCTCTTTTGCCTGCACTCTTTCCCCTCCACTCTTTCCGTGCCTCTCTTTCCATCCCTCAATTTCAACAACACTTTTTGATCTGTTCCGTGTACCTCATTTTCAACACACAAGTTCCAACCACTATGTTTCGCCCATCTCTTTCGCTGCCTCTATTTATGCAGCTATGTTTACCCGCTTCTGTTTACCCGCCTGTTTCCCCACATCTCTTTCCCCACCTCTGATTCCACACCTCTGATTCCCCGCCTCTGATTCCCCGCCTCTGATTCACCGCCTCCCTTTCCGCGCAACTTTCCTGGCCTACGTTTCACCACATCTCTTTCCCCACCTCTGATTCCACGCCTCAGATTCGCTGCCTCTGATTTCCCGCCTCTGATTCCCTGCCTCTGATTCCCCGCCTCTGATTCCCCGCCTCTGATTCCCCCCTCTGATTCTCCGCCTCTGATTCCCCGCCTCTGATTCCCCACCTCTGATTCCCCGCCTCTGATTCCCTGCATCTCTTTCCCTGCCTCTATTTCCGTGCCTCTTTCTCTGCATCTCGTTTCCCACATCTCATTTCCCCATTCTGATAACCCGCATCAGATTCCCTGCCACAGATTCCCTGCCTCAGATTCCCTGCCTCAGATTCCCTGCATCAGATTCCCTTCATCCGATTCCCTGCCTCTGATTCCCCGCCTCTGATTCCCCACCTCTGATTCCCTGCCTCAGATTCCCTGCCTCTGATTCCCTGCCTCTGATTCCCTGCCTCTGATTTCCTGCATCTGATTGCCCGCCTCTGATTCTCCGCCTCTGATTCCCCGCCTCTGATTCCCCGCCTCTGATTCCCCGCCTCTGATTCCCCGCCTCTGATTCCCCGCCTCTGATTCCCTGCCTCTGATAACCTGCCTCTGATTCCCTGCCTCTGATTCCCTGTCTCTGAGTCCCCACCTCTGATTCCCCGCGTCCGATTCCGCACCCATGTTTCACCGCCTCTGTTGCTCTGCTTCTGATTTCCCGGCTCAGATTCACCAGCACTGATTCCGCACCTCTGATTCCACGCCTCTCTTTCTGTGTCTCTGATTCCCCGCCTCTGATTCCACACCTCTGATTACTCGCCTCTGATATCCTGCCTCTCTTTCCCTGCCTCTATTTCCGTGCCTCTTTCTCTGCATCTCGTTTCCCACATCTCATTTCCCCATTCTGATAACCCGCATCAGATTCCCTGCCACAGATTCCCTGCCTCAGATTCCCTGCCTCAGATTCCCTGCATCAGATTCCCTTCATCTGATTCCCTGCCTCTGATTCCCCGCCTCTGATTCCCCACCTCTGATTCCCTGCCTCAGATTCCCTGCCTCTGATTCCCTGCCTCTGATTCCCTGCCTCTGATTTCCTGCATCTGATTGCCCGGCTCTTATTCTCCACCTCTGATTCCCCGCCTCTGATTCCCCGCCTCTGATTCCCCGCCTCTGATTCACCGCCTCTGATTCCCCGCCTCTGATTCCCTGCCTCTGATAACCTGCCTCTGATTCCCTGCCTCTGATTCCCTGCCTCTGAGTCCCCGCCTCTGATTCGCGCCTCTGATTCCCTGCCTCTGATAACCTGCCTCTGATTCCCTGCCTCTGATTCCCTGCCTCTGAGTCCCCACCTCTGATTCCCCGCGTCCGATTCCGCACCCATGTTTCACCGCCTCTGTTGCTCTGCTTCTGATTTCCCGGCTCAGATTCACCAGCACTGATTCCACACCTCTGATTCCACGCCTCTCTTTCTGTGTCCCTGATTCCCCGCCTCTGATTCCACGCCTCTGATGACTCGCCTCTGATACCCTGCCTCTCTTTCCCTGCCTCTATTTCCGTGCCTCTTTCTCTGCATCTCGTTTCCCACATCTCATTACCCCCTTCTGATAACCCGCATCAGTTTCCCTGCCACAGATTCCCTGCCTCAGAATCCCTGCCTCAGATTCCCTGCATCAGATTCCCTTCATCTGATTCCCTGCCTCTGATTCCCCGCCTCTGATTCCCCACCTCTGATTCCCTGCCTCAGATTCCCTGCCTCTGATTCCCTGCCTCTGATTCCCTGCCTCTGATTCCCTGCATCTGATTGCCGGCCTCTGATTCTCCGCCTCTGATTCCCCGCCTCTGATTCCCCACCTCTGATTCCTCGCTTCTGATTCCCCGCCTCTGATTTCCCGCCTCTAATTCCCCGCCTCTGATTCCCCGTCTCTGATTCCCCGCCTCTGATACCCCGCCTCTGATTCCCCGCATCTGATACCCCGCCTCTGATTCTCCGCCTCTGATACCCTGACTCTGATAACTTTTTACTGATTCCCTGCCTCAGATTCCCTGCCTCCGATTCCCTGCCTCAGATTCCCTGCCCCAGATTCCCTGCATCAGATTCCCTTCATCTGATTCCCTGCCTCTGATTCCCCGCCTCTGATTCCACGCCTCTGATTCCCCACCTCTGTCTCTACGCCTCTCTTTTGCCTGCACTCTTTCCCCTCCACTCTTTCCGTGCCTCTCTTTCCCTCCCTCAATTTCAACAACTCTGTTTGATCTGTTCTGTGTACATAATTTTCAACACACAAGTTCCAACCACTATGTTTCGCCCATCTCTTTCGCTGCCTCTATTTATGCAGCTATGTTTACCCGCTTCTGTTTACCCGCCTGTTTCCCCACATCTCTTTCCCCACCTCTGATTCCACACCTCTGATTCCCCGCCTCTGATTCCCCGCCTCTGATTCACCGCCTCCCTTTCCGCGCAACTTTCCTGGCCTACGTTTCCCCACATCTCTTTCCCCACCTCTGATTCCACGCCTCAGATTCGCTGCCTCTGATTTCCCGCCTCTGATTCCACGCCTCTGATTCGCCGCCTCGGATTGCCCGCCTCTGATTCCCTGCCTCAGATTCCCCGCCTCTGATTCCCCGCCTCTGATTCCCCGCCTCTGATTCCCCGCCTCTGATTCCCCGCCTCTGATTCCCTGCCTATCTTTCCCTGCCTCTATTTCCGTGCCTCTTTCTCTGCATCTCGTTTCCCACATCTCATTACCCCCTTCTGATAACCCGCATCAGTTTCCCTGCCACAGATTCCCTTCCTCAGAATCCCTGCCTCAGATTCCCTGCATCAGATTCCCTTCATCTGCTTCCCTGCCTCTGATTCCCCGCCTCTGATTCCCCACCTCTGATTCCCTGCCTCAGATTCCCTGCCTCTGATTCCCTGCCTCTGATTCCCTGCCTCTGATTCCCTGCATCTGATTGCCGGCCTCTGATTCTCCGCCTCTGATTCCCCGCCTCTGATTCCCCACCTCTGATTCCTCGCTTCTGATTCCCCGCCTCTGATTTCCCGCCTCTAATTCCCCGCCTCTGATTCCCCGTCTCTGATTCCCCGCCTCTGATACCCCGCCTCTGATTCCCTGCATCTGATACCCCGCCTCTGATTCTCCGCCTCTGATACCCTGACTCTGATAACTTTTTACGGATTCCCTGCATCAGATTCCCTGCCTCCGATTCCCTGCCTCAGATTCCCTGCCCCAGATTCCCTGCATCAGATTCCCTTCATCTGATTCCCTGCCTCTGATTCCCCGCCTCTGATTCCACGCCTCTGATTCCCCACCTCTGTCTCTACGCCTCTCTTTTGCCTGCACTCTTTCCCCTCCACTCTTTCCGTGCCTCTCTTTCCATCCCTCAATTTCAACAACACTTTTTGATCTGTTCCGTGTACCTCATTTTCAACACACAAGTTCCAACCACTATGTTTCGCCCATCTCTTTCGCTGCCTCTATTTATGCAGCTATGTTTACCCGCTTCTGTTTACCCGCCTGTTTCCCCACATCTCTTTCCCCACCTCTGATTCCACACCTCTGATTCCCCGCCTCTGATTCCCCGCCTCTGATTCACCGCCTCCCTTTCCGCGCAACTTTCCTGGCCTACGTTTCCCCACATCTCTTTCCCCACCTCTGATTCCACGCCTCAGATTCGCTGCCTCTGATTTCCCGCCTCTGATTCCCTGCCTCTGATTCCCCGCCTCTGATTCCCCGCCTCTGATTCCCCCCTCTGATTCTCCGCCTCTGATTCCCCGCCTCTGATTCCCCACCTCTGATTCCCCGCCTCTGATTCCCTGCATCTCTTTCCCTGCCTCTATTTCCGTGCCTCTTTCTCTGCATCTCGTTTCCCACATCTCATTTCCCCATTCTGATAACCCGCATCAGATTCCCTGCCACAGATTCCCTGCCTCAGATTCCCTGCCTCAGATTCCCTGCATCAGATTCCCTTCATCCGATTCCCTGCCTCTGATTCCCCGCCTCTGATTCCCCACCTCTGATTCCCTGCCTCAGATTCCCTGCCTCTGATTCCCTGCCTCTGATTCCCTGCCTCTGATTTCCTGCATCTGATTGCCCGCCTCTGATTCTCCGCCTCTGATTCCCCGCCTCTGATTCCCCGCCTCTGATTCCCCGCCTCTGATTCCCCGCCTCTGATTCCCCGCCTCTGATTCCCTGCCTCTGATAACCTGCCTCTGATTCCCTGCCTCTGATTCCCTGTCTCTGAGTCCCCACCTCTGATTCCCCGCGTCCGATTCCGCACCCATGTTTCACCGCCTCTGTTGCTCTGCTTCTGATTTCCCGGCTCAGATTCACCAGCACTGATTCCGCACCTCTGATTCCACGCCTCTCTTTCTGTGTCTCTGATTCCCCGCCTCTGATTCCACACCTCTGATTACTCGCCTCTGATATCCTGCCTCTCTTTCCCTGCCTCTATTTCCGTGCCTCTTTCTCTGCATCTCGTTTCCCACATCTCATTTCCCCATTCTGATAACCCGCATCAGATTCCCTGCCACAGATTCCCTGCCTCAGATTCCCTGCCTCAGATTCCCTGCATCAGATTCCCTTCATCTGATTCCCTGCCTCTGATTCCCCGCCTCTGATTCCCCACCTCTGATTCCCTGCCTCAGATTCCCTGCCTCTGATTCCCTGCCTCTGATTCCCTGCCTCTGATTTCCTGCATCTGATTGCCCGGCTCTTATTCTCCACCTCTGATTCCCCGCCTCTGATTCCCCGCCTCTGATTCCCCGCCTCTGATTCACCGCCTCTGATTCCCCGCCTCTGATTCCCTGCCTCTGATAACCTGCCTCTGATTCCCTGCCTCTGATTCCCTGCCTCTGAGTCCCCGCCTCTGATTCGCGCCTCTGATTCCCTGCCTCTGATAACCTGCCTCTGATTCCCTGCCTCTGATTCCCTGCCTCTGAGTCCCCACCTCTGATTCCCCGCGTCCGATTCCGCACCCATGTTTCACCGCCTCTGTTGCTCTGCTTCTGATTTCCCGGCTCAGATTCACCAGCACTGATTCCACACCTCTGATTCCACGCCTCTCTTTCTGTGTCCCTGATTCCCCGCCTCTGATTCCACGCCTCTGATTACTCGCCTCTGATATCCTGCCTCTCTTTCCCTGCCTCTATTTCCGTGCCTCTTTCTCTGCATCTCGTTTCCCACATCTCATTTCCCCATTCTGATAACCCGCATCAGATTCCCTGCCACAGATTCCCTGCCTCAGATTCCCTGCCTCAGATTCCCTGCATCAGATTCCCTTCATCTGATTCCCTGCCTCTGATTCCCCGCCTCTGATTCCCCACCTCTGATTCCCTGCCTCAGATTCCCTGCCTCTGATTCCCTGCCTCTGATTCCCTGCCTCTGATTTCCTGCATCTGATTGCCCGGCTCTTATTCTCCACCTCTGATTCCCCGCCTCTGATTCCCCGCCTCTGATTCCCCGCCTCTGATTCACCGCCTCTGATTCCCCGCCTCTGATTCCCTGCCTCTGATAACCTGCCTCTGATTCCCTGCCTCTGATTCCCTGCCTCTGAGTCCCCGCCTCTGATTCGCGCCTCTGATTCCCTGCCTCTGATAACCTGCCTCTGATTCCCTGCCTCTGATTCCCTGCCTCTGAGTCCCCACCTCTGATTCCCCGCGTCCGATTCCGCACCCATGTTTCACCGCCTCTGTTGCTCTGCTTCTGATTTCCCGGCTCAGATTCACCAGCACTGATTCCACACCTCTGATTCCACGCCTCTCTTTCTGTGTCCCTGATTCCCCGCCTCTGATTCCACGCCTCTGATGACTCGCCTCTGATACCCTGCCTCTCTTTCCCTGCCTCTATTTCCGTGCCTCTTTCTCTGCATCTCGTTTCCCACATCTCATTACCCCCTTCTGATAACCCGCATCAGTTTCCCTGCCACAGATTCCCTGCCTCAGAATCCCTGCCTCAGATTCCCTGCATCAGATTCCCTTCATCTGATTCCCTGCCTCTGATTCCCCGCCTCTGATTCCCCACCTCTGATTCCCTGCCTCAGATTCCCTGCCTCTGATTCCCTGCCTCTGATTCCCTGCCTCTGATTCCCTGCATCTGATTGCCGGCCTCTGATTCTCCGCCTCTGATTCCCCGCCTCTGATTCCCCACCTCTGATTCCTCGCTTCTGATTCCCCGCCTCTGATTTCCCGCCTCTAATTCCCCGCCTCTGATTCCCCGTCTCTGATTCCCCGCCTCTGATACCCCGCCTCTGATTCCCCGCATCTGATACCCCGCCTCTGATTCTCCGCCTCTGATACCCTGACTCTGATAACTTTTTACTGATTCCCTGCCTCAGATTCCCTGCCTCCGATTCCCTGCCTCAGATTCCCTGCCCCAGATTCCCTGCATCAGATTCCCTTCATCTGATTCCCTGCCTCTGATTCCCCGCCTCTGATTCCACGCCTCTGATTCCCCACCTCTGTCTCTACGCCTCTCTTTTGCCTGCACTCTTTCCCCTCCACTCTTTCCGTGCCTCTCTTTCCCTCCCTCAATTTCAACAACTCTGTTTGATCTGTTCTGTGTACATAATTTTCAACACACAAGTTCCAACCACTATGTTTCGCCCATCTCTTTCGCTGCCTCTATTTATGCAGCTATGTTTACCCGCTTCTGTTTACCCGCCTGTTTCCCCACATCTCTTTCCCCACCTCTGATTCCACACCTCTGATTCCCCGCCTCTGATTCCCCGCCTCTGATTCACCGCCTCCCTTTCCGCGCAACTTTCCTGGCCTACGTTTCCCCACATCTCTTTCCCCACCTCTGATTCCACGCCTCAGATTCGCTGCCTCTGATTTCCCGCCTCTGATTCCACGCCTCTGATTCGCCGCCTCGGATTGCCCGCCTCTGATTCCCTGCCTCAGATTCCCCGCCTCTGATTCCCCGCCTCTGATTCCCCGCCTCTGACTCCCCGCCTCTGATTCCCCGCCTCTGATTCCCTGCCTATCTTTCCCTGCCTCTATTTCCGTGCCTCTTTCTCTGCATCTCGTTTCCCACATCTCATTACCCCCTTCTGATAACCCGCATCAGTTTCCCTGCCACAGATTCCCTTCCTCAGAATCCCTGCCTCAGATTCCCTGCATCAGATTCCCTTCATCTGCTTCCCTGCCTCTGATTCCCCGCCTCTGATTCCCCACCTCTGATTCCCTGCCTCAGATTCCCTGCCTCTGATTCCCTGCCTCTGATTCCCTGCCTCTGATTCCCTGCATCTGATTGCCGGCCTCTGATTCTCCGCCTCTGATTCCCCGCCTCTGATTCCCCACCTCTGATTCCTCGCTTCTGATTCCCCGCCTCTGATTTCCCGCCTCTAATTCCCCGCCTCTGATTCCCCGTCTCTGATTCCCCGCCTCTGATACCCCGCCTCTGATTCCCTGCATCTGATACCCCGCCTCTGATTCTCCGCCTCTGATACCCTGACTCTGATAACTTTTTACGGATTCCCTGCATCAGATTCCCTGCCTCCGATTCCCTGCCTCAGATTCCCTGCCCCAGATTCCCTGCATCAGATTCCCTTCATCTGATTCCCTGCCTCTGATTCCCCGCCTCTGATTCCACGCCTCTGATTCCCCACCTCTGTCTCTACGCCTCTCTTTTGCCTGCACTCTTTCCCCTCCACTCTTTCCGTGCCTCTCTTTCCATCCCTCAATTTCAACAACACTTTTTGATCTGTTCCGTGTACCTCATTTTCAACACACAAGTTCCAACCACTATGTTTCGCCCATCTCTTTCGCTGCCTCTATTTATGCAGCTATGTTTACCCGCTTCTGTTTACCCGCCTGTTTCCCCACATCTCTTTCCCCACCTCTGATTCCACACCTCTGATTCCCCGCCTCTGATTCCCCGCCTCTGATTCACCGCCTCCCTTTCCGCGCAACTTTCCTGGCCTACGTTTCCCCACATCTCTTTCCCCACCTCTGATTCCACGCCTCAGATTCGCTGCCTCTGATTTCCCGCCTCTGATTCCCTGCCTCTGATTCCCCGCCTCTGATTCCCCGCCTCTGATTCCCCCCTCTGATTCTCCGCCTCTGATTCCCCGCCTCTGATTCCCCACCTCTGATTCCCCGCCTCTGATTCCCTGCATCTCTTTCCCTGCCTCTATTTCCGTGCCTCTTTCTCTGCATCTCGTTTCCCACATCTCATTTCCCCATTCTGATAACCCGCATCAGATTCCCTGCCACAGATTCCCTGCCTCAGATTCCCTGCCTCAGATTCCCTGCATCAGATTCCCTTCATCCGATTCCCTGCCTCTGATTCCCCGCCTCTGATTCCCCACCTCTGATTCCCTGCCTCAGATTCCCTGCCTCTGATTCCCTGCCTCTGATTCCCTGCCTCTGATTTCCTGCATCTGATTGCCCGCCTCTGATTCTCCGCCTCTGATTCCCCGCCTCTGATTCCCCGCCTCTGATTCCCCGCCTCTGATTCCCCGCCTCTGATTCCCCGCCTCTGATTCCCTGCCTCTGATAACCTGCCTCTGATTCCCTGCCTCTGATTCCCTGTCTCTGAGTCCCCACCTCTGATTCCCCGCGTCCGATTCCGCACCCATGTTTCACCGCCTCTGTTGCTCTGCTTCTGATTTCCCGGCTCAGATTCACCAGCACTGATTCCGCACCTCTGATTCCACGCCTCTCTTTCTGTGTCTCTGATTCCCCGCCTCTGATTCCACACCTCTGATTACTCGCCTCTGATATCCTGCCTCTCTTTCCCTGCCTCTATTTCCGTGCCTCTTTCTCTGCATCTCGTTTCCCACATCTCATTTCCCCATTCTGATAACCCGCATCAGATTCCCTGCCACAGATTCCCTGCCTCAGATTCCCTGCCTCAGATTCCCTGCATCAGATTCCCTTCATCTGATTCCCTGCCTCTGATTCCCCGCCTCTGATTCCCCACCTCTGATTCCCTGCCTCAGATTCCCTGCCTCTGATTCCCTGCCTCTGATTCCCTGCCTCTGATTTCCTGCATCTGATTGCCCGGCTCTTATTCTCCACCTCTGATTCCCCGCCTCTGATTCCCCGCCTCTGATTCCCCGCCTCTGATTCACCGCCTCTGATTCCCCGCCTCTGATTCCCTGCCTCTGATAACCTGCCTCTGATTCCCTGCCTCTGATTCCCTGCCTCTGAGTCCCCGCCTCTGATTCGCGCCTCTGATTCCCTGCCTCTGATAACCTGCCTCTGATTCCCTGCCTCTGATTCCCTGCCTCTGAGTCCCCACCTCTGATTCCCCGCGTCCGATTCCGCACCCATGTTTCACCGCCTCTGTTGCTCTGCTTCTGATTTCCCGGCTCAGATTCACCAGCACTGATTCCACACCTCTGATTCCACGCCTCTCTTTCTGTGTCCCTGATTCCCCGCCTCTGATTCCACGCCTCTGATGACTCGCCTCTGATACCCTGCCTCTCTTTCCCTGCCTCTATTTCCGTGCCTCTTTCTCTGCATCTCGTTTCCCACATCTCATTGCCCCCTTCTGATAACCCGCATCAGTTTCCCTGCCACAGATTCCCTGCCTCAGAATCCCTGCCTCAGATTCCCTGCATCAGATTCCCTTCATCTGATTCCCTGCCTCTGATTCCCCGCCTCTGATTCCCCACCTCTGATTCCCTGCCTCAGATTCCCTGCCTCTGATTCCCTGCCTCTGATTCCCTGCCTCTGATTCCCTGCATCTGATTGCCGGCCTCTGATTCTCCGCCTCTGATTCCCCGCCTCTGATTCCCCACCTCTGATTCCTCGCTTCTGATTCCCCGCCTCTGATTTCCCGCCTCTAATTCCCCGCCTCTGATTCCCCGTCTCTGATTCCCCGCCTCTGATACCCCGCCTCTGATTCCCCGCATCTGATACCCCGCCTCTGATTCTCCGCCTCTGATACCCTGACTCTGATAACTTTTTACTGATTCCCTGCCTCAGATTCCCTGCCTCCGATTCCCTGCCTCAGATTCCCTGCCCCAGATTCGCTGCATCAGATTCCCTTCATCTGATTCCCTGCCTCTGATTCCCCGCCTCTGATTCCACGCCTCTGATTCCCCACCTCTGTCTCTACGCCTCTCTTTTGCCTGCACTCTTTCCCCTCCACTCTTTCCGTGCCTCTCTTTCCCTCCCTCAATTTCAACAACTCTGTTTGATCTGTTCTGTGTACATAATTTTCAACACACAAGTTCCAACCACTATGTTTCGCCCATCTCTTTCGCTGCCTCTATTTATGCAGCTATGTTTACCCGCTTCTGTTTACCCGCCTGTTTCCCCACATCTCTTTCCCCACCTCTGATTCCACACCTCTGATTCCCCGCCTCTGATTCCCCGCCTCTGATTCACCGCCTCCCTTTCCGCGCAACTTTCCTGGCCTACGTTTCCCCACATCTCTTTCCCCACCTCTGATTCCACGCCTCAGATTCGCTGCCTCTGATTTCCCGCCTCTGATTCCCTGCCTCTGATTCCCCGCCTCTGATTCCCCGCCTCTGATTCCCCCCTCTGATTCTCCGCCTCTGATTCCCCGCCTCTGATTCCCCACCTCTGATTCCCCGCCTCTGATTCCCTGCATCTCTTTCCCTGCCTCTATTTCCGTGCCTCTTTCTCTGCATCTCGTTTCCCACATCTCATTTCCCCATTCTGATAACCCGCATCAGATTCCCTGCCACAGATTCCCTGCCTCAGATTCCCTGCCTCAGATTCCCTGCATCAGATTCCCTTCATCCGATTCCCTGCCTCTGATTCCCCGCCTCTGATTCCCCACCTCTGATTCCCTGCCTCAGATTCCCTGCCTCTGATTCCCTGCCTCTGATTCCCTGCCTCTGATTTCCTGCATCTGATTGCCCGCCTCTGATTCTCCGCCTCTGATTCCCCGCCTCTGATTCTCTGCCTCTGATTCCCCGCCTCTGATTCCCCGCCTCTGATTCCCCGCCTCTGATTCCCTGCCTCTGATAACCTGCCTCTGATTCCCTGCCTCTGATTCCCTGTCTCTGAGTCCCCACCTCTGATTCCCCGCGTCCGATTCCGCACCCATGTTTCACCGCCTCTGTTGCTCTGCTTCTGATTTCCCGGCTCAGATTCACCAGCACTGATTCCGCACCTCTGATTCCACGCCTCTCTTTCTGTGTCTCTGATTCCCCGCCTCTGATTCCACACCTCTGATTACTCGCCTCTGATATCCTGCCTCTCTTTCCCTGCCTCTATTTCCGTGCCTCTTTCTCTGCATCTCGTTTCCCACATCTCATTTCCCCATTCTGATAACCCGCATCAGATTCCCTGCCACAGATTCCCTGCCTCAGATTCCCTGCCTCAGATTCCCTGCATCAGATTCCCTTCATCTGATTCCCTGCCTCTGATTCCCCGCCTCTGATTCCCCACCTCTGATTCCCTGCCTCAGATTCCCTGCCTCTGATTCCCTGCCTCTGATTCCCTGCCTCTGATTTCCTGCATCTGATTGCCCGGCTCTTATTCTCCACCTCTGATTCCCCGCCTCTGATTCCCCGCCTCTGATTCCCCGCCTCTGATTCACCGCCTCTGATTCCCCGCCTCTGATTCCCTGCCTCTGATAACCTGCCTCTGATTCCCTGCCTCTGATTCCCTGCCTCTGAGTCCCCGCCTCTGATTCGCGCCTCTGATTCCCTGCCTCTGATAACCTGCCTCTGATTCCCTGCCTCTGATTCCCTGCCTCTGAGTCCCCACCTCTGATTCCCCGCGTCCGATTCCGCACCCATGTTTCACCGCCTCTGTTGCTCTGCTTCTGATTTCCCGGCTCAGATTCACCAGCACTGATTCCACACCTCTGATTCCACGCCTCTCTTTCTGTGTCCCTGATTCCCCGCCTCTGATTCCACGCCTCTGATGACTCGCCTCTGATACCCTGCCTCTCTTTCCCTGCCTCTATTTCCGTGCCTCTTTCTCTGCATCTCGTTTCCCACATCTCATTTCCCCCTTCAGATAACCCGCATCAGATTCCCTGCCACAGATTCCCTGCCTCAGATTCCGTGCATCAGATTCCCTTCATCTGATTCCCTGCATTTGATTGCCCGCCTCTAATTCCCTGCCTCTGATTTCCCGCCTCTGGTGCCCCACCTCTGATTCCCCACTTCTGATTCCCCGCCTCTGAATCCCCGCCTCTGATTCCACGCCTCTGATTCCCCGCCTCTGATTCCCCGCCTCTGATTCCCCGCCTCTGATTCCCCTCCTCAGATACCCCGACTCTGATTCCCCGCCTCTGATTCCCCGCCTCTGATTCCCCGCCTCTGATTCCCCGCCTCTGATTCCCCGCCTCTGATTCCCCGCCTATGTTTACCTGCCTCTGTTTACCCGCCTGTTTCCCCGCATCTGATTCCCCACCTCAGATTCCCTACCTCAGATTCACTGCCTCTGATTCCCTGCCTCTGATTCCCTGCCTCTGATTCCCTGCATCTGATTGCCCGCCTCTGAATCTCCGCCTCTGATTCCCCACCTCTGATTCCCCACCTCCGATTCCCTGCTTCTGATTCCCCGCCTCTGATTCCCCGCCTCTGATTCCCCGCCTCTGATTCCCCACCTCTGATTCCCCACCTCTGATTCACTCCCTCCCTTTCCGCTCAACTTTCCTGGCCTATGTTTCCCCACATATCTTTCCCCGCCTCTGATACCCCGCCTCTGACTGCCCGCCTCTGATTTCCCGCCTCTGATGACCCGCATCTGATACCCCGCCTCTGATTCCCCGCCTCTGATACCCTGCCTCTGATAACTTTTACTGATTCCCTGCCTCAGATTCCCTGCCTCCGATTCCCTGCCTCAGATTCCCTGCCTCAGATTCCCTGCATCAGATTCCCTTCATCTGATTCCATGCCTCGGATTCCCCGCCTCTGATTCCCCGCCTCTGATTCCCCACCTCTGTCTCTACGCCTCTCCTTTGCCTGCACTCATTCCCCTCCACTCTTTCCATGCCTCTCTTTCCATCCCTCAATTTCAACAACACTTTTTGATCTGTTCCGTGTACCTCATTTTCAACATACAAGTTCCAACCACTATGTTTCGCCCATCTCTTTCGCCGCCTCTATTTATGCACCTATGTTTACCCGCTTCTGTTTACCCGCCTGTTTCCCCACATCTCTTTCCCCACCTCTGATTCCACGCCTCTGATTCCCCGCCTCTCATTCCCCGCCTCTGATTCCCTCCCTCTGATTCACCGCCTCCATTTCCGCGCAACTTTCCTGGCCTACGTTTCCCCACATCTCTTTCCCCTCCTCTGATTCCACGCCTCTGATTCGCTGCCTCTGATTGCCCGCCTCTGATTCCCTGCCTCAGATTCCCCGCCTCTGATTCCCCGCCTCTGATTCCCCGCCTCTGATTTCCCGCCTCTGATGACCCGCATCTGATACCCCGCCTCTGATTCCCCACCTCTGATACCCTGCCTCTGATAACTTTTACTGATTCCCTGCCTCAGATTCCCTGACTCCGATTCCCTGCCTCAGATTCCCTGCCTCAGATTCCCTGCATCAGATTCCCTTCATCTGATTCCATGCCTCGGATTCCCCGCCTCTGATTCCCCGCCTCTGATTCCCCACCTCTGTCTCTACGCCTCTCCTTTGCCTGCACTCATTCCCCTCCACTCTTTCCATGCCTCTCTTTCCATCCCTCAATTTCAACAACACTTTTTGATCTGTTCCGTGTACCTCATTTTCAACATACAAGTTCCAACCACTATGTTTCGCCCATCTCTTTCGCCGCCTCTATTTATGCACCTATGTTTACCCGCTTCTGTTTACCCGCCTGTTTCCCCACATCTCTTTCCCCACCACTGATTCCACGCCTCTGATTCCCCGCCTCTCATTCCCCGCCTCTGATTCCCTGCCACTGATTCACCGCCTCCATTTCCGCGCAACTTTCCTGGCCTACGTTTCCCCACATCTCTTTCCCCTCCTCTGATTCCACGCCTCTGATTCGCCGCCTCTGATTGCCCGCCTCTGATTCCCTGCCTCAGATTCCCCGCCTCTGATTCCCCGCCTCTGATTCCCCGCCTCTGATTCCCCGCCTCTGATATCCCGCCTCTGATTCCCTGCCTATCTTTCCCTGCCTCTATTTCCGTGCCTCTTTCTCTGCATCTCGTTTCCCACATCTCATTACCCCCTTCTGATAACCCGCATCAGTTTCCCTGCCACAGATTCCCTGCCTCAGATTCCCTGCCTCAGATTCCCTGCATCTGATTCCCTTCATCTGATTCCCTGCCTCTGATTCCCCGCCTCTGATTCCCCACCTCTGATTCCCTGCCTCAGATTCCCTGCCTCTGATTCCCTGCCTCTGATTCCCTGCCTCTGATTCCCTGCATCTGATTGCCGGCCTCTGATTCTCCGCCTCTGATTCCCCGCCTCTGATTCCCCACCTCTGATTCCCCACTTCTGATTCCCCGCCTCTGATTCCCCGCCTCTGATTCCCCGCCTCTGATTCACCGCCTCTGATTCCCCGCCTCTGATTCCCCGCCTCTGATTCCCCACTTCTGATTGCCCGCCTCTGATTCCACGCCTCTGATTCCCCGCCTCTGATTCCCCACCTCTGATTCCCCACTTCTGATTCCCCACCTCTGATTCCCCGCCTCTGATTCCACGCCTCTGATTCCCCACCTCTGATTCCCTACTTCTGATTCCCCACCTCTGATTCTCCGCCTCTGATACCCTGCCTCTGATAACTTTTTACTGATTCCCTGCTTCAGATTCCCTGCCTCCGATTTCCTGCCTCAGATTCCCTGCCTCAGATTCCCTGCATCAGATTCCCTTCATCTGATTCCCCGCCTCTGATTCCACGCCTCTGATTCCCCACCTCTGATTCCCTACTTCTGATTCCCCACCTCTGATTCTCCGCCTCTGATACCCTGCCTCTGATAACTTTTTACTGATTCCCTGCTTCAGATTCCCTGCCTCCGATTCCCTGCCTCTGATTCCCTGCCTCTGATAACCTGCCTCTGATTCCCTGCCTCTGATTCCCTGCCTCTGAGTCCCCACCTCTGATTCCCCGCGTCCGATTCCGCACCCATGTTTCACCGCCTCTGTTGCTCTGCTTCTGATTTCCCTCCTCAGATACCCCGACTCTGATTCCCCGCCTCTGATTCCCCGCCTCTGATTCCCCGCCTCTGATTCACCACCTCTGATTCCCCGCCTCTGATTCCCCGCCTCTGATTCCCCGCCTCTGATTCCCCGCCTCTGATTCCCCGCCTATGTTTACCTGCCTCTGTTTACCCGCCTGTTTCCCCGCATCTGATTCCCCACCTCAGATTCCCTACCTCAGATTCACTGCCTCTGATTCCCTGCCTCTGATTCCCTGCCTCTGATTCCCTGCCTCTGATTGCCCGCCTCTGAATCTCCGCCTCTGATTCCCCGCCTCTGATTCCCCACCTCCGATTCCCCGCTTCTGATTCCCCGCCTCTGATTCCCCGCCTCTGATTCCCCGCCTCTGATTCCCCACCTCTGATTCCCCACCTCTGATTCACTCCCTCCCTTTCCGCTCAACTTTCCTGGCCTATGTTTCCCCACATATCTTTCCCCGCCTCTGATACCCCGCCTCTGAATGACCGCCTCTGATTTCCAACCTCTGATGACCCGCATCTGATACCCCGCCTCTGATTCCCCGCCTCTGATACCCTGCCTCTGATAACTTTTACTGATTCCCTGCCTCAGATTCCCTGCCTCCGATTCCCTGCCTCAGATTCCCTGCCTCAGATTCCCTGCATCAGATTCCCTTCATCTGATTCCATGCCTCGGATTCCCCGCCTCTGATTCCCCGCCTCTGATTCCCCACCTCTGTCTCTACGCCTCTCCTTTGCCTGCACTCATTCCCCTCCACTCTTTCCATGCCTCTCTTTCCATCCCTCAATTTCAACAACACTTTTTGATCTGTTCCGTGTACCTAGTTTTCAACATACAAGTTCCAACCACTATGTTTCGCCCATCTCTTTCGCCGCCTCTATTTATGCACCTATGTTTACCCGCTTCTGTTTACCCGCCTGTTTCCCCACATCTCTTTCCCCACCTCTGATTCCACGCCTCTGATTCCCCGCCTCTCATTCCCCGCCTCTCATTCCCTGCCTCTGATTCACCGCCTCCATTTCCGCGCAACTTTCCTGGCCTACGTTTCCCCACATCTCTTTCCCCTCCTCTGATTCCACGCCTCTGATTCGCCGCCTCTGATTGCCCGCCTCTGATTCCCTGCCTCAGATTCCCGGCCTCTGATTCCCCGCCTCTGATTCCCCGCCTCTGATTTCCCGCCTCTGATGACCCGCATCTGATACCCCGCCTCTGATTCCCCGCCTCTGATACCCTGCCTCTGATAACTTTTACTGATTCCCTGCCTCAGATTCCCTGACTCCGATTCCCTGCCTCAGATTCCCTGCCTCAGATTCCCTGCATCAGATTCCCTTCATCTGATTCCATGCCTCGGATTCCCCGCCTCTGATTCCCCGCCTCTGATTCCCCACCTCTGTCTCTACGCCTCTCCTTTGCCTGCACTCATTCCCCTCCACTCTTTCCATGCCTCTCTTTCCATCCCTCAATTTCAACAACACTTTTTGATCTGTTCCGTGTACCTCATTTTCAACATACAAGTTCCAACCACTATGTTTCGCCCATCTCTTTCGCCGCCTCTATTTATGCACCTATGTTTACCCGCTTCTGTTTACCCGCCTGTTTCCCCACATCTCTTTCCCCACCACTGATTCCACGCCTCTGATTCCCCGCCTCTCATTCCCCGCCTCTGATTCCCTGCCTCTGATTCACCGCCTCCATTTCCGCGCAACTTTCCTGGCCTACGTTTCCCCACATCTCTTTCCCCTCCTCTGATTCCACGCCTCTGATTCGCCGCCTCTGATTGCCCGCCTCTGATTCCCTGCCTCAGATTCCCCGCCTCTGATTCCCCGCCTCTGATTCCCCGCCTCTGATTCCCCGCCTCTGATTCCCCGCCTCTGATTCCCTGCCTATCTTTCCCTGCCTCTATTTCCGTGCCTCTTTCTCTGCATCTCGTTTCCCACATCTCATTACCCCCTTCTGATAACCCGCATCAGTTTCCCTGCCACAGATTCCCTGCCTCAGATTCCCTGCCTCAGATTCCCTGCATCAGATTCCCTTCATCTGATTCCCTGCCTCTTATTCCCCGCCTCTGATTCCCCACCTCTGATTCCCTGCCTCAGATTCCCTGCCTCTGATTCCCTGCGTCTGATTCCCTGCCTCTGATTTCCTGCATCTGATTGCCGGCCTCTGATTCTCCGCCTCTGATTCCCCGCCTCTGATTCCCCGCCTCTGATTCCCCACCTCTGATTCCCTGCCTCAGATTCCCTGCCTCTGATTCCCTGCCTCTGATTCCCTGCCTCTGATTTCCTGCATCTGATTGCCCGCCTCTGATTCTCCGCCTCTGATTCCCCGCCTCTGATTCCCCGCCTCTGATTCCCCGCCTCTGATTCCCCGCCTATGTTTACCTGCCTCTGTTTACCCGCCTGTTTCCCCGCATCTGATTCCCCACCTCAGATTCCCTACCTCAGATTCACTGCCTCTGATTCCCTGCCTCTGATTCCCTGCCTCTGATTCCCTGCATCTGATTGCCCGCCTCTGAATCTCCGCCTCTGATTCCCCGCCTCTGATTCCCCACCTCCGATTCCCCGCTTCTGATTCCCCGCCTCTGATTCCCCGCCTCTGATTCCCCGCCTCTGATTCCCCACCTCTGATTTCCCACCTCTGATTCACTCCCTCCCTTTCCGCTCAACTTTCCTGGCCTATGTTTCCCCACATATCTTTCCCCGCCTCTGATACCCCGCCTCTGACTGCCCGCCTCTGATTTCCCGCCTCTGATGACCCGCATCTGATACCCCGCCTCTGATTCCCCGCCTCTGATACCCTGCCTCTGATAACTTTTACTGATTCCCTGCCTCAGATTCCCTGACTCCGATTCCCTGCCTCAGATTCCCTGCCTCAGATTCCCTGCATCAGATTGCCGGCCTCTGATTCTCCGCCTCTGATTCCCCGCCTCTGATTCCCCGCCTCTGATTCCCCACCTCTGATTCCCTGCCTCAGATTCCCTGCCTCTGATTCCCTGCCTCTGATTCCCTGCCTCTGATTTCCTGCATCTGATTGCCCGCCTCTGATTCTCCGCCTCTGATTCCCCGCCTCTGATTCCCCGCCTCTGATTCCCCGCCTCTGATTCCCCGCCTCTGATTCCCCGCCTCTGTTTCCCTGCCTCTGATAACCTGCCTCTGATTCCCTGCCTCTGATTCCCTGTCTCTGAGTCCCCACCTCTGATTCCCCGCGTCCGATTCCGCACCCATGTTTCACCGCCTCTGTTGCTCTGCTTCTGATTTCCCGGCTCAGATTCACCAGCACTGATTCCGCACCTCTGATTCCACGCCTCTCTTTCTGTGTCTCTGATTCCCCGCCTCTGATTCCACACCTCTGATTACTCGCCTCTGATATCCTGCCTCTCTTTCCCTGCCTCTATTTCCGTGCCTCTTTCTCTGCATCTCGTTTCCCACATCTCATTTCCCCATTCTGATAACCCGCATCAGATTCCCTGCCACAGATTCCCTGCCTCAGATTCCCTGCCTCAGATTCCCTGCATCAGATTCCCTTCATCTGATTCCCTGCCTCTGATTCCCCGCCTCTGATTCCCCACCTCTGATTCCCTGCCTCAGATTCCCTGCCTCTGATTCCCTGCCTCTGATTCCCTGCCTCTGATTTCCTGCATCTGATTGCCCGGCTCTTATTCTCCACCTCTGATTCCCCGCCTCTGATTCCCCGCCTCTGATTCCCCGCCTCTGATTCCCCGCCTCTGATTCCCTGCCTCTGATAACCTGCCTCTGATTCCCTGCCTCTGATTCCCTGCCTCTGAGTCCCCGCCTCTGATTCGCGCCTCTGATTCCCTGCCTCTGATAACCTGCCTCTGATTCCCTGCCTCTGATTCCCTGCCTCTGAGTCCCCACCTCTGATTCCCCGCGTCCGATTCCGCACCCATGTTTCACCGCCTCTGTTGCTCTGCTTCTGATTTCCCGGCTCAGATTCACCAGCACTGATTCCACACCTCTGATTCCACGCCTCTCTTTCTGTGTCCCTGATTCCCCGCCTCTGATTCCACGCCTCTGATGACTCGCCTCTGATACCCTGCCTCTCTTTCCCTGCCTCTATTTCCGTGCCTCTTTCTCTGCATCTCGTTTCCCACATCTCATTTCCCCCTTCAGATAACCCGCATCAGATTCCCTGCCACAGATTCCCTGCCTCAGATTCCCTGCCTCAGATTCCGTGCATCAGATTCCCTTCATCTGATTCCCTGCATTTTATTGCCCGCCTCTAATTCCCTGCCTCTGATTTCCCGCCTCTGGTGCCCCACCTCTGATTCCCCACTTCTGATTCCCCGCCTCTGAATCCCCGCCTCTGATTCCACGCCTCAGATTCCCCGCCTCTGATTTCCCGCCTCTGATTCCCCGCCTCTGATTCCCCTCCTCAGATACCCCGACTCTGATTCCCCGCCTCTGATTCCCCGCCTCTGATTCCCCGCCTCTGATTCCCCGCCTCTGATTCCCCGCCTCTGATTCCCCGCCTCTGATTCCCCGCCTCTGATTCCCCGCCTATGTTTACCTGCCTCTGTTTACCCGCCTGTTTCCCCGCATCTGATTCCCCACCTCAGATTCCCTACCTCAGATTCACTGCCTCTGATTCCCTGCCTCTGATTCCCTGCCTCTGATTCCCTGCATCTGATTGCCCGCCTCTGAATCTCCGCCTCTGATTCCCCGCCTCTGATTCCCCACCTCCGATTCCCCGCTTCTGATTCCCCGCCTCTGATTCCCCGCCTCTGATTCCCCGCCTCTGATTCCCCACCTCTGATTCCCCACCTCTGATTCACTCCCTCCCTTTCCGCTCAACTTTCCTGGCCTATGTTTCCCCATATATCTTTCCCCGCCTCTGATACCCCGCCTCTGACTGCCCGCCTCTGATTTCCCGCCTCTGATGACCCGCATCTGATACCCCGCCTCTGATTCCCCGCCTCTGATACCCTGCCTCTGATAACTTTTACTGATTCCCTGCCTCAGATTCCCTGACTCCGATTCACTGCCTCAGATTCCCTGCCTCAGATTCCCTGCATCAGATTCCCTTCATCTGATTCCATGCCTCGGATTCCCCGCCTCTGATTCCCCGCATCTGATTCCCCACCTCAGATTCCCTACCTCAGATTCACTGCCTCTGATTCCCTGTCTCTGATTCCCTGCCTCTGATTCCCTGCATCTGATTGCCCGCCTCTGAATCTCCGCCTCTGATTCCCCGCCTCTGAATCCCCGCCTCTGATTCCCCGCCTCTGATTCCCCGCCTCTGATTCCCTGCCTATCTTTCGCTGCCTCTATTTCCGTGCCTCTTTCTCTGCATCTCGTTTCCCACATCTCATTACCCCCTTCTGATAACCCGCATCAGTTTCCCTGCCACAGATTCCCTGCCTCAGATTCCCTGCCTCAGATTCCCTGCATCAGATTCCCTTCATCTGATTCCCTGCCTCTGATTCCCCGCCTCTGATTCCCCACCTCTGATTCCCTGCCTCAGATTCCCTGCCTCTGATTCCCTGCCTCTGATTCCCTGCCTCCGATTCCCTGCATCTGATTGCCGGCCTCTGATTCATCGCCTCTGATTCCCCACCTCTGATTCCACGCCTCTGATTCCCCGCCTCTGATTCCCCACCTCTGATTCACCACCTCTGATTCCCCGCCTCTGATTCCCCGCCTCTGATTCCCCGCATCTGATTCCCCGCATCTGATTCCCCGCCTCTGATTCCCCGCCTCTGATTCCCCGCCTCTGATTCCCCGCCTCTGATTCCCCGCCTCTTATTCCCCGCCTATGTTTACCGGCTTCTGTTTACCCGCCTGTTTCCCTGCCTCTGATTCCCCGCCTCTGATTCCCCGCCTCTGATTCCCCACCTCTGATTCCCCCCTCTGATACCCCGCCTCTGATTCCCCGCCTCTGATTCCCAGCCTCTGATTCCCCGCGTCTGATTCCCTGCCTCTCTTTCCCTTCCTCTATTTCCGTGCCTCTTTCTCTGCATCTCGTTTCCCACATCTCATTTCCCCCTTCTGATAACCCTCATCAGATTCCCTGCCACAGATTCCCTGCCTCAGATTCCCTGCCTCAGATTCCCTGCATCAGATTCCCTTCATCTGATTCCCTGCCTCTGATTCCCCGCCTCTGATTCCCTGCCTCAGATTCCCTGCCTCTGATTCCCCACCTCTGATTCCCCGCCTCTGATTCCCTGCCTCTCTTTCCCTGCCTCTATTTCCGTGCCTCTTTCTCTGCATCTCGTTTCCCACATCTCATTTCCCCATTCTGATAACCCGCATCAGATTCCCTGCCACAGATTCCCTGCCTCAGATTCCCTGCCTCAGATTCCCTGCATCAGATTCCCTTCATCTGATTCCCTGCCTCTGATTCCCCGCCTCTGATTCCCCACCTCTGATTCCCTGCTACAGATTCCCTGCCTCTGATTCCCTGCCTCTGATTCCCTGCCTCTGATTTCCTGCATCTGATTGCCCGCCTCTGATTCTCCGCCTCTGATTCCCCGCCTCTGATTCCCCGCCTCGGATTCCCCGCCTCTTATTCCCCGCCTCTGATTCCCCGCCTCTGATTCCCTGCCTCTGATAACCTGCCTCTGATTCCCTGCCTCTGATTCCCTGCCTCTGTCCCCACCTCTGATTCCCCGCGTCCGATTCCGCACCCATGTTTCACCGCCTCTGTTGCTCTGCTTCTGATTTCCCGGCTCAGATTCACCGGCTCTGATTCCGCACCTCTGATTCCACGCCTCTCTTTCTGTGTCTCTGATTCCCCGCCTCTGATTCCACGCCTCTGATTACCCGCCTCTGATACCCTGCCTCTCTATCCCTGCCTCTATTTCTGTGCCTCTTTCTCTGCATCTCGTTTCCCACATCTCATTTCTCCCTTCTGATAACCCGCATCAGATTCCCTGCC
Source organism: Narcine bancroftii (assembly GCF_036971445.1). Classification (NCBI taxonomy): domain Eukaryota; kingdom Metazoa; phylum Chordata; class Chondrichthyes; order Torpediniformes; family Narcinidae; genus Narcine; species Narcine bancroftii. The sequence goes on along the minus strand of NW_027211890.1, from coordinate 3,135,482 downwards.
ACAGATTCCCTGCCTCAGATTCCCTGCCTCAGATTCCCTGCATCAGATTCCCTTCATCTGATTCCCTGCCTCTGATTCCCCGTGGCTCTTTCCCTGCCTCTGATTCCCCGTCTCTGTTTACCCGCCTGTTTCCCCACCTCTGATTCACCACCTCATATTCGCCGCCTCAGATTCCCTGCCTCTGATTCCCTGCCTCTGATTCCCTGCCTCTGATTCCCTGCATCTGATTGCCCGCCTCTGATTCCCTGCCTCTGAATCCCCGCCTCTGATTCCCCGCCTCTGATTCCCCGCCTCTGATTCCCCACCTCTGATTCCCCACCTCTGATTCCCCACTTCTGATTCCCCGCCTCTGATTCCCCGCCTCTGATTCCACGCCTCTGATTCCCCGCCTCTGATTCCCCGCCTCTGATTCCCCGCCTATGTTTACCCACCTCTGTTTACCCGCCTGTTTTCCCGCCTCTGATTCCCCACCACAGATTCCCTGCCTCACATTCCCTGCCCCTGATTCCCTGCCTCTGATTCCCTTCCTCTGATTCCCTGCATCTGATTGCCCGCCTCTGATTCCCCGCCTCTGATTCCTCGCCTCTGATTCCCCACCTCTGATTCCCCACGTCTGATTCCCCGCCTCTGATTCCCTGCCTCTGATTCCCCGCCACTGATTCATTGCCTCTGATTCCCCGCCTCTGATTCACCGCCTCTGATTCCCCACTTCTGATTGCCCGCCTCTGATTCCCTGCCTCTGATTTCCCGCCTCTGGTTCCCCACCTCTGATTCCCCACTTCTGATTCCCCGCCTCTGATTCCCCAACTCTGATTCCACGCCTCTGATTCCCCGCCTCTGATTCCCCACCTCTAATTCCCCGCCTCTGATTCCCCTCCTCTGATACCCCGACTCTGATTCCCCGCCTCTGATTCCCCGCCTCTGATTCCCCGCCTCTGATTCCCCGCCTATGTTTACCTGCCTCTGTTTACCCGCCTGTTTCCCCGCATCTGATTCCCCACCTCAGATTCCCTACCTCAGATTCACTGCCTCTGATTCCCTGTCTCTGATTCCCTGCCTCTGATTCCCTGCATCTGATTGCCCGCCTCTGAATCTCCGCCTCTGATTCCCCGCCTCTGATTCCCCACCTCCGATTCCCCGCTTCTGATTCCCCGCCTCTGATTCCCCGCCTCTGATTCCCCGCCTCTGATTCCCCGCCTCTGATTCCCCACCTCTGATTCACACCCTGCCTTTCCGCTGAACTTTCCTGGCCTCTGTTTCCCCACATATCTTTCCCCGCCTCTGATACCCCGCCTCTGATTCCCCACCTCTGTCTCTACGCCTCTCTTTTGCCTGCACTCATTCCCCTCCACTCTTTCCCTGCCTCTCTTTCCCTCCCTCAATTTCAACAACACTTTTTGATCTGTTCCGTGTACCTCATTTTCAACATACAAGTTCCAACCACTATGTTTCGCCCATCTCTTTCGCCGCCTCTATTTATGCACCTATGTTTACCCGCTTCTGTTTACCCGCCTGTTTCCCCACATCTCTTTCCCCACCTCTGATTCCACGCCTCTGATTCCCCGCCTCTCATTCCCCGCCTCTCATTCCCTGCCTCTGATTCACCGCCTCCATTTCCGCGCAACTTTCCTGGCCTACATTTCCCCACATCTCTTTCCCCTCCTCTGATTCCACGCCTCTGATTCGCCGCCTCTGATTGCCCGCCTCTGATTCCCTGCCTCAGATTCCCCGCCTCTGATTCCCCGCCTCTGATTCCCCGCCTCTGATTCCCCGCCTCTGATTCCCCGCCTCTGATTCCCTGCCTATCTTTCCCTGCCTCTATTTCCGTGCCTCTTTCTCTGCATCTCGTTTCCCACATCTCATTACCCCCTTCTGATAACCCGCATCAGTTTCCCTGCCACAGATTCCCTGCCTCAGATTCCCTGCCTCAGATTCCCTGCATCAGATTCCCTTCATCTGATTCCCTGCCTCTTATTCCCCGCCTCTGATTCCCCACCTCTGATTCCCTGCCTCAGATTCCCTGCCTCTGATTCCCTGCCTCTGATTCCCTGCCTCTGATTCCCTGCATCTGATTGCCGGCCTCTGATTCTCCGCCTCTGATTCCCCACCTCTGATTCCCCACCTCTGATTCCTCGCCTCTGATTCCCCGCCTCTGATTTCCCGCCTCTAATTCCCCGCCTCTGATTCCCCGTCTCTGATTCCCCACCTCTGATTCACTGCCTAGCTTTCCGCGCAACTTTCCTGACCTACTTTTCCCCACATATCTTTCCCCGCCTCTGATACCCCACCTCTGATTCCCCGCCTCTGATACCCCGCCTCTGATTCCCCGCATCTGATACCCCGCCTCTGATTCTCCGCCTCTGATACCCTGACTCTGATAACTTTTTACTGATTCCCCGCCTCTGATTCCCCGCCTCTGATTCCCTGCCTCTGATAACCTGCCTCTGATTCCCTGCCTCTGATTCCCTGCCTCTGTCCCCACCTCTGATTCACCGCGTCCGATTCCGCACCCATGTTTCACCGCCTCTGTTGCTCTGCTTCTGATTTCCCGGCTCAGATTCACCGGCTCTGATTCCGCACCACTGATTCCACGCCTCTCTTTCTGTGTCTCTGATTCCCCACCTCTGATTCCACGCCTCTGATTACCCGCCTCTGATACCCTGCCTCTCTATCCCTGCCTCTATTTCCGTGCCTCTTTCTCTGCATCTCGTTTCCCACATCTTATTTCCCCCTTCTGATAACCCGCATCAGATTCCCTGCCACAGATTCCCTGCCTCAGATTCCCTGCCTCAGATTCCCTGCATCAGATTCCCTTCATCTGATTCCCTGCCTCTGATTCCCCGCCTCTGTTTACCCGCCTGTTTCCCCACCTCTGATTCACCACCTCATATTCGCCGCCTCAGATTCCCTGCCTCTGATTCCCTGCCTCTGATTCCCTGCCTCTGATTCCCTGCATCTGATTGCCTGCCTCTGATTCCCTGCCTCTGATTCCCCGCCTCTGATTCCCCGCCTCTGATTCCCCGCCTCTGATTCCCCACCTCTGATTCCCCACTTCTGATTCCCCGCCTCTGATTCCATGCCTCTGATTCCACGCCTCTGATTCCCCGCCTCTGATTCCCCACCTCTGATTCCCCGCCTCTGATACCCCGCCTCTGATTCCCTGCCTCTGATTCCCTGCATCTGATTCCCCGCCTCAGATTTCCCGCCTCTGATTCCCCGCCTCTGATTCCCCGTCTCTGATTCCCCGACTCTGATTCCCCGCCTCTGATTCCCCGCCTATGTTTACCCGCCTCTGTTTACCCACCTGTTTTCCTGCCTCTGATTCCCCACCACAGATTCCCTGCCTCAGATTCCCTGCCCCTGCTTCCCTGCCTCTGATTCCATTCCTCTGATTCCCTGCATCTGATTGCCCGCCTCTGATTCCCCGCCTCTGATTCCCCGCCTCTGATTCCCCACCTCTGATTCACCACGTCTGATTCCCCGCCTCTGATTCCCTGCCTCTGATTCCCCGCCACTGATTCACCGCCTCTGATTCCCCGCCTCTGATTCACCGCCTCTGATTCCCCACTTCTGATTGCCCGCCTCTGATTCCCTGCCTCTGATTTCCCGCCTCTGGTTCCCCAACTCTGATTCCCCACTTCTGATTCCCCGCCTCTGAATCCCCGCCTCTGATTCCACGCCTCTGATTCCCCGCCTCTGATTCCCCGCCTCTGATTCCCCGCCTCTGATTCCCCTCCTCTGATACCCCGACTCTGATTCCCCGCCTCTGATTCCCCGCCTCTGATTCCCCGCCTCTGATTCCCCGCCTCTGATTCCCCGCCTCTGATTCCCCGCCTCTGATTCCCCGCCTCTGATTCCCCGCCTCTGATGACCCGCATCTGATACCCCGCCTCTGATTCCCCGCCTCTGATACCCTGCCTCTGATAACTTTTACTGATTCCCTGCCTCAGATTCCCTGCCTCCGATTCCCTGCCTCAGATTCCCTGCCTCAGATTCCCTGCATCAGATTCCCTTCATCTGATTCCCTGCCTCTGATTCCCCGCCTCTGATTCCCCGCCTCTGATTCCCCACCTCTGTCTCTACGCCTCTCTTTTGCCTGAACTCATTCCCCTCCACTCTTTCCGTGCCTCTCTTTCCCTCCCTCAATTTCAACAACACTTTTTGATCTGTTCCGTGTACCTCATTTTCAACATACAAGTTCCAACCACTATGTTTCGCCCATCCATTTCGCCGCCTCTATTTATGCACCTATGTTTACCCGCTTCTGTTTACCCGCCTGTTTCCCCGCCTCAGATTCTCTGCCTCAGATTCCCTGCATCAGATTCCCTTCATCTGATTCCCTGCCTCTGATTCCCTGCCTCTGATTCCCTGCCTCTGATTCCCCGCCTCTGATTCCCCACCTCTGATTCCCCCCTCTGATACCCCGCCTCTGATTCCCCGCCTCTGATTCCCAGCCTCTGATTCCCCGCGTCTGATTCCCTGCCTCTCTTTCCCTTCCTCTATTTCCGTGCCTCTTTCTCTGCATCTCGTTTCCCACATCTCATTTTCCCCTTCTGATAACCCTCATCAGATTCCCTGCCACAGATTCCCTGCCTCAGATTCCCTGCCTCAGATTCCCTGCATCAGATTCCCTTCATCTGATTCCCTGCCTCTGATTCCCCGCCTCTGATTCCCTGCCTCAGATTCCCTGCCTCTGATTCCCCACCTCTGATTCCCCGCCTCTGATTCCCTGCCTCTCTTTCCCTGCCTCTATTTCCGTGCCTCTTTCTCTGCATCTCGTTTCCCACATCTCATTTCCCCATTCTGATAACCCGCATCAGATTCCCTGCCACAGATTCCCTGCCTCAGATTCCCTGCCTCAGATTCCCTGCATCAGATTCCCTTCATCTGATTCCCTGCCTCTGATTCCCCGCCTCTGATTCCCCACCTCTGATTCCCTGCCACAGATTCCCTGCCTCTGATTCCCTGCCTCTGATTCCCTGCCTCTGATTTCCTGCATCTGATTGCCCGCCTCTGATTCTCCGCCTCTGATTCCCCGCCTCTGATTCCCCGCCTCTGATTCCCCGCCTCTGATTCCCTGCCTCTGATAACCTGCCTCTGATTCCCTGCCTCTGATTCCCTGCCTCTGTCCCCACCTCTGATTCCCCGCGTCCGATTCCGCACCCATGTTTCACCGCCTCTGTTGCTCTGCTTCTGATTTCCCGGCTCAGATTCACCGGCTCTGATTCCGCACCTCTGATTCCACGCCTCTCTTTCTGTGTCTCTGATTCCCCGCCTCTGATTCCACGCCTCTGATTACCCGCCTCTGATACCCTGCCTCTCTATCCCTGCCTCTATTTCCGTGCCTCTTTCTCTGCATCTCGTTTCCCACATCTCATTTCCCCCTTCTGATAACCCGCATCAGATTCCCTGCCACAGATTCCCTGCCTCAGATTCCCTGCCTCAGATTCCCTGCATCAGATTCCCTTCATCTGATTCCCTGCCTCTGATTCCCCGTGGCTGATTCCCTGCCTCTGATTCCCCGCCTCTGTTTACCCGCCTGTTTCCCCACCTCTGATTCACCACCTCATATTCGCCGCCTCAGATTCCCTGCCTCTGATTCCCTGCCTCTGATTCCCTGCCTCTGATTCCCTGCCTCTGATTCCCCGCATCTGATTCCCCGCCTCTGATTCCCCGCCTCTGATTCCCCACTTCTGATTCCCCGCCTCTGATTCCCCGCCTCTGATTCCCCGCCTCTGATTCCACGCCTCTGATTCCCCGCCTCTGATTCCTCGACTCTGATTCCCCGCCTCTGATTCCCCGCCTATGTTTACCCGCCTCTGTTTACCCGCCTGTTTTCCCGCCTCTGATTCCCCACCACAGATTCCCTGCCTCACATACCCTGCCCCTGATTCCCTGCCTCTGATTCCCTTCCTCTGATTCCCTGCATCTGATTGCCCGCCTCTGATTCCCCGCCTCTGATTCCCCGCCTCTGATTCCCCACCTCTGATTCCCCACGTCTGATTCCCCGCCTCTGATTCCCTGCCTCTGATTCCCCGCCACTGATTCATTGCCTCTGATTCCCCGCCTCTGATTCACCGCCTCTGATTCCCCACTTCTGATTGCCCGCCTCTGATTCCCTGCCTCTGATTTCCCGCCTCTGGTTCCCCACCTCTGATTCCCCACTTCTGATTCCCCGCCTCTGATTCCCCGACTCTGATTCCACGCCTCTGATTCCCCGCCTCTGATTCCCCACCTCTGATTCCCCGCCTCTGATTCCCCTCCTCTGATACCCCGACTCTGATTCCCCGCCTCTGATTCCCCGCCTCTGATTCCCCGCCTCTGATTCCCCGCCTATGATTCCCAGCCTCTGATTCCCCGCCTCTGATTCCCCGCCTCTGATTCCCCGCCTCTGATTCCCCGCCTATGTTTACCTGCCTCTGTTTACCCGCCTGTTTCCCCGCATCTGATTCCCCACCTCAGATTCCCTACCTCAGATTCACTGCCTCTGATTCCCTGTCTCTGATTCCCTGCCTCTGATTCCCTGCATCTGATTGCCCGCCTCTGAATCTCCGCCTCTGATTCCCCGCCTCTGATTCCCCACCTCCGATTCCCCGCTTCTGATTCCCCGCTTCTGATTCCCCGCCTCTGATTCCCCGCCTCTGATTCCACGCCTCTGATTCCCCACCTCTGATTCACACCCTTCCTTTCCGCTGAACTTTCCTGGCCTATGTTTCCCCACATATCTTTCCCCGCCTCTGATACCCCGCCTCTGATTACCCGCCTCTGATACCCTGCCTCTGATAACTTTTACTGATTCCCTGCCTCAGATTCCCTGCCTCCGATTCCCTGCCTCAGATTCCCTGCCTCAGATTCCCTGCATCAGATTCCCTTCATCTGATTCCCTGCCTCTGATTCCCCGCCTCTGATTCCCCGCCTCTGATTCCCCACCTCTGTCTCTACGCCTCTCTTTTGCCTGCACTCATTCCCCTCCACTCTTTCCCTGCCTCTCTTTCCCTCCCTCAATTTCAACAACACTTTTTGATCTGTTCCGTGTACCTCATTTTCAACATACAAGTTCCAACCACTATGTTTCGCCCATCTCTTTCGCCGCCTCTATTTATGCACCTATGTTTACCCGCTTCTGTTTACCCGCCTGTTTCCCCACATCTCTTTCCCCACCTCTGATTCCACGCCTCTGATTCCCCGCCTCTCATTCCCCGCCTCTCATTCCCTGCCTCTGATTCACCGCCTCCATTTCCGCGCAACTTTCCAGGCCTACATTTCCACACATCTCTTTCCCCTCCTCTGATTCCACGCCTCTGATTCGCCGCCTCGGATTGCCCGCCTCTGATTCCCTGCCTCAGATTCCCCGCCTCTGATTCCCCGCCTCTGATTCCCCGCCCCTGATTCCCCGCATCTGATTCCCCGCCTCTGATTCCCTGCGTATCTTTCCCTGCCTCTATTTCCGTGCCTCTTTCTCTGCATCTCGTTTCCCACATCTCATTACCCCCTTCTGATAACCCGCATCAGTTTCCCTGCCACAGATTCCCTGCCTCAGAATCCCTGCCTCAGATTCCCTGCATCAGATTCCCTTCATCTGCTTCCCTGCCTCTGATTCCCCGCCTCTGATTCCCCACCTCTGATTCCCTGCCTCAGATTCCCTGCCTCTGATTCCCTGCCTCTGATTCCCTGCCTCTGATTCCCTGCATCTGATTGCCGGCCTCTGATTCTCCGCCTCTGATTCCCCGCCTCTGATTCCCCACCTCTGATTCCTCGCTTCTGATTCCCCGCCTCTGATTTCCCGCCTCTAATTCCCCGCCTCTGATTCCCCGTCTCTGATTCCCCGCCTCTGATACCCCGCCTCTGATTCCCCGCATCTGATACCCCGCCTCTGATTCTCCGCCTCTGATACCCTGACTCTGATAAATTTTTACTGATTCCCTGCCTCAGATTCCCTGCCTCCGATTCCCTGCCTCAGATTCCCTGCCCCAGATTCCCTGCCTCAGATTCCCTTCATCTGATTCCCTGCCTCTGATTCCCCGCCTCTGATTCCACGCCTCTGATTCCCCACCTCTGTCTCTACACCTCTCTTTTGCCTGCACTCTTTCCCCTCCACTCTTTCCGTGCCTCTCTTTCCCTCCCTCAATTTCAACAACTCTGTTTGATCTGTTCTGTGTACATAATTTTCAACACACAAGTTCCAACCACTATGTTTCGCCCATCTCTTTCGCTGCCTCTATTTATGCAGCTATGTTTACCCGCTTCTGTTTACCCGCCTGTTTCCCCACATCTCTTTCCCCACCTCTGATTCCACACCTCTGATTCCCCGCCTCTGATTCCCCGCCTCTGATTCACCGCCTCCCTTTCCGCGCAACTTTCCTGGCCTACGTTTCCCCACATCTCTTTCCCCACCTCTGATTCCACACCTCAGATTCGCTGCCTCTGATTTCCCGCCTCTGATTCCCTGCCTCTGATTCCCCGCCTCTGATTCCCCGCCTCTGATTCCCCCCTCTGATTCTCCGCCTCTGATTCCCCGCCTCTGATTCCCCACCTCTGATTCCCCGCCTCTGATTCCCTGCATCTCTTTCCCTGCTTCTATTTCCGTGCCTCTTTCTCTGCATCTCGTTTCCCACATCTCATTTCCCCATTCTGATAACCCGCATCAGTTTCCCTGCCACAGATTCCCTGCCTCAGATTCCCTGCCTCAGATTCCCTGCATCAGATTCCCTTCATCCGATTCCCTGCCTCTGATTCCCCGCCTCTGATTCCCCACCTCTGATTCCCTGCCTCAGATTCCCTGCCTCTGATTCCCTGCCTCTGATTCCCTGCCTCTGATTTCCTGCATCTGATTGCCCGCCTCTGATTCTCCGCCTCTGATTCCCCGCCTCTGATTCCCCGCCTCTGATTCCCCGCCTCTGATTCCCCGCCTCTGATTCCCCGCCTCTGATTCCCTGCCTCTTATAACCTGCCTCTGATTCCCTGCCTCTGATTCCCTGTCTCTGAGTCCCCAACTCTGATTCCCCGCGTCCGATTCCGCACCCATGTTTCACCGCCTCTGTTGCTCTGCTTCTGATTTCCCGGCTCAGATTCACCAGCACTGATTCTGCACCTCTGATTCCACGCCTCTCTTTCTGTGTCTCTGATTCCCCGCCTCTGATTCCACACCTCTGATTACTCGCCTCTGATATCCTGCCTCTCTTTCCCTGCCTCTATTTCCGTGCCTCTTTCTCTGCATCTCGTTTCCCACATCTCATTTCCCCATTCTGATAACCCGCATCAGATTCCCTGCCACAGATTCCCTGCCTCAGATTCCCTGCCTCAGATTCCCTGCATCAGATTCCCTTCATCTGATTCCCTGCCTCTGATTCCCCGCCTCTGATTCCCCACCTCTGATTCCCTGCCTCAGATTCCCTGCCTCTGATTCCCTGCCTCTGATTCCCTGCCTCTGATTTCCTGCATCTGATTGCCCGGCTCTTATTCTCCACCTCTGATTCCCCGCCTCTGATTCCCCGCCTCTGATTCCCCGCCTCTGATTCCCCGCCTCTGATTCCCTGCCTCTGATAACCTGCCTCTGATTCCCTGCCTCTGATTCCCTGCCTCTGAGTCCCCGCCTCTGATTCGCGCCTCTGATTCCCTGCCTCTGATAACCTGCCTCTGATTCCCTGCCTCTGATTCCCTGCCTCTGAGTCCCCACCTCTGATTCCCCACGTCCGATTCCGCACCCATGTTTCACCGCCTCTGTTGCTCTGCTTCTGATTTCCCGGCTCAGATTCACCAGCACTGATTCCACACCTCTGATTCCACGCCTCTCTTTCTGTGTCCCTGATTCCCCGCCTCTGATTCCACGCCTCTGATGACTCGCCTCTGATACCCTGCCTCTCTTTCCCTGCCTCTATTTCCGTGCCTCTTTCTCTGCATCTCGTTTCCCACATCTCATTACCCCCTTCTGATAACCCGCATCAGTTTCCCTGCCACAGATTCCCTGCCTCAGAATCCCTGCCTCAGATTCCCTGCATCAGATTCCCTTCATCTGATTCCCTGCCTCTGATTCCCCGCCTCTGATTCCCCACCTCTGATTCCCTGCCTCAGATTCCCTGCCTCTGATTCCCTGCCTCTGATACCCTGCCTCTGATTCCCTGCATCTGATTGCCGGCCTCTGATTCTCCGCCTCTGATTCCCCGCCTCTGATTCCCCACCTCTGATTCCTCGCTTCTGATTCCCCGCCTCTGATTTCCCGCCTCTAATTCCCCGCCTCTGATTCCCCGTCTCTGATTCCCCGCCTCTGATACCCCGCCTCTGATTCCCCGCATCTGATACCCCGCCTCTGATTCTCCGCCTCTGATACCCTGACTCTGATAACATTTTACTGATTCCCTGCCTCAGATTCCCTGCCTCCGATTCCCTGCCTCAGATTCCCTGCCCCAGATTCCCTGCATCAGATTCCCTTCATCTGATTCCCTGCCTCTGATTCCCCGCCTCTGATTCCACGCCTCTGATTCCCCACCTCTGTCTCTACGCCTCTCTTTTGCCTGCACTCTTTCCCCTCCACTCTTTCCGTGCCTCTCTTTCCCTCCCTCAATTTCAACAACTCTGTTTGATCTGTTCTGTGTACATAATTTTCAACACACAAGTTCCAACCACTATGTTTCGCCCATCTCTTTCGCTGCCTCTATTTATGCAGCTATGTTTACCCGCTTCTGTTTACCCGCCTGTTTCCCCACATCACTTTCCCCACCTCTGATTCCACACCTCTGATTCCCCGCCTCTGATTCCCCGCCTCTGATTCACCGCCTCCCTTTCCGCGCAACTTTCCTGGCCTACGTTTCCCCACATCTCTTTCCCCACCTCTGATTCCACGTCTCAGATTCGCTGCCTCTGATTTCCCGCCTCTGATTCCCTGCCTCTGATTCCCCGCCTCTGATTCCCCGCCTCTGATTCCCCCCTCTGATTCTCCGCCTCTGATTCCCCGCCTCTGATTCCCCACCTCTGATTCCCCGCCTCTGATTCCCTGCATCTCTTTCCCTGCCTCTATTTCCGTGCCTCTTTCTCTGCATCTCGTTTCCCACATCTCATTTCCCCATTCTGATAACCCGCATCAGATTCCCTGCCACAGATTCCCTGCCTCAGATTCCCTGCCTCAGATTCCCTGCATCAGATTCCCTTCATCCGATTCCCTGCCTCTGATTCCCCGCCTCTGATTCCCCACCTCTGATTCCCTGCCTCAGATTCCCTGCCTCTGATTCCCTGCCTCTGATTCCCTGCCTCTGATTTCCTGCATCTGATTGCCCGCCTCTGATTCTCCGCCTCTGATTCCCCGCCTCTGATTCCCCGCCTCTGATTCCCCGCCTCTGATTCCCCGCCTCTGATTCCCCGCCTCTGATTCCCTGCCTCTGATAACCTGTCTCTGATTCCCTGCCTCTGATTCCCTGTCTCTGAGTCCCCACCTCTGATTCCCCGCGTCCGATTCCGCACCCATGTTTCACCGCCTCTGTTGCTCTGCTTCTGATTTCCCGGCTCAGATTCACCAGCACTGATTCCGCACCTCTGATTCCACGCCTCTCTTTCTGTGTCTCTGATTCCCCGCCTCTGATTCCACACCTCTGATTACTCGCCTCTGATATCCTGCCTCTCTTTCCCTGCCTCTATTTCCGTGCCTCTTTCTCTGCATCTCGTTTCCCACATCTCATTTCCCCATTCTGATAACCCGCATCAGATTCCCTGCCACAGATTCCCTGCCTCAGATTCCCTGCCTCAGATTCCCTGCATCAGATTCCCTTCATCTGATTCCCTGCCTCTGATTCCCCGCCTCTGATTCCCCACCTCTGATTCCCTGCCTCAGATTCCCTGCCTCTGATTCCCTGCCTCTGATTCCCTGCCTCTGATTTCCTGCATCTGATTGCCCGGCGCTTATTCTCCACCTCTGATTCCCCGCCTCTGATTCCCCGCCTCTGATTCCCCGCCTCTGATTCCCCGCCTCTGATTCCCCGCCTCTGATTCCCTGCCTCTGATAACCTGCCTCTGATTCCCTGCCTCTGATTCCCTGCCTCTGAGTCCCCGCCTCTGATTCGCGCCTCTGATTCCCTGCCTCTGATAACCTGCCTCTGATTCCCTGCCTCTGATTCCCTGCCTCTGAGTCCCCACCTCTGATTCCCCGCGTCCGATTCCGCACCCATGTTTCACCGCCTCTGTTGCTCTGCTTCTGATTTCCCGGCTCCGATTCACCAGCACTGATTCCACACCTCTGATTCCAAGCCTCTCTTTCTGTGTCCCTGATTCCCCGCCTCTGATTCCACGCCTCTGATGACTCGCCTCTGATAACCTGCCTCTCTTTCCCTGCCTCTATTTCCGTGCCTCTTTCTCTGCATCTCGTTTCCCACATCTCATTTCCCCCTTCAGATAACCCGCATCAGATTCCCTGCCACAGATTCCCTGTCTGAGATTCCCTGCCTCAGATTCCGTGCATCAGATTCCCTTCATCTGATTCCCTGCATTTGATTGCCCGCCTCTAATTCCCTGCCTCTGATTTCCCGCCTCTGGTGCCCCACCTCTGATTCCCCACTTCTGATTCCCCGCCTCTGAATCCCCGCCTCTGATTCCACGCCTCTGATTCCCCGCCTCTGATTCCCCGCCTCTGATTCCCCGCCTCTGATTCCCTGCCTCTGATAACCTGCCTCTGATTCCCTGCCTCTGATTCCCTGCCTCTGAGTCCCCGCCTCTGATTCGCGCCTCTGATTCCCTGCCTCTGATAACCTGCCTCTGATTCCCTGCCTCTGATTCCCTGCCTCTGAGTCCCCACCTCTGATTCCCCACGTCCGATTCCGCACCCATGTTTCACCGCCTCTGTTGCTCTGCTTCTGATTTCCCGGCTCAGATTCACCAGCACTGATTCCACACCTCTGATTCCACGCCTCTCTTTCTGTGTCCCTGATTCCCCGCCTCTGATTCCACGCCTCTGATGACTCGCCTCTGATACCCTGCCTCTCTTTCCCTGCCTCTATTTCCGTGCCTCTTTCTCTGCATCTCGTTTCCCACATCTCATTACCCCCTTCTGATAACCCGCATCAGTTTCCCTGCCACAGATTCCCTGCCTCAGAATCCCTGCCTCAGATTCCCTGCATCAGATTCCCTTCATCTGATTCCCTGCCTCTGATTCCCCGCCTCTGATTCCCCACCTCTGATTCCCTGCCTCAGATTCCCTGCCTCTGATTCCCTGCCTCTGATTCCCTGCCTCTGATTCCCTGCATCTGATTGCCGGCCTCTGATTCTCCGCCTCTGATTCCCCGCCTCTGATTCCCCACCTCTGATTCCTCGCTTCTGATTCCCAGCCTCTGATTTCCCGCCTCTAATTCCCCGCCTCTGATTCCCCGTCTCTGATTCCCCGCCTCTGATACCCCGCCTCTGATTCCCCGCATCTGATACCCCGCCTCTGATTCTCCGCCTCTGATACCCTGACTCTGATAACTTTTTACTGATTCCCTGCCTCAGATTCCCTGCCTCCGATTCCCTGCCTCAGATTCCCTGCCCCAGATTCCCTGCATCAGATTCCCTTCATCTGATTCCCTGCCTCTGATTCCCCGCCTCTGATTCCACGCCTCTGATTCCCCACCTCTGTCTCTACGCCTCTCTTTTGCCTGCACTCTTTCCCCTCCACTCTTTCCGTGCCTCTCTTTCCCTCCCTCAATTTCAACAACTCTGTTTGATCTGTTCTGTGTACATAATTTTCAACACACAAGTTCCAACCACTATGTTTCGCCCATCTCTTTCGCTGCCTCTATTTATGCAGCTATGTTTACCCGCTTCTGTTTACCCGCCTGTTTCCCCACATCACTTTCCCCACCTCTGATTCCACATCTCTGATTCCCCGCCTCTGATTCCCCGCCTCTGATTCACCGCCTCCCTTTCCGCGCAACTTTCCTGGCCTACGTTTCCCCACATCTCTTTCCCCACCTCTGATTCCACGTCTCAGATTCGCTTCCTCTGATTTCCCGCCTCTGATTCCCTGCCTCTGATTCCCCGCCTCTGATTCCCCGCCTCTGATTCCCCCCTCTGATTCTCCGCCTCTGATTCCCCGCCTCTGATTCCCCACCTCTGATTCCCCGCCTCTGATTCCCTGCATCTCTTTCCCTGCCTCTATTTCCGTGCCTCTTTCTCTGCATCTCGTTTCCCACATCTCATTTCCCCATTCTGATAACCCGCATCAGATTCCCTGCCACAGATTCCCTGCCTCAGATTCCCTGCCTCAGATTCCCTGCATCAGATTCCCTTCATCCGATTCCCTGCCTCTGATTCCCCGCCTCTGATTCCCCACCTCTGATTCCCTGCCTCAGATTCCCTGCCTCTGATTCCCTGCCTCTGATTCCCTGCCTCTGATTTCCTGCATCTGATTGCCCGCCTCTGATTCTCCGCCTCTGATTCCCCGCCTCTGATTCCCCGCCTCTGATTCCCCGCCTCTGATTCCCCGCCTCTGATTCCCCGCCTCTGATTCCCTGCCTCTGATAACCTGCCTCTGATTCCCTGCCTCTGATTCCCTGTCTCTGAGTCCCCACCTCTGATTCCCCGCGTCCGATTCCGCACCCATGTTTCACCGCCTCTGTTGCTCTGCTTCTGATTTCCCGGCTCAGATTCACCAGCACTGATTCCGCACCTCTGATTCCACGCCTCTCTTTCTGTGTCTCTGATTCCCCGCCTCTGATTCCACACCTCTGATTACTCGCCTCTGATATCCTGCCTCTCTTTCCCTGCCTCTATTTCCGTGCCTCTTTCTCTGCATCTCGTTTCCCACATCTCATTTCCCCATTCTGATAACCCGCATCAGATTCCCTGCCACAGATTCCCTGCCTCAGATTCCCTGCCTCAGATTCCCTGCATCAGATTCCCTTCATCTGATTCCCTGCCTCTGATTCCCCGCCTCTGATTCCCCACCTCTGATTCCCTGCCTCAGATTCCCTGCCTCTGATTCCCTGCCTCTGATTCCCTGCCTCTGATTTCCTGCATCTGATTGCCCGGCTCTTATTCTCCACCTCTGATTCCCCGCCTCTGATTCCCCGCCTCTGATTCCCCGCCTCTGATTCCCCGCCTCTGATTCCCCGCCTCTGATTCCCTGCCTCTGATAACCTGCCTCTGATTCCCTGCCTCTGATTCCCTGCCTCTGAGTCCCCGCCTCTGATTCGCGCCTCTGATTCCCTGCCTCTGATAACCTGCCTCTGATTCCCTGCCTCTGATTCCCTGCCTCTGAGTCCCCACCTCTGATTCCCCGCGTCCGATTCCGCACCCATGTTTCACCGCCTCTGTTGCTCTGCTTCTGATTTCCCGGCTCCGATTCACCAGCACTGATTCCACACCTCTGATTCCAAGCCTCTCTTTCTGTGTCCCTGATTCCCCGCCTCTGATTCCACGCCTCTGATGACTCGCCTCTGATACCCTGCCTCTCTTTCCCTGCCTCTATTTCCGTGCCTCTTTCTCTGCATCTCGTTTCCCACATCTCATTTCCCCCTTCAGATAACCCGCATCAGATTCCCTGCCACAGATTCCCTGTCTGAGATTCCCTGCCTCAGATTCCGTGCATCAGATTCCCTTCATCTGATTCCCTGCATTTGATTGCCCGCCTCTAATTCCCTGCCTCTGATTTCCCGCCTCTGGTGCCCCACCTCTGATTCCCCACTTCTGATTCCCCGCCTCTGAATCCCCGCCTCTGATTCCACGCCTCTGATTCCCCGCCTCTGATTCCCCGCCTCTGATTCCCCGCCTCTGATTCCCCTCCTCAGATACCCCGACTCTGATTCCCCGCCTCTGATTCCCCGCCTCTGATTCCCCGCCTCTGATTCCCCGCCTCTGATTCCCCGCCTCTGATTCCCCGCCTCTGATTCCCCGCCTCTGATTCCCCGCCTCTGATTCCCCGCCTCTGATTCCCCGCCTATGTTTACCTGCCTCTGTTTACCCGCCTGTTTCCCCGCATCTGATTCCCCACCTCAGATTCCCTACCTCAGATTCACTGCCTCTGATTCCCTGCCTCTGATTCCCTGCCTCTGATTCCCTGCATCTGATTGCCCGCCACTGAATCTCCGCCTCTGATTCCCCGCCTCTGATTCCCCACCTCCGATTCCCCGCTTCTGATTCCCCGCCTCTGATTCCCCGCCTCTGATTCCCCGCCTCTGATTCCCCACCTCTGATTCCCCACCTCTGATTCACTCCCTCCCTTTCCGCTCAACTTTCCTGGCCTATGTTTCCCCACATATCTTTCCCCGCCTCTGATACCCCGCCTCTGACTGCCTGCCTCTGATTTCCCGCCTCTGATGACCCGCATCTGATACCCCGCCTCTGATTCCCCGCCTCTGATACCCTGCCTCTGATAACTTTTACTGATTCCCTGCCTCAGATTCCCTGACTCCGATTCCCTGCCTCAGATTCCCTGCCTCAGATTCCCTGCATCAGATTCCCTTCATCTGATTCCATGCCTCGGATTCCCCGCCTCTGATTCCCCGCCTCTGATTCCCCACCTCTGTCTCTACGCCTCTCCTTTGCCTGCACTCATTCCCCTCCACTCTTTCCATGCCTCTCTTTCCATCCCTCAATTTCAACAACACTTTTTGATCTGTTCCGTGTACCTCATTTTCAACATACAAGTTCCAACCACTATGTTTCGCCCATCTCTTTCGCCGCCTCTATTTATGCACCTATGTTTACCCGCTTCTGTTTACCCGCCTGTTTCCCCACATCTCTTTCCCCACCTCTGATTCCACGCCTCTGATTCCCCGCCTCTCATTCCCCGCCTCTGATTCCCTGCCTCTGATTCACCGCCTCCATTTCCGCGCAACTTTCCTGGCCTACGTTTCCCCACATCTCTTTCCCCTCCTCTGATTCCACGCCTCTGATTCGCTGCCTCTGATTGCCCGCCTCTGATTCCCTGCCTCAGATTCCCCGCCTCTGATTCCACGCCTCTGATTCCCCGCCTCTGATTTCCCGCCTCTGATGATCCGCATCTGATACCCCGCCTCTGATTCCCCGCCTCTGATACCCTGCCTCTGATAACTTTTACTGATTCCCTGCCTCAGATTCCCTGACTCCGATTCCCTGCCTCAGATTCCCTGCCTCAGATTCCCTGCATCATATTCCCTTCATCTGATTCCATGCCTCGGATTCCCCGCCTCTGATTCCCCGCCTCTGATTCCCCACCTCTGTCTCTACGCCTCTCCTTTGCCTGCACTCATTCCCCTCCACTCTTTCCATGCCTCTCTTTCCATCCACAATTTCAACAACACTTTTTGATCTGTTCCGTGTACCTCATTTTCAACATACAAGTTCCAACCACTATGTTTCGCCCATCTCTTTCGCCGCCTCTATTTATGCACCTATGTTTACCCGCTTCTGTTTACCCGCCTGTTTCCCCACATCTCTTTCCCCACCACTGATTCCACGCCTCTGATTCCCCGCCTCTCATTCCCCGCCTCTGATTCCCTGCCTCTGATTCACCGCCTCCATTTCCGCGCAACTTTCCTGGCCTACGTTTCCCCACATCTCTTTCCCCTCCTCTGATTCCACGCCTCTGATTCGCCGCCTCTGATTGCCCGCCTCTGATTCCCTGCCTCAGATTCACCGCCTCTGATTCCCCGCCTCTGATTCCCCGCCTCTGATTCCCCGCCTCTGATATCCCGCCTCTGATTCCCTGCCTATCTTTCCCTGCCTCTATTTCCGTGCCTCTTTCTCTGCATCTCGTTTCCCACATCTCATTACCCCCTTCTGATAACCCGCATCAGTTTCCCTGCCACAGATTCCCTGCCTCAGATTCCCTGCCTCAGATTCCCTGCATCAGATTCCCTTCATCTGATTCCCTGCCTCTGATTCCCCGCCTCTGATTCCCCACCTCTGATTCCCTGCCTCAGATTCCCTGCCTCTGATTCCCTGCCTCTGATTCCCTGCCTCTGATTCCCTGCATCTGATTGCCGGCCTCTGATTCTCCGCCTCTGATTCCCCGCCTCTGATTCCCCACCTCTGATTCCCCACTTCTGATTCCCCGCCTCTGATTCCCCGCCTCTGATTCCCCGCCTCTGATTCACCGCCTCTGATTCCCCGCCTCTGATTCCCCGCCTCTGATTCCCCACTTCTGATTGCCCGCCTCTGATTCCACGCCTCTGATTCCCCGCCTCTGATTCCCCACCTCTGATTCCCCACTTCTGATTCCCCACCTCTGATTCCCCGCCTCTGATTCCACGCCTCTGATTCCCCACCTCTGATTCCCTACTTCTGATTCCCCACCTCTGATTCTCCGCCTCTGATACCCTGCCTCTGATAACTTTTTACTGATTCCCTGCTTCAGATTCCCTGCCTCCGATTTCCTGCCTCAGAGTCCCTGCCTCAGATTCCCTGCATCAGATTCCCTTCATCTGATTCCCCGCCTCTGATTCCACGCCTCTGATTCCCCACCTCTGATTCCCTACTTCTGATTCCCCACCTCTGATTCTCCGCCTCTGATACCCTGCCTCTGATAACTTTTTACTGATTCCCTGCTTCAGATTCCCTGCCTCCGATTCCCTGCCTCTGATTCCCTGCCTCTGATAACCTGCCTCTGATTCCCTGCCTCTGATTCCCTGCCTCTGAGTCCCCACCTCTGATTCCCCGCGTCCGATTCCGCACCCATGTTTCACCGCCTCTGTTGCTCTGCTTCTGATTTCCCTCCTCAGATACCCCGACTCTGATTCCCCGCCTCTGATTCCCCGCCTCTGATTCCCCGCCTCTGATTCCCCGCCTCTGATTCCCCGCCTCTGATTCCCCGCCTCTGATTCCCCGCCTCTGATTCCCCACCTCTGATTCCCCGCCTATGTTTACCTGCCTCTGTTTACCCGCCTGTTTCCCCGCATCTGATTCCCCACCTCAGATTCCCTACCTCAGATTCACTGCCTCTGATTCCCTGCCTCTGATTCCCTGCCTCTGATTCCCTGCATCTGATGGCCCGCCTCTGAATCTCCGCCTCTGATTCCCCGCCTCTGATTCCCCACCTCCGATTCCCCGCTTCTGATTCCCCGCCTCTGATTCCCCGCCTCTGATTCCCCGCCTCTGATTCCCCACCTCTGATTCCCCACCTCTGATTCACTCCCTCCCTTTCCGCTCAACTTTCCTGGCCTATGTTTCCCCACATATCTTTCCCCGCCTCTGATACCCCGCCTCTGAATGCCCGCCTCTGATTTCCCGCCTCTGATGACCCGCATCTGATACCCCACCTCTGATTCCCCGCCTCTGATACCCTGCCTCTGATAACTTTTACTGATTCCCTGCCTCAGATTCCCTGCCTCCGATTCCCTGCCTCAGATTCCCTGCCTCAGATTCCCTGCATCAGATTCCCTTCATCTGATTCCATGCCTCGGATTCCCCGCCTCTGATTCCCCGCCTCTGATTCCCCACCTCTGTCTCTACGCCTCTCCTTTGCCTGCACTCATTCCCCTCCACTCTTTCCATGCCTCTCTTTCCATCCCTCAATTTCAACAACACTTTTTGATCTGTTCCGTGTACCTCATTTTCAACATACAAGTTCCAACCACTATGTTTCGCCCATCTCTTTCGCCGCCTCTATTTATGCACCTATGTTTACCCGCTTCTGTTTACCCGCCTGTTTCCCCACATCTCTTTCCCCACCTCTGATTCCACGCCTCTGATTCCCCGCCTCTCATTCCCCGCCTCTGATTCCCTGCCTCTGATTCACCGCCTCCATTTCCGCGCAACTTTCCTGGCCTACGTTTCCCCACATCTCTTTCCCCTCCTCTGATTCCACGCCTCTGATTCGCCGCCTCTGATTGCCCGCCTCTGATTCCCTGCCTCAGATTCCCCGCCTCTGATTCCCCGCCTCTGATTCCCCGCCTCTGATTTCCCGCCTCTGATGACCCGCATCTGATACCCCGCCTCTGATTCCCCGCCTCTGATACCCTGCCTCTGATAACTTTTACTGATTCCCTGCCTCAGATTCCCTGACTCCGATTCCCTGCCTCAGATTCCCTGCCTCAGATTCCCTGCATCAGATTCCCTACATCTGATTCCATGCCTCGGATTCCCCGCCTCTGATTCCCCGCCTCTGATTCCCCACCTCTGTCTCTACGCCTCTCCTTTGCCTGCACTCATTCCCCTCCACTCTTTCCATGCCTCTCTTTCCATCCCTCAATTTCAACAACACTTTTTGATCTGTTCCGTGTACCTCATTTTCAACATACAAGTTCCAACCACTATGTTTCGCCCATCTCTTTCGCCGCCTCTATTTATGCACCTATGTTTACCCGCTTCTGTTTACCCGCCTGTTTCCCCACATCTCTTTCCCCACCACTGATTCCACGCCTCTGATTCCCCGCCTCTCATTCCCCGCCTCTGATTCCCTGCCTCTGATTCACCGCCTCCATTTCCGCGCAACTTTCCTGGCCTACGTTTCCCCACATCTCTTTCCCCTCCTCTGATTCCACGCCTCTGATTCCCCGCCTCTGATTCCCCTCCTCTGATACCCCGACTCTGATTCCCCGCCTCTGATTCCCCGCCTCTGATTCCCCGCCTCTGATTCCCCGCCTCTGATTCCCCGCCTCTGATTCCCCGCCTCTGATTCCCCGCCTCTGATTCCCCGCCTCTGATGACCCGCATCTGATACCCCGCCTCTGATTCCCCGCCTCTGATACCCTGCCTCTGATAACTTTTACTGATTCCCTGCCTCAGATTCCCTGCCTCCGATTCCCTGCCTCAGATTCCCTGCCTCAGATTCCCTGCATCAGATTCCCTTCATCTGATTCCCTGCCTCTGATTCCCCGCCTCTGATTCCCCGCCTCTGATTCCCCACCTCTGTCTCTACGCCTCTCTTTTGCCTGCACTCATTCCCCTCCACTCTTTCCGTGCCTCTCTTTCCCTCCCTCAATTTCAACAACACTTTTTGATCTGTTCCGTGTACCTCATTTTCAACATACAAGTTCCAACCACTATGTTACGCCCATCCATTTCGCCGCCTCTATTTATGCACCTATGTTTACCCGCTTCTGTTTACCCGCCTGTTTCCCCGCCTCAGATTCTCTGCCTCAGATTCCCTGCATCAGATTCCCTTCATCTGATTCCCTGCCTCTGATTCCCTGCCTCTGATTCCCTGCCTCTGATTCCCCGCCTCTGATTCCCCACCTCTGATTCCCCCCTCTGATACCCCGCCTCTGATTCCCCGCCTCTGATTCCCAGCCTCTGATTCCCCGCGTCTGATTCCCTGCCTCTCTTTCCCTTCCTCTATTTCCGTGCCTCTTTCTCTGCATCTCGTTTCCCACATCTCATTTCCCCCTTCTGATAACCCTCATCAGATTCCCTGCCACAGATTCCCTGCCTCAGATTCCCTGCCTCAGATTCCCTGCATCAGATTCCCTTCATCTGATTCCCTGCCTCTGATTCCCCGCCTCTGATTCCCTGCCTCAGATTCCCTGCCTCTGATTCCCCACCTCTGATTCCCCGCCTCTGATTCCCTGCCTCTCTTTCCCTGCCTCTATTTCCGTGCCTCTTTCTCTGCATCTCGTTTCCCACATCTCATTTCCCCATTCTGATAACCCGCATCAGATTCCCTGCCACAGATTCCCTGCCTCAGATTCCCTGCCTCAGATTCCCTGCATCAGATTCCCTTCATCTGATTCCCTGCCTCTGATTCCCCGCCTCTGATTCCCCACCTCTGATTCCCTGCCACAGATTCCCTGCCTCTGATTCCCTGCCTCTGATTCCCTGCCTCTGATTTCCTGCATCTGATTGCCCGCCTCTGATTCTCCGCCTCTGATTCCCCGCCTCTGATTCCCCGCCTCTGATTCCCCGCCTCTTATTCCCCGCCTCTGATTCCCCGCCTCTGATTCCCTGCCTCTGATAACCTGCCTCTGATTCCCTGCCTCTGATTCCCTGCCTCTGTCCCCACCTCTGATTCCCCGCGTCCGATTCCGCACCCATGTTTCACCGCCTCTGTTGCTCTGCTTCTGATTTCCCGGCTCAGATTCACCGGCTCTGATTCCGCACCTCTGATTCCACGCCTCTCTTTCTGTGTCTCTGATTCCCCGCCTCTGATTCCACGCCTCTGATTACCCGCCTCTGATACCCTGCCTCTCTATCCCTGCCTCTATTTCCGTGCCTCTTTCTCTGCATCTCGTTTCCCACATCTCATTTCCCCCTTCTGATAACCCGCATCAGATTCCCTGCCACAGATTCCCTGTCTCAGATTCCCTGCCTCAGATTCCCTGCATCAGATTCCCTTCATCTGATTCCCTGCCTCTGATTCCCCGTGGCTGATTCCCTGCCTCTGATTCCCCGCCTCTGTTTACCCGCCTGTTTCCCCACATCTCTTTCCCCATCTCTGATTCCACGCCTCTGATTCCCCGCCTCTCATTCCCCGCCTCTCATTCCCTGCCTCTGATTCACCGCCTCCATTTCCGCGCAACTTTCCTGGCCTACATTTCCCCACATCCTTTCCCCTCCTCTGATTCCACGCCTCTGATTCGCCGCCTCGGATTGCCCGCCTCTGATTCCCTGCCTCAGATTCCCCGCCTCTGATTCCCCGCCTCTGATTCCCCGCCTCTGATTCCCCGCCTCTGATTCCCCGCCTCTGATTCCCTGCCTATCTTTCCCTGCCTCTATTTCCGTGCCTCTTTCTCTGCATCTCGTTTCCCACATCTCATTACCCCCTTCTGATAACCCGCATCAGTTTCCCTGCCTCAGATTCCCTGCATCAGATTCCCTTCATCTGCTTCCCTGCCTCTGATTCCCCGCCTCTGATTCCCCACCTCTGATTCCCTGCCTCAGATTCCCTGCCTCTGATTCCCTGCCTCTGATTCCCTGCCTCTGATTCCCTGCATCTGATTGCCGGCCTCTGATTCTCCGCCTCTGATTCCCCGCCTCTGATTCCCCACCTCTGATTCCTCGCTTCTGATTCCCCGCCTCTGATTTCCCGCCTCTAATTCCCCGCCTCTGATTCCCCGTCTCTGATTCCCCGCCTCTGATACCCCGCCTCTGATTCCCCGCATCTGATACCCCGCCTCTGATTCTCCGCCTCTGATACCCTGACTCTGATAACTTTTTACTGATTCCCTGCCTCAGATTCCCTGCCTCCGATTCCCTGCCTCAGATTCCCTGCCCCAGATTCCCTGCATCAGATTCCCTTCATCTGATTCCCTGCCTCTGATTCCCCGCCTCTGATTCCACGCCTCTGATTCCCCACCTCTGTCTCTACGCCTCTCTTTTGCCTGCACTCTTTCCCCTCCACTCTTTCCGTGCCTCTCTTTCCCTCCCTCAATTTCAACAACTCTGTTTGATCTGTTCTGTGTACATAATTTTCAACACACAAGTTCCAACCACTATGTTTCGCCCATCTCTTTCGCTGCCTCTATTTATGCAGCTATGTTTACCCGCTTCTGTTTACCCGCCTGTTTCCCCACATCTCTTTCCCCACCTCTGATTCCACACCTCTGATTCCCCGCCTCTGATTCCCCGCCTCTGATTCACCGCCTCCCTTTCCGCGCAACTTTCCTGGCCTACGTTTCCCCACATCTCTTTCCCCACCTCTGATTCCACGCCTCAGATTCGCTGCCTCTGATTTCCCGCCTCTGATTCCCTGCCTCTGATTCCCCGCCTCTGATTCCCCGCCTCTGATTCCCCCCTCTGATTCTCCGCCTCTGATTCCCCGCCTCTGATTCCCCACCTCTGATTCCCCGCCTCTGATTACCTGCATCTCTTTCCCTGCCTCTATTTCCGTGCCTCTTTCTCTGCATCTCGTTTCCCACATCTCATTTCCCCATTCTGATAACCCGCATCAGATTCCCTGCCACAGATTCCCTGCCTCAGATTCCCTGCCTCAGATTCCCTGCATCAGATTCCCTTCATCCGATTCCCTGCCTCTGATTCCCCGCCTCTGATTCCCTGCCTCTGATTTCCTGCATCTGATTGCCCGCCTCTGATTCTCCGCCTCTGATTCCCCGCCTCTGATTCCCCGCCTCTGATTCCCCGCCTCTGATTCCCCGCCTCCGATTCCCCGCCTCTGATTCCCTGCCTCTGATAACCTGCCTCTGATTCCCTGCCTCTGATTCCCTGTCTCTGAGTCCCCACCTCTGATTCCCCACGTCCGATTCCGCACCCATGTTTCACCGCCTCTGTTGCTCTGCTTCTGATTTCCCGGCTCAGATTCACCAGCACTGATTCCACACCTCTGATTCCACGCCTCTCTTTCTGTGTCTCTGATTCCCCGCCTCTGATTCCACACCTCTGATTACTCGCCTCTGATATCCTGCCTCTCTTTCCCTGCCTCTATTTCCGTGCCTCTTTCTCTGCATCTCGTTTCCCACATCTCATTTCCCCATTCTGATAACCCGCATCAGATTCCCTGCCACAGATTCCCTGCCTCAGATTCCCTGCCTCAGATTCCCTGCATCAGATTCCCTTCATCTGATTCCCTGCCTCTGATTCCCCGCCTCTGATTCCCCACCTCTGATTCCCTGCCTCAGATTCCCTGCCTCTGATTCCCTGCCTCTGATTCCCTGCCTCTGATTTCCTGCATCTGATTGCCCGGCTCTTATTCTCCACCTCTGATTCCCCGCCTCTGATTCCCCGCCTCTGATTCCCCGCCTCTGATTCCCCGCCTCTGATTCCCCGCCTCTGATTCCCTGCCTCTGATAACCTGCCTCTGATTCCCTGCCTCTGATTCCCTGCCTCTGAGTCCCCGCCTCTGATTCGCGCCTCTGATTCCCTGCCTCTGATAACCTGCCTCTGATTCCCTGCCTCTGATTCCCTGCCTCTGAGTCCCCACCTCTGATTCCCCGCGTCCGATTCCGCACCCATGTTTCACCGCCTCTGTTGCTCTGCTTCTGATTTCCCGGCTCAGATTCACCAGCACTGATTCCACACCTCTGATTCCACGCCTCTCTTTCTGTGTCCCTGATTCCCCGCCTCTGATTCCACGCCTCTGATGACTCGCCTCTGATACCCTGCCTCTCTTTCCCTGCCTCTATTTCCGTGCCTCTTTCTCTGCATCTCGTTTCCCACATCTCATTACCCCCTTCTGATAACCCGCATCAGTTTCCCTGCCACAGATTCCCTGCCTCAGAATCCCTGCCTCAGATTCCCTGCATCAGATTCCCTTCATCTGATTCCCTGCCTCTGATTCCCCGCTTCTGATTCCCCACCTCTGATTCCCTGCCTCAGATTCCCTGCCTCTGATTCCCTGCCTCTGATTCCCTGCCTCTGATTCCCTGCATCTGATTGCCGGCCTCTGATTCTCCGCCTCTGATTCCCTGCCTCTGATTCCCCACCTCTGATTCCTCGCTTCTGATTCCCCGCCTCTGATTTCCCGCCTCTAATTCCCCGCCTCTGATTCCCCGTCTCTGATTCCCCGCCTCTGATACCCCGCCTCTGATTCCCCGCATCTGATACCCCGCCTCTGATTCTCCGCCTCTGATACCCTGACTCTGATAACTTTTTACTGATTCCCTGCCTCAGATTCCCTGCCTCCGATTCCCTGCCTCAGATTCCCTGCCCCAGATTCCCTGCATCAGATTCCCTTCATCTGATTCCCTGCCTCTGATTCCCCGCCTCTGATTCCACGCCTCTGATTCCCCACCTCTGTCTCTACGCCTCTCTTTTGCCTGCACTCTTTCCCCTCCACTCTTTCCGTGCCTCTCTTTCCCTCCCTCAATTTCAACAACTCTGTTTGATCTGTTCTGTGTACATAATTTTCAACACACAAGTTCCAACCACTATGTTTCGCCCATCTCTTTCGCTGCCTCTATTTATGCAGCTATGTTTACCCGCTTCTGTTTACCCGCCTGTTTCCCCACATCTCTTTCCCCACCTCTGATTCCACACCTCTGATTCCCCGCCTCTGATTCCCCGCCTCTGATTCACCGCCTCCCTTTCCGCGCAACTTTCCTGGCCTACGTTTCCCCACATCTCTTTCCCCACCTCTGATTCCACGCCTCAGATTCGCTGCCTCTGATTTCCCGCCTCTGATTCCCTGCCTCTGATTCCCCGCCTCTGATTCCCCGCCTCTGATTCCCCCCTCTGATTCTCCGCCTCTGATTCCCCGCCTCTGATTCCCCACCTCTGATTCCCCGCCTCTGATTCCCTGCATCTCTTTCCCTGCCTCTATTTCCGTGCCTCTTTCTCTGCATCTCGTTTCCCACATCTCATTTCCCCATTCTGATAACCCGCATCAGATTCCCTGCCACAGATTCCCTGCCTCAGATTCCCTGCCTCAGATTCCCTGCATCAGATTCCCTTCATCCGATTCCCTGCCTCTGATTCCCCGCCTCTGATTCCCCACCTCTGATTCCCTGCCTCAGATTCCCTGCCTCTGATTCCCTGCCTCTGATTCCCTGCCTCTGATTTCCTGCATCTGATTGCCCGCCTCTGATTCTCCGCCTCTGATTCCCCGCCTCTGATTCCCCGCCTCTGATTCCCCGCCTCTGATTCCCCGCCTCTGATTCCCCGCCTCTGATTCCCTGCCTCTGATAACCGGCCTCTGATTCCCTGCCTCTGATTCCCTGTCTCTGAGTCCCCACCTCTGATTCCCCGCGTCCGATTCCGCACCCATGTTTCACCGCCTCTGTTGCTCTGCTTCTGATTTCCCAGCTCAGATTCACCAGCACTGATTCCGCACCTCTGATTCCACGCCTCTCTTTCTGTGTCTATGATTCCCCGCCTCTGATTCCACACCTCTGATTACTCGCCTCTGATATCCTGCCTCTCTTTCCCTGCCTCTATTTCCGTGCCTCTTTCTCTGCATCTCGTTTCCCACATCTCATTTCCCCATTCTGATAACCCGCATCAGATTCCCTGCCACAGATTCCCTGCCTCAGATTCCCTGCCTCAGATTCCCTGCATCAGATTCCCTTCATCTGATTCCCTGACTCTGATTCCCCGCCTCTGATTCCCCACCTCTGATTCCCTGCCTCAGATTCCCTGCCTCTGATTCCCTGCCTCTGATTCCCTGCCTCTGATTTCCTGCATCTGATTGCCCGGCTCTTATTCTCCACCTCTGATTCCCCGCCTCTGATTCCCCGCCTCTGATTCCCCGCCTCTGATTCCCCGCCTCTGATTCCCCGCCTCTGATTCCCTGCCTCTGATAACCTGCCTCTGATTCCCTGCCTCTGATTCCCTGCCTCTGAGTCCCCGCCTCTGATTCGCGCCTCTGATTCCCTGCCTCTGATAACCTGCCTCTGATTCCCTGCCTCTGATTCCCTGCCTCTGAGTCCCCACCTCTGATTCCCCGCGTCCGATTCCGCACCCATGTTTCACCGCCTCTGTTGCTCTGCTTCTGATTTCCCGGCTCAGATTCACCAGCACTGATTCCACACCTCTGATTCCACGCCTCTCTTTCTGTGTCCCTGATTCCCCGCCTCTGATTCCACGCCTCTGATGACTCGCCTCTGATACCCTGCCTCTCTTTCCTTGCCTCTATTTCCGTGCCTCTTTCTCTGCATCTCGTTTCCCACATCTCATTTCCCCCTTCAGATAACCCGCATCAGATTCCCTGCCACAGATTCCCTGCCTCAGATTCCCTGCCTCAGATTCCGTGCATCAGATTCCCTTCATCTGATTCCCTGCATTTGATTGCCCGCCTCTAATTCCCTGCCTCTGATTTCCCGCCTCTGGTGCCCCACCTCTGATTCCCCACTTCTGATTCCCCGCCTCTGAATCCCCGCCTCTGATTCCACGCCTCTGATTCCCCGCCTCTGATTCCCCGCCTCTGATTCCCCGCCTCTGATTCCCCTCCTCAGATACCCCGACTCTGATTCCCCGCCTCTGATTCCCCGCCTCTGATTCCCCGACTCTGATTCCCAGCCCCTGATTCCCCGCCTCTGATTCCCCGCCTCTGATTCCCCGCCTCTGATTCCCCGCCTCTGATTCCCCGCCTCTGATTCCCCGCCTATGTTTACCTGCCTCTGTTTACCCGCCTGTTTCCCCGCATCTGATTCCCCACCTCAGATTCCCTACCTCAGATTCACTGCCTCTGATTCCCTGCCTCTGATTCCCTGCCTCTGATTCCCTGCATCTGATTGCCCGCCTCTGAATCTCCGCCTCTGATTCCGCGCCTCTGATTCCCCACCTCCGATTCCCCGCTTCTGATTCCCCGCCTCTGATTCCCCGCCTCTGATTCCCCGCCTCTGATTCCCCACCTCTGATTCCCCACCTCTGATTCACTCCCTCCCTTTCCGCTCAACTTTCCTGGCCTATGTTTCCCCACATATCTTTCCCCGCCTCTGATACCCCGCCTCTGACTGCCCGCCTCTGATTTCCCGCCTCTGATGACCCGCATCTGATACCCCGCCTCTGATTCCCCGCCTCTGATACCCTGCCTCTGATAACTTTTACTGATTCCCTGCCTCAGATTCCCTGACTCCGATTCCCTGCCTCAGATTCCCTGCCTCAGATTCCCTGCATCAGATTCCCTTCATCTGATTCCATGCCTCGGATTCCCCGCCTCTGATTCCCCGCCTCTGATTCCCCACCTCTGTCTCTACGCCTCTCCTTTGCCTGCACTCATTCCCCTCCACTCTTTCCATGCCTCTCTTTCCATCCCTCAATTTCAACAACACTTTTTGATCTGTTCCGTGTACCTCATTTTCAACATACAAGTTCCAACCACTATGTTTCGCCCATCTCTTTCGCCGCCTCTATTTATGCACCTATGTTTACCCGCTTCTGTTTACCCGCCTGTTTCCCCACATCTCTTTCCCCACCTCTGATTCCACGCCTCTGATTACCCGCCTCTCATTCCCCGCCTCTGATTCCCTGCCTCTGATTCACCGCCTCCATTTCCGCGCAACTTTCCTGGCCTACGTTTCCCCACATCTCTTTCCCCTCCTCTGATTCCACGCCTCTGATTCGCTGCCTCTGATTGCCCGCCTCTGATTCCCTGCCTCAGATTCCCCGCCTCTGATTCCCCGCCTCTGATTCCCCGCCTCTGATTTCCCGCCTCTGATGACCCGCATCTGATACCCCGCCTCTGATTCCCCGCCTCTGATACCCTGCCTCTGATAACTTTTACTGATTCCCTGCCTCAGATTCCCTGACTCCGATTCCCTGCCTCAGATTCCCTGCCTCAGATTCCCTGCATCAGATTCCCTTCATCTGATTCCATGCCTCGGATTCCCCGCCTCTGATTCCCCGCCTCTGATTCCCCACCTCTGTCTCTACGCCTCTCCTTTGCCTGCACTCATTCCCCTCCACTCTTTCCATGCCTCTCTTTCCATCCCTCAATTTCAACAACACTTTTTGATCTGTTCCGTGTACCTCATTTTCAACATACAAGTTCCAACCACTATGTTTCGCCCACCTCTTTCGCCGCCTCTATTTATGCACCTATGTTTACCCGCTTCTGTTTACCCGCCTGTTTCCCCACATCTCTTTCCCCACCACTGATTCCACGCCTCTGATTCCCCGCCTCTCATTCCCCGCCTCTGATTCCCTGCCTCTGATTCACCGCCTCCATTTCCGCGCAACTTTCCTGGCCTACGTTTCCCCACATCTCTTTCCCCTCCTCTGATTCCACGCCTCTGATTCGCCGCCTCTGATTGCCCGCCTCTGATTCCCTGCCTCAGATTCCCCGCCTCTGATTCCCCGCCTCTGATTCCCCGCCTCTGATTCCCCGCCTCTGATATCCCGCCTCTGATTCCCTGCCTATCTTTCCCTGCCTCTATTTCCGTGCCTCTTTCTCTGCATCTCATTTCCCACATCTCATTACCCCCTTCTGATAACCCGCATCAGTTTACCATCCACAGATTCCCTGCCTCAGATTCCCTGCCTCAGATTCCCTGCATCAGATTCCCTTCATCTGATTCCCTGCCTCTGATTCCCCGCCTCTGATTCCCCACCTCTGATTCCCTGCCTCAGATTCCCTGGCTCTGATTCCCTGCGTCTGATTCCCTGCCTCTGATTCCCTGCATCTGATTGCCGGCCTCTGATTCTCCGCCTCTGATTCCCCGCCTCTGATTCCCCACCTCTGATTCCCCACTTCTGATTCCCCGCCTCTGATTCCCCGCCTCTGATTCCCCGCCTCTGATTCACCGCCTCTGATTCCCCGCCTCTGATTCCCCGCCTCTGATTCCCCACTTCTGATTGCCCGCCTCTGATTCCACGCCTCTGATTCCCCGCCTCTGATTCCCCACCTCTGATTCCCCACTTCTGATTCCCCACCTCTGATTCCCCGCCTCTGATTCCACGCCTCTGATTCCCCACCTCTGATTCCCTACTTCTGATTCCCCACCTCTGATTATCCGCCTCTGATACCCTGCCTCTGATAACTTTTTACTGATTCCCTGCTTCAGATTCCCTGCCTCCGATTTCCTGCCTCAGATTCCCTGCCTCAGATTCCCTGCATCAGATTCCCTTCATCTGATTCCCCGCCTCTGATTCCACGCCTCTGATTCCCCACCTCTGATTCCCTACTTCTGATTCCCCACCTCTGATTCTCCGCCTCTGATACCCTGCCTCTGATAACTTTTTACTGATTCCCTGCTTCAGATTCCCTGCCTCCGATTCCCTGCCTCTGATTCCCTGCCTCTGATAACCTGCCTCTGATTCCCTGCCTCTGATTCCCTGCCTCTGAGTCCCCACCTCTGATTCCCCGCGTCCGATTCCGCACCCATGTTTCACCGCCTCTGTTGCTCTGCTTCTGATTTCCCTCCTCAGATACCCCGACTCTGATTCCCCGCCTCTGATTCCCCGCCTCTGATTCCCCGCCTCTGATTCCCCGCCTCTGATTCCCCGCCTCTGATTCCCCGCCTCTGATTCCCCGCCTCTGATTCCCCGCCTCTGATTCCCCGCCTATGTTTACCTGCCTCTGTTTACCCGCCTGTTTCCCCGCATCTGATTCCCCACCTCAGATTCCCTACCTCAGATTCACTGCCTCTGATTCCCTGCCTCTGATTCCCTGCCTCTGATTCCCTGCATCTGTTTGCCCGCCTCTGAATCTCCGCCTCTGATTCCCCGCCTCTGATTCCCCACCTCCGATTCCCCGCTTCTGATTCCCCGCCTCTGATTCCCCGCCTCTGATTCCCCGCCTCTGATTCCCCACCTCTGATTCCCCACCTCTGATTCACTCCCTCCCTTTCCGCTCAACTTTCCTGGCCTATGTTTCCCCACATATCTTTCCCCGCCTCTGATACCCCGCCTCTGAATGCCCGCCTCTGATTTCCCGCCTCTGATGACCCGCATCTGATACCCCGCCTCTGATTCCCCGCCTCTGATACCCTGCCTCTGATAACTTTTACTGATTCCCTGCCTCAGATTCCCTGCCTCCGATTCCCTGCCTCAGATTCCCTGCCTCAGATTCCCTGCATCAGATTCCCTTCATCTGATTCCATGCCTCGGATTCCCCGCCTCTGATTCCCCGCCTCTGATTCCCCACCTCTGTCTCTACGCCTCTCCTTTGCCTGCACTCATTCCCCTCCACTCTTTCCATGCCTCTCTTTCCATCCCTCAATTTCAACAACACTTTTTGATCTGTTCCGTGTACCTCATTTTCAACATACAAGTTCCAACCACTATGTTTCGCCCATCTCTTTCGCCGCCTCTATTTATGCACCTATGTTTACCCGCTACTGTTTACCCGCCTGTTTCCCCACATCTCTTTCCCCACCTCTGATTCCACGCCTCTGATTCCCCGCCTCTCATTCCCCGCCTCTGATTCCCTGCCTCTGATTCACCGCCTCCATTTCCGCGCAACTTTCCTGGCCTACGTTTCCCCACATCTCTTTCCCCTCCTCTGATTCCACGCCTCTGATTCGCCGCCTCTGATTGCCCGCCTCTGATTCCCTGCCTCAGATTCCCCGCCTCTGATTCCCCGCCTCTGATTCCCCGCCTCTGATTTCCCGCCTCTGATGACCCGCATCTGATACCCCGCCTCTGATTCCCCGCCTCTGATACCCTGCCTCTGATAACTTTTACTGATTCCCTGCCTCAGATTCCCTGACTCCGATTCCCTGCCTCAGATTCCCTGCCTCAGATTCCCTGCATCAGATTCCCTTCATCTGATTCCATGCCTCGGATTCCCCGCCTCTGATTCCCCGCCTCTGATTCCCCACCTCTGTCTCTACGCCTCTCCTTTGCCTGCACTCATTCCCCTCCACTCTTTCCATGCCTCTCTTTCCATCCCTAAATTTCAACAACACTTTTTGATCTGTTCCGTGTACCTCATTTTCAACATACAAGTTCCAACCACTATGTTTCGCCCATCTCTTTCGCCGCCTCTATTTATGCACATATGTTTACCCGCTTCTGTTTACCCGCCTGTTTCCCCACATCTCTTTCCCCACCACTGATTCCACGCCTCTGATTCCCCGCCTCTCATTCCCCGCCTCTGATTCCCTGCCTCTGATTCACCGCCTCCATTTCTTCGCAACTTTCCTGGCCTACGTTTCCCCACATCTCTTTCCCCTCCTCTGATTCCACGCCTCTGATTCGCCGCCTCTGATTGCCCGCCTCTGATTCCCTGCCTCAGATTCCCCGCCTCTGATTCCCCGCCTCTGATTCCCCGC
Organism: Narcine bancroftii; assembly: GCF_036971445.1. Lineage (NCBI taxonomy): Eukaryota > Metazoa > Chordata > Chondrichthyes > Torpediniformes > Narcinidae > Narcine > Narcine bancroftii. The sequence continues at coordinate 3,103,002 of NW_027211890.1, read as the reverse complement.
CTCTGATTCCCCGCCTCTGATTCCCCGCCTCTGATTCCCTGCCTATCTTTCCCTGCCTCTATTTCCGTGCCTCTTTCTCTGCATCTCGTTTCCCACATCTCATTACCCCCTTCTGATAACCCGCATCAGTTTCCCTGCCACAGATTCCCTGCCTCAGATTCCCTGCCTCAGATTCCCTGCATCAGATTCCCTTCATCTGATTCCCTGCCTCTGATTCCCCGCCTCTGATTCCCCACCTCTGATTCCCTGCCTCAGATTCCCTGCCTCTGATTCCCTGCGTCTGATTCCCTGCCTCTGATTCCCTGCATCTGATTGCCGGCCTCTGATTCTCCGCCTCTGATTCCCCGCCTCTGATTCCCCGCCTCTGATTCCCCACCTCTGATTCCCTGCCTCAGATTCCCTGCCTCTGATTCCCTGCCTCTGATTCCCTGCCTCTGATTTCCTGCATCTGATTGCCCGCCTCTGATTCTCCGCCTCTGATTCCCCGCCTCTGATTCCCCGCCTCTGATTCCCCGCCTCTGATTCCCCGCCTCTGATTCCCCGCCTCTGTTTCCCTGCCTCTGATAACCTGCCTCTGATTCCCTGCCTCTGATTCCCTGTCTCTGAGTCCCCACCTCTGATTCCCCGCGTCCGATTCCACACCCATGTTTCACCGCCTCTGTTGCTCTGCTTCTGATTTCCTGGCTCAGATTCACCAGCACTGATTCTGCACCTCTGATTCCACGCCTCTCTTTCTGTGTCTCTGATTCCCCGCCTCTGATTCCACACCTCTGATTACTCGCCTCTGATATCCTGCCTCTCTTTCCCTGCCTCTATTTCCGTGCCTCTTTCTCTGCATCTCGTTTCCCACATCTCATTTCCCCATTCTGATAACCCGCATCAGATTCCCTGCCACAGATTCCCTGCCTCAGATTCCCTGCCTCAGATTCCCTGCATCAGATTCCCTTCATCTGATTCCCTGCCTCTGATTCCCCGCCTCTGATTCCCCACCTCTGATTCCCTGCCTCAGATTCCCTGCCTCTGATTCCCTGCCTCTGATTCCCTGCCTCTGATTTCCTGCATCTGATTGCCCGGCTCTTATTCTCCACCTCTGATTCCCCGCCTCTGATTCCCCGCCTCTGATTCCCCGCCTCTGATTCCCCGCCTCTGATTCCCCACCTCTGATTCCCTGCCTCTTATAACCTGCCTCTGATTCCCTGCCTCTGATTCCCTGCCTCTGAGTCCCCGCCTCTGATTCGCGCCTCTGATTCCCTGCCTCTGATAACCTGCCTCTGATTCCCTGCCTCTGATTTTACTGCCTCTGAGTCCCCACCTCTGATTCCCCGCGTCCGATTCCGCACCCATGTTTCACCGCCTCTGTTGCTCTGCTTCTGATTTCCCGGCTCAGATTCACTAGCACTGATTCCACACCTCTGATTCCACGCCTCTCTATCTGTGTTCCTGATTCCCCGCCTCTGATTCCACGCCTCTGATGACTCGCCTCTGATACCCTGCCTCTCTTTCCCTGCCTCTATTTCCGTGCCTCTTTCTCTGCATCTCGTTTCCCACATCTCATTTCCCCCTTCAGATAACCCGCATCAGATTCCCTGCCACAGATTCCCTGCCTCAGATTCCCTGCCTCAGATTCCGTGCATCAGATTCCATTCATCTGATTCCCTGCATTTGATTGCCCGCCTCTAATTCCCTGCCTCTGATTTCCCGCCTCTGGTGCCCCACCTCTGATTCTCCACTTCTGATTCCCCGCATCTGAATCCCCGCCTCTGATTCCACGCCTCAGATTCCCCGCCTCTGACTCCCCGCCTCTGATTCCCCGCCTCTGATTCCCCTCCTCAGATACCCCGACTCTGATTCCCCGCCTCTGATTCCCCGCCTCTGATTCCCCGCCTCTGATTCCCCGCCTCTGATTCCCCGCCTCTGATTCCCCGCCTCTGATTCCCCGCCTCTGATTCCCCGCCTCTGATTCCCCGCCTCTGATTCCCCGCCTATGTTTACCTGCCTCTGTTTACCCGCCTGTTTCGCCGCATCTGATTCCCCACCTCAGATTCCCTACCTCAGATTCACTGCCTCTGATTCCCTGCCTCTGATTCCCTGCCTCTGATTCCCTGCATCTGATTGCCCGCCTCTGAATCTCCGCCTCTGATTCCCCGCCTCTGATTCCCCACCTCCGATTCCCCGCTTCTGATTCCCCGCCTCTGATTCCCCGCCTCTGATTCCCCGCCCCTGATTCCCCACCTCTGATTCCCCACCTCTGATTCACTCCCTCCCTTTCCGCTCAACTTTCCTGGCCTATGTTTCCCCACATATCTTTCCCCGCCTCTGATACCCCGCCTCTGACTGCCCGCCTCTGATTTCCCGCCTCTGATGACCCGCATCTGATACCCCGCCTCTGATTCCCCGCCTCTGATACCCTGCCTCTGATAACTTTTACTGATTCCCTGCCTCAGATTCACTGACTCCGATTCCCTGCCTCAGATTCCCTGCCTCAGATTCCCTGCATCAGATTCCCTTCATCTGATTCCATGCCTCGGATTCCCCGCCTCTGATTCCCCGCCTCTGATTCCCCACCTCTGTCTCTACGCCTCTCCTTTGCCTGCACTCATTCCCCTCCACTCTTTCCATGCCTCTCTTTCCATCCCTCAATTTCAACAACACTTTTTGATCTGTTCCGTGTACCTCATTTTCAACATACAAGTTCCAACCACTATGTTTCGCCCATCTCTTTCGCCGTCTCTATTTATGCACCTATGTTTACCCGCTTCTGTTTACCCGCCTGTTTCCCCACATCTCTTTCCCCACCTCTGATTCCACGCCTCTGATACCCCGCCTCTCATTCCCCGCCTCTGATTCCCTGCCTCTGATTCACCGCCTCCATTTCCGCGCAACTTTCCTGGCCTACGTTTCCCCACATCTCTTTCCCCTCCTCTGATTCCACGCCTATGATTCGCCGCCTCTGATTGCCCGCCTCTGATTCCCTGCCTCAGATTCCCCGCCTCTGATTCCCCGCCTCTGATTCCCCGCCTCTGATTTCCCGCCTCTGATGACCCGCATCTGATACCCTGCCTCTGATTCCCCGCCTCTGATACCCTGCCTCTGATAACTTTTACTGATTCCCTGCCTCAGATTCCCTGACTCCGATTCCCTGCCTCAGATTCCCTGCCTCAGATTCCCTGCATCAGATTCCCTTCATCTGATTCCATGCCTCGGATTCCCCGCCTCTGATTCCCCGCCTCTGATTCCCCACCTCTGTCTCTACGCCTCTCCTTTGCCTGCACTCATTCCCCTCCACTCTTTCTATGCCTCTCTTTCCATCCCTCAATTTCAACAACACTTTTTGATCTGTTCCGTGTACCTCATTTTCAACATACAAGTTCCAACCACTATGTTTCGCCCATCTCTTTCGCCGCCTCTATTTATGCACCTATGTTTACCCGCTTCTGTTTACCCGCCTGTTTCCCCACATCTCTTTCACCACCACTGATTCCACGCCTCTGATTCCCCGCCTCTCATTCCCCGCCTCTGATTCACTGCCTCTGATTCACCGCCTCCATTTCCGCGCAACTTTCCTGGCCTACGTTTCCCCACATCTCTTTCCCCTCCTCTGATTCCACGCCTCTGATTCGCCGCCTCTGATTCCCCGCCTCTGATTCCCCGCCTCTGATTCCCTGCCTATCATTCCCTGCCTCTATTTCCGTGCCTCTTTCTCTGCATCTCGTTTCCCACATCTCATTACCCCCTTCTGATAACCCGCATCAGTTTCCCTGCCACAGATTCCCTGCCTCAGATTCCCTGCCTCAGATTCCCTGCATCAGATTCCCTTCATCTGATTCCCTGCCTCTGATTCCCCGCCTCTGATTCCCCACCTCTGATTCCCTGCCTCAGATTCCCTGCCTCTGATTCCCTGCCTCTGATTCCCTGCCTCTGATTCCCTGCATCTGATTGCCGGCCTCTGATTCTCCTCCTCTGATTCCCCGCCTCTGATTCCCCACCTCTGATTCCCCACTTCTGATTCCCCGCCTCTGATTCCCCGCCTCTGATTCCCCGCCTCTGATTCACCGCCTCTGATTCCCCGCCTCTGATTCCCCGCCTCTGATTCCCCACTTCTGATTGCCCGCCTCTGATTCCACGCCTCTGATTCCCCGCCTCTGATTCCCCACCTCTGATTCCCCACTTCTGATTCCCCACCTCTGATTCCCCGCCTCTGATTCCACGCCTCTGATTCCCCACCTCTGATTCCCTACTTCTGATTCCCCACCTCTGATTCTCCGCCTCTGATACCCTGCCTCTGATAACTTTTTACTGATTCCCTGCTTCAGATTCCCTGCCTCCGATTTCCTGCCTCAGATTCCCTGCCTCATATTCCCTGCATCAGATTCCCTTCATCTGATTCCCCGCCTCTGATTCCACGCCTCTGATTCCCCACCTCTGATTCCCTACTTCTGATTCCCCACCTCTGATTCTCCGCCTCTGATACCCTGCCTCTGATAACTTTTTACTGATTCCCTGCTTCAGATTCCCTGCCTCCGATTCCCTGCCTCTGATTCCCTGCCTCTGATAACCTGCCTCTGATTCCCTGCCTCTGATTCCCTGCGTCTGAGTCCCCGCCTCTGATTCCCCGCCTCTGATTCCCCGCCTCTGATTCCCCGCCTATGTTTACCTGCCTCTGTTTACCCGCCTGTTTCCCCGCATCTGATTCCCAACCTCAGATTCCCTACCTCAGATTCACTGCCTCTGATTCCCTGCCTCTGATTCCCTGCCTCTGATTCCCTGCATCTGATTGCCCGCCTCTGAATCTCCGCCTCTGATTCCCCGCCTCTGATTCCCCACCTCCGATTCCCCGCTTCTGATTCCCCGCCTCTGATTCCCCGCCTCTGATTCCCCGCCTCTGATTCCCCACCTCTGATTCCCCACCTCTGATTCACTCCCTCCCTTTCCGCTCAACTTTCCTGGCCTATGTTTCCCCACATATCTTTCCCCGCCTCTGATACCCCGCCTCTGAATGCCCGCCTCTGATTTCCCGCCTCTGATGACCCGCATCTGATACCCCACCTCTGATTCCCCGCCTCTGATACCCTGCCTCTGATAACTTTTACTGATTCCCTGCCTCAGATTCCCTGCCTCCGATTCCCTGCCTCAGATTCCCTGCCTCAGATTCCCTGCATCAGATTCCCTTCATCTGATTCCATGCCTCGGATTCCCCGCCTCTGATTCCCCGCCTCTGATTCCCCACCTCTGTCTCTACGCCTCTCCTTTGCCTGCACTCATTCCCCTCCACTCTTTCCATGCCTCTCTTTCCATCCCTCAATTTCAACAACACTTTTTGATCTGTTCCGTGTGCCTCATTTTCAACATACAAGTTCCAACCACTATGTTTCGCCCATCTCTTTCGCCGCCTCTATTTATGCACCTATGTTTACCCGCTTCTGTTTACCCGCCTGTTTCCCCACATCTCTTTCCCCACCTCTGATTCCACGCCTCTGATTCCCTGCCTCTCATTACCCGCCTCTGATTCCCTGCCTCTGATTCACCGCCTCCATTTCCGCGCAACTTTCCTGGCCTACGTTTCCCCACATCTCTTTCCCCTCCTCTGATTCCACGCCTCTGATTCGCCGCCTCTGATTGCCCGCCTCTGATTCCCTGCCTCAGATTCCCCGCCTCTGATTCCCCACCTCTGATTCCCCGCCTCTGATTTCCCGCCTCTGATGACCCGCATCTGATACCCCGCCTCTGATTCCCCGCCTCTGATACCCTGCCTCTGATAACTTTTACTGATTCCCTGCCTCAGATTCCCTGACTCCGATTCCCTGCCTCAGATTCCCTGCCTCAGATTCCCTGCATCAGATTCCCTTCATCTGATTCCATGCCTCGGATTCCCCGCCTCTGATTCCCCGCCTCTGATTCCCCACCTCTGTCTCTACGCCTCTCCTTTGCCTGCACTCATTCCCCTCCACTCTTTCCATGCCTCTCTTTCCATCCCTAAATTTCAACAACACTTTTTGATCTGTTCCGTGTACCTCATTTTCAACATACAAGTTCCAACCACTATGTTTCGCCCATCTCTTTCGCCGCCTCTATTTATGCACCTATGTTTACCCGCTTCTGTTTACCCGCCTGTTTCCCCACATCTCTTTCCCCACCACTGATTCCACGCCTCTGATTCCCCGCCTCTCATTCCCCGCCTCTGATTCCCTGCCTCTGATTCACCGCCTCCATTTCCGCACAACTTTCCTGGCCTACGTTTCCCCACATCTCTTTCCCCTCCTCTGATTCCACGCCTCTGATTCGCCGCCTCTGATTGCCCGCCTCTGATTCCCTGCCTCAGATTCCCCGCCTCTGATTCCCCGCCTCTGATTCCCCGCCTCTGATTCCCCGCCTCTGATTCCCCGCCTCTGATTCCCTGCCTATCTTTCCCTGCCTCTATTTCCGTGCCTCTTTCTCTGCATCTCGTTTCCCACATCTCATTACCCCCTTCTGATAACCCGCATCAGTTTCCCTGCCACAGATTCCCTGCCTCAGATTCCCTGCCTCAGATTCCCTGCATCAGATTCCCTTCATCTGATTCCCTGCCTCAGATTCCCCGCCTCTGATTCCCCACCTCTGATTCCCTGCCTCAGATTCCCTGCTTCTGATTCCCTGCCTCTGATTCCCTGCATCTGATTGCCGGCCTCTGATTCTCCGCCTCTGATTCCCCGCCTCTGATTCCCCACCTCTGATTCCCCGCCTCTGATTCCCCGCCTCTGATTCCCCGCCTCTGATTCCCCGCATCTGATTCACCGCCTCTGATTCCCCGCCTCTGATTCCCCGCCTCTGATTCCCCACTTCTGATTGCCCGCCTCTGATTCCACGCCTCTGATTCCCCGCCTCTGATTCCCCACCTCTGATTCCCCACTTCTGATTCCCCACCTCTGATTCCCCGCCTCTGATTCCACGCCTCTGATTCCCCACCTCTGATTCCCTACTTCTGATTCCCCACCTCTGATTCTCCGCCTCTGATACCCTGCCTCTGATAACTTTTTACTGATTCCCTGCTTCAGATTCCCTGCCTCCGATTTCCTGCCTCAGATTCCCTGCCTCAGATTCCCTGCATCAGATTCCCTTCATCTGATTCCCCGCCTCTGATTCCACGCCTCTGATTCCCCACCTCTGATTCCCTACTTCTGATTCCCCACCTCTGATTCTCCGCATCTGATACCCTGCCTCTGATAACTTTTTACTGATTCCCTGCTTCAGATTCCCTGCCTCCGATTCCCTGCCTCTGATTCCCTGCCTCTGATAACCTGCCTCTGATTCCCTGCCTCTGATTCCCTGCCTCTGAGTCCCCACCTCTGATTCCCCGCGTCCGATTCCGCACCCATGTTTCACCGCCTCTGTTGCTCTGCTTCTGATTTCCCTCCTCAGATACCCCGACTCTGATTCCCCGCCTCTGATTCCCCGCCTCTGATTCCCCGCCTCTGATTCCCCGCCTCTGATTCCCCGCCTCTGATTCCTCGCCTCTGATTCCCCGCCTCTGATTCCCCGCCTCTGATTCCCCGCCTATGTTTACCTGCCTCTGTTTACCCGCCTGTTTCCCCGCATCTGATTCCCCACCTCAGATTCCCTACCTCAGATTCACTGCCTCTGATTCCCTGCCTCTGATTCCCTGCCTCTGATTCCCTGCATCTGATTGCCCGCCTCTGAATCTCCGCCTCTGATTCCCCGCCTCTGATTCCCCACCTCCGATTCCCCGCTTCTGATTCCCCGCCTCTGATTCCCCGCCTCTGATTCCCCGCCTCTGATTCCCCACCTCTGATTCCCCACCTCTGATTCACTCCCTCCCTTTCCGCTCAACTTTCCTGGCCTATGTTTCCCCACATATCTTTCCCCGCCTCTGATACCCCGCCTCTGAATCTCCGCCTCTGATTCCCTGCCTCAGATTCCCTGCCTCAGATTCCCTGCATCACATTCCCTTCATCTGATTCCATGCCTCGGATTCCCCGCCTCTGATTCCCCGCCTCTGATTCCCCACCTCTGTCTCTACGCCTCTCCTTTGCCTGCACTCATTCCCCTCCACTCTTTCCATGCCTCTCTTTCCATCCCTCAATTTCAACAACACTTTTTGATCTGTTCCGTGTACCTCATTTTCAACATACAAGTTCCAACCACTATGTTTCGTCCATCTCTTTCGCCGCCTCTATTTATGCACCTATGTTTACCCGCTTCTGTTTACCCGCCTGTTTCCCCACATCTCTTTCCCCACCACTGATTCCACGCCTCTGATTCCCCGCCTCTCATTCCCCGCCTCTGATTCCCTGCCTCTGATTCACCGACTCCATTTCCGCGCAACTTTCCTGGCCTACGTTTCCCCACATCTCTTTCCCCTCCTCTGATTCCACGCCTCTGATTCGCTGCCTCTGATTGCCCGCCTCTGATTCCCTGCCTCAGATTCCCCGCCTCTGATTCCCCGCCTCTGATTCCCCGCCTCTGATTCCCCGCCTCTGATTCCCCGCCTCTGATTCCCTGCCTATCTTTCCCTGCCTCTATTTCCGTGCCTCTTTCTCTGCATCTCGTTTCCCACATCTCATTACCCCCTTCTGATAACCCGCATCAGTTTCCCTGCCACAGATTCCCTGCCTCAGATTCCCTGCCTCAGATTCCCTGCATCAGATTCCCTTCATCTGATTCCCTGCCTCTGATTCCCCGCCTCTGATTCCCCACCTCTGATTCCCTGCCTCAGATTCCCTGCCTCTGATTCCCTGCCTCTGATTCCCTGCCTCTGATTCCCTGCATCTGATTGCCGGCCTCTGATTCTCCGCCTCTGATTCCCCGCCTCTGATTCCCCACCTCTGATTCCCCACTTCTGATTCCCCGCCTCTGATTCCCCGCCTCTGATTCCCCGCCTCTGATTCCCCGCCTCTGATTCCCCGCCTCTGATTCCCCGCCTCTGATTCCCCACTTCTGATTGCCCGCCTCTGATTCCACGCCTCTGATTCCCCGCCTCTGATTCCCCACCTCTGATTCCCCACTTCTGATTCTCCACCTCTGATTCCCCGCCTCTGATTCCACGCCTCTGATTCCCCACCTCTGATTCCCTACTTCTGATTCCCCACCTCTGATTCTCCGCCTCTGATACCCTGCCTCTGATAACTTTTTACTGATTCCCTGCTTCAGATTCCCTGCCTCCGATTTCCTGCCTCAGATTCCCTGCCTCAGATTCCCTGCATCAGATTCCCTTCATCTGATTCCCTGCCTCTGATTCCCTGCCTCTGATAACCTGCCTCTGATTCCCTGCCTCTGATTCCCTGCCTCTGAGTCCCCACCTCTGATTCCCCGCGTCCGATTCCGCACCCATGTTTCACCGCCTCTGTTGCTCTGCTTCTGATTTCCCTCCTCAGATACCCCGACTCTGATTCCCCGCCTCTGATTCCCCGCCTCTGATTCCCCGCCTCTGATTCCCCGCCTCTGATTCCCCGCCTCTGATTCCCCGCCTCTGATTCCCCGCCTCTGATTCCCCGCCTCTGATTCCCCGCCTATGTTTACCTGCCTCTGTTTACCCGCCTGTTTCCCCGCATTGATTCCCCACCTCAGATTCCCTACCTCAGATTCACTGCCTCTGATTCCCTGCCTCTGATTCCCTGCCTCTGATTCCCTGCATCTGATTGCCCGCCTCTGAATCTCCGCCTCTGATTCCCCGCCTCTGATTCCCCACCTCCGATTCCCCGCTTCTGATTCCCCGCCTCTGATTCCCCGCCTCTGATTCCCCGCCTCTGATTCCCCACCTCTGATTCCCCACCTCTGATTCACTCCCTCCCTTTCCGCTCAACTTTCCTGGCCTATGTTTCCCCACATATCTTTCCCCGCCTCTGATACCCCGCCTCTGAATGCCCGCCTCTGATTTCCCGCCTCTGATGACCCGCATCTGATACCCCGCCTCTGATTCCCCGCCTCTGATACCCTGCCTCTGATAACTTTTACTGATTCCCTGCCTCAGATTCCCTGCCTCCGATTCCCTGCCTCAGATTCCCTGCCTCAGATTCCCTGCATCAGATTCCCTTCATCTGATTCCATGCCTCGGATTCCCCGCCTCTGATTCCCCGCCTCTGATTCCCCACCTCTGTCTCTACGCCTCTCCTTTGCCTGCACTCATTCCCCTCCACTCTTTCCATGCCTCTCTTTCCATCCCTCAATTTCAACAACACTTTTTGATCTGTTCCGTGTACCTCATTTTCAACATACAAGTTCCAACCACTATGTTTCGCCCATCTCTTTCGCCGCCTCTATTTATGCACCTATGTTTACCCGCTTCTGTTTACCCGCCTGTTTCCCCACATCTCTTTCCCAACCTCTGATTCCACGCCTCTGATTCCCCGCCTCTCATTCCCCGCCTCTGATTCCCTGCCTCTGATTCACCGCCTCCATTTCCGCGCAACTTTCCTGGCCTACGTTTCCCCACATCTCTTTCCCCTCCTCTGATTCCACGCCTCTGATTCGCCGCCTCTGATTGCCCGCCTCTGATTCCCTGCCTCAGATTCCCCGCCTCTGATTCCCCGCCTCTGATTCCCCGCCTCTGATTCCCCGCCTCTGATTCCCCGCCTCTGATTCCCTGCCTATCTTTCCCTGCCTCTATTTCCGTGCCTCTTTCTCTGCATCTCGTTTCCCACATCTCATTACCCCCTTCTGATAACCCGCATCAGTTTCCCTGCCACAGATTCCCTGCCTCAGATTCCCTGCCTCAGATTCCCTGCATCAGATTCCCTTCATCTGATTCCCTGCCTCTGATTCCCCGCCTCTGATTCCCCACCTCTGATTCCCTGCCTCAGATTCCCTGCCTCTGATTCCCTGCCTCTGATTCCCTGCATCTGATTGCCGGCCTCTGATTCTCCGCCTCTGATTCCCCGCCTCTGATTCCCCACCTCTGATTCCCCGCCTCTGATTCCCCGCCTCTGATTCCCCGCCTCTGATTCCCCGCATCTGATTCACCGCCTCTGATTCCCCGCCTCTGATTCCCCGCCTCTGATTCCCCACTTCTGATTGCCCGCCTCTGATTCCACGCCTCTGATTCCCCGCCTCTGATTCCCCACCTCTGATTCCCCACTTCTGATTCCCCACCTCTGATTCCCCGCCTCTGATTCCACGCCTCTGATTCCCCACCTCTGATTCCCTACTTCTGATTCCCCACCTCTGATTCTCCGCCTCTGATACCCTGCCTCTGATAACTTTTTACTGATTCCCTGCTTCAGATTCCCTGCCTCCGATTTCCTGCCTCAGATTCCCTGCCTCAGATTCCCTGCATCAGATTCCCTTCATCTGATTCCCCGCCTCTGATTCCACGCCTCTGATTCCCCACCTCTGATTCCCTACTTCTGATTCCCCACCTCTGATTCTCCGCCTCTGATACCCTGCCTCTGATAACTTTTTACTGATTCCCTGCTTCAGATTCCCTGCATCCGATTCCCTGCCTCTGATTCCCTGCCTCTGATAACCTGCCTCTGATTCCCTGCCTCTGATTCCCTGCCTCTGAGTCCCCACCTCTGATTCCCCGCGTCCGATTCCGCACCCATGTTTCACCGCCTCTGTTGCTCTGCTTCTGATTTCCCTCCTCAGATACCCCGACTCTGATTCCCCGCCTCTGATTCCCCGCCTCTGATTCCCCGCCTCTGATTCCCCGCCTCTGATTCCCCGCCTCTGATTCCTCGCCTCTGATTCCCCGCCTCTGATTCCCCGCCTCTGATTCCCCGCCTATGTTTACCTGCCTCTGTTTACCCGCCTGTTTCCCCGCATCTGATTCCCCACCTCAGATTCCCTACCTCAGATTCACTGCCTCTGATTCCCTGCCTCTGATTCCCTGCCTCTGATTCCCTGCATCTGATTGCCCGCCTCTGAATCTCCGCCTCTGATTCCCCGCCTCTGATTCCCCACCTCCGATTCCCCGCTTCTGATTCCCCGCCTCTGATTCCCCGCCTCTGATTCCCCGCCTCTGATTCCCCACCTCTGATTCCCCACCTCTGATTCACTCCCTCCCTTTCCGCTCAACTTTCCTGGCCTATGTTTCCCCACATATCTTTCCCCGCCTCTGATACCCCGCCTCTGAATCTCCGCCTCTGATTCCCTGCCTCAGATTCCCTGCCTCAGATTCCCTGCATCACATTCCCTTCATCTGATTCCATGCCTCGGATTCCCCGCCTCTGATTCCCCGCCTCTGATTCCCCACCTCTGTCTCTACGCCTCTCCTTTGCCTGCACTCATTCCCCTCCACTCTTTCCATGCCTCTCTTTCCATCCCTCAATTTCAACAACACTTTTTGATCTGTTCCGTGTACCTCATTTTCAACATACAAGTTCCAACCACTATGTTTCGCCCATCTCTTTCGCCGCCTCTATTTATGCACCTATGTTTACCCGCTTCTGTTTACCCGCCTGTTTCCCCACATCTCTTTCCCCACCACTGATTCCACGCCTCTGATTCCCCGCCTCTCATTCCCCGCCTCTGATTCCCTGCCTCTGATTCACCGCCTCCATTTCCGTGCAACTTTCCTGGCCTACGTTTCCCCACATCTCTTTCCCCTCCTCTGATTCCACGCCTCTGATTCGCTGCCTCTGATTGCCCGCCTCTGATTCCCTGCCTCAGATTCCCCGCCTCTGATTCCCCGCCTCTGATTCCCCGCCTCTGATTCCCCGCCTCTGATTCCCCGCCTCTGATTCCCTGCCTATCTTTCCCTGCCTCTATTTCCGTGCCTCTTTCTCTGCATCTCGTTTCCCACATCTCATTACCCCCTTCTGATAACCCGCATCAGTTTCCCTGCCACAGATTCCCTGCCTCAGATTCCCTGCCTCAGATTCCCTGCATCAGATTCCCTTCATCTGATTCCCTGCCTCTGATTCCCCGCCTCTGATTCCCCACCTCTGATTCCCTGCCTCAGATTCCCTGCCTCTGATTCCCTGCCTCTGATTCCCTGCCTCTGATTCCCTGCATCTGATTGCCGGCCTCTGATTCTCCGCCTCTGATTCCCCGCCTCTGATTCCCCACCTCTGATTCCCCACTTCTGATTCCCCGCCTCTGATTCCCCGCCTCTGATTCCCCGCCTCTGATTCCCCGCCTCTGAATCCCCGCCTCTGATTCCCCGCCTCTGATTCCCCACTTCTGATTGCCCGCCTCTGATTCCACGCCTCTGATTCCCCGCCTCTGATTCCCCACCTCTGATTCCCCACTTCTGATTCTCCACCTCTGATTCCCCGCCTCTGATTCCACGCCTCTGATTCCCCACCTCTGATTCCCTACTTCTGATTCCCCACCTCTGATTCTCCGCCTCTGATACCCTGCCTCTGATAACTTTTTACTGATTCCCTGCTTCAGATTCCCTGCCTCCGATTTCCTGCCTCAGATTCCCTGCCTCAGATTCCCTGCATCAGATTCCCTTCATCTGATTCCCTGCCTCTGATTCCCTGCCTCTGATAACCTGCCTCTGATTCCCTGCCTCTGATTCCCTGCCTCTGAGTCCCCACCTCTGATTCCCCGCGTCCGATTCCGCACCCATGTTTCACCGCCTCTGTTGCTCTGCTTCTGATTTCCCTCCTCAGATACCCCGACTCTGATTCCCCGCCTCTGATTCCCCGCCTCTGATTCCCCGCCTCTGATTCCCCGCCTCTGATTCCCCGCCTCTGATTCCCCGCCTCTGATTCCCCGCCTCTGATTCCCCGCCTCTGATTCCCCGCCTATGTTTACCTGCCTCTGTTTACCCGCCTGTTTCCCCGCATTGATTCCCCACCTCAGATTCCCTACCTCAGATTCACTGCCTCTGATTCCCTGCCTCTGATTCCCTGCCTCTGATTCCCTGCATCTGATTGCCCGCCTCTGAATCTCCGCCTCTGATTCCCCGCCTCTGATTCCCCACCTCCGATTCCCCGCTTCTGATTCCCCGCCTCTGATTCCCCGCCTCTGATTCCCCGCCTCTGATTCCCCACCTCTGATTCCCCACCTCTGATTCACTCCCTCCCTTTCCGCTCAACTTTCCTGGCCTATGTTTCCCCACATATCTTTCCCCGCCTCTGATACCCCGCCTCTGAATGCCCGCCTCTGATTTCCCGCCTCTGATGACCCGCATCTGATACCCCGCCTCTGATTCCCCGCCTCTGATACCCTGCCTCTGATAACTTTTACTGATTCCCTGCCTCAGATTCCCTGCCTCCGATTCCCTGCCTCAGATTCCCTGCCTCAGATTCCCTGCATCAGATTCCCTTCATCTGATTCCATGCCTCGGATTCCCCGCCTCTGATTCCCCGCCTCTGATTCCCCACCTCTGTCTCTACGCCTCTCCTTTGCCTGCACTCATTCCCCTCCACTCTTTCCATGCCTCTCTTTCCATCCCTCAATTTCAACAACACTTTTTGATCTGTTCCGTGTACCTCATTTTCAACATACAAGTTCCAACCACTATGTTTCGCCCATCTCTTTCGCCGCCTCTATTTATGCACCTATGTTTACCCGCTTCTGTTTACCCGCCTGTTTCCCCACATCTCTTTCCCAACCTCTGATTCCACGCCTCTGATTCCCCGCCTCTCATTCCCCGCCTCTGATTCCCTGCCTCTGATTCACCGCCTCCATTTCCGCGCAACTTTCCTGGCCTACGTTTCCCCACATCTCTTTCCCCTCCTCTGATTCCACGCCTCTGATTCGCCGCCTCTGATTGCCCGCCTCTGATTCCCTGCCTCAGATTCCCCGCCTCTGATTCCCCGCCTCTGATTCCCCGCCTCTGATTCCCCGCCTCTGATTCCCCGCCTCTGATTCCCTGCCTATCTTTCCCTGCCTCTATTTCCGTGCCTCTTTCTCTGCATCTCGTTTCCCACATCTCATTACCCCCTTCTGATAACCCGCATCAGTTTCCCTGCCACAGATTCCCTGCCTCAGATTCCCTGCCTCAGATTCCCTGCATAAGATTCCCTTCATCTGATTCCCTGCCTCTGATTCCCCGCCTCTGATTCCCCACCTCTGATTCCCTGCCTCAGATTCCCTGCCTCTGATTCCCTGCCTCTGATTCCCTGCCTCTGATTCCCTGCATCTGATTGCCGGCCTCTGATTCTCCGCCTCTGATTCCCCGCCTCTGATTCCCCACCTCTGATTCCCCACTTCTGATTCCCCGCCTCTGATTTCCCGCCTCTGATTCCCCGCCTCTGATACACCGCCTCTGATTCCCCGCCTCTGATTCCCCGCCTCTGATTCCCCACTTCTGATTGCCCGCCTCTGATTCCACGCCTCTGATTCCCCGCCTCTGATTCCCCACCTCTGATTCCCCACTTCTGATTCCCCACCTCTGATTCCCCGCCTCTGATTCCACGCCTCTGATTCCCCACCTCTGATTCCCCACTTCTGAATCCCCACCTCTGATTCTCCGCCTCTGATACCCTGCCTCTGATAACTTTTTACTGATTCCCTGCCTCAGATTCCCTGCCTCCGATTCCCTGCCTCAGATTCCCTGCCTCAGATTCCCTGCATCAGATTCCCTTCATCTGATTCCCCGCCTCTGATTTCCCGCCTCTAATTCCCCGCCTCTGATTCCCCGTCTCTGATTCCCCGCCTCTGATACCCCGCCTCTGATTCCCCGCATCTGATACCCCGCCTCTGATTCTCCGCCTCTGATACCCTGACTCTGATAACTTTTTACTGATTCCCTGCCTCAGATTCCCTGCCTCCGATTCCCTGCCTCAGATTCCCTGCCCCAGATTCCCTGCATCAGATTCCCTTCATCTGATTCCCTGCCTCTGATTCCCCACCTCTGATTCCACGCCTCTGATTCCACACCTCTGTCTCTACGCCTCTCTTTTGCCTGCACTCTTTCCCCTCCACTCTTTCCGTGCCTCTCTTTCCCTCCCTCAATTTCAACAACTCTGTTTGATCTGTTCTGTGTACATAATTTTCAACACACAAGTTCCAACCACTATGTTTCGCCCATCTCTTTCGCTGCATCTATTTATGCAGCTATGTTTACCCGCTTCTGTTTACCCGCCTGTTTCCCCACATCTCTTTCCCCACCTCTGATTCCACACCTCTGATTCCCCGCCTCTGATTCCCCGCCTCTGATTCACCGCCTCCCTTTCCGCGCAACTTTCCTGGCCTACGTTTCCCCACATCTCTTTCCCCACCTCTGATTCCACGCCTCAGATTCGCTGCCTCTGATTTCCCGCCTCTGATTCCATGCCTCTGATTCCCCGCCTCTGATTCCCCGCCTCTGATTCCCCCCTCTGATTCTCCGCCTCTGATTCCCCGCCTCTGATTCCCCACCTCTGATTCCCCGCCTCTGATTCCCTGCATCTCTTTCCCTGCCTCTATTTCCGTGCCTCTTTCTCTGCATCTCGTTTCCCACATCTCATTTCCCCATTCTGATAACCCGCATCAGATTCCCTGCCACAGATTCCCTGCCTCAGATTCCCTGCCTCAGATTCCCTGCATCAGATTCCCTTCATCCGATTCCCTGCCTCTGATTCCCCGCCTCTGATTCCCCACCTCTGATTCCCTGCCTCAGATTCCCTGCCTCTGATTCCCTACCTCTGATTCCCTGCCTCTGATTTCCTGCATCTGATTGCCCGCCTCTGATTCTCCGCCTCTGATTCCCCGCCTCTGATTCCCCGCCTCTGATTTCCCGCCTCTGATTCCCCGCCTCTGATTCCCCGCCTCTGATTCCCTGCCTCTGATAACCTGCCTCTGATTCCCTGCCTCTGATTCCCTGTCTCTGAGTCCCCACCTCTGATTCCCCGCGTCCGATTCCGCACCCATGTTTCACCGCCTCTGTTGCTCTGCTTCTGATTTCCCGGCTCAGATTCACCAGCACTGATTCCGCACCTCTGATTCCACGCCTCTCTTTCTGTGTCTCTGATTCCCCGCCTCTGATTCCACACCTCTGATTACTCGCCTCTGATATCCTGCCTCTCTTTCCCTGCCTCTATTTCCGTGCCTCTTTCTCTGCATCTCGTTTCCCACATCTCATTTCCCCATTCTGATAACCCGCATCAGATTCCCTGCCACAGATTCCCTGCCTCAGATTCCCTGCCTCAGATTCCCTGCATCAGATTCCCTTCATCTGATTCCCTGCCTCTGATTCCCCGCCTCTGATTCCCCACCTCTGATTCCCTGCCTCAGATTCCCTGCCTCTGATTCCCTGCCTCTGATTCCCTGCCTCTGATTTCCTGCATCTGATTGCCCGGCTCTTATTCTCCACCTCTGATTCCCCGCCTCTGATTCCCCGCCTCTGATTCCCCGCCTCTGATTCCCCGCCTCTGATTCCCCGCCTCTGATTCCCTGCCTCTGATAACCTGCCTCTGATTCCCTGCCTCTGATTCCCTGCCTCTGAGTCCCCGCCTCTGATTCGCGCCTCTGATTCCCTGCCTCTGATAACCTGCCTCTGATTCCCTGCCTCTGATTCCCTGCCTCTGAGTCCCCACCTCTGATTCCCCGCGTCCGATTCCGCACCCATGTTTCACCGCCTCTGTTGCTCTGCTTCTGATTTTCCGTCTCAGATTCACCAGCACTGATTCCACACCTCTGATTCCACGCCTCTCTTTCTGTGTCCCTGATTCCCCGCCTCTGATTCCACGCCTCTGATGACTCGCCTCTGATACCCTGCCTCTCTTTCCCTGCCTCTATTTCAGTGCCTCTTTCTCTGCATCTCGTTTCCCACATCTCATTTCCCCCTTCAGATAACCCGCATCAGATTCCCTGCCACAGATTCCCTGCCTCAGATTCCCTGCCTCAGATTCCGTGCATCAGATTCCCTTAATCTGATTCCCTGCATTTGATTGCCCGCCTCTAATTCCCTGCCTCTGATTTCCCGCCTCTGGTGCCCCACCTCTGGTTCCCCACTTCTGATTCCCCGCCTCTGAATCCCCGCCTCTGATTCCACGCCTCTGATTCCCCGCCTCTGATTCCCCGCCTCTGATTCCCCGCCTCTGATTCCCCTCCTCAGATACCCCGACTCTGATTCCCCGCCTCTGATTCCCCGCCTCTGATTCCCCGCCTCTGATTCCCCGCCTCTGATTCCCCGCCTCTGATTCCCCGCCTCTGATTCCCCGCCTCTGATTCCCCGCCCCTGATTCCCCGCCTCTGATTCCCCGCCTATGTTTACCTGCCTCTGTTTACCCGCCTGTTTCCCCGCCTCCGATTCCCTGCCTCAGATTCCCTGTCTCAGATTCCCTGCATCACATTCCCTTCATCTGATTCCATGCCTCGGATTCCCCGCCTCTGATTCCCCGCCTCTGATTCCCCACCTCTGTCTCTACGCCTCTCCTTTGCCTGCACTCATTCCCCTCCACTCTTTCCATGCCTCTCTTTCCATCCCTCAATTTCAACAACACTTTTTGATCTGTTCCGTGTACCTCATTTTCAACATACAAGTTCCAACCACTATGTTTCGCCCATCTCTTTCGCCGCCTCTATTTATGCACCTATGTTTACCCGCTTCTGTTTACCCGCCTGTTTCCCCACATCTCTTTCCCCACCACTGATTCCACGCCTCTGATTCCCCGCCTCTCATTCCCCGCCTCTGATTCCCTGCCTCTGATTCACCGCCTCCATTTCCGCGCAACTTTCCTGGCCTACGTTTCCCCACATCTCTTTCCCCTCCTCTGATTCCACGCCTCTGATTCGCCGCCTCTGATTGCCCGCCTCTGATTCCCTGCCTCAGATTCCCCGCCTCTGATTCCCCGCCTCTGATTCCCCGCCTCTGATTCCCCGCCTCTGATTCCCCGCCTCTGATTCCCTGCCTATCTTTCCCTGCCTCTATTTCCGTGCCTCTTTCTCTGCATCTCGTTTCCCACATCTCATTACCCCCTTCTGATAACCCGCATCAGTTTCCCTGCCACAGATTCCCTGCCTCAGATTCCCTGCCTCAGATTCCCTGCATCAGATTCCCTTCATCTGATTCCCTGCCTCTGATTCCCCGCCTCTGATTCCCCACCTCTGATTCCCTGCCTCAGATTCCCTGCCTCTGATTCCCTGCCTCTGATTCCCTGCCTCTGATTCCCTGCATCTGATTGCCGGCCTCTGATTCTTCGCCTCTGATTCCCCGCCTCTGATTCCCCACCTCTGACTCCCCACTTCTGATTCCCCGCCTCTGATTCCCCACCTCTGATTCCCCGCCTCTGATTCACCGCCTCTGATTCCCCGCCTCTGATTCCCCGCCTCTGATTCCCCACTTCTGATTGCCCGCCTCTGATTCCACGCCTCTGATTCCCCGCCGCTGATTCCCCACCTCTGATTCCCCACTTCTGATTCCCCACCTCTGATTCCCCGCCTCTGATTCCACGCCTCTGATTCCCCACCTCTGATTCCCTACTTCTGATTCCCCACCTCTGATTCTCCGCCTCTGATACCCTGCCTCTGATAACTTTTTACTGATTCCCTGCTTCAGATTCCCTGCCTCCGATTTCCTGCCTCAGATTCCCTGCCTCAGATTCCCTGCATCAGATTCCCTTCATCTGATTCCCCGCCTCTGATTCCACGCCTCAGATTCCCCACCTCTGATTCCCTACTTCTGATTCCCCACCTCTGATTCTCCGCCTCTGATACCCTGCCTCTGATAACTTTTTACTGATTCCCTGCTTCAGATTCCCTGCCTCCGATTCCCTGCCTCTGATTCCCTGCCTCTGATAACCTGCCTCTGATTCCCTGCCTCTGATTCCCTGCCTCTGAGTCCCCACCTCTGATTCCCCGCGTCCGATTCCGCACCCATGTTTCACCGCCTCTGTTGCTCTGCTTCTGATTTCCCTCCTCAGATACCCCGACTCTGATTCCCCGCCTCTGATTCCCCGCCTCTGATTCCCCGCCTCTGATTCCCCGCCTCTGATTCCCCGCCTCTGATTCCCCGCCTCTGATTCCCCGCCTCTGATTACCCGCCTCTGATTCCCCGCCTATGTTTACCTGCCTCTGTTTACCCGCCTGTTTCCCCGCATCTGATTCCCCACCTCAGATTCCCTACCTCAGATTCACTGCCTCTGATTCCCTGCCTCTGATTCCCTGCCTCTGATTCCCTGCATCTGATTGCCCGCCTCTGAATCTCCGCCTCTGATTCCCCGCCTCTGATTCCCCACCTCCGATTCCCCGCTTCTGATTCCCCGCCTCTGATTCCCCGCCTCTGATTCCCCGCCTCTGATTCCCCACCTCTGATTCCCCACCTCTGATTCACTCCCTCCCTTTCCGCTCAACTTTCCTGGCCTATGTTTCCCCACATATCTTTCCCCGCCTCTGATACCCCGCCTCTGAATGCCCGCCACTGATTTCCCGCCTCTGATGACCCGCATCTGATACCCCGCCTCTGATTCCCCGCCTCTGATACCCTGCCTCTGATAACTTTTACTGATTCCCTGCCTCAGATTCCCTGCCTCCGATTCCCTGCCTCAGATTCCCTGCCTCAGATTCCCTGCATCAGATTCCCTTCATCTGATTCCATGCCTCGGATTCCCCGCCTCTGATTCCCCGCCTCTGATTCCCCACCTCTGTCTCTACGCCTCTCCTTTGCCTGCACTCATTCCCCTCCACTCTTTCCATGCCTCTCTTTCCATCCCTCAATTTCAACAACACTTTTTGATCTGTTCCGTGTACCTCATTTTCAACATACAAGTTCCAACTACTATGTTTCGCCCATCTCTTTCGCCGCCTCTATTTATGCACCTATGTTTACCCGCTTCTGTTTACCCGCCTGTTTCCCCACATCTCTTTCCCCACCTCTGATTCCACGCCTCTGATTCCCCGCCTCTCATTCCCCGCCTCTGATTCCCTGCCTCTGATTCACCGCCTCCATTTCCGCGCAACTTTCCTGGCCTACGTTTCCCCACATCTCTTTCCCCTCCTCTGATTCCACGCCTCTGATTCGCCGCCTCTGATTGCCCGCCTCTGATTCCCTGCCTCAGATTCCCCGCCTCTGATTCCCCGCCTCTGATTCCCCGCCTCTGATTTCCCGCCTCTGATGACCCGCATCTGATACCCCGCCTCTGATTCCCCGCCTCTGATACCCTGCCTCTGATAACTTTTACTGATTCCCTGCCTCAGATTCCCTGACTCCGATTCCCTGCCTCAGATTCCCTGCCTCAGATTCCCTGCATCAGATTCCCTTCATCTGATTCCATGCCTCGGATTCCCCGCCTCTGATTCCCCGCCTCTGAATCCCCACCTCTGTCTCTACGCCTCTCCTTTGCCTGCACTCATTCCCCTCCACTCTTTCCATGCCTCTCTTTCCATCCCTCAATTTCAACAACACTTTTTGATCTGTTCCGTGTACCTCATTTTCAACATACAAGTTCCAACCACTATGTTTCGCCCATCTCTTTCGCCGCCTCTATTTATGCACCTATGTTTACCCGCTTCTGTTTACCCGCCTGTTTCCCCACATCTCTTTCCCCACCACTGATTCCACGCCTCTGATTCCCCGCCTCTCATTCCCCGCCTCTGATTCCCTGCCTCTGATTCACCGCCTCCATTTCCGCGCAACTTTCCTGGCCTACGTTTCCCCACATCTCTTTCCCCTCCTCTGATTCCACGCCTCTGATTCGCCGCCTCTGATTGCCCGCCTCTGATTCCCTGCCTCAGATTCCCCGCCTCTGATTCCCCGCCTCTGATTCCCCGCCTCTGATTCCCCGCCTCTGATTCCCCGCCTCTGATTCCCTGCCTATCTTTCCCTGCCTCTATTTCCGTGCCTCTTTCTCTGCATCTCGTTTCCCACATCTCATTACCCCCTTCTGATAACCCGCATCAGTTTCCCTGCCACAGATTCCCTGCCTCAGATTCCCTGCCTCAGATTCCCTGCATCAGATTCCCTTCATCTGATTCCCTGCCTCTGATTCCTCGCCTCTGATTCCCCACCTCTGATTCCCTGCCTCAGATTCCCTGCCTCTGATTCCCTGCCTCTGATTCCCTGCCTCTGATTCCCTGCATCTGATTGCCGGCCTCTGATTCTCCGCCTCTGATTCCCCGCCTCTGATTCCCCACCTCTGATTCCCCACTTCTGATTCCCCGCCTCTGATTCCCCGCCTCTGATTCCCCGCCTCTGATTCACCGCCTCTGATTCCCCGCCTCTGATTCCCCGCCTCTGATTCCCCACTTCTGATTGCCCGCCTCTGATTCCACGCCTCTGATTCCCCGCCTCTGATTCCCCACCTCTGATTCCCCACTTCTGATTCCCCACCTCTGATTCCCCGCCTCTGATTCCACGCCTCTGATTCCCCACCTCTGATTCCCTACTTCTGATTCCCCACCTCTGATTCCCCGCCTCTGATACCCTGCCTCTGATAACTTTTTACTGATTCCCTGCTTCAGATTCCCTGCCTCCGATTTCCTGCCTCAGATTCCCTGCCTCAGATTCCCTGCATCAGATTCCCTTCATCTGATTCCCCGCCTCTGATTCCACGCCTCTGATTCCCCACCTCTGATTCCCTACTTCTGATTCCCCACCTCTGATTCTCCGCCTCTGATACCCTGCCTCTGATAACTTTTTACTGATTCCCTGCTTCAGATTCCCTGCCTCCGATTCCCTGCCTCTGATTCCCTGCCTCTGATAACCTGCCTCTGATTCCCTGCCTCTGATTCCCTGCCTCTGAGTCCCCACCTCTGATTCCCCGCGTCCGATTCCGCACCCATGTTTCACCGCCTCTGTTGCTCTGCTTCTGATTTCCCTCCTCAGATACCCCGACTCTGATTCCCCGCCTCTGATTCCCCGCCTCTGATTCCCCGCCTCTGATTCCCCGCCTCTGATTCCCCGCCTCTGATTCCCCGCCTCTGATTCCCCGCCTCTGATTCCCCGCCTCTGATTCCCCGCCTATGTTTACCTGCCTCTGTTTACCCGCCTGTTTCCCCGCATCTGATTCCCCACCTCAGATTCCCTACCTCAGATTCACTGCCTCTGATTCCCTGCCTCTGATTCCCTGCCTCTGATTCCCTGCATCTGATTGCCCGCCTCTGAATCTCCGCCTCTGATTCCCCGCCTCTGATTCCCCACCTCTGATTCCCCGCTTCTGATTCCCCGCCTCTGATTCCCCGCCTCTGATTCCCCGCCTCTGATTCCCCACCTCTGATTCCCCACCTCTGATTCACTCCCTCCCTTTCCGCTCAACTTTCCTGGCCTATGTTTCCCCACATATCTTTCCCCGCCTCTGATACCCCGCCTCTGAATCTCCGCCTCTGATTCCCTGCCTCAGATTCCCTGCCTCAGATTCCCTGCATCAGATTCCCTTCATCTGATTCCATGCCTCGGATTCCCCGCCTCTGATTCCCCGCCTCTGATTCCCCACCTCTGTCTCTACGCCTCTCCTTTGCCTGCACTCATTCCCCTCCACTCTTTCCATGCCTCTCTTTCCATCCCTCAATTTCAACAACACTTTTTGATCTGTTCCGTGTACCTCATTTTCAACATACAAGTTCCAACCACTATGTTTCGCCCATCTCTTTCGCCGCCTCTATTTATGCACCTATGTTTACCCGCTTCTGTTTACCCGCCTGTTTCCCCACATCTCTTTCCCCACCACTGATTCCACGCCTCTGATTCCCCGCCTCTCATTCCCCGCCTCTGATTCCCTGCCTCTGATTCACCGCCTCCATTTCCGCGCAACTTTCCTGGCCTACGTTTCCCCACATCTCTTTCCCCTCCTCTGATTCCACGCCTCTGATTCGCCGCCTCTGATTGCCCGCCTCTGATTCCCTGCCTCAGATTCCCCGCCTCTGATTCCCCGCCTCTGATTCCCCGCCTCTGATTCCCCGCCTCTGATTCCCCGCCTCTGATTCCCTGCCTATCTTTCCCTGCCTCTATTTCCGTGCCTCTTTCTCTGCATCTCGTTTCCCACATCTCATTACCCCCTTCTGATAACCCATATCAGTTTCCCTGCCACAGATTCCCTGCCTCAGATTCCCTGCCTCAGATTCCCTGCATCAGATTCCCTTCATCTGATTCCCTGCCTCTGATTCCCCGCCTCTGATTCCCCACCTCTGATTCCCTGCCTCAGATTCCCTGCCTCTGATTCCCTGCCTCTGATTCCCTGCCTCTGATTCCCTGCATCTGATTGCCGGCCTCTGATTCTCCGCCTCTGATTCCCCGCCTCTGATTCCCCACCTCTGATTCCCCACTTCTGATTCCCCGCCTCTGATTCCCCGCCTCTGATTCCCCGCCTCTGATTCACCGCCTCTGATTCCCCGCCTCTGATTCCCCGCCTCTGATTCCCCACTTCTGATTGCCCGCCTCTGATTCCACGCCTCTGATTCCCCGCCTCTGATTCCCCACCTCTGATTCCCCACTTCTGATTCCCCACCTCTGATTCCCCGCCTCTGATTCCACGTCTCTGATTCCCCACCTCTGATTCCCTACTTCTGATTCCCCACCTCTGATTCTCTGCCTCTGATACCCTGCCTCTGATAACTTTTTACTGATTCCCTGCTTCAGATTCCCTGCCTCCGATTTCCTGCCTCAGATTCCCTGCCTCAGATTCCCTGCATCAGATTCCCTTCATCTGATTCCCCGCCTCTGATTCCACGCCTCTGATTCCCCACCTCTGATTCCCTACTTCTGATTCCCCACCTCTGATTCTCCGCCTCTGATACCCAGCCTCTGATAACTTTTTACTGATTCCCTGCTTCAGATTCCCTGCCTCCGATTCCCTGCCTCTGATTCCCTGCCTCTGATAACCTGACTCTGATTCCCTGCCTCTGATTCCCTGCCTCTGAGTCCCCACCTCTGATTCCCCGCGTCCGATTCCGCACCCATGTTTCACCGCCTCTGTTGCTCTGCTTCTGATTTCCCTCCTCAGATACCCCGATTCTGATTCCCCGCCTCTGATTCCCCGCCTCTGATTCCCCGCCTCTGATTCCCCGCCTCTGATTCCCCGCCTCTGATTCCCCGCCTCTGATTCCCCGCCTCTGATTCCCCGCCTCTGATTCCCCGCCTCTGATTCCCCGCCTATGTTTACCTGCCTCTGTTTACCCGCCTGTTTCCCCGCATCTGATTCCCCACCTCAGATTCCCTACCTCAGATTCACTGCCTCTGATTCCCTGCCTCTGATTCCCTGCCTCTGATTCCCTGCATCTGATTGCCCGCCTCTGAATCTCCGCCTCTGATTCCCCGCCTCTGATTCCCCACCTCAGATTCCCCGCTTCTGATTCCCCGCCTCTGATTCCCCGCCTCTGATTCCCCGCCTCTGATTCCCCACCTCTGATTCCCCACCTCTGATTCACTCCCTCCCTTTCCGCTCAACTTTCCTGGCCTATGTTTCCCCACATATCTTTCCCCGCCTCTGATACCCCGCCTCTGAATGCCCGCCTCTGATTTCCCGCCTCTGATGACCCGCATCTGATACCCCACCTCTGATTCCCCGCCTCTGATACCCTGCCTCTGATAACTTTTACTGATTCCCTGCCTCAGATTCCCTGCCTCCGATTCCCTGCCTCAGATTCCCTGCCTCAGATTCCCTGCATCAGATTCCCTTCATCTGATTCCATGCCTCGGATTCCCCGCCTCTGATTCCCCGCCTCTGATTCCCCACCTCTGTCTCTACGCCTCTCCTTTGCCTGCACTCATTCCCCTCCACTCTTTCCATGCCTCTCTTTCCATCCCTCAATTTCAACAACACTTTTTGATCTGTTCCGTGTACCTCATTTTCAACATACAAGTTCCAACCACTATGTTTCGCCCATCTCTTTCGCCGCCTCTATTTATGCACCTATGTTTACCCGCTTCTGTTTACCCGCCTGTTTCCCCACATCTCTTTCCGCACCTCTGATTCCACGCCTCTGATTCCCCGCCTCTCATTCCCCGCCTCTGATTACCTGCCTCTGATTCACCGCCTCCATTTCCGCGCAACTTTCCTGGCCTACGTTTCCCCACATCTCTTTCCCCTCCTCTGATTCCACGCCTCTGATTCGCCGCCTCTGATTGCCCGCCTCTGATTCCCTGCCTCAGATTCCCCGCCTCTGATTCCCCGCCTCTGATTCCCCGCCTCTGATTCCCCGCCTCTGATTCCCCGCCTCTGATTCCCTGCCTATCTTTCCCTGCCTCTATTTCCGTGCCTCTTTCTCTGCATCTCGTTTCCCACATCTCATTACCCCCTTCTGATAACCCGCATCAGTTTCCCTGCCACAGATTCCCTGCCTCAGATTCCCTGCCTCAGATTCCCTGCATCAGATTCCCTTCATCTGATTCCCTGCCTCTGATTCCCCGCCTCTGATTCCCCACCTCTGATTCCCCGCCTCAGATTCCCTGCCTCTGATTCCCTGCCTCTGATTCCCCGCCTCTGATTCCCCGCCTCTGATTCACCGCCTCTGATTCCCCGCCTCTGATTCCCCGCCTCTGATTCCCCACTTCTGATTGCCCGCCTCTGATTCCACGCCTCTGATTCCCCGCCTCTGATTCCCCACCTCTGATTCCCCACTTCTGATTCCCCACCTCCGATTCCCCGCCTCTGATTCCACGCCTCTGATTCCCCACCTCTGATTCCCCACTTCTGAATCCCCACCTCTGATTCTCCGCCTCTGATACCCTGCCTCTGATAACTTTTTACTGATTCCCTGCCTCAGATTCCCTGCCTCCGATTCCCTGCCTCAGATTCCCTGCCTCAGATTCCCTGCATCAGATTCCCTTCATCTGATTCCCTGCCTCTGATTCCCCGCCTCTGATTCCACGCCTCTGATTCCCCACCTCTGTCTCTACGCCTCTATTTTGCCTGCACTCTTTCCCCTCCACTCTTTCTGTGCCTCTCTTTCCCTCCCTCAATTTCAACAACTCTGTTTGATCTGTTCTGTGTACCTAATTTTCAACACACAAGTTCCAACCACTAAGTTTCGCCCATCTCTTTCGCTGCCTCTATTTATGCAGCTATGTTTACCCGCTTCTGTTTACCCGCCTGTTTCCCCACATCTCTTTCCCCACCTCTGATTCCACGCCTCTGATTCCCCGCCTCTGATTCCCCGCCTCTGATTCCCCGCCTCTGATTCACCGCCTCCCTTTCCGCGCAACTTTCCTTGCCTACGTTTCCCCACATCTCTTTCCCCACCTCTGATTCCACGCCTCAGATTTGCCGCCTCTGATTTCCCGCCTCTGATTCCCTGCCTCTGATTCCCTGCCTCTGATTCCCCACCTCTGATTCCCCCCTCTGATTCCCCGCCTCTGATTCCCAGCCTCTGATTCCCCACCTCTGATTCCCCGCCTTTGATTCCCTGCCTCTCTTTCCCTACCTCTATTTCCGTGCCTCTTTCTCTGCATCACGTTTCCCACATCTCATTTCCCCCTTCTGATAACCCGCATCAGATTCCCTACCACAGATTCCCTGCCTCAGATTCCCTGCCTCAGATTCCCTGCATCAGATTCCCTTCATATGATTCCCTGCCTCTGATTCCACGCCTCTGATTCCCCACCTCTGATTCCCTGCCTCAGATTCCCTGCCTCTGATTCCCTGCCTCTGATTCCCTGCCTCTGATTTCCTGCATCTGATTGCCCGCCTCTGATTCTCCGCCTCTGATTCCCCGCCTCTGATTCCCCGCCTCTGATTCCCCGCCTCTGATTCCCCGCCTATGTTTACCCGCCTCTGTTTACCCGCCTGTTTTCCCGCCTCTGATTGCCCACCTCAGATTCCCTGCCTCAGATTCCCTGCCTCAGATTCCCTGCCTCTGATTTCCTGCCTCTGATTCCCTGCATCTGATTGCCCGCCTCCGATTACCTGCCTCTGATTCCCCGCCTCTGATTCCCCACCTCTGATTCCCCACTTCTGATTCCCCGCCTCTGATTCCCCGCGTCTGATACCCCGCCTCTGATTCACCGCCTCTGATTCCCCGCCTCTGATTCCCCGCCTCTGATTCCCCACCTCTGATTGCCCCGCCTCTGATTCGCTGATTCTGATTCCCCGCCTCTGATTCCCCACCTCTGATTCCCCGCTTCTGATACCCCGCCTCTGATTCCCCGCCTCTGATTCCCCGCCTCTGATTCCCCGCCTCTGATTCCCCACATCTGATTCAGTGCCTCCCTTTCCGCTCAACTTTCCTGGCCTACTTTTCCCCTCATATCTTTCCCCGCCTCTGATTTCCCGCCTCTGATTCCACGCCTCTGATTCCCCGCCTATGTTTACCCGCCTCTGTTTACCCGCCTGTTTTCCCTCCTGTGATTCCCCACCACAGATTCCCTGCATCAGATTCCCTGCCTCAGATTCCCTGCATCAGATTCCCTTCATTTGATTCCCTGCGTCTGATTCCCTGCCTCTGATTCCCTGCATCTGATTGCCCGCCTCTGATTCCCCGCCTCTGATTCCCCACCTCTGATTCCCCACTTCTGATTCCCCGCCTCTGATTCCCCGCCTCTGATTCCCCACCTCTGATTCACCGCCTCTGATTCCCCGCCTCTGATTCCCCGCCTCTGATTCCCCACTTCTGATTGCCCGCCTCTGATTCCACGCCTCTGATTCCCCGCCTCTGATTCCCCACCTCTGATTCCCCACTTCTGATTCCCCACCTCTGATTCCCCACCTCTGATTCCACGCCTCTGATTCCCCACCTCTGATTCCCCACTTCTGAATCCCCAACTCTGATTCTCCGCCTCTGATACCCTGCCTCTGATAACTTTTTACTGATTCCCTGCCTCAGATTCCCTGCCTCCGATTCCCTGCCTCAGATTCCCTGCCTCAGATTCCCTGCATCAGATTCCCTTCATCTGATTCCCTGCCTCTGATTCCCCACCTCTGATTCCCCGCCTCTGATTCCCCACCTCTGTCTCTACGCCTCTATTTTGCCTGCACTCTTTCCCCTCCACTCTTTCTGTGCCTCTCTTTCCCTCCCTCAATTTCAGCAACTCTGTTTGATCTGTTCTGTGTACCTAATTTTCAACACACAAGTTCCAACCACTATGTTTCGCCCATCTCTTTCGCTGCCTCTATTTATGCAGCTATGTTTACCCGCTTCTGTTTACCCGCCTGTTTCCCCACATCTCTTTCCCCACCTCTGATTCCACGCCTCTGATTCCCCGCCTCTGATTCCCCGCCTCTGAATCCCCACCTCTGATTCACCGCCTCCCTTTCCGCGCAACTTTCCTGGCCTACGTTTCCCCACATCTCTTTCCCCACCTCTGATTCCACGCCTCAGATTCGCCGCCTCTGATTTCCCGCCTCTGATTCCCTGCCTCTGATTCCCTGCCTCTGATTCCCCACCTCTGATTCCCCCCTCTGATTCCCCGCCTCTGATTCCCAGCCTCTGATTCCCCACCTCTGATTCCCCGCCTCTGATTCCCTGCCTGTCTTTCCCTGCCTCTATTTCCGTGTCTCTTTCTCTGCATCTCGTTTCCCACATCTCATTTCCCCCTTCTGATAACTAGCATCAGATTCCCTGCCACAGATTCCCTGCCTCAGATTCCCTGCCTCAGATTCCCTGCATCAGATTCCCTTCATCTGATTCCCTGCCTCTGATTCCCCGCCTCTGATTCCCCACCTCTGATTCCCTGCCTCAGATTCCCTGCCTCTGATTCCCTGCCTCTGATTCCCTGCCTCTGATTTCCTGCATCTGATTGCCCGCCTCTGATTCTCCGCCTCTGATTCCCCGCCTCTGATTCCCCGCCTCTGATTCGCTGCCTCTGATTCCCCGCCTCTGATTTCCCACCTCTGATTCCCTGCCTCTGATAACCTGCCTCTGATTCCCTGCCTCTGATTCTCTGCCTCTGATTCCCGGCCTCTGAGTCCCCACCTCTGATTCCCCGTGTCCGATTCCGCACCCATGTTTCACCACCTCTGTTGCTCTGCTTCTGATTTCCCGGCTCAGATTCACCGGCTCTGATTCCGCACCTCTGATTCCACGCCTCTCTTTCTGTGTCTCTGATTCCACGCCTCTGATTTCCCGCCTCTGATACACTGCCTCTCTTTCTCTGCCTCTATTTCCGTGCCTCTTTCTCTGCATCTCGTTTCCCACATCTCATTTCCCCCTTCTGATAACCCGCATCAGATTCCCTGCCACAGATTCCCTGCCTCAGATACCCTGCCTCAGATTCCCTGCATCAGATTCCCTTCATCTGATTCCCTGCCTCTGATTCCCCGCGGCTGATTCCCTGCCTCTGATTCCCCGCCTCTGTTTACCCGACTGTTTCCCCGCCTCTGATTCACCACCTCATATTCGCCATCTCAGGTTCCCTGCCTCAAATTCCCTGCCTCAGATTCCCTGCATCAGATTCCCTTCATTTGATTCCCTGCGTCTGATTCCCTGCCTCTGATTCCCTGCATCTGATTGCCCGCCTCTGATTCCCCGCCTCTGATTCCCCGCCTCTGATTCCCCACCTCTGATTCCCCACTTCTGATTCCCCACCTCTGATTCCCCGCCTCTGATTCCCCGCCTCTGATTCACCGCCTCTGATTCCCCGCCTCTGATTCCCCACCTCTGATTCCCCACTTCTGATTGCCCGCCTCTGATTCCACGCCTCTGATTCCCCGCCTCTGATTCCCCACCTCTGAATCCCCACTTCTGATTCCCCACCTCTGATTCCCCGCCTCTGATTCCACTCCTCTGATTCCCCACTTCTGAATCCCCACCTCTGATTCTCCGCCTCTGATACCCTGCCTCTGATAACTTTTTACTGATTCCCTGCCTCAGATTCCCTGCCTCAGATTCCCTGCATCAGATTCCCTTCATCTGATTCCCCGCCTCTGATTCCCCACCTCTGTCTCTACGCCTCTATTTTGCCTGCACTCTTTCCCCTCCACTCTTTCTGTGCCTCTCTTTCCCTCCCTCAATTTCAACAACTCTGTTTGATCTGTTCTGTGTACCTAATTTTCAACACACAAGTTCCAAACACTATGTTTCGCCCATCTCTTATGCTGCCTCTATTTATGCAGCTATGTTTACCCGCTTCTGTTTACCCGCCTGATTCCCCACATCTCTTTCCCCACCTTGGATTCCACGCCTCTGATTCCCTGCCTCTGATTCCCCGCCTCTGATTCCCCGCCTCTGATTCACCGCCTCCCTTTCCGCGCAACTTTCCTGGCCTATGTTTCCCCACATCTCTTTCCCCACCTCTGATTCCACGCCTCAGATTCGCCGCCTCTGATTTCCCGCCTCTGATTCCCTGCCTCTGATTCCCTGCCTCTGATTCCCCACCTCTGATTCCCCCCTCTGATTCCCCGCCTCTGATTCCCAGCCTCTGATTCCCCACCTCTGATTCCCCGCCTCTGATTCCCTGCCTGTCTTTCCCTGCCTCTATTTCCGTGCCTCTTTCTCTGCATCTCGTTTCCCACATCTCATTTCCCCCTTCTGATAACCCGCATCAGATTCCCTGCCACAGATTCCCTGCCTCAGATTCCCTGCCTCAGATTCCCTGCATCAGATTCCCTTCATCTGATTCCCTGCCTCTGATTCCCCGCCTCTGATTCCCCACCTCTGATTCCCTGCCTCAGATTCCCTGCCTCTGATTCCCTGCCTCTGATTCCCTGCCTCTGATTTCCTGCATCTGATTGCCCGCCTCTGATTCTCCGCCTCTGATTCCCCGCCTCTGATTCCCCGCCTCTGATTCGCCGCCTCTGATTCCCCGCCTCTGATTTCCCACCTCTGATTCCCTGCCTCTGATAACCTGCCTCTGATTCCCTGCCTCTGATTCCCGGCCTCTGAGTCCCCACCTCTGATTCCCCGTGTCCGATTCCGCACCCATGTTTCACCACCTCTGTTGCTCTGCTTCTGATTTCCCGGCTCAGATTCACCGGCTCTGATTCCGCACCTCTGATTCCACGCCTCTCTTTCTGTGTCTCTGATTCCCCGCCTCTGATTCCCTGCCTCTGATTCCCTGCCTCTATTTCCGTGCCTCTTTCTCTGCATCTCGTTTCCCACATCTCATTTCCCCCTTCTGATAACCCGCATCAGATTCCCTGCCTCTGATTCCCCGCGTCTGATTCCCCGCCTCTGATTCCCAGCCTCTGATTTGCCACCTCTGATTCCCCACTTCTGATTCCCCGCCTCTGATTCCCCGTCTCTGATTCCCTGCATCTGATTCCCCGCCTCAGATTCCCCGCCTCTGATACCCCGACTCTGATTCCCCGCCTCTGATTCCCCGCCTCTGATTCCCCGCCTCTGATTCCCCGCCTATGTTTACCCGCCTCTGTTTACCCGCCTGTTTTCCCGCCTCTGATTGCCCACCTCAGATTCCCTGCCTCAGATTCCCTGCCTCAGATTCCCTGCCTCTGATTCCCTGCCTCTGATTCCCTGCCTCTGATTGCCCGCCTCTGATTACCTGCCTCTGATTCCCCGCCTCTGATTCCCCACCTCTGATTCCCCACTTCTGATTCCCCACCTCTGATTCCCCGCGTCTGATTCCCCGCCTCTGATTCACCTCCTCTGATTCCCCGCCTCTGATTCCCCGCCTCTGATTCCCCACCTCTGATTGCCCCGCCTCTGATTCGCTGATTCTGATTCCCCGCCTCTGATTCCCCACCTCTGATTCCCCACTTCTGATTCCCCACCTCTGATTCCCCGCCTCTGATTGCACGCCTCTGATTCCCAGCCTCTGATTCCCCGCCTCTGATTCCCCTCCTCTGATACCCCGCCTCTGATTCCCCACCTCTGATTCCCCGCATCTGATTCCCCGCCTCTGATTCCCCGCCTCTGATTCCCTGCCTCTGATTCCCCGCCTCTGATTCCGCGCCTCTGATTCCCCACCTATGTTTACCCGCCTCTGTTTACCCACCTGTTTCCCCACCTCAGATTCCCTGCCTCAGATTCCCTGCCTCTGATTCCCTGCCTCTGATTCCCTGCCTCTGATTCCCTGCATCTGATTGCCCGCCTCTGATTCTCCGCCTCTGATTCCCCGCCTCTGATTCCCCACCTCTGATTCCCCGCTTCTGATTCCCTGCCTCTGATTCCCCGCCTCTGATTCCCCGCCTCTGATTCCCCGCCTCTGATTCCCCACCTCTGATTCAATGCCTCCCTTTCCGCTCAACTTTCCTGGCCTACTTTTCCCCACATATCTTTCCCCGCCTCTGATTCCCCACCTCTGATTCCCTGCCTCAGATTCCCTGCCTCTGATTCCCTGCCTCTGATTCCCTGCCTCTGATTTCCTGCATCTGATTGCCCGCCTCTGATTCTCCGCCTCTGATTCCCCGCCTCTGATTCCCCGCCTCTGATTCGCTGCCTCTGATTCCCCGCCTCTGATTTCCCACCTCTGATTCCCTGCCTCTGATAACCTGCCTCTGATTCCCTGCCTCTGATTCTCTGCCTCTGATTCCCGGCCTCTGAGTCCCCACCTCTGATTCCCCGTGTCCGATTCCGCACCCATGTTTCACCACCTCTGTTGCTCTGCTTCTGATTTCCCGGCTCAGATTCACCGGCTCTGATTCCGCACCTCTGATTCCACGCCTCTCTTTCTGTGTCTCTGATTCCACGCCTCTGATTTCCCGCCTCTGATACCCTGCCTCTCTTTCTCTGCCTCTATTTCCGTGCCTCTTTCTCTGCATCTCGTTTCCCACATCTCATTTCCCCCTTCTGATAACCCGCATCAGATTCCCTGCCACAGATTCCCTGCCTCAGATTCTCTGCATCAGATTCCCTGCATCAGATTCCCTTCATCTGATTCCCTGCCTCTGATTCCTCGCCTCTGATTCCCTGCCTCTGATTCCCCGCCTCTGATTCCCCACCTCTGTCTCTACGCCTCTCCTTTGCCTGCACTCATTCCCCTCCACTCTTTCCATGCCTCTCTTTCCATCCCTCAATTTCAACAACACTTTTTGATCTGTTCCGTGTACCTCATTTTCAACATACAAGTTCCAACCACTATGTTTCGCCCATCTCTTTCGCCGCCTCTATTTATGCACCTATGTTTACCCGCTTCTGTTTACCCGCCTGTTTCCCCACATCTCTTTCCCCACCACTGATTCCACGCCTCTGATTCCCCGCCTCTCATTCCCCGCCTCTGATTCCCTGCCTCTGATTCACCGCCTCCATTTCCGCGCAACTTTCCTGGCCTACGTTTCCCCACATCTCTTTCCCCTCCTCTGATTCCACGCCTCTGATTCGCCGCCTCTGATTGCCCGCCTCTGATTCCCTGCCTCAGATTCCCCGCCTCTGATTCCCCGCCTCTGATTCCCCGCCTCTGATTCCCCGCCTCTGATTCCCCGCCTCTGATTCCCTGCCTATCTTTCCCTGCCTCTATTTCCGTGCCTCTTTCTCTGCATCTCGTTTCCCACATCTCATTACCCCCTTCTGATAACCCGCATCAGTTTCCCTGCCACAGATTCCCTGCCTCAGATTCCCTGCCTCAGATTCCCTGCATCAGATTCCCTTCATCTGATTCCCTGCCTCTGATTCCCCGCCTCTGATTCCCCACCTCTGATTCCCTGCCTCAGATTCCCTGCCTCTGATTCCCTGCCTCTGATTCCCTGCCTCTGATTCCCTGCATCTGATTGCCGGCCTCTGATTCTCCGCCTCTGATTCCCCGCCTCTGATTCCCCACCTCTGATTCCCCACTTCTGATTCCCCGCCTCTGATTCCCCGCCTCTGATTCCCCGCCTCTGATTCACCGCCTCTGATTCCCCGCCTCTGATTCCCCGCCTCTGATTCCCCACTTCTGATTGCCCGCCTCTGATTCCACGCCTCTGATTCCCCGCCTCTGATTCCCCACCTCTGATTCCCCACTTCTGATTCCCCACCTCTGATTCCCCGCCTCTGATTCCACGTCTCTGATTCCCCACCTCTGATTCCCTACTTCTGATTCCCCACCTCTGATTCTCTGCCTCTGATACCCTGCCTCTGATAACTTTTTACTGATTCCCTGCTTCAGATTCCCTGCCTCCGATTTCCTGCCTCAGATTCCCTGCCTCAGATTCCCTGCATCAGATTCCCTTCATCTGATTCCCCGCCTCTGATTCCACGCCTCTGATTCCCCACCTCTGATTCCCTACTTCTGATTCCCCACCTCTGATTCTCCGCCTCTGATACCCAGCCTCTGATAACTTTTTACTGATTCCCTGCTTCAGATTCCCTGCCTCCGATTCCCTGCCTCTGATTCCCTGCCTCTGATAACCTGACTCTGATTCCCTGCCTCTGATTCCCTGCCTCTGAGTCCCCACCTCTGATTCCCCGCGTCCGATTCCGCACCCATGTTTCACCGCCTCTGTTGCTCTGCTTCTGATTTCCCTCCTCAGATACCCCGATTCTGATTCCCCGCCTCTGACTCCCCGCCTCTGATTCCCCGCCTCTGATTCCCCGCCTCTGATTCCCCGCCTCTGATTCCCCGCCTCTGATTCCCCGCCTCTGATTCCCCGCCTCTGATTCCCCGCCTATGTTTACCTGCCTCTGTTTACCCGCCTGTTTCCCCGCATCTGATTCCCCACCTCAGATTCCCTACCTCAGATTCACTGCCTCTGATTCCCTGCCTCTGATTCCCTGCCTCTGATTCCCTGCATCTGATTGCCCGCCTCTGAATCTCCGCCTCTGATTCCCCGCCTCTGATTCCCCACCTCAGATTCCCCGCTTCTGATTCCCCGCCTCTGATTCCCCGCCTCTGATTCCCCGCCTCTGATTCCCCACCTCTGATTCCCCACCTCTGATTCACTCCCTCCCTTTCCGCTCAACTTTCCTGGCCTATGTTTCCCCACATATCTTTCCCCGCCTCTGATACCCCGCCTCTGAATGCCCGCCTCTGATTTCCCGCCTCTGATGACCCGCATCTGATACCCCACCTCTGATTCCCCGCCTCTGATACCCTGCCTCTGATAACTTTTACTGATTCCCTGCCTCAGATTCCCTGCCTCCGATTCCCTGCCTCAGATTCCCTGCCTCAGATTCCCTGCATCAGATTCCCTTCATCTGATTCCATGCCTCGGATTCCCCGCCTCTGATTCCCCGCCTCTGATTCCCCACCTCTGTCTCTACGCCTCTCCTTTGCCTGCACTCATTCCCCTCCACTCTTTCCATGCCTCTCTTTCAATCCCTCAATTTCAACAACACTTTTTGATCTGTTCCGTGTACCTCATTTTCAACATACAAGTTCCAACCACTATTTTTCGCCCATCTCTTTCGCCGCCTCTATTTATGCACCTATGTTTACCCGCTTCTGTTTACCCGCCTGTTTCCCCACATCTCTTTCCGCACCTCTGATTCCACGCCTCTGATTCCCCGCCTCTCATTCCCCGCCTCTGATTACCTGCCTCTGATTCACCGCCTCCATTTCCGCGCAACTTTCCTGGCCTACGTTTCCCCACATCTCTTTCCCCTCCTCTGATTCCACGCCTCTGATTCGCCGCCTCTGATTGCCCGCCTCTGATTCCCTGCCTCAGATTCCCCGCCTCTGATTCCCCGCCTCTGATTCCCCGCCTCTGATTCCCCGCCTCTGATTCCCCGCCTCTGATTCCCTGCCTATCTTTCCCTGCCTCTATTTCCGTGCCTCTTTCTCTGCATCTCGTTTCCCACATCTCATTACCCCCTTCTGATAACCCGCATCAGTTTCCCTGCCACAGATTCCCTGCCTCAGATTCCCTGCCTCAGATTCCCTGCATCAGATTCCCTTCATCTGATTCCCTGCCTCTGATTCCCCGCCTCTGATTCCCCACCTCTGATTCCCCGCCTCAGATTCCCTGCCTCTGATTCCCTGCCTCTGATTCCCCGCCTCTGATTCCCCGCCTCTGATTCACCGCCTCTGATTCCCCGCCTCTGATTCCCCGCCTCTGATTCCCCACTTCTGATTGCCCGCCTCTGATTCCACGCCTCTGATTCCCCGCCTCTGATTCCCCACCTCTGATTCCCCACTTCTGATTCCCCACCTCCGATTCCCCGCCTCTGATTCCACGCCTCTGATTCCCCACCTCTGATTCCCCACTTCTGAATCCCCACCTCTGATTCTCCGCCTCTGATACCCTGCCTCTGATAACTTTTTACTGATTCCCTGCCTCAGATTCCCTGCCTCCGATTCCCTGCCTCAGATTCCCTGCCTCAGATTCCCTGCATCAGATTCCCTTCATCTGATTCCCTGCCTCTGATTCCCCGCCTCTGATTCCACGCCTCTGATTCCCCACCTCTGTCTCTACGCCTCTATTTTGCCTGCACTCTTTCCCCTCCACTCTTTCTGTGCCTCTCTTTCCCTCCCTCAATTTCAACAACTCTGTTTGATCTGTTCTGTGTACCTAATTTTCAACACACAAGTTCCAACCACTAAGTTTCGCCCATCTCTTTCGCTGCCTCTATTTATGCAGCTATGTTTACCCGCTTCTGTTTACCCGCCTGTTTCCCCACATCTCTTTCCCCACCTCTGATTCCACGCCTCTGATTCCCCGCCTCTGATTCCCCGCCTCTGATTCCCCGCCTCTGATTCACCGCCTCCCTTTCCGCGCAACTTTCCTTGCCTACGTTTCCCCACATCTCTTTCCCCACCTCTGATTCCACGCCTCAGATTTGCCGCCTCTGATTTCCCGCCTCTGATTCCCTGCCTCTGATTCCCTGCCTCTGATTCCCCACCTCTGATTCCCCCCTCTGATTCCCCGCCTCTGATTCCCAGCCTCTGATTCCCCACCTCTGATTCCCCGCCTTTGATTCCCTGCCTCTCTTTCCCTACCTCTATTTCCGTGCCTCTTTCTCTGCATCACGTTTCCCACATCTCATTTCCCCCTTCTGATAACCCGCATCAGATTCCCTACCACAGATTCCCTGCCTCAGATTCCCTGCCTCAGATTCCCTGCATCAGATTCCCTTCATATGATTCCCTGCCTCTGATTCCACGCCTCTGATTCCCCACCTCTGATTCCCTGCCTCAGATTCCCTGCCTCTGATTCCCTGCCTCTGATTCCCTGCCTCTGATTTCCTGCATCTGATTGCCCGCCTCTGATTCTCCGCCTCTGATTCCCCGCCTCTGATTCCCCGCCTCTGATTCCCCGCCTCTGATTCCCCGCCTATGTTTACCCGCCTCTGTTTACCCGCCTGTTTTCCCGCCTCTGATTGCCCACCTCAGATTCCCTGCCTCAGATTCCCTGCCTCAGATTCCCTGCCTCTGATTTCCTGCCTCTGATTCCCTGCATCTGATTGCCCGCCTCCGATTACCTGCCTCTGATTCCCCGCCTCTGATTCCCCACCTCTGATTCCCCACTTCTGATTCCCCGCCTCTGATTCCCCGCGTCTGATACCCCGCCTCTGATTCACCGCCTCTGATTCCCCGCCTCTGATTCCCCGCCTCTGATTCCCCACCTCTGATTGCCCCGCCTCTGATTCGCTGATTCTGATTCCCCGCCTCTGATTCCCCACCTCTGATTCCCCGCTTCTGATACCCCGCCTCTGATTCCCCGCCTCTGATTCCCCGCCTCTGATTCCCCGCCTCTGATTCCCCACCTCTGATTCAGTGCCTCCCTTTCCGCTCAACTTTCCTGGCCTACTTTTCCCCTCATATCTTTCCCCGCCTCTGATTTCCCGCCTCTGATTCCACGCCTCTGATTCCCCGCCTATGTTTACCCGCCTCTGTTTACCCGCCTGTTTTCCCTCCTGTGATTCCCCACCACAGATTCCCTGCATCAGATTCCCTGCCTCAGATTCCCTGCATCAGATTCCCTTCATTTGATTCCCTGCGTCTGATTCCCTGCCTCTGATTCCCTGCATCTGATTGCCCGCCTCTGATTCCCCGCCTCTGATTCCCCACCTCTGATTCCCCACTTCTGATTCCCCGCCTCTGATTCCCCGCCTCTGATTCCCCACCTCTGATTCACCGCCTCTGATTCCCCGCCTCTGATTCCCCGCCTCTGATTCCCCACTTCTGATTGCCCGCCTCTGATTCCACGCCTCTGATTCCCCGCCTCTGATTCCCCACCTCTGATTCCCCACTTCTGATTCCCCACCTCTGATTCCCCACCTCTGATTCCACGCCTCTGATTCCCCACCTCTGATTCCCCACTTCTGAATCCCCAACTCTGATTCTCCGCCTCTGATACCCTGCCTCTGATAACTTTTTACTGATTCCCTGCCTCAGATTCCCTGCCTCCGATTCCCTGCCTCAGATTCCCTGCCTCAGATTCCCTGCATCAGATTCCCTTCATCTGATTCCCTGCCTCTGATTCCCCACCTCTGATTCCCCGCCTCTGATTCCCCACCTCTGTCTCTACGCCTCTATTTTGCCTGCACTCTTTCCCCTCCACTCTTTCTGTGCCTCTCTTTCCCTCCCTCAATTTCAGCAACTCTGTTTGATCTGTTCTGTGTACCTAATTTTCAACACACAAGTTCCAACCACTATGTTTCGCCCATCTCTTTCGCTGCCTCTATTTATGCAGCTATGTTTACCCGCTTCTGTTTACCCGCCTGTTTCCCCACATCTCTTTCCCCACCTCTGATTCCACGCCTCTGATTCCCCGCCTCTGATTCCCCGCCTCTGAATCCCCACCTCTGATTCACCGCCTCCCTTTCCGCGCAACTTTCCTGGCCTACGTTTCCCCACATCTCTTTCCCCACCTCTGATTCCACGCCTCAGATTCGCCGCCTCTGATTTCCCGCCTCTGATTCCCTGCCTCTGATTCCCTGCCTCTGATTCCCCACCTCTGATTCCCCCCTCTGATTCCCCGCCTCTGATTCCCAGCCTCTGATTCCCCACCTCTGATTCCCCGCCTCTGATTCCCTGCCTGTCTTTCCCTGCCTCTATTTCCGTGTCTCTTTCTCTGCATCTCGTTTCCCACATCTCATTTCCCCCTTCTGATAACTAGCATCAGATTCCCTGCCACAGATTCCCTGCCTCAGATTCCCTGCCTCAGATTCCCTGCATCAGATTCCCTTCATCTGATTCCCTGCCTCTGATTCCCCGCCTCTGATTCCCCACCTCTGATTCCCTGCCTCAGATTCCCTGCCTCTGATTCCCTGCCTCTGATTCCCTGCCTCTGATTTCCTGCATCTGATTGCCCGCCTCTGATTCTCCGCCTCTGATTCCCCGCCTCTGATTCCCCGCCTCTGATTCGCTGCCTCTGATTCCCCGCCTCTGATTTCCCACCTCTGATTCCCTGCCTCTGATAACCTGCCTCTGATTCCCTGCCTCTGATTCTCTGCCTCTGATTCCCGGCCTCTGAGTCCCCACCTCTGATTCCCCGTGTCCGATTCCGCACCCATGTTTCACCACCTCTGTTGCTCTGCTTCTGATTTCCCGGCTCAGATTCACCGGCTCTGATTCCGCACCTCTGATTCCACGCCTCTCTTTCTGTGTCTCTGATTCCACGCCTCTGATTTCCCGCCTCTGATACACTGCCTCTCTTTCTCTGCCTCTATTTCCGTGCCTCTTTCTCTGCATCTCGTTTCCCACATCTCATTTCCCCCTTCTGATAACCCGCATCAGATTCCCTGCCACAGATTCCCTGCCTCAGATACCCTGCCTCAGATTCCCTGCATCAGATTCCCTTCATCTGATTCCCTGCCTCTGATTCCCCGCGGCTGATTCCCTGCCTCTGATTCCCCGCCTCTGTTTACCCGACTGTTTCCCCGCCTCTGATTCACCACCTCATATTCGCCATCTCAGGTTCCCTGCCTCAAATTCCCTGCCTCAGATTCCCTGCATCAGATTCCCTTCATTTGATTCCCTGCGTCTGATTCCCTGCCTCTGATTCCCTGCATCTGATTGCCCGCCTCTGATTCCCCGCCTCTGATTCCCCGCCTCTGATTCCCCACCTCTGATTCCCCACTTCTGATTCCCCACCTCTGATTCCCCGCCTCTGATTCCCCGCCTCTGATTCACCGCCTCTGATTCCCCGCCTCTGATTCCCCACCTCTGATTCCCCACTTCTGATTGCCCGCCTCTGATTCCACGCCTCTGATTCCCCGCCTCTGATTCCCCACCTCTGAATCCCCACTTCTGATTCCCCACCTCTGATTCCCCGCCTCTGATTCCACTCCTCTGATTCCCCACTTCTGAATCCCCACCTCTGATTCTCCGCCTCTGATACCCTGCCTCTGATAACTTTTTACTGATTCCCTGCCTCAGATTCCCTGCCTCAGATTCCCTGCATCAGATTCCCTTCATCTGATTCCCCGCCTCTGATTCCCCACCTCTGTCTCTACGCCTCTATTTTGCCTGCACTCTTTCCCCTCCACTCTTTCTGTGCCTCTCTTTCCCTCCCTCAATTTCAACAACTCTGTTTGATCTGTTCTGTGTACCTAATTTTCAACACACAAGTTCCAAACACTATGTTTCGCCCATCTCTTACGCTGCCTCTATTTATGCAGCTATGTTTACCCGCTTCTGTTTACCCGCCTGATTCCCCACATCTCTTTCCCCACCTTGGATTCCACGCCTCTGATTCCCTGCCTCTGATTCCCCGCCTCTGATTCCCCGCCTCTGATTCACCGCCTCCCTTTCCGCGCAACTTTCCTGGCCTATGTTTCCCCACATCTCTTTCCCCACCTCTGATTCCACGCCTCAGATTCGCCGCCTCTGATTTCCCGCCTCTGATTCCCTGCCTCTGATTCCCTGCCTCTGATTCCCCACCTCTGATTCCCCCCTCTGATTCCCCGCCTCTGATTCCCAGCCTCTGATTCCCCACCTCTGATTCCCCGCCTCTGATTCTCTGCCTGTCTTTCCCTGCCTCTATTTCCGTGCCTCTTTCTCTGCATCTCGTTTCCCACATCTCATTTCCCCCTTCTGATAACCCGCATCAGATTCCCTGCCACAGATTCCCTGCCTCAGATTCCCTGCCTCAGATTCCCTGCATCAGATTCCCTTCATCTGATTCCCTGCCTCTGATTCCCCGCCTCTGATTCCCCACCTCTGATTCCCTGCCTCAGATTCCCTGCCTCTGATTCCCTGCCTCTGATTCCCTGCCTCTGATTTCCTGCATCTGATTGCCCGCCTCTGATTCTCCGCCTCTGATTCCCCGCCTCTGATTCCCCGCCTCTGATTCGCCGCCTCTGATTCCCCGCCTCTGATTTCCCACCTCTGATTCCCTGCCTCTGATAACCTGCCTCTGATTCCCTGCCTCTGATTCCCGGCCTCTGAGTCCCCACCTCTGATTCCCCGTGTCCGATTCCGCACCCATGTTTCACCACCTCTGTTGCTCTGCTTCTGATTTCCCGGCTCAGATTCACCGGCTCTGATTCCGCACCTCTGATTCCACGCCTCTCTTTCTGTGTCTCTGATTCCCCGCCTCTGATTCCCTGCCTCTGATTCCCTGCCTCTATTTCCGTGCCTCTTTCTCTGCATCTCGTTTCCCACATCTCATTTCCCCCTTCTGATAACCCGCATCAGATTCCCTGCCACAGATTCCCTGCCTCAGATACCCTGCCTCAGATTCCCTGCATCAGATTCCCTTCATCTGATTCCCTGCCTCTGATTCCCCGCGGCTGATTCCCTGCCTCTGATTCCCCGCCACTGTTTACCCGACTGTTTCCCCGCCTCTGATTCACCACCTCATATTCGCCATCTCAGGTTCCCTGCCTCTGATTCCCTGCCTCTGATTCCCTGCCTCTGATTCCCTGCATCTGATTGCCCGCCTCTGATACCCTGCCTCTGATTCCCCGCGTCTGATTCCCCGCCTCTGATTCCCAGCCTCTGATTTCCCACCTCTGATTCCCCACTTCTGATTCCCCGCCTCTGATTCCCCGTCTCTGATTCCCTGCATCTGATTCCCCGCCTCAGATTCCCCGCCTCTGATACCCCGACTCTGATTCCCCGCCTCTGATTCCCCGCCTCTGATTCCCCGCCTCTGATTCCCCGCCTATGTTTACCCGCCTCTGTTTACCCGCCTGTTTTCCCGCCTCTGATTGCCCACCTCAGATTCCCTGCCTCAGATTCCCTGCCTCAGATTCCCTGCCTCTGATTCCCTGCCTCTGATTCCCTGCCTCTGATTGCCCGCCTCTGATTACCTGCCTCTGATTCCCCGCCTCTGATTCCCCACCTCTGATTCCCCACTTCTGATTCCCCACCTCTGATTCCCCGCGTCTGATTCCCCGCCTCTGATTCACCTCCTCTGATTCCCCGCCTCTGATTCCCCGCCTCTGATTCCCCACCTCTGATTGCCCCGCCTCTGATTCGCTGATTCTGATTCCCCGCCTCTGATTCCCCACCTCTGATTCCCCACTTCTGATTCCCCACCTCTGATTCCCCGCCTCTGATTGCACGCCTCTGATTCCCAGCCTCTGATTCCCCGCCTCTGATTCCCCTCCTCTGATACCCCGCCTCTGATTCCCCACCTCTGATTCCCCGCATCTGATTCCCCGCCTCTGATTCCCCGCCTCTGATTCCCTGCCTCTGATTCCCCGCCTCTGATTCCGCGCCTCTGATTCCCCACCTATGTTTACCCGCCTCTGTTTACCCACCTGTTTCCCCACCTCAGATTCCCTGCCTCAGATTCCCTGCCTCTGATTCCCTGCCTCTGATTCCCTGCCTCTGATTCCCTGCATCTGATTGCCCGCCTCTGATTCTCCGCCTCTGATTCCCCGCCTCTGATTCCCCACCTCTGATTCCCCGCTTCTGATTCCCT
This sequence comes from Narcine bancroftii, assembly GCF_036971445.1. Lineage (NCBI taxonomy): Eukaryota > Metazoa > Chordata > Chondrichthyes > Torpediniformes > Narcinidae > Narcine > Narcine bancroftii. The sequence goes on along the minus strand of NW_027211890.1, from coordinate 3,059,638 downwards.
GCCTCTGATTCCCCGCCTCTGATTCCCCGCCTCTGATTCCCCGCCTCTGATTCCCCACCTCTGATTCAATGCCTCCCTTTCCGCTCAACTTTCCTGGCCTACTTTTCCCCACATATCTTTCCCCGCCTCTGATTCCCCACCTCTGATTCCCTGCCTCAGATTCCCTGCCTCTGATTCCCTGCCTCTGATTCCCTGCCTCTGATTTCCTGCATCTGATTGCCCGCCTCTGATTCTCCGCCTCTGATTCCCCGCCTCTGATTCCCCGCCTCTGATTCGCTGCCTCTGATTCCCCGCCTCTGATTTCCCACCTCTGATTCCCTGCCTCTGATAACCTGCCTCTGATTCCCTGCCTCTGATTCTCTGCCTCTGATTCCCGGCCTCTGAGTCCCCACCTCTGATTCCCCGTGTCCGATTCCGCACCCATGTTTCACCACCTCTGTTGCTCTGCTTCTGATTTCCCGGCTCAGATTCACCGGCTCTGATTCCGCACCTCTGATTCCACGCCTCTCTTTCTGTGTCTCTGATTCCACGCCTCTGATTTCCCGCCTCTGATACCCTGCCTCTCTTTCTCTGCCTCTATTTCCGTGCCTCTTTCTCTGCATCTCGTTTCCCACATCTCATTTCCCCCTTCTGATAACCCGCATCAGATTCCCTGCCACAGATTCCCTGCCTCAGATACCCTGCCTCAGATTCCCTGCATCAGATTCCCTTCATCTGATTCCCTGCCTCTGATTCCCCACGGCTGATTCCCTGCCTCTGATTCCCCGCCTCTGTTTACCCGACTGTTTCCCCGCCTCTGATTCACCACCTCATATTCGCCATCTCAGGTTCCCTGCCTCAGATTCCCTGCCTCAGATTCCCTGCATCAGATTCCCTTCATTTGATTCCCTGCGTCTGATTCCCTGCCTCTGATTCCCTGCATCTGATTGCCCGCCTCTGATTCCCCGCCTCTGATTCCCCGCCTCTGATTCCCCACCTCTGATTCCCCACTTCTGATTCCCCGCCTCTGATTCCCCGCCTCTGATTCCCCGCCTCTGATTCACCGCCTCTGATTCCCCGCCTCTGATTCCCCACCTCTGATTCCCCACTTCTGATTGCCCGCCTCTGATTCCACGCCTCTGATTCCCCGCCTCTGATTCCCCACCTCTGATTCCCCACTTCTGATTCCCCACCTCTGATTCCCCGCCTCTGATTCCACGCCTCTGATTCCCCACTTCAGAATCCCCACCTCTGATTCTCCGCCTCTGATACCCTGCCTCTGATAACTTTTTACTGATTCCCTGCCTCAGATTCCCTGCCTCAGATTCCCTGCATCAGATTCCCTTCATCTGATTCCCCGCCTCTGATTCCCCACCTCTGTCTCTACGCCTCTATTTTGCCTGCACTCTTTCCCCTCCACTCTTTCTGTGCCTCTCTTTCCCTCCCTCAATTTCAACAACTCTGTTTGATCTGTTCTGTGTACCTAATTTTCAACACACAAGTTCCAACCACTATGTTTCGCCCATCTCTTACGCTGCCTCTATTTATGCAGCTATGTTTACCCGCTTCTGTTTACCCGCCTGATTCCCCACATCTCTTTCCCCACCTTGGATTCCACGCCTCTGATTCCCCGCCTCTGATTCCCCGCCTCTGATTCCCCGCCTCTGATTCACCGCCTCCCTTTCCGCGCAACTTTCCTGGCCTATGTTTCCCCACATCTCTTTCCCCACCTCTGATTCCACGCCTCAGATTCGCCACCTCTGATTTCCCGCTTCTGATTCCCTACCTCTGATTCCCTGCCTCTGATTCCCCACCTCTGATTCCCCCCTCTGATTCCCCGCCTCTGATTCCCAGCCTCTGATTCCCCACCTCTGATTCCCCACCTCTGATTCCCTGCCTGTCTTTCCCTGCCTCTATTTCCGTGCCTCTTTCTCTGCATCTCGTTTCCCACATCTCATTTCCCCCTTCTGATAACCCGCATCAGATTCCCTGCCACAGATTCCCTGCCTCAGATTCCCTGCCTCAGATTCCCTGCATCAGATTCCCTTCATCTGATTCCCTGCCTCTGATTCCCCGCCTCTGATTCCCCACCTCTGATTCCCTGCCTCAGATTCCCTGCCTCTGATTCCCTGCCTCTGATTCCCCGCCTCTGATTTCCCACCTCTGATTCCCTGCCTCTGATAACCTGCCTCTGATTCCCTGCCTCTGATTCCCGGCCTCTGAGTCCCCACCTCTGATTCCCCGTGTCCGATTCCGCACCCATGTTTCACCACCTCTGTTGCTCTGCTTCTGATTTCCCGGCTCAGATTCACCGGCTCTGATTCCGCACCTCTGATTCCACGCCTCTCTTTCTGTGTCTCTGATTCCCCGCCTCTGATTCCCTGCCTCTGATTACCCGCCTCTGATACCCTGCCTCTCTTTCCCTGCCTCTATTTCCGTGCCTCTTTCTCTGCATCTCGTTTCCCACATCTCATTTCCCCCTTCTGATAACCCGCATCAGATTCCCTGCCACAGATTCCCTGCCTCAGATACCCTGCCTCAGATTCCCTGCATCAGATTCCCTTCATCTGATTCCCTGCCTCTGATTCCCCGCGGCTGATTCCCTGCCTCTGATTCCCCGCCACTGTTTACCCGACTGTTTCCCCGCCTCTGATTCACCACCTCATATTCGCCATCTCAGGTTCCCTGCCTCTGATTCCCTGCCTCTGATTCCCTGCCTCTGATTCCCTGCATCTGATTGCCCGCCTCTGATACCCTGCCTCTGATTCCCCGCGTCTGATTCCCCGCCTCTGATTCCCAGCCTCTGATTTCCCACCTCTGATTCCCCACTTCTGATTCCCCGCCTCTGATTCCCCGTCTCTGATTCCCTGCATCTGATTCCCCGCCTCAGATTCCCCGCCTCTGATACCCCAACTCTGATTCCCCGCCTCTGATTCCCCGCCTCTGATTCCCCGCCTCTGATTCCCCGCCTATGTTTACCCGCCTCTGTTTACCCGCCTGTTTTCCCGCCTCTGATTGCCCACCTCAGATTCCCTGCCTCAGATTCCCTGCCTCAGATTCCCTGCCTCTGATTCCCTGCCTCTGATTCCCTGCATCTGATTGCCCGCCTCTGATTACCTGCCTCTGATTCCCCGCCTCTGATTCCCCACCTCTGATTCCCCACTTCTGATTCCCCGCCTCTGATTCCCCGCGTCTGATTCCCCGCCTCTGATTCACCTCCTCTGAATCCCCGCCTCTGATTCCCCGCCTCTGATTCCCCACCTCTGATTTCCCCACCTCTGATTCGCTGATTCTGATTCCCCGCCTCTGATTCCCCACCTCTGATTCCCCACTTCTGATTCCCCACCTCTGATTCCCCGCCTCTGATTGCACGCCTCTGATTCCCCGCCTCTGAATCCCCGCCTCTGATTCCCCTCCTCTGATACCCCGCCTCTGATTCCCCACCTCTGATTCCCCGCATCTGATTCCCCGCCTCTGATTCCCCGCCTCTGATTCCCTGCCTCTGATTCCCCGCCTCTGATTCCGCGCCTCGGATTCCCCACCTATGTTTACCCGCCTCTGTTTACCCACCTGTTTCCCCACCTCAGATTCCCTGCCTCAGATTCCCTGCCTCTGATTCCCTGCCTCTGATTCCCTGCCTCTGAATCCCTGCATCTGATTGCCCGCCTCTGATTCTCCGCCTCTGATTCCCCGCCTCTGATTCCCCACCTCTGATTCCCCGCTTCTGATTCCCTGCCTCTGATTCCCTGCCTCTGATTCCCTGCCTCTGATTCCCCGCCTCTGATCCCCCACCTCTGATTCAATGCCTCCCTTTCCGCTCAACTTTCCTGGCCTACTTTTCCCCACATATCTTTCCCCGCCTCTGATTTCCCGCCTCTGATTCCCCGCCTCTGATTCCCCGCCTCTGATTCCCCTCCTCTGATACCCCGCCTCTGATTCCCCACCTCTGATTCCCCGCATCTGATTCCCCGCCTCTGATTCCCCGCCTCTGATTCCCTGCCTCTGATTCCCCGCCTCTGATTCCGCGCCTCTGATTCCCCACCTATGTTTACCCGCCTCTGTTTACCCACCTGTTTCCCCACCTCAGATTCCCTGCCTCAGATTCCCTGCCTCTGATTCCCTGCCTCCGATTCCCTGCCTCTGATTCCCTGCATCTGATTGCCCGCCTCTGATTCTCCTCCTCTGATTCCCCGCCTCTGATTCCCCACCTCTGATTCCCCGCTTCTGATTCCCTGCCTCTGATTCCCCGCCTCTGATTCCCCGCCTCTGATTCCCCGCCTCTGATTCCCCACCTCTGATTCCCCGCTTCTGATTCCCTGCCTCTGATTCCCCGCCTCTGATTCCCCGCCTCTGATTCCCCGCCTCTGATTCCCCGCCTCTGATTCCCCACCTCTGATTGCCCCGCCTCTGATTCGCTGATTCTGATTCCCCGCCTCTGATTCCCCACCTCTGATTCCCCGCTTCTGATTCCCCGCCTCTGATTCCCCGCCTCTGATTCCACGCCTCTGATTCCCCGCCTCTGATTCCCCGCCTCTGATTCCCCGACTCTGATTCCCCTCCTCTGATACCCCGCCTCTGATTCCCCACCTCTGATTCCCCGCATCTGATTCCCCACCTCTGATTCCCTGCCTCTGATTCCCCGCCTCTGATTCCGCGCCTCTGATTCCCCGCCTATGTTTACCCACCTCTGTTTACCCACCTGTTTCCCCGCCTCTGATTCCGCACCTCAGATTCCCTGCCTCAGATTCCCCGCCTCTGATTCCCCACTTCTGATTCCCCGCCTCTGATTCCCCGCCTCTGATTCCCCGCCTCTGATTCCCCGCCTCTGATTCCCCACCTCTGATTCAGTGCCTCCCTTTCCGCTCAACTTTCCTGGCCTACTTTTCCCCACATATCTTTCCCCGCCTCTGATTTCCCGCCTCTGATTCCACGCCTCTGATTCCCCGCCTATGTTTACCCGCCTCTGTTTACCCGCCTGTTTTCCCTCCTCTGATTCCCCACCACAGATTCCCTGCATCATATTCCCTGCCTCAGATTCCCTGCATCAGATTCCCTTCATTTGATTCCCTGCGTCTGATTCCCTGCCTCTGATTCCCTGCATCTGATTGCCCGCCTCTGATTCCCCACCTCTGATTCCCCGCCTCTGATTCCCCACCTCTGATTCCCCACTTCTTATTCCCCGCCTCTGATTCCCCGCCTCTGATTCCCCACCTCTGATTCACCGCCTCTGATTCCCCGCCTCTGATTCCCCGCCTCTGATTCCCCACTTCTGATTGCCCGCCTCTGATTCCACGCCTCTGATTCCCCGCCTCTGATTCCCCACCTCTGATTCCCCACTTCTGATTCCCCACCTCTGATTCCCCGCCTCTGATTCCACGCCTCTGATTCCCCACCTCTGATTCCCCACTTCTGAATCCCCACCTCTGATTCTCCGCCTCTCATACCCTGCCTCTGATAACTTTTTACTGATTCCCTGCCTCAGATTCCCTGCCTCCGATTCCCTGCCTCAGATTCCCTGCCTCAGATTCCCTGCATCAGATTCCCTTCATCTGATTCCCTGCCTCTGATTCCCCGCCTCTGAATCCCCGCCTCTGATTCCCCACCTCTGTCTCTACGCCTCTATTTTGCCTGCACTCTTTCCCCTCCACTCTTTCTGTGCCTCTCTTTCCCTCCCTCAATTTCAACAACTCTGTTTGATCTGTTCTGTGTACCTAATTTTCAACACACAAGTTCCAACCACTATGTTTCGCCCATCTATTTCGCTGCCTCTATTTATGCAGCTATGTTTACCCGCTTCTGTTTACCCGCCTGTTTCCCCACATCTCTTTCCCCACCTCTGATTCCACGCCTCTGATTCCCCGCCTCTGATTCCCCGCCTCTGAATCCCCACCTCTGATTCACCGCCTCCCTTTCCGCGCAACTTTCCTGGCCTACGTGTCCCCACATCTCTTTCCCCACCTCTGATTCCATGCCTCAGATTCGCCGCCTCTGATTTCCCGCCTCTGATTCCCTGGCTCTGATTCCCTGCCTCTGATTCCCCACCTCTGATTCCCCCCTCTGATTCCACGCCTCTGATTCCCAGCCTCTGACTCCCCACCTCTGATTCCCCGCCTCTGATTCCCTGCCTGTCTTTCCCTGCCTCTATTTCCGTGTCTCTTTCTCTGCATCTCGTTTCCCACATCTCATTTCCCCCTTCTGATAACCCGCATCAGATTCCCTGCCACAGATTCCCTGCCTCAGATTCCCTGCCTCAGATTCCCTGCATCAGATTCCCTTCATCTGATTCCCCGTCTCTGATTCCCCGCCTCTGATTCCCCTCCTCTGATAACCCGCCTCTGATTCCCCACCTCTGATTCCCCGCATCTGATTCCCCGCCTCTGATTCCCCGCCTCTGATTCCCTGCCTCTGATTCCCCGCCTCTGATTCCGCGCCTCTGATTCCCCACCTATGTTTACCCGCCTCTGTTTACCCACCTGTTTCCCCACCTCAGATTCCCTGCCTCAGATTCCCTGCCTCTGATTCCCTGCCTCTGATTCCCTGCCTCTGATTCCCTGCATCTGATTGCCCGCCTCTGATTCTCCGCCTCTGATTCCCCGCCTCTGATTCCCCACCTCTGATTCCCCGCTTCTGATTCCCTGCCTCTGATTCCCCGCCTCTGATTCCCCGCCTCTGATTCCCCGCCTCTGATTCCCCACCTCTGATTCCCCGCTTCTGATTCCCTGCCTCTGATTCCCCGCCTCTGATTCCCCGCCTCTGATTCCCCGCCTCTGATTCCCCGCCTCTGATTCCCCACCTCTGATTGCCCCGCCTCTGATTCGCTGATTCTGATTCCCCGCCTCTGATTCCCCACCTCTGATTCCCCGCTTCTGATTCCCTGCCTCTGATTCCCCGCCTCTGATTCCACGCCTCTGATTCCCCGCCTCTGATTCCCCGCCTCTGATTCCCCGACTCTGATTCCCCTCCTCTGATACCCCGCCTCTGATTCCCCACCTCTGATTCCCCGCATCTGATTCCCCACCTCTGATTCCCTGCCTCTGATACCCCGCCTCTGATTCCGCGCCTCTGATTCCCCGCCTATGTTTACCCACCTCTGTTTACCCACCTGTTTCCCCGCCTCTGATTCCGCACCTCAGATTCCCTGCCTCAGATTCCCCGCCTCTGATTCCCCACTTCTGATTCCCCGCCTCTGATTCCCCGCCTCTGATTCCCCGCCTCTGATTCCCCGCCTCTGATTCCCCGCCTCTGATTCCCCACCTCTGATTCAGTGCCTCCCTTTCCGCTCAACTTTCCTGGCCTACTTTTCCCCACATATCTTTCCCCGCCTCTGATTTCCCGCCTCTGATTCCACGCCTCTGATTCCCCGCCTATTTTTACCCGCCTCTGTTTACCCGCCTGTTTTCCCTCCTCTGATTCCCCACCACAGATTCCCTGCATCAGATTCCCTGCCTCAGATTCCCTGCATCAGATTCCCTTCATTTGATTCCCTGCGTCTGATTCCCTGCCTCTGATTCCCTGCATCTGATTGCCCACCTCTGATTCCCCGCCTCTGATTCCCCGCCTCTGATTCCCCACCTCTGATTCCCCACTTCTTATTCCCCGCCTCTGATTCCCCGCCTCTGATTCCCCACCTCTGATTCACCGCCTCTGATTCCCCGCCTCTGATTCCCCGCCTCTGATTCCCCACTTCTGATTGCCCGCCTCTGATTCCACGCCTCTGATTCCCCGCCTCTGATTCCCCACCTCTGATTCCCCACTTCTGATTCCCCACCTCTGATTCCCCGCCTCTGATTCCACGCCTCTGATTCCCCACCTCTGATTCCCCACTTCTGAATCCCCACCTCTGATTCTCCGCCTCTGATACCCTGCCTCTGATAACTTTTTACTGATTCCCTGCCTCAGATTCCCTGCCTCCGATTCCCTGCCTCAGATTCCCTGCCTCAGATTCCCTGCATCAGATTCCCTTCATCTGATTCCCTGCCTCTGATTCCCCGCCTCTGAATCCCCGCCTCTGATTCCCCACCTCTGTCTCTACGCCTCTATTTTGCCTGCACTCTTTCCCCTCCACTCTTTCTGTGCCTCTCTTTCCCTCCCTCAATTTCAACAACTCTGTTTGATCTGTTCTGTGTACCTAATTTTCAACACACAAGTTCCAACCACTATGTTTCGCCCATCTATTTCGCTGCCTCTATTTATGCAGCTATGTTTACCCGCTTCTGTTTACCCGCCTGTTTCCCCACATCTCTTTCCCCACCTCTGATTCCACGCCTCTGATTCCCCGCCTCTGATTCCCCGCCTCTGAATCCCCACCTCTGATTCACCGCCTCCCTTTCCGCGCAACTTTCCTGGCCTACGTGTCCCCACATCTCTTTCCCCACCTCTGATTCCATGCCTCAGATTCGCCGCCTCTGATTTCCCGCCTCTGATTCCCTGCCTCTGATTCCCTGCCTCTGATTCCCCACCTCTGATTCCCCCCTCTGATTCCCCGCCTCTGATTCCCAGCCTCTGACTCCCCACCTCTGATTCCCCGCCTCTGATTCCCTGCCTGTCTTTCCCTGCCTCTATTTCCGTGTCTCTTTCTCTGCATCTCGTTTCCCACATCTCATTTCCCCCTTCTGATAACCCGCATCAGATTCCCTGCCACAGATTCCCTGCCTCAGATTCCCTGCCTCAGATTCCCTGCTTCAGATTCCCTTCATCTGATTCCCTGCCTCTGATTCCCCGCCTCTGATTCCCCACCTCTGATTCCCTGCCTCAGATTCCCTGCCTCTGATTCCCTGCCTCTGATTCCCTGCCTCTGATTTCCTGCATCAGATTGCCCGCCTCTGATTCTCCGCCTCTGATTCCCCGCCTCTGATTCCCCGCCTCTGATTCGCTGCCTCTGATTCCCCGCCTCTGATTTCCCACCTCTGATTCCCTGCCTCTGATAACCTGCCTCTGATTCCCTGCCTCTGATTCTCTGCCTCTGATTCCCGGCCTCTGAGTCCCCACCTCTGATTCCCCGTGTCCGATTCCGCACCCATGTTTCACCACCTCTGTTGCTCTGCTTCTGATTTCCCGGCTCAGATTCACCGGCTCTGATTCCGCACCTCTGATTCCACGCCTCTCTTTCTGTGTCTCTGATTCCACGCCTCTGATTTCCCGCCTCTGATACACTGCCTCTCTTTCTCTGCCTCTATTTCCGTGCCTCTTTCTCTGCATCTCGTTTCCCACATCTCATTTCCCCCTTCTGATCACCCGCATCAGATTCCCTGCCACAGATTCCCTGCCTCAGATACCCTGCCTCAGATTCCCTGCATCAGATTCCCTTCATCTGATTCCCTACCTCTGATTCCCCGCGGCTGATTCCCTGCCTCTGATTCCCCGCCTCTGTTTACCCGACTGTTTCCCCGCCTCTGATTCACCACCTCATATTCTCCATCTCAGGTTCCCTGCCTCAGATTCCCTGCCTCAGATTCCCTGCATCAGATTCCCTTCATTTGATTCCCTGCGTCTGATTCCCTGCCTCTGATTCCCTGCATCTGATTGCCCGCCTCTGATTCCCCGCCTCTGATTCCCCGCCTCTGATTCCCCACCTCTGATTCCCCACTTCTGATTCCCCGCCTCTGATTCCCCGCCTCTGATTCCCCGCCTCTGATTCACCGCCTCTGATTCCCCGCCTCTGATTCCCCGCCTCTGATTCCCCACCTCTGATTCCCCACTTCTGATTCCCCACCTCTGATTCCCCGCCTCTGATTCCACGCCTCTGATTCCCCACTTCTGAATCCCCACCTCTGATTCTCCGCCTCTGATACCCTGCCTCTGATAACTTTTTACTGATTCCCTGCCTCAGATTCCCTGCCTCAGATTCCCTGCATCAGATTCCCTTCATCTGATTCCCCGCCTCTGATTCCCCACCTCTGTCTCTACGCCTCTATTTTGCCTGCACTCTTTCCCCTCCACTCTTTCTGTGCCTCTCTTTCCCTCCCTCAATTTCAACAACTCTGTTTGATCTGTTCTGTGTACCTAATTTTCAACACACAAGTTCCAACCACTATGTTTCGCCCATCTCTTACGCTGCCTCTATTTATGCAGCTATGTTTACCCGCTTCTGTTTACCCGCCTGATTCCCCACATCTCTTTCCCCACCTTGGATTCCATGCCTCTGATTCCCCGCCTCTGATTCCCCGCCTCTGATTCCCCGCCTCTGATTCACCGCCTCCCTTTCCGCGCAACTTTCCTGGCCTATGTTTCCCCACATCTCTTTCCCCACCTCTGATTCCACGCCTCAGATTCGCCGCCTCTGATTTCCCGCCTCTGATTCCCTGCCTCTGATTCCCTGCCTCTGATTCCCCACCTCTCATTCCCCCCTCTGATTCCCCGCCTCTGATTCCCAGCCTCTGATTCCCCACCTCTGATTCCCCGCCTCTGATTCCCTGCCTGTCTTTCCCTGCCTCTATTTCCGTGCCTCTTTCTCTGCATCTCGTTTCCCACATCTCATTTCCCCCTTCTGATAACCCGCATCAGATTCCCTGCCAGAGATTCCCTGCCTCAGATTCCCTGTCTCAGATTCCCTGCATCAGATTCCCTTCATCTGATTCCCTGCCTCTGATTCCCCGCCTCTGATTCCCCACCTCTGATTCCCTGCCTCAGATTCCCTGCCTCTGATTCCCTGCCTCTGATTCCCTGCCTCTGATTTCCTGCATCTGATTGCCCGCCTCTGATTCTCCGCCTCTGATTCCCCGCCTCTGATTCCCCGCCTCTGATTCGCCGCCTCTGATTCCCCGCCTCTGATTTCCCACCTCTGATTCCCTGCCTCTGATAACCTGCCTCTGATTCCCTGCCTCTGATTCCCGGCCTCTGAGTCCCCACCTCTGATTCCCCGTGTCCGATTCCGCACCCATGTTTCACCACCTCTGTTGCTCTGCTTCTGATTTCCCGGCTCAGATTCACCGGCTCTGATTCCGCACCTCTGATTCCACGCCTCTCTTTCTGTGTCTCTGATTCCCCGCCTCTGATTCCCTGCCTCTGATTACCCGCCTCTGATACCCTGCCTCTCTTTCCCTGCCTCTATTTCCGTGCCTCTTTCTCTGCATCTCGTTTCCCACATCTCATTTCCCCCTTCTGATAACCCGCATCAGATTCCCTGCCACAGATTCCCTGCCTCAGATACCCTGCCTCAGATTCCGTGCATCAGATTCCCTTCATCTGATTCCCTGCCTCTGATTCCCCGCGGCTGATTCCCTGCCTCTGATTCCCCGCCACTGTTTACCCGACTGTTTCCCCGCCTCTGATTCACCACCTCATATTCGCCATCTCAGGTTCCCTGCCTCTGATTCCCTGCCTCTGATTCCCTGCCTCTGATTCCCTGCATCTGATTGCCCGCCTCTGATACCCTGCCTCTGATTCCCCGCGTCTGATTCCCCGCCTCTGATTCCCAGCCTCTGATTTCCCACCTCTGATTCCCCACTTCTGATTCCCCGCCTCTGATTCCCCGTCTCTGATTCCCTGCATCTGATTCCCCGCCTTAGATTCCCCGCCTCTGATACCCCGACTCTGATTCCCCGCCTCTGAGTCCCCGCCTCTGATTCCCCGCCTCTGATTCCCCGCCTATGTTTACCCGCCTCTGTTTACCCGCCTGTTTTCCCGCCTCTGATTGCCCACCTCAGATTCCCTGCCTCAGATTCCCTGCCTCAGATTCCCTGCCTCTGATTCCCTGCCTCTGATTCCCCGCGTCTGATTCCCTGCCTCTGATTCCCCGCCTCTGATTCCCCACCTCTGATTCCCTGCCTCAGATTCCCTGCCTCTGATTCCCTGCCTCTGATTCCCTGCCTCTGATTTGCTGCATCTGATTGCCCGCCTCTGATTCTCCGCCTCTGATTCCCCGCCTCTGATTCCCCGCCTCTGATTCGCCGCCTCTGATTCCCCGCCTCTGAGTCCCCACCTCTGATTCCCCGTGTCCGATTCCGCACCCATGTTTCACCACCTCTGTTGCTCTGCTTCTGATTTCCCGGCTCAGATTCACCGGCTCTGATTCCGCACCTCTGATTCCACGCCTCTCTTTCTGTGTCTCTGATTCCCCGCCTCTGATTCCCTGCCTCTGATTACCCGCCTCTGATACCCTGCCTCTCTTTCCCTGCCTCTATTTCCGTGCATCTTTCTCTGCATCTCGTTTCCCACATCTCATTTCCCCCTTCTGATAACCCGCATCAGATTCCCTGCCACAGATTCCCTGCCTCAGATACCCTGCCTCAGATTCCCTGCATCAGATTCCCTTCATCTGATTCCCTGCCTCTGATTCCCCGCGGCTGATTCCCTGCCTCTGATTCCCCGCCACTGTTTACCCGACTGTTTCCCCGCCTCTGATTCACCACCTCATATTTGCCATCTCAGGTTCCCTGCCTCTGATTCCCTGCCTCTGATTCCCTGCCTCTGATTCCCTGCATCTGATTGCCCGCCTCTGATACCCTGCCTCTGATTCCCCGCGTCTGATTCCCCGCCTCTGATTCCCAGCCTCTGATTCCCCGCCTCTGATTCCCCGCCTCTGATTCCCCGCCTATGTTTACCCGCCTCTGTTTACCCGCCTGTTTTCCCGCCTCTGATTGCCCACCTCAGATTCCCTGCCTCAGATTCCCTGCCTCAGATTCCCTGCCTCTGATTCCCTGCCTCTGATTCCCTGCCTCTGATTGCCCGCCTCTGATTACCTGCCTCTGATTCCCCGCCTCTGATTCCCCACCTCTGATTCCCCACTTCTGATTCCCCACCTCTGATTCCCCGCGTCTGATTCCCCGCCTCTGAATCACCTCCTCTGATTCCCCGCCTCTGATTCCCCGCCTCTGATTCCCCACCTCTGATTGCCCCGCCTCTGATTCGCTGATTCTGATTCCCCGCCTCTGATTCCCCACCTCTGATTCCCCACTTCTGATTCCCCACCTCTGATTCCCCGCCTCTGATTGCACGCCTCTGATTCCCAGCCTCTGATTCCCCGCCTCTGATTCCCCTCCTCTGATACCCCGCCTCTGATTCCCCACCTCTGATTCCCCGCATCTGATTCCCCGCCTCTGATTCCCCGCCTCTGATTCCCTGCCTCTGATTCCCCGCCTCTGATTCCGCGCCTCTGATTCCCCACCTATGTTCACCCGCCTCTGTTTACCCACCTGTTTCCCCACCTCAGATTCCCTGCCTCAGATTCCCTGCCTCTGATTCCCTGCCTCTGATTCCCTGCCTCTGATTCCCTGCATCTGATTGCCCGCCTCTGATTCTCCGCCTCTGATTCCCCGCCTCTGATTCCCCACCTCTGATTCCCCGCTTCTGATTCCCTGCCTCTGATTCCCCGCCTCTGATTCCCCGCCTCTGATTCCCCGCCTCTGATTCCCCACCTCTGATTCAATGCCTCCCTTTCCGCTCAACTTTCCTGGCCTACTTTTCCCCACATATCTTTCCCCGCCTCTGATTCCCCACCTCTGATTCCCTGCCTCAGATTCCCTGCCTCTGATTCCCTGCCTCTGATTCCCTGCCTCTGATTTCCTGCATCTGATTGCCCGCCTCTGATTCTCCGCCTCTGATTCCCCGCCTCTGATTCCCCGCCTCTGATTCGCTGCCTCTGATTCCCCGCCTCTGATTTCCCACCTCTGATTCCCTGCCTCTGATAACCTGCCTCTGATTCCCTGCCTCTGATTCTCTGCCTCTGATTCCCGGCCTCTGAGTCCCCACCTCTGATTCCCCGTGTCCGATTCCGCACCCATGTTTCACCACCTCTGTTGCTCTGCTTCTGATTTCCCGGCTCAGATTCACCGGCTCTGATTCCGCACCTCTGATTCCACGCCTCTCTTTCTGTGTCTCTGATTCCACGCCTCTGATTTCCCGCCTCTGATACCCTGCCTCTCTTTCTCTGCCTCTATTTCCGTGCCTCTTTCTCTGCATCTCGTTTCCCACATCTCATTTCCCCCTTCTGATAACCCGCATCAGATTCCCTGCCACAGATTCCCTGCCTCAGATTCCCTGCATCAGATTCCCTGCATCAGATTCCCTTCATCTGATTCCCTGCCTCTGATTCCTCGCCTCTGATTCCCTGCCTCTGATTCCCCGCCTCTGATTCCCCACCTCTGTCTCTACGCCTCTCCTTTGCCTGCACTCATTCCCCTCCACTCTTTCCATGCCTCTCTTTCCATCCCTCAATTTCAACAACACTTTTTGATCTGTTCCGTGTACCTCATTTTCAACATACAAGTTCCAACCACTATGTTTCGCCCATCTCTTTCGCCGCCTCTATTTATGCACCTATGTTTACCCGCTTCTGTTTACCCGCCTGTTTCCCCACATCTCTTTCCCCACCACTGATTCCACGCCTCTGATTCCCCGCCTCTCATTCCCCGCCTCTGATTCCCTGCCTCTGATTCACCGCCTCCATTTCCGCGCAACTTTCCTGGCCTACGTTTCCCCACATCTCTTTCCCCTCCTCTGATTCCACGCCTCTGATTCGCCGCCTCTGATTGCCCGCCTCTGATTCCCTGCCTCAGATTCCCCGCCTCTGATTCCCCGCCTCTGATTCCCCGCCTCGGATTCCCCGCCTCTGATTCCCCGCCTCTGATTCCCTGCCTATCTTTCCCTGCCTCTATTTCCGTGCCTCTTTCTCTGCATCTCGTTTCCCACATCTCATTACCCCCTTCTGATAACCCGCATCAGTTTCCCTGCCACAGATTCCCTGCCTCAGATTCCCTGCCTCAGATTCCCTGCATCAGATTCCCTTCATCTGATTCCCTGCCTCTGATTCCCCGCCTCTGATTCCCCACCTCTGATTCCCTGCCTCTGATTCCCTGCCTCTGATTCCCTGCCTCTGATTCCCTGCCTCTGATTCCCTGCATCTGATTGCCGGCCTCTGATTCTCCGCCTCTGATTCCCCGCCTCTGATTCCCCACCTCTGATTCCCCACTTCTGATTCCCCGCCTCTGATTCCCCGCCTCTGATTCCCCGCCTCTGATTCACCGCCTCTGATTCCCCGCCTCTGATTCCCCGCCTCTGATTCCCCACTTCTGATTGCCCGCCTCTGATTCCACGCCTCTGATTCCCCGCCTCTGATTCCCCACCTCTGATTCCCCACTTCTGATTCCCCACCTCTGATTCCCCGCCTCTGATTCCACGTCTCTGATTCCCCACCTCTGATTCCCTACTTCTGATTCCCCACCTCTGATTCTCTGCCTCTGATACCCTGCCTCTGATAACTTTTTACTGATTCCCTGCTTCAGATTCCCTGCCTCCGATTTCCTGCCTCAGATTCCCTTCCTCAGATTCCCTGCATCAGATTCCCTTCATCTGATTCCCCGCCTCTGATTCCACGCCTCTGATTCCCCACCTCTGATTCCCTACTTCTGATTCCCCACCTCTGATTCTCCGCCTCTGATACCCAGCCTCTGATAACTTTTTACTGATTCCCTGCTTCAGATTCCCTGCCTCCGATTCCCTGCCTCTGATTCCCTGCCTCTGATAACCTGACTCTGATTCCCTGCCTCTGATTCCCTGCCTCTGAGTCCCCACCTCTGATTCCCCGCGTCCGATTCCGCACCCATGTTTCACCGCCTCTGTTGCTCTGCTTCTGATTTCCCTCCTCAGATACCCCGATTCTGATTCCCCGCCTCTGATTCCCCGCCTCTGATTCCCCGCCTCTGATTCCCCGCCTCTGATTCCCCGCCTCTGATTCCCCGCCTCTGATTCCCCGCCTCTGATTCCCCGCCTCTGATTCCCCGCCTATGTTTACCTGCCTCTGTTTACCCGCCTGTTTCCCCGCATCTGATTCCCCACCTCAGATTCCCTACCTCAGATTCACTGCCTCTGATTCCCTGCCTCTGATTCCCTGCCTCTGATTCCCTGCATCTGATTGCCCGCCTCTGAATCTCCGCCTCTGATTCCCCGCCTCTGATTCCCCACCTCTGATTCCCCACCTCTGATTCACTCCCTCCCTTTCCGCTCAACTTTCCTGGCCTATGTTTCCCCACATATCTTTCCACGCCTCTGATACCCCGCCTCTGAATGCCCGCCTCTGATTTCCCGCCTCTGATGACCCGCATCTGATACCCCACCTCTGATTCCCCGCCTCTGATACCCTGCCTCTGATAACTTTTACTGATTCCCTGCCTCAGATTCCCTGCCTCCGATTCCCTGCCTCAGATTCCCTGCCTCAGATTCCCTGCATCAGATTCCCTTCATCTGATTCCATGCCTCGGATTCCCCGCCTCTGATTCCCCGCCTCTGATTCCCCACCTCTGTCTCTACGCCTCTCCTTTGCCTGCACTCATTCCCCTCCACTCTTTCCATGCCTCTCTTTCCATCCCTCAATTTCAACAACACTTTTTGATCTGTTCCGTGTACCTCATTTTCAACATACAAGTTCCAACCACTATGTTTCGCCCATCTCTTTCGCCGCCTCTATTTATGCACCTATGTTTACCCGCTTCTGTTTACCCGCCTGTTTCCCCACATCTCTTTCCGCACCTCTGATTCCACGCCTCTGATTCCCCGCCTCTCATTCCCCGCCTCTGATTACCTGCCTCTGATTCACCGCCTCCATTTCCGCGCAACTTTCCTGGCCTACGTTTCCCCACATCTCTTTCCCCTCCTCTGATTCCACGCCTCTGATTCGCCGCCTCTGATTGCCCGCCTCTGATTCCCTGCCTCAGATTCCCCGCCTCTGATTCCCCGCCTCTGATTCCCCGCCTCTGATTCCCCGCCTCTGATTCCCCGCCTCTGATTCCCTGCCTATCTTTCCCTGCCTCTATTTCCGTGCCTCTTTCTCTGCATCTCGTTTCCCACATCTCATTACCCCCTTCTGATAACCCGCATCAGTTTCCCTGCCACAGATTCCCTGCCTCAGATTCCCTGCCTCAGATTCCCTGCATCAGATTCCCTTCATCTGATTCCCTGCCTCTGATTCCCCGCCTCTGATTCCCCACCTCTGATTCCCCGCCTCAGATTCCCTGCCTCTGATTCCCTGCCTCTGATTCCCCGCCTCTGATTCCCCGCCTCTGATTCACCGCCTCTGATTCCCCGCCTCTGATTCCCCGCCTCTGATTCCCCACTTCTGATTGCCCGCCTCTGATTCCACGCCTCTGATTCCCCGCCTCTGATTCCCCACCTCTGATTCCCCACTTCTGATTCCCCACCTCCGATTCCCCGCCTCTGATTCCACGCCTCTGATTCCCCACCTCTGATTCCCCACTTCTGAATCCCCACCTCTGATTCTCCGCCTCTGATACCCTGCCTCTGATAACTTTTTACTGATTCCCTGCCTCAGATTCCCTGCCTCCGATTCCCTGCCTCAGATTCCCTGCCTCAGATTCCCTGCATCAGATTCCCTTCATCTGATTCCCTGCCTCTGATTCCCCGCCTCTGATTCCACGCCTCTGATTCCCCACCTCTGTCTCTACGCCTCTATTTTGCCTGCACTCTTTCCCCTCCACTCTTTCTGTGCCTCTCTTTCCCTCCCTCAATTTCAACAACTCTGTTTGATCTGTTCTGTGTACCTAATTTTCAACACACAAGTTCCAACCACTAAGTTTCGCCCATCTCTTTCGCTGCCTCTATTTATGCAGCTATGTTTACCCGCTTCTGTTTACCCGCCTGTTTCCCCACATCTCTTTCCCCACCTCTGATTCCACGCCTCTGATTCCCCGCCTCTGATTCCCCGCCTCTGATTCCCCGCCTCTGATTCACCGCCTCCCTTTCCGCGCAACTTTCCTTGCCTACGTTTCCCCACATCTCTTTCCCCACCTCTGATTCCACGCCTCAGATTTGCCGCCTCTGATTTCCCGCCTCTGATTCCCTGCCTCTGATTCCCTGCCTCTGATTCCCCACCTCTGATTCCCCCCTCTGATTCCCCGCCTCTGATTCCCAGCCTCTGATTCCCCACCTCTGATTCCCCGCCTTTGATTCCCTGCCTCTCTTTCCCTACCTCTATTTCCGTGCCTCTTTCTCTGCATCACGTTTCCCACATCTCATTTCCCCCTTCTGATAACCCGCATCAGATTCCCTACCACAGATTCCCTGCCTCAGATTCCCTGCCTCAGATTCCCTGCATCAGATTCCCTTCATATGATTCCCTGCCTCTGATTCCACGCCTCTGATTCCCCACCTCTGATTCCCTGCCTCAGATTCCCTGCCTCTGATTCCCTGCCTCTGATTCCCTGCCTCTGATTTCCTGCACCTGATTGCCCGCCTCTGATTCTCCGCCTCTGATTCCCCGCCTCTGATTCCCCGCCTCTGATTCCCCGCCTCTGATTCCCCGCCTATGTTTACCCGCCTCTGTTTACCCGCCTGTTTTCCCGCCTCTGATTGCCCACCTCAGATTCCCTGCCTCAGATTCCCTGCCTCAGATTCCCTGCCTCTGATTTCCTGCCTCTGATTCCCTGCATCTGATTGCCCGCCTCCGATTACCTGCCTCTGATTCCCCGCCTCTGATTCCCCACCTCTGATTCCCCACTTCTGATTCCCCGCCTCTGATTCCCCGCGTCTGATACCCCGCCTCTGATTCACCGCCTCTGATTCCCCGCCTCTGATTCCCCGCCTCTGATTCCCCACCTCTGATTGCCCCGCCTCTGATTCGCTGATTCTGATTCCCCGCCTCTGATTCCCCACCTCTGATTCCCCGCTTCTGATACCCCGCCTCTGATTCCCCGCCTCTGATTCCCCGCCTCTGATTCCCCGCCTCTGATTCCCCACCTCTGATTCAGTGCCTCCCTTTCCGCTCAACTTTCCTGGCCTACTTTTCCCCTCATATCTTTCCCCGCCTCTGATTTCCCGCCTCTGATTCCACGCCTCTGATTCCCCGCCTATGTTTACCCGCCTCTGTTTACCCGCCTGTTTTCCCTCCTGTGATTCCCCACCACAGATTCCCTGCATCAGATTCCCTGCCTCAGATTCCCTGCATCAGATTCCCTTCATTTGATTCCCTGCGTCTGATTCCCTGCCTCTGATTCCCTGCATCTGATTGCCCGCCTCTGATTCCCCGCCTCTGATTCCCCACCTCTGATTCCCCACTTCTGATTCCCCGCCTCTGATTCCCCGCCTCTGATTCCCCACCTCTGATTCACCGCCTCTGATTCCCCGCCTCTGATTCCCCGCCTCTGATTCCCCACTTCTGATTGCCCGCCTCTGATTCCACGCCTCTGATTCCCCACCTCTGATTCCACGCCTCTGATTCCCCACCTCTGATTCCCCACTTCTGAATCCCCAACTCTGATTCTCCGCCTCTGATACCCTGCCTCTGATAACTTTTTACTGATTCCCTGCCTCAGATTCCCTGCCTCCGATTCCCTGCCTCAGATTCCCTGCCTCAGATTCCCTGCATCAGATTCCCTTCATCTGATTCCCTGCCTCTGATTCCCCACCTCTGATTCCCCGCCTCTGATTCCCCACCTCTGTCTCTACGCCTCTATTTTGCCTGCACTCTTTCCCCTCCACTCTTTCTGTGCCTCTCTTTCCCTCCCTCAATTTCAGCAACTCTGTTTGATCTGTTCTGTGTACCTAATTTTCAACACACAAGTTCCAACCACTATGTTTCGCCCATCTCTTTCGCTGCCTCTATTTATGCAGCTATGTTTACCCGCTTCTGTTTACCCGCCTGTTTCCCCACATCTCTTTCCCCACCTCTGATTCCACGCCTCTGATTCCCCGCCTCTGATTCCCCGCCTCTGAATCCCCACCTCTGATTCACCGCCTCCCTTTCCGCGCAACTTTCCTGGCCTACGTTTCCCCACATCTCTTTCCCCACCTCTGATTCCACGCCTCAGATTCGCCGCCTCTGATTTCCCGCCTCTGATTCCCTGCCTCTGATTCCCTGCCTCTGATTCCCCACCTCTGATTCCCCCCTCTGATTCCCCGCCTCTGATTCCCAGCCTCTGATTCCCCACCTCTGATTCCCCGCCTCTGATTCTCTGCCTGTCTTTCCCTGCCTCTATTTCCGTGTCTCTTTCTCTGCATCTCGTTTCCCACATCTCATTTCCCCCTTCTGATAACTAGCATCAGATTCCCTGCCACAGATTCCCTTCCTCAGATTCCCTGCCTCAGATTCCCTGCATCAGATTCCCTTCATCTGATTCCCTGCCTCTGATTCCCCGCCTCTGATTCCCCACCTCTGATTCCCTGCCTCAGATTCCCTGCCTCTGATTCCCTGCCTCTGATTCCCTGCCTCTGATTTCCTGCATCTGATTGCCCGCCTCTGATTCTCCGCCTCTGATTCCCCGCCTCTGATTCCCCGCCTCTGATTCGCTGCCTCTGATTCCCCGCCTCTGATTTCCCACCTCTGATTCCCTGCCTCTGATAACCTGCCTCTGATTCCCTGCCTCTGATTCTCTGCCTCTGATTCCCGGCCTCTGAGTCCCCACCTCTGATTCCCCGTGTCCGATTCCGCACCCATGTTTCACCACCTCTGTTGCTCTGCTTCTGATTTCCCGGCTCAGATTCACCGGCTCTGATTCCGCACCTCTGATTCCACGCCTCTCTTTCTGTGTCTCTGATTCCACGCCTCTGATTTCCCGCCTCTGATACACTGCCTCTCTTTCTCTGCCTCTATTTCCGTGCCTCTTTCTCTGCATCTCGTTTCCCACATCTCATTTCCCCCTTCTGATAACCCGCATCAGATTCCCTGCCACAGATTCCCTGCCTCAGATACCCTGCCTCAGATTCCCTGCATCAGATTCCCTTCATCTGATTCCCTGCCTCTGATTCCCCGCGGCTGATTCCCTGCCTCTGATTCCCCGCCTCTGTTTACCCGACTGTTTCCCCGCCTCTGATTCACCACCTCATATTCGCCATCTCAGGTTCCCTGCCTCAAATTCCCTGCCTCAGATTCCCTGCATCAGATTCCCTTCATTTGATTCCCTGCGTCTGATTCCCTGCCTCTGATTCCCTGCATCTGATTGCCCGCCTCTGATTCCCCGCCTCTGATTCCCCGCCTCTGATTCCCCACCTCTGATTCCCCACTTCTGATTCCCCACCTCTGATTCCCCGCCTCTGATTCCCCGCCTCTGATTCACCGCCTCTGATTCCCCGCCTCTGATTCCCCACCTCTGATTCCCCACTTCTGATTGCCCGCCTCTGATTCCACGCCTCTGATTCCCCGCCTCTGATTCCCCACCTCTGAATCCCCACTTCTGATTCCCCACCTCTGATTCCCCGCCTCTGATTCCACTCCTCTGATTCCCCACTTCTGAATCCCCACCTCTGATTCTCCGCCTCTGATACCCTGCCTCTGATAACTTTTTACTGATTCCCTGCCTCAGATTCCCTGCCTCAGATTCCCTGCATCAGATTCCCTTCATCTGATTCCCCGCCTCTGATTCCCCACCTCTGTCTCTACGCCTCTATTTTGCCTGCACTCTTTCCCCTCCACTCTTTCTGTGCCTCTCTTTCCCTCCCTCAATTTCAACAACTCTGTTTGATCTGTTCTGTGTACCTAATTTTCAACACACAAGTTCCAAACACTATGTTTCGCCCATCTCTTACGCTGCCTCTATTTATGCAGCTATGTTTACCCGCTTCTGTTTACCCGCCTGATTCCCCACATCTCTTTCCCCACCTTGGATTCCACGCCTCTGATTCCCTGCCTCTGATTCCCCGCCTCTGATTCCCCGCCTCTGATTCACCGCCTCCCTTTCCGCGCAACTTTCCTGGCCTATGTTTCCCCACATCTCTTTCCCCACCTCTGATTCCACGCCTCAGATTCGCCGCCTCTGATTTCCCGCCTCTGATTCCCTGCCTCTGATTCCCTGCCTCTGATTCCCCACCTCTGATTCCCCCCTCTGATTCCCCGCCTCTGATTCCCAGCCTCTGATTCCCCACCTCTGATTCCCCGCCTCTGATTCCCTGCCTGTCTTTCCCTGCCTCTATTTCCGTGCCTCTTTCTCTGCATCTCGTTTCCCACATCTCATTTCCCCCTTCTGATAACCCGCATCAGATTCCCTGCCACAGATTCCCTGCCTCAGATTCCCTGCCTCAGATTCCCTGAATCAGATTCCCTTCATCTGATTCCCTGCCTCTGATTCCCCGCCTCTGATTCCCCACCTCTGATTCCCTGCCTCAGATTCCCTGCCTCTGATTCCCTGCCTCTGATTCCCTGCCTCTGATTTCCTGCATCTGATTGCCCGCCTCTGATTCTCCGCCTCTGATTCCCCGCCTCTGATTCCCCGCCTCTGATTCGCCGCCTCTGATTCCCCGCCTCTGATTTCCCACCTCTGATTCCCTGCCTCTGATAACCTGCCTCTGATTCCCTGCCTCTGATTCCCGGCCTCTGAGTCCCCACCTCTGATTCCCCGTGTCCGATTCCGCACCCATGTTTCACCACCTCTGTTGCTCTGCTTCTGATTTCCCGGCTCAGATTCACCGGCTCTGATTCCGCACCTCTGATTCCACGCCTCTCTTTCTGTGTATCTGATTCCCCGCCTCTGATTCCCTGCCTCTGATTCCCTGCCTCTATTTCCGTGCCTCTTTCTCTGCATCTCGTTTCCCACATCTCATTTCCCCCTTCTGATAACCCGCATCAGATTCCCTGCCACAGATTCCCTGCCTCAGATACCCTGCCTCAGATTCCCTGCATCAGATTCCCTTCATCTGATTCCCTGCCTCTGATTCCCCGCGGCTGATTCCCTGCCTCTGATTCCCCGCCACTGTTTACCCGACTGTTTCCCCGCCTCTGATTCACCACCTCATATTCGCCATCTCAGGTTCCCTGCCTCTGATTCCCTGCCTCTGATTCCCTGCCTCTGATTCCCTGCATCTGATTGCCCGCCTCTGATACCCTGCCTCTGATTCCCCGCGTCTGATTCCCCGCCTCTGATTCCCAGCCTCTGATTTCCCACCTCTGATTCCCCACTTCTGATTCCCCGCCTCTGATTCCCCGTCTCTGATTCCCTGCATCTGATTCCCCGCCTCAGATTCCCCGCCTCTGATACCCCGACTCTGATTCCCCGCCTCTGATTCCCCGCCTCTGATTCCCCGCCTCTGATTCCCCGCCTATGTTTACCCGCCTCTGTTTACCCGCCTGTTTTCCCACCTCTGATTGCCCACCTCAGATTCCCTGCCTCAGATTCCCTGCCTCAGATTCCCTGCCTCTGATTCCCTGCCTCTGATTCCCTGCCTCTGATTGCCCGCCTCTGATTACCTGCCTCTGATTCCCCGCCTCTGATTCCCCACCTCTGATTCCCCACTTCTGATTCCCCACCTCTGATTCCCCGCGTCTGATTCCCCGCCTCTGATTCACCTCCTCTGATTCCCCGCCTCTGATTCCCCGCCTCTGATTCCCCACCTCTGATTGCCCCGCCTCTGATTCGCTGATTCTGATTCCCCGCCTCTGATTCCCCACCTCTGATTCCCCACTTCTGATTCCCCACCTCTGATTCCCCGCCTCTGATTGCACGCCTCTGATTCCCAGCCTCTGATTCCCCGCCTCTGATTCCCCTCCTCTGATACCCCGCCTCTGATTCCCCACCTCTGATTCCCCGCATCTGATTCCCCGCCTCTGATTCCCCGCCTCTGATTCCCTGCCTCTGATTCCCCGCCTCTGATTCCGCGCCTCTGATTCCCCACCTATGTTTACCCGCCTCTGTTTACCCACCTGTTTCCCCACCTCAGATTCCCTGCCTCAGATTCCCTGCCTCTGATTCCCTGCCTCTGATTCCCTGCCTCTGATTCCCTGCATCTGATTGCCCGCCTCTGATTCTCCGCCTCTGATTCCCCGCCTCTGATTCCCCGCCTCTGATTCCCCGCCTCTGATTCCCCACCTCTGATTCAATGCCTCCCTTTCCGCTCAACTTTCCTGGCCTACTTTTCCCCACATATCTTTCCCCGCCTCTGATTCCCCACCTCTGATTCCCTGCCTCAGATTCCCTGCCTCTGATTCCCTGCCTCTGATTCCCTGCCTCTGATTTCCTGCATCTGATTGCCCGCCTCTGATTCTCCGCCTCTGATTCCCCGCCTCTGATTCCGCGCCTCTGATTCGCTGCCTCTGATTCCCCGCCTCTGATTTCCCACCTCTGATTCCCTGCCTCTGATAACCTGCCTCTGATTCCCTGCCTCTGATTCTCTGCCTCTGATTCCCGGCCTCTGAGTCCCCACCTCTGATTCCCCGTGTCCGATTCCGCACCCATGTTTCACCACCTCTGTTGCTCTGCTTCTGATTTCCCGGCTCAGATTCACCGGCTCTGATTCCGCACCTCTGATTCCACGCCTCTCTTTCTGTGTCTCTGATTCCACGCCTCTGATTTCCCGCCTCTGATACCCTGCCTCTCTTTCTCTGCCTCTATTTCCGTGCCTCTTTCTCTGCATCTCGTTTCCCACATCTCATTTCCCCCTTCTGATAACCCGCATCAGATTCCCTGCCACAGATTCCCTGCCTCAGATACCCTGCCTCAGATTCCCTGCATCAGATTCCCTTCATCTGATTCCCTGCCTCTGATTCCCCGCGGCTGATTCCCTGCCTCTGATTCCCCGCCTCTGTTTACCCGACTGTTTCCCCGCCTCTGATTCACCACCTCATATTCGCCATCTCAGGTTCCCTGCCTCAGATTCCCTGCCTCAGATTCCCTGCATCAGATTCCCTTCATTTGATTCCCTGCGTCTGATTCCCTGCCTCTGATTCCCTGCATCTGATTGCCCGCCTCTGATTCCCCGCCTCTGATTCCCCGCCTCTGATTCCCCACCTCTTATTCCCCACTTCTGATTCCCCGCCTCTGATTCCCCGCCTCTGATTCCCCGCCTCTGATTCACCGCCTCTGATTCCCCGCCTCTGATTCCCCACCTCTGATTCCCCACTTCTGATTGCCCGCCTCTGATTCCACGCCTCTGATTCCCCGCCTCTGATTCCCCACCTCTGATTCCCCACTTCTGATTCCCCACCTCTGATTCCCCGCCTCTGATTCCACGCCTCTGATTCCCCACTTCAGAATCCCCACCTCTGATTCTCCGCCTCTGATACCCTGCCTCTGATAACTTTTTACTGATTCCCTGCCTCAGATTCCCTGCCTCAGATTCCCTGCATCAGATTCCCTTCATCTGATTCCCCGCCTCTGATTCCCCACCTCTGTCTCTACGCCTCTATTTTGCCTGCACTCTTTCCCCTCCACTCTTTCTGTGCCTCTCTTTCCCTCCCTCAATTTCAACAACTCTGTTTGATCTGTTCTGTGTACCTAATTTTCAACACACAAGTTCCAACCACTATGTTTCGCCCATCTCTTACGCTGCCTCTATTTATGCAGCTATGTTTACCCGCTTCTGTTTACCCGCCTGATTCCCCACATCTCTTTCCCCACCTTGGATTCCACGCCTCTGATTCCCCGCCTCTGATTCCCCGCCTCTGATTCCCCGCCTCTGATTCACCGCCTCCCTTTCCGCGCAACTTTCCTGGCCTATGTTTCCCCACATCTCTTTCCCCACCTCTGATTCCACGCCTCAGATTCGCCACCTCTGATTTCCCGCTTCTGATTCCCTACCTCTGATTCCCTGCCTCTGATTCCCCACCTCTGATTCCCCCCTCTGATTCCCCGCCTCTGATTCCCAGCCTCTGATTCCCCACCTCTGATTCCCCACCTCTGATTCCCTGCCTGTCTTTCCCTGCCTCTATTTCCGTGCCTCTTTCTCTGCATCTCGTTTCCCACATCTCATTTCCCCCTTCTGATAACCCGCATCAGATTCCCTGCCACAGATTCCCTGCCTCAGATTCCCTGCCTCAGATTCCCTGCATCAGATTCCCTTCATCTGATTCCCTGCCTCTGATTCCCCGCCTCTGATTCCCCACCTCTGATTCCCTGCCTCAGATTCCCTGCCTCTGATTCCCTGCCTCTGATTCCCCGCCTCTGATTTCCCACCTCTGATTCCCTGCCTCTGATAACCTGCCTCTGATTCCCTGCCTCTGATTCCCGGCCTCTGAGTCCCCACCTCTGATTCCCCGTGTCCGATTCCGCACCCATGTTTCACCACCTCTGTTGCTCTGCTTCTGATTTCCCGGCTCAGATTCACCGGCTCTGATTCTGCACCTCTGATTCCATGCCTCTCTTTCTGTGTCTCTGATTCCCCGCCTCTGATTCCCTGCCTCTGATTACCCGCCTCTGATACCCTGCCTCTCTTTCCCTGCCTCTATTTCCGTGCCTCTTTCTCTGCATCTCGTTTCCCACATCTCATTTCCCCCTTCTGATAACCCGCATCAGATTCCCTGCCACAGATTCCCTGCCTCAGATACCCTGCCTCAGATTCCCTGCATCAGATTCCCTTCATCTGATTCCCTGCCTCTGATTCCCCGCGGCTGATTCCCTGCCTCTGATTCCCCGCCACTGTTTACCCGACTGTTTCCCCGCCTCTGATTCACCACCTCATATTCGCCATCTCAGGTTCCCTGCCTCTGATTCCCTGCCTCTGATTCCCTGCCTCTGATTCCCTGCATCTGATTGCCCGCCTCTGATACCCTGCCTCTGATTCCCCGCGTCTGATTCCCCGCCTCTGATTCCCAGCCTCTGATTTCCCACCTCTGATTCCCCACTTCTGATTCCCCGCCTCTGATTCCCCGTCTCTGATTCCCTGCATCTGATTCCCCGCCTCAGATTCCCCGCCTCTGATACCCCAACTCTGATTCCCCGCCTCTGATTCCCCGCCTCTGATTCCCCGCCTCTGATTCCCCGCCTATGTTTACCCGCCTCTGTTTACCCGCCTGTTTTCCCGCCTCTGATTGCCCACCTCAGATTCCCTGCCTCAGATTCCCTGCCTCAGATTCCCTGCCTCTGATTCCCTGCCTCTGATTCCCTGCATCTGATTGCCCGCCTCTGATTACCTGCCTCTGATTCCCCGCCTCTGATTCCCCACCTCTGATTCCCCACTTCTGATTCCCCGCCTCTGATTCCCCGCGTCTGATTCCCCGCCTCTGATTCACCTCCTCTGAATCCCCGCCTCTGATTCCCCGCCTCTGATTCCCCACCTCTGATTTCCCCGCCTCTGATTCGCTGATTCTGATTCCCCGCCTCTGATTCCCCACCTCTGATTCCCCACTTCTGATTCCCCACCTCTGATTCCCCGCCTCTGATTGCACGCCTCTGATTCCCCGCCTCTGAATCCCCGCCTCTGATTCCCCTCCTCTGATACCCCGCCTCTGATTCCCCACCTCTGATTCCCCGCATCTGATTCCCCGCCTCTGATTCCCCGCCTCTGATTCCCTGCCTCTGATTCCCCGCCTCTGATTCCGCGCCTCGGATTCCCCACCTATGTTTACCCGCCTCTGTTTACCCACCTGTTTCCCCACCTCAGATTCCCTGCCTCAGATTCCCTGCCTCTGATTCCCTGCCTCTGATTCCCTGCCTCTGAATCCCTGCATCTGATTGCCCGCCTCTGATTCTCCGCCTCTGATTCCCCGCCTCTGATTCCCCACCTCTGATTCCCCGCTTCTGATTCCCTGCCTCTGATTCCCTGCCTCTGATTCCCTGCCTCTGATTCCCCGCCTCTGATCCCCCACCTCTGATTCAATGCCTCCCTTTCTGCTCAACTTTCCTGGCCTACTTTTCCCCACATATCTTTCCCCGCCTCTGATTTCCCGCCTCTGATTCCCCGCCTCTGATTCCCCGCCTCTGATTCCCCTCCTCTGATACCCCGCCTCTGATTCCCCACCTCTGATTCCCCGCATCTGATTCCCCGCCTCTGATTCCCCGCCTCTGATTCCCTGCCTCTGATTCCCCGGCTCTGATTCCGCGCCTCTGATTCCCCACCTATGTTTACCCGCCTCTGTTTACCCACCTGTTTCCCCACCTCAGATTCCCTGCCTCAGATTCCCTGCCTCTGATTCCCTGCCTCCGATTCCCTGCCTCTGATTCCCTGCATCTGATTGCCCGCCTCTGATTCTCCTCCTCTGATTCCCCGCCTCTGATTCCCCACCTCTGATTCCCCGCTTCTGATTCCCTGCCTCTGATTCCCCGCCTCTGATTCCCCGCCTCTGATTCCCCGCCTCTGATTCCCCACCTCTGATTCCCCGCTTCTGATTCCCTGCCTCTGATTCCCCGCCTCTGATTCCCCGCCTCTGATTCCCCGCCTCTGATTCCCCGCCTCTGATTCCCCACCTCTGATTCCCCGCATCTGATTCCCCGCCTCTGATTCCCCGCCTCTGATTCCCTGCCTCTGATTCCCCGGCTCTGATTCCGCGCCTCTGATTCCCCACCTATGTTTACCCGCCTCTGTTTACCCACCTGTTTCCCCACCTCAGATTCCCTGCCTCAGATTCCCTGCCTCTGATTCCCTGCCTCCGATTCCCTGCCTCTGATTCCCTGCATCTGATTGCCCGCCTCTGATTCTCCTCCTCTGATTCCCCGCCTCTGATTCCCCACCTCTGATTCCCCGCTTCTGATTCCCTGCCTCTGATTCCCCGCCTCTGATTCCCCGCCTCTGATTCCCCGCCTCTGATTCCCCACCTCTGATTCCCCGCTTCTGATTCCCTGCCTCTGATTCCCCGCCTCTGATTCCCCGCCTCTGATTCCCCGCCTCTGATTCCCCGCCTCTGATTCCCCACCTCTGATTGCCCCGCCTCTGATTCGCTGATTCTGATTCCCCGCCTCTGATTCCCCACCTCTGATTCCCCGCTTCTGATTCCCCGCCTCTGATTCCCCGCCTCTGATTCCACGCCTCTGATTCCCCGCCTCTGATTCCCCGCCTCTGATTCCCCGACTCTGATTCCCCTCCTCTGATACCCCGCCTCTGATTCCCCACCTCTGATTCCCCGCATCTGATTCCCCACCTCTGATTCCCTGCCTCTGATTCCCCGCCTCTGATTCCGCGCCTCTGATTCCCCGCCTATGTTTACCCACCTCTGTTTACCCACCTGTTTCCCCGCCTCTGATTCCGCACCTCAGATTCCCTGCCTCAGATTCCCCGCCTCTGATTCCCCACTTCTGATTCCCCGCCTCTGATTCCCCGCCTCTGATTCCCCGCCTCTGATTCCCCGCCTCTGATTCCCCACCTCTGATTCAGTGCCTCCCTTTCCGCTCAACTTTCCTGGCCTACTTTTCCCCACATATCTTTCCCCGCCTCTGATTTCCCGCCTCTGATTCCACGCCTCTGATTCCCCGCCTATGTTTACCCGCCTCTGTTTACCCGCCTGTTTTCCCTCCTCTGATTCCCCACCACAGATTCCCTGCATCATATTCCCTGCCTCAGATTCCCTGCATCAGATTCCCTTCATTTGATTCCCTGCGTCTGATTCCCTGCCTCTGATTCCCTGCATCTGATTGCCCGCCTCTGATTCCCCACCTCTGATTCCCCGCCTCTGATTCCCCACTTCTTATTCCCCGCCTCTGATTCCCCGCCTCTGATTCCCCACCTCTGATTCACCGCCTCTGATTCCCCGCCTCTGATTCCCCGCCTCTGATTCCCCACTTCTGATTGCCCGCCTCTGATTCCACGCCTCTGATTCCCCGCCTCTGATTCCCCACCTCTGATTCCCCACTTCTGATTCCCCACCTCTGATTCCCCGCCTCTGATTCCACGCCTCTGATTCCCCACCTCTGATTCCCCACTTCTGAATCCCCACCTCTGATTCTCCGCCTCTCATACCCTGCCTCTGATAACTTTTTACTGATTCCCTGCCTCAGATTCCCTGCCTCCGATTCCCTGCCTCAGATTCCCTGCCTCAGATTCCCTGCATCAGATTCCCTTCATCTGATTCCCTGCCTCTGATTCCCCGCCTCTGAATCCCCGCCTCTGATTCCCCACCTCTGTCTCTACGCCTCTATTTTGCCTGCACTCTTTCCCCTCCACTCTTTCTGTGCCTCTCTTTCCCTCCCTCAATTTCAACAACTCTGTTTGATCTGTTCTGTGTACCTAATTTTCAACACACAAGTTCCAACCACTATGTTTCGCCCATCTATTTCGCTGCCTCTATTTATGCAGCTATGTTTACCCGCTTCTGTTTACCCGCCTGTTTCCCCACATCTCTTTCCCCACCTCTGATTCCACGCCTCTGATTCCCCGCCTCTGATTCCCCGCCTCTGAATCCCCACCTCTGATTCACCGCCTCCCTTTCCGCGCAACTTTCCTGGCCTACGTGTCCCCACATCTCTTTCCCCACCTCTGATTCCATGCCTCAGATTCGCCGCCTCTGATTTCCCGCCTCTGATTCCCTGGCTCTGATTCCCTGCCTCTGATTCCCCACCTCTGATTCCCCCCTCTGATTCCACGCCTCTGATTCCCAGCCTCTGACTCCCCACCTCTGATTCCCCGCCTCTGATTCCCTGCCTGTCTTTCCCTGCCTCTATTTCCGTGTCTCTTTCTCTGCATCTCGTTTCCCACATCTCATTTCCCCCTTCTGATAACCCGCATCAGATTCCCTGCCACAGATTCCCTGCCTCAGATTCCCTGCCTCAGATTCCCTGCATCAGATTCCCTTCATCTGATTCCCCGCCTCTGATTCCCCGCCTCTGATTCCCCTCCTCTGATAACCCGCCTCTGATTCCCCACCTCTGATTCCCCGCATCTGATTCCCCGCCTCTGATTCCCCGCCTCTGATTCCCTGCCTCTGATTCCCCGCCTCTGATTCCGCGCCTCTGATTCCCCACCTATGTTTACCCGCCTCTGTTTACCCACCTGTTTCCCCACCTCAGATTCCCTGCCTCAGATTCCCTGCCTCTGATTCCCTGCCTCTGATTCCCTGCCTCTGATTCCCTGCATCTGATTGCCCGCCTCTGATTCTCCGCCTCTGATTCCCCGCCTCTGATTCCCCACCTCTGATTCCCCGCTTCTGATTCCCTGCCTCTGATTCCCCGCCTCTGATTCCCCGCCTCTGATTCCCCGCCTCTGATTCCCCACCTCTGATTCCCCGCTTCTGATTCCCTGCCTCTGATTCCCCGCCTCTGATTCCCCGCCTCTGATTCCCCGCCTCTGATTCCCCGCCTCTGATTCCCCACCTCTGATTGCCCCGCCTCTGATTCGCTGATTCTGATTCCCCGCCTCTGATTCCCCACCTCTGATTCCCCGCTTCTGATTCCCTGCCTCTGATTCCCCGCCTCTGATTCCACGCCTCTGATTCCCCGCCTCTGATTCCCCGCCTCTGATTCCCCGACTCTGATTCCCCTCCTCTGATACCCCGCCTCTGATTCCCCACCTCTGATTCCCCGCATCTGATTCCCCACCTCTGATTCCCTGCCTCTGATACCCCGCCTCTGATTCCGCGCCTCTGATTCCCCGCCTATGTTTACCCACCTCTGTTTACCCACCTGTTTCCCCGCCTCTGATTCCGCACCTCAGATTCCCTGCCTCAGATTCCCCGCCTCTGATTCCCCACTTCTGATTCCCCGCCTCTGATTCCCCGCCTCTGATTCCCCGCCTCTGATTCCCCGCCTCTGATTCCCCGCCTCTGATTCCCCACCTCTGATTCAGTGCCTCCCTTTCCGCTCAACTTTCCTGGCCTACTTTTCCCCACATATCTTTCCCCGCCTCTGATTTCCCGCCTCTGATTCCACGCCTCTGATTCCCCGCCTATTTTTACCCGCCTCTGTTTACCCGCCTGTTTTCCCTCCTCTGATTCCCCACCACAGATTCCCTGCATCAGATTCCCTGCCTCAGATTCCCTGCATCAGATTCCCTTCATTTGATTCCCTGCGTCTGATTCCCTGCCTCTGATTCCCTGCATCTGATTGCCCACCTCTGATTCCCCGCCTCTGATTCCCCGCCTCTGATTCCCCACCTCTGATTCCCCACTTCTTATTCCCCGCCTCTGATTCCCCGCCTCTGATTCCCCACCTCTGATTCACCGCCTCTGATTCCCCGCCTCTGATTCCCCGCCTCTGATTCCCCACTTCTGATTGCCCGCCTCTGATTCCACGCCTCTGATTCCCCGCCTCTGATTCCCCACCTCTGATTCCCCACTTCTGATTCCCCACCTCTGATTCCCCGCCTCTGATTCCACGCCTCTGATTCCCCACCTCTGATTCCCCACTTCTGAATCCCCACCTCTGATTCTCCGCCTCTGATACCCTGCCTCTGATAACTTTTTACTGATTCCCTGCCTCAGATTCCCTGCCTCCGATTCCCTGCCTCAGATTCCCTGCCTCAGATTCCCTGCATCAGATTCCCTTCATCTGATTCCCTGCCTCTGATTCCCCGCCTCTGAATCCCCGCCTCTGATTCCCCACCTCTGTCTCTACGCCTCTATTTTGCCTGCACTCTTTCCCCTCCACTCTTTCTGTGCCTCTCTTTCCCTCCCTCAATTTCAACAACTCTGTTTGATCTGTTCTGTGTACCTAATTTTCAACACACAAGTTCCAACCACTATGTTTCGCCCATCTATTTCGCTGCCTCTATTTATGCAGCTATGTTTACCCGCTTCTGTTTACCCGCCTGTTTCCCCACATCTCTTTCCCCACCTCTGATTCCACGCCTCTGATTCCCCGCCTCTGATTCCCCGCCTCTGAATCCCCACCTCTGATTCACCGCCTCCCTTTCCGCGCAACTTTCCTGGCCTACGTGTCCCCACATCTCTTTCCCCACCTCTGATTCCATGCCTCAGATTCGCCGCCTCTGATTTCCCGCCTCTGATTCCCTGCCTCTGATTCCCTGCCTCTGATTCCCCACCTCTGATTCCCCCCTCTGATTCCCCGCCTCTGATTCCCAGCCTCTGACTCCCCACCTCTGATTCCCCGCCTCTGATTCCCTGCCTGTCTTTCCCTGCCTCTATTTCCGTGTCTCTTTCTCTGCATCTCGTTTCCCACATCTCATTTCCCCCTTCTGATAACCCGCATCAGATTCCCTGCCACAGATTCCCTGCCTCAGATTCCCTGCCTCAGATTCCCTGCTTCAGATTCCCTTCATCTGATTCCCTGCCTCTGATTCCCCGCCTCTGATTCCCCACCTCTGATTCCCTGCCTCAGATTCCCTGCCTCTGATTCCCTGCCTCTGATACCCTGCCTCTGATTTCCTGCATCAGATTGCCCGCCTCTGATTCTCCGCCTCTGATTCCCCGCCTCTGATTCCCCGCCTCTGATTCGCTGCCTCTGATTCCCCGCCTCTGATTTCCCACCTCTGATTCCCTGCCTCTGATAACCAGCCTCTGATTCCCTGCCTCTGATTCTCTGCCTCTGATTCCCGGCCTCTGAGTCCCCACCTCTGATTCCCCGTGTCCGATTCCGCACCCATGTTTCACCACCTCTGTTGCTCTGCTTCTGATTTCCCGGCTCAGATTCACCGGCTCTGATTCCGCACCTCTGATTCCACGCCTCTCTTTCTGTGTCTCTGATTCCACGCCTCTGATTTCCCGCCTCTGATACACTGCCTCTCTTTCTCTGCCTCTATTTCCGTGCCTCTTTCTCTGCATCTCGTTTCCCACATCTCATTTCCCCCTTCTGATAACCCGCATCAGATTCCCTGCCACAGATTCCCTGCCTCAGATACCCTGCCTCAGATTCCCTGCATCAGATTCCCTTCATGTGATTCCCTGCCTCTGATTCCCCGCGGCTGATTCCCTGCCTCTGATTCCCCGCCTCTGTTTACCCGACTGTTTCCCCGCCTCTGATTCACCACCTCATATTCTCCATCTCAGGTTCCCTGCCTCAGATTCCCTGCCTCAGATTCCCTGCATCAGATTCCCTTCATTTGATTCCCTGCGTCTGATTCCCTGCCTCTGATTCCCTGCATCTGATTGCCCGCCTCTGATTCCCCGCCTCTGATTCCCCGCCTCTGATTCCCCACCTCTGATTCCCCACTTCTGATTCCCCGCCTCTGATTCCCCGCCTCTGATTCCCCGCCTCTGATTCACCGCCTCTGATTCCCCGCCTCTGATTCCCCACCTCTGATTCCCCACTTCTGATTGCCCGCCTCTGATTCCACGCCTCTGATTCCCCGCCTCTGATTCCCCACCTCTGATTCCCCACTTCTGATTCCCCACCTCTGATTCCCCGCCTCTGATTCCACGCCTCTGATTCCCCACTTCTGAATCCCCACCTCTGATTCTCCGCCTCTGATACCCTGCCTCTGATAACTTTTTACTGATTCCCTGCCTCAGATTCCCTGCCTCAGATTCCCTGCATCAGATTCCCTTCATCTGATTCCCCGCCTCTGATTCCCCACCTCTGTCTCTACGCCTCTATTTTGCCTGCACTCTTTCCCCTCCACTCTTTCTGTGCCTCTCTTTCCCTCCCTCAATTTCAACAACTCTGTTTGATCTGTTCTGTGTACCTAATTTTCAACACACAAGTTCCAACCACTATGTTTCGCCCATCTCTTACGCTGCCTCTATTTATGCAGCTATGTTTACCCGCTTCTGTTTACCCGCCTGATTCCCCACATCTCTTTCCCCACCTTGGATTCCATGCCTCTGATTCCCCGCCTCTGATTCCCCGCCTCTGATTCCCCGCCTCTGATTCACCGCCTCCCTTTCCGCGCAACTTTCCTGGCCTATGTTTCCCCACATCTCTTTCCCCACCTCTGATTCCACGCCTCAGATTCGCCGCCTCTGATTTCCCGCCTCTGATTCCCTGCCTCTGATTCCCTGCCTCTGATTCCCCACCTCTGATTCCCCCCTCTGATTCCCCGCCTCTGATTCCCAGCCTCTGATTCCCCACCTCTGATTCCCCGCCTCTGATTCCCTGCCTGTCTTTCCCTGCCTCTATTTCCGTGCCTCTTTCTCTGCATCTCGTTTCCCACATCTCATTTCCCCCTTCTGATAACCCGCATCAGATTCCCTGCCACAGATTCCCTGCCTCAGATTCCCTGTCTCAGATTCCCTGCATCAGATTCCCTTCATCTGATTCCCTGCCTCTGATTCCCCGCCTCTGATTCCCCACCTCTGATTCCCTGCCTCAGATTCCCTGCCTCTGATTCCCTGCCTCTGATTCCCTGCCTCTGATTTCCTGCATCTGATTGCCCGCCTCTGATTCTCCGCCTCTGATTCCCCGCCTCTGATTCCCCGCCTCTGATTCGCCGCCTCTGATTCCCCGCCTCTGATTTCCCACCTCTGATTCCCTGCCTCTGATAACCTGCCTCTGATTCCCTGCCTCTGATTCCCGGCCTCTGAGTCCCCACCTCTGATTCCCCGTGTCCGATTCCGCACCCATGTTTCACCACCTCTGTTGCTCTGCTTCTGATTTCCCGGCTCAGATTCACCGGCTCTGATTCCGCACCTCTGATTCCACGCCTCTCTTTCTGTGTCTCTGATTCCCCGCCTCTGATTCCCTGCCTCTGATTACCCGCCTCTGATACCCTGCCTCTCTTTCCCTGCCTCTATTTCCGTGCCTCTTTCTCTGCATCTCGTTTCCCACATCTCATTTCCCCCTTCTGATAACCCGCATCAGATTCCCTGCCACAGATTCCCTGCCTCAGATACCCTGCCTCAGATTCCGTGCATCAGATTCCCTTCATCTGATTCCCTGCCTCTGATTCCCCGCGGCTGATTCCCTGCCTCTGATTCCCCGCCACTGTTTACCTGACTGTTTCCCCGCCTCTGATTCACCACCTCATATTCGCCATCTCAGGTTCCCTGCCTCTGATTCCCTGCCTCTGATTCCCTGCCTCTGATTCCCTGCATCTGATTGCCCGCCTCTGATACCCTGCCTCTGATTCCCCGCGTCTGATTCCCCGCCTCTGATTCCCAGCCTCTGATTTCCCACCTCTGATTCCCCACTTCTGATTCCCCGCCTCTGATTCCCCGTCTCTGATTCCCTGCATCTGATTCCCCGCCTCAGATTCCCCGCCTCTGATACCCCGACTCTGATTCCCCGCCTCTGAGTCCCCGCCTCTGATTCCCCGCCTCTGATTCCCCGCCTATGTTTACCCGCCTCTGTTTACCCGCCTGTTTTCCCGCCTCTGATTGCCCACCTCAGATTCCCTGCCTCAGATTCCCTGCCTCAGATTCCCTGCCTCTGATTCCCTGCCTCTGATTCCCCGCGTCTGATTCCCTGCCTCTGATTCCCCGCCTCTGATTCCCCACCTCTGATTCCCTGCCTCAGATTCCCTGCCTCTGATTCCCTGCCTCTGATTCCCTGCCTCTGATTTGCTGCATCTGATTGCCCGCCTCTGATTCTCCGCCTCTGATTCCCCGCCTCTGATTCCCCGCCTCTGATTCGCCGCCTCTGATTCCCCGCCTCTGAGTCCCCACCTCTGATTCCCCGTGTCCGATTCCGCACCCATGTTTCACCACCTCTGTTGCTCTGCTTCTGATTTCCCGGCTCAGATTCACCGGCTCTGATTCCGCACCTCTGATTCCACGCCTCTCTTTCTGTGTCTCTGATTCCCCGCCTCTGATTCCCTGCCTCTGATTACCCGCCTCTGATACCCTGCCTCTCTTTCCCTGCCTCTATTTCCGTGCATCTTTCTCTGCATCTCGTTTCCC
Source organism: Narcine bancroftii (assembly GCF_036971445.1). Lineage (NCBI taxonomy): Eukaryota > Metazoa > Chordata > Chondrichthyes > Torpediniformes > Narcinidae > Narcine > Narcine bancroftii. Next base: position 3,023,352 of record NW_027211890.1, on the reverse strand, counting down.
ACATCTCATTTCCCCCTTCTGATAACCCGCATCAGATTCCCTGCCACAGATTCCCTGCCTCAGATACCCTGCCTCAGATTCCCTGCATCAGATTCCCTTCATCTGATTCCCTGCCTCTGATTCCCCGCGGCTGATTCCCTGCCTCTGATTCCCCGCCACTGTTTACCCGACTGTTTCCCCGCCTCTGATTCACCACCTCATATTCGCCATCTCAGGTTCCCTGCCTCTGATTCCCTGCCTCTGATTCCCTGCCTCTGATTCCCTGCATCTGATTGCCCGCCTCTGATACCCTGCCTCTGATTCCCCGCGTCTGATTCCCCGCCTCTGATTCCCAGCCTCTGATTTCCCACCTCTGATTCCCCACTTCTGATTCCCCGACTCTGATTCCCCGTCTCTGATTCCCTGCATCTGATTCCCCGCCTCAGATTCCCCGCCTCTGATACCCCGACTCTGATTCCCCGCCTCTGATTCCCCGCCTCTGATTCCCCGCCTCTGATTCCCCGCCTATGTTTACCCGCCTCTGTTTACCCGCCTGTTTTCCCGCCTCTGATTGCCCACCTCAGATTCCCTGCCTCAGATTCCCTGCCTCAGATTCCCTGCCTCTGATTCCCTGCCTCTGATTCCCTGCATCTGATTGCCCGCCTCTGATTACCTGCCTCTGATTCCCCGCCTCTGATTCCCCACCTCTGATTCCCCACTTCTGATTCCCCACCTCTGATTCCCCGCGTCTGATTCCCCGCCTCTGATTCACCTCCTCTGATTCCCCGCCTCTGATTCCCCGCCTCTGATTCCCCACCTCTGATTGCCCCGCCTCTGATTCGCTGATTCTGATTCCCCGCCTCTGATTCCCCACCTCTGATTCCCCACTTCTGATTCCCCACCTCTGATTCCCCGCCTCTGATTGCACGCCTCTGATTCCCCGCCTCAAATTCCCCGCCTCTGATTCCCCTCCTCTGATACCCCGCCTCTGATTCCCCACCTCTGATTCCCCGCATCTGATTCCCCGCCTCTGATTCCCCCCCTCTGATTCCCTGCCTCTGATTCCCCGCCTCTGATTCCGCGCCTCTGATTCCCCACCTATGTTTACCCGCCTCTGTTTACCCACCTGTTTCTCCACCTCAGATTCCCTGCCTCAGATTCCCTGCCTCTGATTCCCTGCCTCTGATTCCCTGCCTCTGATTCCCTGCATCTGATTGCCCGCCTCTGATTCTCCGCCTCTGATTCCCCGCCTCTGATTCCCCACCTCTGATTCCCCGCTTCTGATTCCCTGCCTCTGATTCCCCGCCTCTGATTCCCCGCCTCTGATTCCCCACCTCTGATTCCCCACTTCTGATTCCCCACCTCTGATTCCCCGCCTCTGATTCCACGCCTCTGATTCCCCACTTCTGAATCCCCACCTCTGATTCTCCGCCTCTGATACCCTGCCTCTGATAACTTTTTACTGATTCCCTGCCTCAGATTCCCTGCCTCAGATTCCCTGAATCAGATTCCCTTCATCTGATTCCCCGCCTCTGATTCCCCACCTCTGTCTCTACGCCTCTATTTTGCCTGCACTCTTTCCCCTCCACTCTTTCTGTGCCTCTCTTTCCCTCCCTCAATTTCAACAACTCTGTTTGATCTGTTCTGTGTACCTAATTTTCAACACACAAGTTCCAACCACTATGTTTCGCCCATCTCTTACGCTGCCTCTATTTATGCAGCTATGTTTACCCGCTTCTGTTTACCCGCCTGATTCCCCACATCTCTTTCCCCACCTTGGATTCCATGCCTCTGATTCCCCGCCTCTGATTCCCCGCCTCTGATTCCCCGCCTCTGATTCACCGCCTCCCTTTCCGCGCAACTTTCCTGGCCTATGTTTCCCCACATCTCTTTCCCCACCTCTGATTCCACGCCTCAGATTCGCCGCCTCTGATTTCCCGCCTCTGATTCCCTGCCTCTGATTCCCTGCCTCTGATTCCCCACCTCTGATTCCCCCCTCTGATTCCCCGCCTCTGATTCCCAGCCTCTGATTCCCCACCTCTGATTCCCCGCCTCTGATTCCCTGCCTGTCTTTCCCTGCCTCTATTTCCGTGCCTCTTTCTCTGCATCTCGTTTCCCACATCTCATTTCCCCCTTCTGATAACCCGCATCAGATTCCCTGCCACAGATTCCCTGCCTCAGATTCCCTGCCTCAGATTCCCTGCATCAGATTCCCTTCACCTGATTCCCTGCCTCTGATTCCCCGCCTCTGATTCCCCACCTCTGATTCCCTGCCTCAGATTCCCTGCCTCTGATTCCCTGCCTCTGATTCCCTGCCTCTGATTTCCTGCATCTGATTGCCCGCCTCTGATTCTCCGCCTCTGATTCCCCGCCTCTGATTCCCCGCCTCTGATTCGCCGCCTCTGATTCCCCGCCTCTGATTTCCCACCTCTGATTCCCTGCCTCTGATAACCTGCCTCTGATTCCCTGCCTCTGATTCCCGGCCTCTGAGTCCCCACCTCTGATTCCCCGTGTCCGATTCCGCACCCATGTTTCACCACCTCTGTTGCTCTGCTTCTGATTTCCCGGCTCAGATTCACCGGCTCTGATTCCGCACCTCTGATTCCACGCCTCTCTTTCTGTGTCTCTGATTCCCCGCCTCTGATTCCCTGCCTCTGATTACCCGCCTCTGATACCCTGCCTCTCTTTCCCTGCCTCTATTTCCGTGCCTCTTTCTCTGCATCTCGTTTCCCACATCTCATTTCCCCCTTCTGATAACCCGCATCAGATTCCCTGCCACAGATTCCCTGCCTCAGATACACTGCCTCAGATTCCCTGCATCAGATTCCCTTAATCTGATTCCCTGCCTCTGATTCCCCGCGGCTGATTCCCTGCCTCTGATTCCCCGCCACTGTTTACCCAACTGTTTCCCCGCCTCTGATTCACCACCTCATATTCGCCATCTCAGGTTCCCTGCCTCTGATTCCCTGCCTCTGATTCCCTGCCTCTGATTCCCTGCATCTGATTGCCCGCCTCTGATACCCTGCCTCTGATTCCCCGCGTCTGATTCCCCGCCTCTGATTCCCAGCCTCTGATTTCCCACCTCTGATTCCCTGCATCTGATTCCCCGCCTCTGAGTCCCCGCCTCTGATTCCCCGCCTCTGATTCCCCGCCTATGTTTACCCGCCTCTGTTTACCCGCCTGTTTTCCCGCCTCTGATTGCCCACCTCAGATTCCCTGCCTCAGATTCCCTGCCTCAGATTCCCTGCCTCTGATTCCCTGCCTCTGATTCCCCGCGTCTGATTCCATGCCTCTGATTCCCCGCCTCTGATTCCCCACCTCTGATTCCCTGCCTCAGATTCCCTGCCTCTGATTCCCTGCCTCTGATTCCCTGCCTCTGATTTCCTGCATCTGATTGCCCGCCTCTGATTCTCCGCCTCTGATTCCCCGCCTCTGATTCCCCGCCTCTGATTCGCCGCCTCTGATTCCCCGCCTCTGATTTCCCACCTCTGATTCCCTGCCTCTGATAACCTGCCTCTGATTCCCTGCCTCTGATTCCCGGCCTCTGAGTCCCCACCTCTGATTCCCCGTGTCCGATTCCGCACCCATGTTTCACCACCTCTGTTGCTCTGCTTCTGATTTCCCGGCTCAGATTCACCGGCTCTGATTCCGCACCTCTGATTCCACGCCTCTCTTTCTGTGTCTCTGATTCCCCGCCTCTGATTCCATGCCTCTGATTACCCGCCTCTGATACCCTGCCTCTCTTTCCCTGCCTCTATTTCCGTGCCTCTTTCTCTGCATCTCGTTTCCCACATCTCATTTCCCCCTTCTGATAACCCGCATCAGATTCCCTGCCACAGATTCCCTGCCTCAGATACCCTGCCTCAGATTCCCTGCATCAGATTCCCTTCATCTGATTCCCTGCCTCTGATTCCCCGCGGCTGATTCCCTGCCTCTGATTCCCCGCCACTGTTTACCCGACTGTTTCCCCGCCTCTGATTCACCACCTCATATTCGCCATCTCAGGTTCCCTGCCTCTGATTCCCTGCCTCTGATTCCCTGCCTCTGATTCCCTGCATCTGATTGCCCGCCTCTGATACCCTGCCTCTGATTCCCCGCGTCTGATTCCCCGCCTCTGATTCCCAGCCTCTGATTTCCCACCTCTGATTCCCCACTTCTGATTCCCCGCCTCTGATTCCCCGTCTCTGATTCCCTGCATCTGATTCCCCGCCTCAGATTCCCCGCCTCTGATACCCCGACTCTGATTCCCCGCCTCTGATTCCCCGCCTCTGATTCCCCGCCTCTGATTCCCCGCCTATGTTTACCCGCCTCTGTTTACCCGCCTGTTTTCCCGCCTCTGATTGCCCACCTCAGATTCCCTGCCTCAGATTCCCTGCCTCAGATTCCCTGCCTCTGATTCCCTGCCTCTGATTCCCTGCATCTGATTGCCCGCCTCTGATTACCTGCCTCTGATTCCCCGCCTCTGATTCCCCACCTCTGATTCCCCACTTCTGATTCCCCACCTCTGATTCCCCGCGTCTGATTCCCCGCCTCTGATTCACCTCCTCTGATTCCCCGCCTCTGATTCCCCGCCTCTGATTCCCCACCTCTGATTGCCCCGCCTCTGATTCGCTGATTCTGATTCCCCGCCTCTGATTCCCCACCTCTGATTCCCCACTTCTGATTCCCCACCTCTGATTCCCCGCCTCTGATTGCACGCCTCTGATTCCCCGCCTCTGATTCCCCGCCTCTGATTCCCCTCCTCTGATACCCCGCCTCTGATTCCCCACCTCTGATTCCCCGCATCTGATTCCCCGCCTCTGATTCCCCGCCTCTGATTCCCTGCCTCTGATTCCCCGCCTCTGATTCCGCGCCTCTGATTCCCCACCTATGTTTACCCGCCTCTGTTTACCCACCTGTTTCCCCACCTCAGATTCCCTGCCTCAGATTCCCTGCCTCTGATTCCCTGCCTCTGATTCCCTGCCTCTGATTCCCTGCATCTGATTGCCCGCCTCTGATTCTCCGCCTCTGATTCCCCGCCTCTGATTCCCCACCTCTGATTCCCCGCTACTGATTCCCTGCCTCTGATTCCCCGCCTCTGATTCCCCGCCTCTGATTCCCCGCCTCTGATTCCCCACCTCTGATTCAATGCCTCCCTTTCCGCTCAACTTTCCTGGACTACTTTTCCCCACATATCTTTCCCCGCCTCTGATTTCCCGCCTCTGATTCCCCGCCTCTGATTCCCCGCCTCTGATTCCCCTCCTCTGATACCCCGCCTCTGATTCCCCACCACTGATTCCCCGCATCTGATTCCCCGCCTCTGATTCCCCGCCTCTGATTCCCTGCCTCTGATTCCCCGCCTCTGATTCCGCGCCTCTGATTCCCCACCTATGTTAACCCGCCTCTGTTTACCCACCTGTTTCCACACCTCAGATTCCCTGCCTCAGATTCCCTGCCTCTGATTCCCTGCCTCTGATTCCCTGCCTCTGATTCCCTGCATCTAATTGCCCGCCTCTGATTCTCCGCCTCTGATTCCCCGCCTCTGATTCCCCACCTCTGATTCCCCGCTTCAGATTCCCTGCCTCTGTTTCCCCGCCTCTGATTCCCCGCCTCTGATTCCCCGCCTCTGATTCCCCACCTCTGATTCAATGCCTCCCTTTCCGCTCAACTTTCCTGGCCTACTTTTCCCCACATATCTTTCCCCGCCTCTGATTTCCCGCCTCTGATTCCACGCCTCTGAATCCCCGCCTATGTTTACCCGCCTCTGTTTAACCACCTGTTACCCCGCCTCTGATTCCCCACCACAGATTCCCTGCCTCAGATTCCCTGCCTCTGATTCCCTGCATCAGATTCCCTTCATTTGATTCCCTGCGTCTGGTTCCCTGCCTCTGATTCCCTGCCTCTGATTCCCGGCATCTGATTGCCCGCCTCTGATTCCCCGCCTCTGATTCCCCGCCTCTGATTCCCCACCTCTGATTCCCCACTTCTGATTCCCCGCCTCTGATTCCCCGCCTCTGATTCCCCGCCTCTGAGTCCCCGCCTCTGATTCCCCGCCTCTGATTCCCCGCCTATGTTTACCCGCCTCTGTTTACCCGCCTGTTTTCCCGCCTCTGATTGCCCACCTCAGATTCCCTGCCTCAGATTCCCTGCCTCAGATTCCCTGCCTCTGATTCCCTGCCTCTGATTCCCCGCGTCTGATTCCCTGCCTCTGATTCCCCGCCTCTGATTCCCCACCTCTGATTCCCTGCCTCAGATTCCCTGCCTCTGATTCCCTGCCTCTGATTCCCTGCCTCTGATTTCCTGCATCTGATTGCCCGCCTCTGATTCTCCGCCTCTGATTCCCCGCCTCTGATTCCCCGCCTCTGATTCGCCGCCTCTGATTCCCCGCCTCTGATTTCCCACCTCTGATTCCCTGCCTCTGATAACCTGCCTCTGATTCCCTGCCTCTGATTCCCGGCCTCTGAGTCCCCACCTCTGATTCCCCGTGTCCGATTCCGCACCCATGTTTCACCACCTCTGTTGCTCTGCTTCTGATTTCCCGGCTCAGATTCACCGGCTCTGATTCCGCACCTCTGATTCCACGCCTCTCTTTCTGTGTCTCTGATTCCCCGCCTCTGATTCCATGCCTCTGATTACCCGCCTCTGATACCCTGCCTCTCTTTCCCTGCCTCTATTTCCGTGCCTCTTTCTCTGCATCTCGTTTCCCACATCTCATTTCCCCCTTCTGATAACCCGCATCAGATTCCCTGCCACAGATTCCCTGCCTCAGATACCCTGCCTCAGATTCCCTGCATCAGATTCCCTTCATCTGATTCCCTGCCTCTGATTCCCCGCGGCTGATTCCCTGCCTCTGATTCCCCGCCACTGTTTACCCGACTGTTTCCCCGCCTCTGATTCACCACCTCATATTCGCCATCTCAGGTTCCCTGCCTCTGATTCCCTGCCTCTGATTCCCTGCCTCTGATTCCCTGCATCTGATTGCCCGCCTCTGATACCCTGCCTCTGATTCCCCGCGTCTGATTCCCCGCCTCTGATTCCCAGCCTCTGATTTCCCACCTCTGATTCCCCACTTCTGATTCCCCGCCTCTGATTCCCCGTCTCTGATTCCCTGCATCTGATTCCCCGCCTCAGATTCCCCGCCTCTGATACCCCGACTCTGATTCCCCGCCTCTGATTCCCCGCCTCTGATTCCCCGCCTCTGATTCCCCGCCTATGTTTACCCGCCTCTGTTTACCCGCCTGTTTTCCCGCCTCTGATTGCCCACCTCAGATTCCCTGCCTCAGATTCCCTGCCTCAGATTCCCTGCCTCTGATTCCCTGCCTCTGATTCCCTGCATCTGATTGCCCGCCTCTGATTACCTGCCTCTGATTCCCCGCCTCTGATTCCCCACCTCTGATTCCCCACTTCTGATTCCCCACCTCTGATTCCCCGCGTCTGATTCCCCGCCTCTGATTCACCTCCTCTGATTCCCCGCCTCTGATTCCCCGCCTCTGATTCCCCACCTCTGATTGCCCCGCCTCTGATTCGCTGATTCTGATTCCCCGCCTCTGATTCCCCACCTCTGATTCCCCACTTCTGATTCCCCACCTCTGATTCCCCGCCTCTGATTGCACGCCTCTGATTCCCCGCCTCTGATTCCCCGCCTCTGATTCCCCTCCTCTGATACCCCGCCTCTGATTCCCCACCTCTGATTCCCCGCATCTAATTCCCCGCCTCTGATTCCCCGCCTCTGATTCCCCGCCTCTGATTCCCCTCCTCTGATACCCCGCCTCTGATTCCCCGCCTCTGATTCCCCACCTCTGATTCCCCACTTCTGATTCCCCACCTCTGATTCCCCGCGTCTGATTCCCCGCCTCTGATTCACCTCCTCAGATTCCCTGCCTCTGATTCCCTGCCTCTGATTCCCTGCCTCTGATTCCCTGCATCTGATTGCCCGCCTCTGATTCTCCGCCTCTGATTCCCCGCCTCTGATTCCCCACCTCTGATTCCCCGCTACTGATTCCCTGCCTCTGATTCCCCGCCTCTGATTCCCCGCCTCTGATTCCCCGCCTCTGATTCCCCACCTCTGATTCAATGCCTCCCTTTCCGCTCAACTTTCCTGGACTACTTTTCCCCACATATCTTTCCCCGCCTCTGATTTCCCGCCTCTGATTCCCCGCCTCTGATTCCCCGCCTCTGATTCCCCTCCTCTGATACCCCGCCTCTGATTCCCCACCACTGATTCCCCGCATCTGATTCCCCGCCTCTGATTCCCCGCCTCTGATTCCCTGCCTCTGATTCCCCGCCTCTGATTCCGCGCCTCTGATTCCCCACCTATGTTAACCCGCCTCTGTTTACCCACCTGTTTCCCCACCTCAGATTCCCTGCCTCAGATTCCCTGCCTCTGATTCCCTGCCTCTGATTCCCTGCCTCTGATTCCCTGCATCTAATTGCCCGCCTCTGATTCTCCGCCTCTGATTCCCCGCCTCTGATTCCCCACCTCTGATTCCCCGCTTCAGATTCCCTGCCTCTGTTTCCCCGCCTCTGATTCCCCGCCTCTGATTCCCCGCCTCTGATTCCCCACCTCTGATTCAATGCCTCCCTTTCCGCTCAACTTTCCTGGCCTACTTTTCCCCACATATCTTTCCCCGCCTCTGATTTCCCGCCTCTGATTCCACGCCTCTGAATCCCCGCCTATGTTTACCCGCCTCTGTTTAACCACCTGTTACCCCGCCTCTGATTCCCCACCACAGATTCCCTGCCTCAGATTCCCTGCCTCAGATTCCCTGCATCAGATTCCCTTCATTTGATTCCCTGCGTCTGGTTCCCTGCCTCTGATTCCCTGCCTCTGATTCCCGGCATCTGATTGCCCGCCTCTGATTCCCCGCCTCTGATTCCCCGCCTCTGATTCCCCACCTCTGATTCCCCACTTCTGATTCCCCGCCTCTGATTCCCCGCCTCTGATTCCCCGCCTCTGATTCCCCACTTCTGATTGCCCGCCTCTGATTCCACGCCTCTGATTCCCCGCCTCTGATTCCCCACCTCTGATTCCCCACTTCTGATTCCCCACCTCTGATTCCCCGCCTCTGATTCCACGCCTCTGATTCCCCACCTCTGATTCCCCACTTCTGATTCCCCACCTCTGATTCTCCGCCTCTGATACCCTGCCTCTGATAACTTTTTACTGATTCCCTGCCTCAGATTCCCTGCCTCCGATTCCCTGCCTCAGATTCCCTGCCTCAGTTTCCCTGCATTAGATTCCCCTCATCTGATTCCCTGCCTCTGATTCCCCACCTCTGATTCCCCACTTCTGATTCCCCGCCTCTGATTCCCCGCCTCTGATTCCCCGCCTCTGATTCACCGCCTCTGATTCCCCGCCTCTGATTCCCCACCTCTGATTCCCCACTTCTGATTGCCCGCCTCTGATTCCACGCCTCTGATTCCCCGCCTCTGATTCCCCACCTCTGATTCCCCACTTCTGATTCCCCACCTCTGATTCCCCGCCTCTGATTCCACGCCTCTGATTCCCCACTTCTGAATCCCCACCTCTGATTCTCCGCCTCTGATACCCTGCCTCTGTTAACTTTTTACTGATTCCCTGCCTCAGATTCCCTGCCTCAGATTCCCTGCATCAGATTCCCTTCATCTGATTCCCCGCCTCTGATTCCCCACCTCTGTCTCTACGCCTCTATTTTGCCTGCACTCTTTCCCCTCCACTCTTTCTGTGCCTCTCTTTCCCTCCCTCAATTTCAACAACTCTGTTTGATCTGTTCTGTGTACCTAATTTTCAACACACAAGTTCCAACCACTATGTTTCGCCCATCTCTTACGCTGCCTCTATTTATGCAGCTATGTTTACCCGCTTCTGTTTACCCGCCTGATTCCCCACATCTCTTTCCCCACCTTGGATTCCACGCCTCTGATTCCCCGCCTCTGATTCCCCGCCTCTGATTCCCCACCTCTGATTCACCGCCTCCCTTTCCGCACAACTTTCCTGGCCTATGTTTCCCCACATCTCTTTCCCCACCTCTGATTCCACGCCTCAGATTCGCCGCCTCTGATTTCCCGCCTCTGATTCCCTGCCTCTGATTCCCTGCCTCTGATTCCCCACCTCTGATTCCCCCCTCTGATTCCCCGCCTCTGATTCCCAGCCTCTGATTCCCCACCTCTGATTCCCCGCCTCTGATTCCCTGCCTGTCTTTCCCTGCCTCTATTTCCGTGCCTCTTTCTCTGCATCTCGTTTCCCACATCTCATTTCCCCCTTATGATAACCCGCATCAGATTCCCTGCCACAGATTCCCTGCCTCAGATTCCCTGCCTCAGATTGCCTGCATCAGATTCCCTTCATCTGATTCCCTGCCTCTGATTCCCCGCCTCTGATTCCCCACCTCTGATTCCCTGCCTCAGATTCCCTGCCTCTGATTCCCTGCCTCTGATTCCCTGCCTCTGATTTCCTGCATCTGATTGCCCGCCTCTGATTCTCCGCCTCTGATTCCCCGCCTCTGATTCCCCGCCTCTGATTCGCCGCCTCTGATTCCCCGCCTCTGATTTCCCACCTCTGATTCCCTGCCTCTGATAACCTGCCTCTGATTCCCTGCCTCTGATTCCCGGCCTCTGAGTCCCCACCTCTGATTCCCCGTGTCCGATTCCGCACCCATGTTTCACCACCTCTGTTGCTCTGCTTCTGATTTCCCGGCTCAGATTCACCGGCTCTGATTCCGCACCTCTGATTCCACGCCTCTCTTTCTGTGTCTCTGATTCCCCGCCTCTGATTCCCTGCCTCTGATTACCCGCCTCTGATACCCTGCCTCTCTTTCCCTGCCTCTATTTCCGTGCCTCTTTCTCTGCATCTCGTTTCCCACATCTCATTTCCCCCTTCTGATAACCCGCATCAGATTCCCTGCCACAGATTCCCTGCCTCAGATACCCTGCCTCAGATTCCCTGCATCAGATTCCCTTCATCTGATTCCCTGCCTCTGATTCCCCGCGGCTGATTCCCTGCCTCTGATTCCCCGCCACTGTTTACCCGACTGTTTCCCCGCCTCTGATTCACCACCTCATATTCGCCATCTCAGGTTCCCTGCCTCTGATTCCCTGCCTCTGATTCACTGCCTCTGATTCCCTGCCTCTGATTCCCTGCATCTGATTGCCCGCCTCTGATACCCTGCCTCTGATTCCCCGCGTTTGATTCCCCACCTCTGATTCCCAGCCTCTGATTTCCCACCTCTGATTCCCCACTTCTGATTCCCCGCCTCTGATTCCCCGTCTCTGATTCCCTGCATCTGATTCCCCGCCTCAGATTCCCCGCCTCTGATACCCCGACTCTGATTCCCCGCCTCTGATTCCCCGCGTCTGATTCCCTGCCTCTGATTCCCCGCCTCTGATTCCCCACCTCTGATTCCCTGCCTCAGATTCCCTGCCTCTGATTCCCTGCCTCTGATTCCCTGCCTCTGATTTCCTGCATCTGATTGCCCGCCTCTGATTCTCCGCCTCTGATTCCCCGCCTCTGATTCCCCGCCTCTGATTCGCCGCCTCTGATTCCCCGCCTCTGATTTCCCACCTCTGATTCCCTGCCTCTGATAACCTGCCTCTGATTCCCTGCCTCTGATTCCCGGCCTCTGAGTCCCCACCTCTGATTCCCCGTGTCCGATTCCGCACCCATGTTTCACCACCTCTGTTGCTCTGCTTCTGATTTCCCGGCTCAGATTCACCGGCTCTGATTCCGCACCTCTGATTCCACGCCTCTCTTTCTGTGTCTCTGATTCCCCGCCTCTGATTCCCTGCCTCTGATTACCCGCCTCTGATACCCTGCCTCTCTTTCCCTGCCTCTATTTCCGTGCCTCTTTCTCTGCATCTCGTTTCCCACATCTCATTCCCCCTTCTGATAACCCGCATCAGATTCCCTGCCACAGATTCCCTGCCTCAGATACCCTGCCTCAGATTCCCTGCATCTGATTCCCTTCATCTGATTCCCTGCCTCTGATTCCCCGCGGCTGATTCCCTGCCTCTGATTCCCCGCCACTGTTTACCCGACTGTTTCCCCGCCTCTGATTCACCACCTCATATTCGCCATCTCAGGTTCCCTGCCTCTGATTCCCTGCCTCTGATTCCCTGCCTCTGATTCCCTGCATCTGATTGCCCGCCTCTGATACCCTGCCTCTGATTCCCCGCGTCTGATTCCCCGCCTCTGATTCCCAGCCTCTGATTTCCCACCTCTGATTCCCCACTTCTGATTCCCCGCCTCTGATTCCCCGTCTCTGATTCCCTGCATCTGATTCCCCGCCTCAGATTCCCCGTCTCTGATACCCCGACTCTGATTCCCCGCCTCTGATTCCCCGCCTCTGATTCCCCGCCTCTGATTCCCCGCCTCTGATTCCCCGCCTCTGATTCACCTCCTCTGATTCCCCGCCTCTGATTCCCCGCCTCTGATTCCCCACCTCTGATTGCCCCGCCTCTGATTCGCTGATTCTGATTCCCCGCCTCTGATTCCCCACCTCTGATTCCCCACTTCTGATTCCCCACCTCTGATTCCCCGCCTCTGATTGCACGCCTCTGATTCCCCGCCTCTGATTCCCCGCCTATGATTCCCCTCCTCTGATACCCCGCCTCTGATTCCCCACCTCTGATTCCCCGCATCTGATTCCCCGCCTCTGATTCCCCGCCTCTGATTCCCTGCCTCTGATTCCCCGCCTCTGATTCCGCGCCTCTGATTCCCCACCTATGTTTACCCGCCTCTGTTTACCCACCTGTTTCCCCACCTCAGATTCCCTGCCTCAGATTCCCTGCCTCTGATTCCCTGCCTCTGATTCCCTGCCTCTGATTCCCTGCATCTGATTGCCCGCCTCTGATTCTCCGCCTCTGATTCCCCGCCTCTGATTCCCCACCTCTGATTCCCCGCTTCTGATTCCCTGCCTCTGATTCCCCGCCTCTGATTCCCCGCCTCTGATTCCCCGCCTCTGATACCCCACCTCTGATTCAATGCCTCCCTTTCCGCTCAACTTTCCTGGCCTACTTTTCCCCACATATCTTTCCCCGCCTCTGATTTCCCGCCTCTGATTCCCCGCCTCTGATTCCCCGCCTCTGATTCCCCTCCTCTGATACCCCGCCTCTGATTCCCCACCTCTGATTCCCCGCATCTGATTCCCCGCCTCTGATTCCCTGCCTCTGATTCCCTGCCTCTGATTCCCCGCCTCTGATTCCGCGCCTCTGATTCCCCACCTATGTTTACCCGCCTCTGTTTACCCACCTGTTTCCCCACCTCAGATTCCCTGCCTCAGATTCCCTGCCTCTGATTCCCTGCCTCTGATTCCCTGCCTCTGATTCCCTGCATCTGATTGCCCGCCTCTGATTCTCCGCCTCTGATTCCCCACCTCTGATTCCCCGCTTCAGATTCCCTGCCTCTGATTCCCCGCCTCTGATTCCCCGCCTCTGATTCCCCGCCTCTGATTCCCCACCTCTGATTCAATGCCTCCCTTTCCGCTCAACTTTCCTGGCCTACTTTTCCCCACATATCTTTCCCCGCCTCTGATTTCCTGCCTCTGATTCCACGCCTCTGAATCCCCGCCTATGTTTACCCGCCTCTGTTTAACCACCTGTTTTCCCGCCTCTGATTCCCCACCACAGATTCCCTGCCTCAGATTCCCTGCCTCAGATTCCCTGCATCAGATTCCCTTCATTTGATTCCCTGCGTCTGGTTCCCTGCCTCTGATTCCCTGCCTCTGATTCCCGGCATCTGATTGCCCGCCTCTGATTCCCCGCCTCTGATTCCCCGCCTCTGATTCCCCACCTCTGATTCCCCACTTCTGATTCCCCGCCTCTGATTCCCCGCCTCTGATTCCCCGCCTCTGATTCACCGCCTCTGATTCCCCGCCTCTGATTCCCCGCCTCTGATTCCCCACTTCTGATTGCCCGCCTCTGATTCCACGCCTCTGATTCCCCGCCTCTGATTCCCCACCTCTGATTCCCCACTTCTCATTCCCCACCTCTGATTCCCCGCCTCTGATTCCACGCCTCTGATTCCCCACCTCTGATTCCCCACTTCTGATTCCCCACCTCTGATTCTCCGCCTCTGATACCCTGCCTCTGATAACTTTTTACTGATTCCCTGCCTCAGATTCCCTGCCTCCGATTCCCTGCCTCAGATTCCCTGCCTCAGTTTCCCTGCATTAGATTCCCCTCATCTGATTCCCTGCCTCTGATTCCCCGCCTCCGATTCCCCGCATCTGATTCCCCACCTCTGTCTCTACGCCTCTATTTTTCCTGCTCTCTTTCCCCTCCACTCTTTCCGTGCCTCTCTTTCCCTCCCTCAATTTCAACAACTCTGTTTGATCTGTTCTGTGTAACTAATTTTCAACACAAAAGTTCCAACCACTATGTTTCGCCCATCTCTTTCGCTGCATCTATTGATGCAGCTATGTTTACCCGCTTCTGTTTACCCGCCTGTTTCCCCACATCTCTTTCCCCACTTCTGATTCCCCACCTCTGATTCCCAACCTCTGATTCCACGCCTCTGATTCCCCGCCTCTGATTCCCCGCCTCTGATTCCCCGCCTCTGATTCACCGCCTCCCTTTCCGAGCAACTTTCCTGGCCTACGTTTCCCCACATCTCTTTCCCCACCTCTGATTCCCCGCCTCAGATTCGCCGCCTCTGATTTCCTGCCTCTGATTCCCTGCCTCTGATTCCCCGCCTCTGATTCCCCACCTCTGATTCCCCTCTCTGATTCCCCGCCTCTGATTCCCCGCCTCTGATTCCCCACCTCTGATTCCCCGCCTCTGATTCCCTGCCTCTCTTTCCCTGCCTCTATTTCCGTGCATCTTTCTCTGCATCTCGTTTCCCACATCTCATTTCCCCCTTCTGATAACCCGCATCAGATTCCTTGCCACAGATTCCCTGCCTCAGATTCCCTGCCTCTGATTCCCCGCCTCTGATTCCCTGTTTCTGATTCCCTGCCTCTGATTTCCTGCATCTGATTGCCCGCCTCTAATTCTCCGCCTCTGATTCCCCGCCTCTGATTCCCCACCTCTGATTCCCCGCCTCTGATTCCCCGCCTCTGATTCCCCGCCTCTGATTCGCTGCCTCTGATAACCTGCCTCTGATTCCCTGCCTCTGATTCCCTGCCTCTGAGTCCCCACCTCTGATTCCCCGCGTCCGATTCCGCACCAATGTTTCACCGCCTCTGTTGCTCTGCTTCTGTTTTCCCGGCTCAGATTCACCGGCTCTGATTCCGCACCTCTGATTCCACGCCTCTCTTTCTGTGTCTCTGATTCCCCGCCTCTGATTCCACGCCTCTGATTACCCGCCTCTGATACCCTGCCTCTCTTTCCCTGCCTCTATTTCCGTGCCTCTTTCTCTGCACCTCGTTTCCCACATCTCATTTCCCCCTTCTGATAACCCGCATCAGATTCCCTGCCACAGATTCCCTGCCTCAGATACCCTGCCTCAGATTCCCTGCATCAGATTCCCTTCATCTGATTCCCTGCCTCTGATTCCCCGCCTCTGTTTACCCGCCTGTTTCCCCGCCTCTGATTCAAGACCTCATATTCGCCGCCTCAGGTTCCCTGCCTCTGATTCCCTGCCTCTGATTCCCTGCCTCAGATTCCCTGCATCTGATTGCCCGCCTCTGATTCCCTGCCTCTGATTCCCCGCCTCTGATTCCCCGCCTCTGATTCCCCGCCTCTGATTCCCCGCCTCTGATTCCCCTCCTCTGTTACCCCGCCTCTGATTCCCCTCCTCTGATTCCCCACCTCTGATTGCCCGCCTCTGATTCCCTGATTCTGATTCCCCGCCTCTGATTCCCCACCTCTGATTCCCCACTTCTGATTCCCCGCCTCTGATTCCCCGCCTCTGATTGCACGCCTCTGATTCCCCGCCTCTGATTCCCCGCCTCTGATTCCCCGCCTCTGATTCCCCTCCTCTGTTACCCCGCCTCTGATTCCCCACCTCTAATTCCCCGCATCTGATTCCCCGCCTCTGATTCCCCGCCTCTGATTCCCCGCCTCTGATTCCGCACCTCTGATTCCCCGCCTATGTTTACCCGCCTCTGTTTACCCACCTGTTTCCCCACCTCTGATTCCCCACCTCAGATTCCCTGCCTCAGATTCCCTGCCTCTGATTCCCTGCCTCTGATTCCCTGCCTCTGATTCCCTGCATCTGATTGCCCGCCTCTGATTCTCCACCTCTGATTCCCCGCCTCTGATTCCCCACCTCTGAATCCCCTCTTCTGATTCCCCGCCTCTGATTCCCCGCCTCTGATTCCCCGCCTCTGATTCCCAGCCTCTGATTCCCCACCTCTGATTCTCTGCCTCCCTTTCCGCTCAACTTTCCTGGCCTACTTTTCCCCACATATCTTTCCCCGCCTCTGATTTCCCGTCTCTGATTCCACGCCTCTGATTACCCGCCTCTGATTCCCCGCCTCTGATACCCCGCCTCTGATTCCCCGCCTCTGATTCCCCTCCTCTGATACCCCGCCTCTGATTCCCCGCCTCTGATTCCCTGCATCTGATTCCCCGCATCTGATTCCCCACCTCTGATACCCCGCCTCTGATTCCCCGCCTCTGATTCCCCGCCTCTGATTCCCCGCCTCTTATTCCGCGCCTATGTTTACCCGCCTCTGTTTACCCGCCTGTTTCCCTGCCTCAGATTCCCTGCCTCAGATTCCCTGCATCAGATTCCTTTAATCTGATTCCCTGCCTCTGATTCCCTGCCTCTGATTCCCCACCTCTGATTCCCCGCTTCTGATTCCCCACCTCTGATTCCCCCCTCTGATTCCCCGCCTCTGATTCCCCGCCTCTGATTCCCCGCCTCTGATTCCCCGCGTCTGATTCCATGCCTCTCTTTCCCTTCCTCTATTTCCGTGCCTCTTTCTCTGCATCTCGTTTCCCACATCTCATTTCCCCCTTCTGATAACCCGCATCAGATTCCCTGCAACAGATTCCCTGCCTCAGATTCCCTGCCTCAGATTCCCTGCATCAGATTCCCTTCATCTGATTCCCTGCCTCTGATTCCCCGCCTCTGATTCCCCACCTCTGAGTCCCTGCCTCAGATTCCCTGCCTCTGATTCTCTGCCTCTGATTCCCTGCCCCTGATTCCCTGCCTCTGATTCCCCGCCTCTGATTCCTCGCCTCTGATTCCCCACCTCTGATTCCTCGCCTCTGATTCCCCACCTCTGATTCCCTGCCTCTGATAACCTGCCTCTGATTCCCTGCCTCTGATTCCCTGCCTCTGAGTCCCCACTTCTGATTCCCCGCATCCGATTCCGCACCCATGTTTCACCGCCTCTGATTTCCCGGCTCAGATTCACCCGCTCTGATTCCGCACCTCTGATTCCACGCCTCTCTTTCTGTGTCTCTGATTCCCCACCTCTGATTCCACGCCTCTGATTACCCGCCTAGATACCCTGCCTCTCTTTCCCTGCCTCTATTTCCTTGCCTCTTTCTCTGCATCTCGTTTCCAACATCTCATTTCCCCCTTCTGATAACCCGCATCGGAATCCCTGCCACAGATTCCCTGCCTCAGATTCCCTGCCTCTGATTCCCTGCCTCTGATTTCCTGCATCTGATTGCCCGCCTCTGATTCTCCACCTCTGATTCCCTGCCTCTGATTCCCCGCCTCTGATTCCCCGCCTCTGATTCCCCACCTCTGATTCCCCACCTCTGATTCCCTGCCTCTGATAACCTGCCTCTGATTCCCTGCCTCTGATAACCGGCCTCTGAGTCCCCACCTCTGATTCCCCGTGTCCGATTCCGCACCCATGTTTCACCACCTCTGTTGCTCTGCTTCTGATTTCCCGGCTCAGATTCACCGGCACTGATTCCGCACCTCTGATTCCACGCCTCTCTTTCTGTGTCTCTGATTCCCCGCCTCTGATTCCACGCCTCTGATTACCCGCCTCTGATACCCAGCCTCTCTTTCCCTGCCTCTATTTCCGTGCCTCTTTCTCTGCATCTCGTTTCTCACATCTCATTTCCCCCTTCTGATAATCCGCATCAGATTCCCTGCCACAGATTCCCTACCTCAGATACCCTGCCTCAGATTCCCTGCATCAGATTCCCCGCCTCTGATTCCCCGCCTCTGATTCCCCGCCTCTGATTTCCCACCTCTGATTCCCCACTTCTGATTCCCCGCCTCTGATTCCCCGTCTCTGATTCCACGCCACTGATTCCCCGCCTCTGATTCCGCGCCTCTGATTCCCCGCCTCTGATACCCCGCCTCTGATTCCCCGCCTCTGATTCCCTGCATCTGATTCCCCGCCTCAGATTCCCCGCCTCTGATTCCCCGACTCTGATTCCCCGCCTCTGATTCCCCGCCTCTGATTCCCCGCCTCTGATTCCCCGCCTATGTTTCGCCATATCTAATTCCACGCCTCTGATTCCCCAACTCTGATTCCCCGCCTCTGATTCCCCAGCTCTGATTCCCTGCCTCTGATTCCCCGCATCTGATTCCCTGCCTCTGATTCCCCGCCTCTGATTCCCTGCCTCTGATTCCCAACCTCTGATTCCCCACCTCTGAATCCCCATATCTGATTCCCCGCCTCTGTTTCCCCGCCTCTGATTCCCCGCCTCTGTTTCCCCATATCTGATTCCCCGCCTCTGATTCCCCAACTCTGATTCCCCTCCTCTGATTCGCCAGCTATGATTCCCCGCCTCTGATTCCCTGCATCTGATTCCCTGCATCTGATTCCCCGCCTCTGATTCCCCTTCTCTGATTCTCCACCTCTGATTCCCCACCTCTGATTCCCCATCTCTGATTCCGCTCATCCGATTCCCTGCCTCTGATTCCCCGCCTCTGATTCCCCGCCTCTGATTCCCTGCCTCTGATTCGCAACCTCTAATTCCCCACCTCTGATTCCCCATATCTGATTCCCCGCCTCTGTTTCCCTGCCTCTGATTCCCGGCCTCTGTTTCTCCATATCTGATTCCCCTCCTCTGATTCCCCAACTCTGATTCCCCGCCTCTGATACCCCGCCTCTGATTCCCCATCTCTAATTCATCACATCTGATTCCCCACCTCTGCTTCCCCATCTCTGATTCTCTACCTCTGATTCGCCACCTCTGATTGCCCATATCTGATTCACCACCTCTGTTTCCCCGCCTCTGATTCCCCGCCTCTGATTCCCCATATTTGATTCCCCGCCTCTGATTCCCCATCTCTGATTCCCGGACTCTGATTCCCCAACTCTGATTCCCCGCCTCTGATTCCCCATATTTTATTCCCCTCCTCTGATTTCCCATCTCTGATTCCCGGACTCTGATTCCCCAACTCTGATTTCCCTGCCTCTGATTCCCCAGCTCTGATTTCCCGCCTCTGATTCCCCACCTCTGATACAACATATCTGATTCCCGGCCTCTGTTTCCCCGCCTCTGATTCCCCACCTCTGATACACCATATCTGATTCCCCGCCTCTGATTCCCCACCACTGATTCCCCTCCTCTGATTCGCCAGTTATGATTGCCCGCCTCTGATTCCCCGTTTCTGATTCCCTGCCTCTGATTCCCCGCCTCTGATTCCCCATGTCTGACTCACCACCTCTGATTCCCCACCTCTGATACCCCATCTCTGATTCCGCACATCCGATTCCCTGCCTCTTATTCCCCGCCTCTAATTCCCCGCCTCTGATTCCCTGCCTCTGATTCGCAACCTCTTATTCCCCACCTCTGATTCCCCATATCTGATTCCCCACCTCTGATTTCCCATATCTGATTCCCCGCCTCTGTTTCCCCGACTCTGATTCCCCACCTCTGATTTCCCATATCTGATTCCACGCCTCTGATTCCCCGCCTCTGATTGGCCGCCTCTGATACCCCGCCTCTGATTCCCCATCTCTAATTCATCACATCTGAGTCCCCACCTCTGCTTCCCCATCTCTGATTCTCAACCTCTGATTCGCCACCTCTGATTCCCCATATCTGATTCACCGCCTCTGTTTCCCCGCCTCTGATTCCCCGCCTCTGATTCCCCATATTTGATTCCCCGCCTCTGATTCCCAATCTCTGATTCACCGCCTCTGATTCCCCGCCTCTGATTCCCCTCCTCTGATACCCCGCCTCTGATTCCCCGCCTCTGATTCCCTGCATCTGATTCCCCGCATCTGATTCCCCGCCTCTGATTCCCCGCCTCTGATTCCCCGCCTCTGATTCCCCGCCTCTGATTCCCCGCCTCTTATTCCCCGGCTATGTTTACCCGCCTCTGTTTACCCGCCTGTTTCCCTGCCTCAGATTCCCTGCCTCAGATTCCCTGCATCAGATTCCCTTAATCTGATTCCCTGCCTCTGATTCCCTGCCTCTGATTCCCCGCCTCTGATTCCCCGCCTCTGATTCCCCACCTCTGATTCCCCCCTCTGATTCCCCGCCTCTGATTCCCCGCCTCTGATTCCCCGCCTCTGATTACCCGCGTCTGATTCCATGCCTCTCTTTCCCTTCCTCTATTTCCATGCCTCTTTCTCTGCATCTCGTTTCCCACATCTCATTTCCCCCTTCTGATAACCCGCATCAGATTCCCTGCAACAGATTCCCTGCCTCAGATTCCCTGCCTCAGAT
Source organism: Narcine bancroftii (assembly GCF_036971445.1). Classification (NCBI taxonomy): domain Eukaryota; kingdom Metazoa; phylum Chordata; class Chondrichthyes; order Torpediniformes; family Narcinidae; genus Narcine; species Narcine bancroftii. Next base: position 3,002,880 of record NW_027211890.1, on the reverse strand, counting down.
TCCCTGCATCAGATTCCCTTCATCTAATTCCCTGCCTCTGATTCCCCGCCTCTGATTCCCCACCTCTGTCCCTGCCTCTGATTCCCTGCCTCTGATTCTCTGCCTCTGATTCCCTGCCCCTGATTCCCTGCCTCTGATTCCCCGCCTCTGATTCCTCGCCTCTGATTCCCCACCTCTGATTCCTCGCCTCTGATTCCCCACCTCTGATTCCCTGCCTCTGATTCCCTGCCTCTGATTCCCTGCCTCTGATTCCCTGCCTCTGAGTCCCCACTTCTGATTCCCCGCATCCGATTCCGCACCCATGTTTCACCGCCTCTGATTTCCCGGCTCAGATTCACCCGCTCTGATTCCGCACCTCTGATTCAACGCCTCTCTTTCTGTGTCTCTTATTCCCCACCTCTGATTCCCCATATCTGATTCCCCACCTCTGATACCCTGCCTCTGATTCCCCGCCTCTGATTCCCCGCCTCTGATTCCCCGCCTCTGATTTCCCACCTCTGATTCCCCACTTCTGATTCCCCGCCTCTGATTCCCCGTCTCTGATTCCACGCCACTGATTCCCCGCCTCTGATTCCGCGCCTCTGATTCCCCGCCTCTGATACCCCGCCTCTGATTCCCCGCCTCTGATTCCCTGCATCTGATTCCCCGCCTCAGATTCCCCGCCTCTGATTCCCCGCCTCTGATTCCCCGCCTCTGATTCCCCGCCTATGTTTCGCCATATCTAATTCCACGCCTCTGATTCCCCAACTCTGATTCCCCGCCTCTGATTCCCCAGCTCTGATTCCCTGCCTCTGATTCCCCGCATCTGATTCCCTGCCTCTGATTCCCCGCCTCTGATTCCCTGCCTCTGATTCCCAACCTCTGATTCCCCACCTCTGAATCCCCATATCTGATTCCCCGCCTCTGTTTCCCCGCCTCTGATTCCCCGCCTCTGTTTCCCCATATCTGATTCCCCGCCTCTGATTCCCCAACTCTGATTCCCCTCCTCTGATTCGCCAGCTATGATTCCCCGCCTCTGATTCCCTGCATCTGATTCCCTGCATCTGATTCCCCGCCTCTGATTCCCCTTCTCTGATTCTCCACCTCTGATTCCCCACCTCTGATTCCCCATCTCTGATTCCGCTCATCCGATTCCCTGCCTCTGATTCCCCGCCTCTGATTCCCCGCCTCTGATTCCCTGCCTCTGATTCGCAACCTCTAATTCCCCACCTCTGATTCCCCATATCTGATTCCCCGCCTCTGTTTCCCTGCCTCTGATTCCCGGCCTCTGTTTCTCCATATCTGATTCCCCTCCTCTGATTCCCCAACTCTGATTCCCCGCCTCTGATACCCCGCCTCTGATTCCCCATCTCTAATTCATCACATCTGATTCCCCACCTCTGCTTCCCCATCTCTGATTCTCTACCTCTGATTCGCCACCTCTGATTGCCCATATCTGATTCACCACCTCTGTTTCCCCGCCTCTGATTCCCCGCCTCTGATTCCCCATATTTGATTCCCCGCCTCTGATTCCCCATCTCTGATTCCCGGACTCTGATTCCCCAACTCTGATTCCCCGCCTCTGATTCCCCATATTTGATTCCCCTCCTCTGATTTCCCATCTCTGATTCCCGGACTCTGATTCCCCAACTCTGATTTCCCTGCCTCTGATTCCCCAGCTCTGATTTCCCGCCTCTGATTCCCCACCTCTGATACAACATATCTGATTCCCGGCCTCTGTTTCCCCGCCTCTGATTCCCCACCTATGATACACCATATCTGATTCCCCGCCTCTGATTCCCCACCACTGATTCCCCTCCTCTGATTCGCCAGTTATGATTGCCCGCCTCTGATTCCCCGTTTCTGATTCCCTGCCTCTGATTCCCCGCCTCTGATTCCCCATGTCTGACTCACCACCTCTGATTCCCCACCTCTGATACCCCATCTCTGATTCCGCACATCCGATTCCCTGCCTCTTATTCCCCGCCTCTAATTCCCCGCCTCTGATTCCCTGCCTCTGATTCGCAACCTCTTATTCCCCACCTCTGATTCCCCATATCTGATTCCCCGCCTCTGTTTCCCCGCCTCTGATTGGCACCTCTGATACCCCGCCTCTGATACCCCATCTCTTATTCATCACATCTGATTCCCCACCTCTGCTTCCCCATCTCCGATTCTCTACCTCTGATTCGCCACCTCTGATTCCCAATATCTGATTCACCGCCTCTGTTTCCCTGCCTCTGATTCCCCGCCTCTGATTCCCCATATCTGATTCCCCGCCTCTGATTCCCCATCTCTGATTCCCGGTCTCTGATTCCCCACCTCTGTTTCCCGGCCTCTGATTCCCAATCCCTGATTCACCGCCTCTGACTCCCAGTGTCTGATTCCCTGCCTCTGATTCCCCGCCTCTGAATCCCCTCCTCTGATTCCCTGCCACTGATTCCCCGCCCCTGATTCCCCACCTCTGATACCCCATATCTGATTCCCCGCCTCTGTTTCCCCGCCTCTGATTCCCCACCTCTGATTCCCCATATCTGATTCCCTGCCTCTGATTCCCCAACTCTGATTCCCCGCCTCTGATTCCCCAGCTCTGATTCCCCGCCTCTGATTCCCCACCTCTGATCCAACATATCTGATTCCCCGCCTCTGTTTCCCCGCCTCTGATTCCCCACCTCTGATTCCCCATATCTGATTCCCCGCCTATGATTCCCCACCTCTGATTCCCCGCCTCTGATTCGCCAGCTATGATTCCCCTCCTCTGGTTCCCCGCATCTGATTCCCCGCCTCTGATTCCCCATCTCTGATTCACCACCTCTGATTCCCAACCTCTGATTCCCCATCTCTGATTCTGCACATCCGATTCCCTGCCTCTGATTCCCCGCCTCTGATTCCCCGCCTCTGATTCCCTGCCTCTGATTCGCAACCTGTTATTCCCCACCTCTGATTCCCCATATCTGATTCCCCGCCTCTGTTTCCCTGCCTCTGATTCCCCGCCTCTGTTTCCCCATATCTGATTCCCCGCCTCTGTTTCACCGCCTCTGATTGGCACCTCTGATACCCCGCCTCTGATTCCCCATCTCTAATTCATCACATCTGATTCCCCACCTCTGCTTCCCCATCTCTGAATCTCTACCTCTGATTCGCAACCTCTGATTCCGAATATCTGATTCACCGCCTCTGTTTCCCCGCTTCTGATTCCCCGCCTCTGATTCCCCATATCTGATTCCCCGCCTCTGATTCCCCATCTCTGATTCCCGGTCTCTGATTCCCCACCTCTGTTTCCCGGCCTCTCATTCCCCATCCCAGATTCACCGCCTCTGATTCCCCGCCTCTGAATCCCCTCCTCTGATTCCCTGCCACTGATTCCCCGCCCCTGATTCCCCACCTCTGATACCCCATATCTGATTCCCCGCCTCTGTTTCCCCGACTCTGATTCCCCACCTCTGATTTCCCATATCTGATTCCACGCCTCTGATTCCCCGCCTCTGATTGGCCGCCTCTGATACCCCGCCTCTGATTCCCCATCTCTAATTCATCACATCTGAGTCCCCACCTCTGCTTCCCCATCTCTGATTCTCAACCTCTGATTCGCCACCTCTGATTCCCCATATCTGATTCACCGCCTCTGTTTCCCCGCCTCTGATTCCCCGCCTCTGATTCCCCATATTTGATTCCCCGCCTCTGATTCCCAATCTCTGATTCACCTCCTCTGATTCCCCGCCTCTGATTCCCCTCCTCTGATACCCCGCCTCTGATTCCCCGCCTCTGATTCCCTGCATCTGATTCCCCGCATCTGATTCCCCGCCTCTGATTCCCCGCCTCTGATTCCCCGCCTCTGATTCCCCGCCTCTGATTCCCCGCCTCTTATTCCCCGGCTATGTTTACCCGCCTCTGTTTACCCGCCTGTTTCCCTGCCTCAGATTCCCTGCCTCAGATTCCCTGCATCAGATTCCCTTAATCTGATTCCCTGCCTCTGATTCCCTGCCTCTGATTCCCCGCCTCTGATTCCCCGCCTCTGATTCCCCACCTCTGATTCCCCCCTCTGATTCCCCGCCTCTGATTCCCCGCCTCTGATTCCCCGCCTCTGATTACCCGCGTCTGATTCCATGCCTCTCTTTCCCTTCCTCTATTTCCGTGCCTCTTTCTCTGCATCTCGTTTCCCACATCTCATTTCCCCCTTCTGATAACCCGCATCAGATTCCCTGCAACAGATTCCCTGCCTCAGATTCCCTGCCTCAGATTCCCTGCATCAGATTCCCTTCATCTAATTCCCTGCCTCTGATTCCCCGCCTCTGATTCCCCACCTCTGTCCCTGCCTCTGATTCCCTGCCTCTGATTCTCTGCCTCTGATTCCCTGCCCCTGATTCCCTGCCTCTGATTCCCCGCCTCTGATTCCTCGCCTCTGATTCCCCACCTCTGATTCCTCGCCTCTGATTCCCCACCTCTGATTCCCTGCCTCTGATTCCCTGCCTCTGATTCCCTGCCTCTGATTCCCTGCCTCTGAGTCCCCACTTCTGATTCCCCGCATCCGATTACGCACCCATGTTTCACCGCCTCTGATTTCCCGGCTCAGATTCACCCGCTCTGATTCCGCACCTCTGATTCAACGCCTCTCTTTCTGTGTCTCTGATTCCCCACCTCTGATTCCACGCCTCTGATTACCCGCCTAGATACCCTGCCTCTCTTTCCCTGCCTCTATTTCCGTGCCTCTTTCTCTGCATCTCGTTTCCCACATCTCATTTCCCCCTTCTGATAACCCGCATCGGAATCCCTACCACAGATTCCCTGCCTCAGATTCCCTGCCTCTGATTCCCTGCCTCTGATTTCCTGCATCTGATTGCCCGCCTCTGATTCTCCACCTCTGATTCCCTGCCTCTGATTCCCCGCCTCTGATTCCCCGCCTCTGATTCCCCGCCTCTGATTCCCCACCTCTGATTCCCTGCCTCTGATAACCTGCCTCTGATTCCCTGCCTCTGATTCCCGGCCTCTGAGTCCCCACCTCTGATTCCCCGTGTCCGATTCCGCACCCATGTTTCACCACCTCTGTTGCTCTGCTTCTGATTTCCCGGCTCAGATTCACCGGCACTGATTCCGCACCTCTGATTCCACGCCTCTCTTTCTGTGTCTCTGATTCCCCGCCTCTGATTCCCCATATTTGATTCCCCGCCTCTGATTCCCAATCTCTGATTCACCTCCTCTGATTCCCCGCCTCTGATTCCCCTCCTCTGATACCCCGCCTCTGATTCCCCGCCTCTGATTCCCTGCATCTGATTCCCCGCATCTGATTCCCCGCCTCTGATTCCCCGCCTCTGATTCCCCGCCTCTGATTCCCCGCCTCTGATTCCCCGCCTCTTATTCCCCGGCTATGTTTACCCGCCTCTGTTTACCCGCCTGTTTCCCTGCCTCAGATTCCCTGCCTCAGATTCCCTGCATCAGATTCCCTTAATCTGATTCCCTGCCTCTGATTCCCTGCCTCTGATTCCCCGCCTCTGATTCCCCGCCTCTGATTCCCCACCTCTGATTCCCCCCTCTGATTCCCCGCCTCTGATTCCCCGCCTCTGATTCCCCGCCTCTGATTACCCGCGTCTGATTCCATGCCTCTCTTTCCCTTCCTCTATTTCCGTGCCTCTTTCTCTGCATCTCGTTTCCCACATCTCATTTCCCCCTTCTGATAACCCGCATCAGATTCCCTGCAACAGATTCCCTGCCTCAGATTCCCTGCCTCAGATTCCCTGCATCAGATTCCCTTCATCTAATTCCCTGCCTCTGATTCCCCGCCTCTGATTCCCCACCTCTGTCCCTGCCTCTGATTCCCTGCCTCTGATTCTCTGCCTCTGATTCCCTGCCCCTGATTCCCTGCCTCTGATTCCCCGCCTCTGATTCCTCGCCTCTGATTCCCCACCTCTGATTCCTCGCCTCTGATTCCCCACCTCTGATTCCCTGCCTCTGATTCCCTGCCTCTGATTCCCTGCCTCTGATTCCCTGCCTCTGAGTCCCCACTTCTGATTCCCCGCATCCGATTACGCACCCATGTTTCACCGCCTCTGATTTCCCGGCTCAGATTCACCCGCTCTGATTCCGCACCTCTGATTCAACGCCTCTCTTTCTGTGTCTCTGATTCCCCACCTCTGATTCCACGCCTCTGATTACCCGCCTAGATACCCTGCCTCTCTTTCCCTGCCTCTATTTCCGTGCCTCTTTCTCTGCATCTCGTTTCCCACATCTCATTTCCCCCTTCTGATAACCCGCATCGGAATCCCTACCACAGATTCCCTGCCTCAGATTCCCTGCCTCTGATTCCCTGCCTCTGATTTCCTGCATCTGATTGCCCGCCTCTGATTCTCCACCTCTGATTCCCTGCCTCTGATTCCCCGCCTCTGATTCCCCGCCTCTGATTCCCCGCCTCTGATTCCCCACCTCTGATTCCCTGCCTCTGATAACCTGCCTCTGATTCCCTGCCTCTGATTCCCGGCCTCTGAGTCCCCACCTCTGATTCCCCGTGTCCGATTCCGCACCCATGTTTCACCACCTCTGTTGCTCTGCTTCTGATTTCCCGGCTCAGATTCACCGGCACTGATTCCGCACCTCTGATTCCACGCCTCTCTTTCTGTGTCTCTGATTCCCCGCCTCTGATTCCACGCCTCTGATTACCCGCCTCTGATACCCAGCCTCTCTTTCCTGCCTCTATTTCCGTGCCTCTTTCTCTGCATCTCGTTTCCCACATCTCATTTTCCCCTTCTGATAATCCGCATCAGATTCCCTGCCACAGATTCCCTACCTCAGATACCCTGCCTCAGATTCCCTGCATCAGATTCCCTTCATCTGATTCCCTGCCTCTGATTCCCCGCGGCTGTTTCCCCGCCTCTGATTCACCACCTCATATTCGGCACCTCAGGATCCCTGCCTCTGATTCCCTGCCTCTGATTCCCTGCCTCTGATTCCCTGCATCTGATTGATCGCCTCTGATACCCTGCCTCTGATTCCCCGCCTCTGATTCCCCGCCTCTGATTCCCCGCCTCTGATTTCCCACCTCTGATTCCCCACTTCTGATTCCCCGCCTCTGATTCCCCGTCTCTGATACACGCCACTGATTCCCCGCCTCTGATTCCGCGCCTCTGATTCCCCGCCTCTGATACCCCGCCTCTGATTCCCCGCCTCTGATTCCCTGCATCTGATTCCCCGCCTCAGATTCCCCGCCTCTGATTCCCCGTCTCTGATTCCCCGCCTCTGATTCCCCGCCTCTGATTCCCCGCCTCTGATTCCCCGCCTATGTTTACCCGCCTCTGTTTACCCGCCTGTTTTCCCGCCTCTGATTCCCCATATCTGATTCCCCACCTCTGTTTCCCCGTCTCTGATTCCTCGCCTCTGTTTCGCCATATCTAATTCCACGCCTCTGATTCCCCAACTCTGATTCCCCGCCTCTGATTCCCCAGCTCTGATTCCCTGCCTCTGATTCCCCGCATCTGATTCCCTGCCTCTGATTCCCCGCCTCTGATTCCCTGCCTCTGATTCCCAACCTCTGATTCCCCACCTCTGAATCCCCATATCTGATTCCCCGCCTCTGTTTCCCCGCCTCTGATTCCCCGCCTCTGTTTCCCCATATCTGATTCCCCGCCTCTGATTCCCCAACTCTGTTTCCCCTCCTCTGATTCGCCAGCTATGATTCCCCGCCTCTGATTCCCTGCATCTGATTCCCTGCATCTGATTCCCAGCCTCTGATTCCCCTTCTCTGATTCTCCACCTCTGATTCCCCACTTCTGATTCCCCATCTCTGATTCCGTTCATCCGATTCCCTGCCTCTGATTCCCCGCCTCTGATTCCCCGCCTCTGATTCCCTGCCTCTGATTCGCAACCTCTAATTCCCCACCTCTGATTCCCCATATCTGATTCCCCGCCTCTGTTTCCCTGCCTCTGATTCCCGGCCTCTGTTTCCCCATATCTGATTCCCCTCCTCTGATTCCCCAACTCTGATTCCCCGCCTCTGATACCCCGCCTCTGATTCCCCATCTCTAATTCATCACATCTGATTCCCCACCTCTGCTTCCCCATCTCTGATTCTCTACCTCTGATTCGCCACCTCTGATTGCCCATATCTGATTCACTGCCTCTGTTTCCCCGCCTCTGATTCCCCGCCTCTGATTCCCCATATTTTATTCCCCGCCTCTGATTCCCCATCTCAGATTCCCGGACTCTGATTCCCCAACTCTGATTCCCCGCCTCTGATTCCCCATATTTGATTCCCCTCCTCTGATTTCCCATCTCTGATTCCCAGACTCTGATTCCCCAACTCTGATTTACCCGCCTCTGATTCCCCAGCTCTGATTTCCCGCCTCTGATTCCCCACCTCTGATACAACATATCTGATTCCCGGCCTCTGTTTCCCCGCCTCTGATTCCCCACCTCTGATTCACCATATCTGATTCCCCGCCTCTGATTCCCCACCACTGATTCCCCTCCTCTGATTCGCCAGTTATGATTGCCCGCCTCTGATTCCCCGTTTCTGATTCCCTGCCTCTGATTCCCCGCCTCTGATTCCCCATGTCTGACTCACCACCTCTGATTCCCCACCTCTGATACCCCATCTCTGATTCCGCACATCCGATTCGCTGCCTCTTATTCCCCGCCTCTGATTCCCCGCCTCTGATTCCCTGCCTCTGATTCGCAACCTCTTATTCCCCACCTCTGATTCCCCACATCTGATTCCCCGCCTCTGTTTCCCCGCCTCTGATTGGCACCTCTGATACCCCGCCTCTGATTCCCCATCTCTAATTCATCACATCTGATTCCCCACCTCTGCTTCCCCATCTCCGATTCTCTACCTCTGATTCGCCACCTCTGATTCCCAATATCTGATTCACCGCCTCTGTTTCCCTGCCTCTGATTCCCCGCCTCTGATTCCCCATATCTTATTCCCCGCCTCTGATTCCCCATCTCTGATTCCCGGTCTCTGATTCCCCACCTCTGTTTCCCGGCCTCTGATTCCCAATCCCTGATTCACCGCCTCTGACTCCCAGTGTCTGATTCCCTGCCTCTGATTCCCCGCCTCTGAATCCCCTCCTCTGATTCCCTGCCACTGATACCCCGCCCCTGATTCCCCACCACTGATACCCCATATCTGATTCCCCGCCTCTGTTTCCCCGCCTCTGATTCCCCACCTCTGATTCCCCATATCTGATTCCCTGCCTCTGATTCCCCAACTCTGATTCCCCGCCTCTGATTCCCCAGCTCTGATTCCCCGCCTCTGATTCCCCACCTCTGATCCAACATATCTGATTCCCCGCCTCTGTTTCCCCGCCTCTGATTCCCCACCTCTGATTCCCCATATCTGATACCCCGCCTATGATTCCCCACCTCTGATTCACCGCCTCTGATTCGCCAGCTATGATTCCCCTCCTCTGGTTCCCCGCATCTGATTCCCCGCCTCTGATTCCCCGTGTCTGACCCTGCCTCTGATTCCACGCCTTTGATTCCCCATCACTGATTCACCACCTCTGATTCCCCACCTCTGATTCCCCATCTCTGATTCTGCACATCCGATTCCCTGCCTCTGATTCCCCGCCTCTGATTCCCCGCCTCTGATTCCCTGCCTCTGATTCGCAACCTGTTATTCCCCACCTCTGATTCCCCATATCTGATTCCCCGCCTCTGTTTCCCTGCCTCTGATTCCCCGCCTCTGATTTCCCATATCTGATTCCCCGCCTCTGATTCCCCATCTCTGATTCCCGGTCTCTGATTCCCCACCTCTGTTTCCCGGCCTCTCATTCCCCATCCCTGATTCACCGCCTCTGATTCCCAGTGTCTGATTCCCTGCCTCTGATTCCCCGCCTCTGAATCCCCTCCTCTGATTCCCTGCCACTGATTCCCCGCCCCTGATTCCCCACCTCTGATACCCCATATCTGATTCCCCGCCTCTGTTTCCCCGCCTCTGATTCCCCACCTCTGATTTCCCATATCTGATTCCACGCCTCTGATTCCCCGCCTCTGATTGGCCACCTCTGATACCCTGCCTCTGATTCCCCATCTCTAATTCATCACATCTGATTCCCCACCTCTGCTTCCCCATCTCTGATTCTCAACCTCTGATTCGCCACCTCTGATTCCCCATATCTGATTCACCGCCTCTGTTTCCCCACCTCTGATTCCCCGCCTCTGATTCCCCATATTTGATTCCCCGCCTCTGATTCCCCATCTCTGATTCCCGGACTCTGATTCCTCAACTCTGATTCCCCGCCTCTGATTCCCCAGCTCTGATTTCCCGCCTCTGATTCGCCACCTCTGCTTCCCCATCTCTGATTCTCTACCTCTGATTCGCCACCTCTGATTGCCCATATCTGATTCACCGCCTCTGTTTCCCCGCCTCTGATTCCCCGCCTCTGATTCCCCATATTTGATTCCCCGCCTCTGATTCCCCATCTCTGATTCCCGGACTCTGATTGCAAAAACTCTGATTCCCCGCCTCTGATTCCCCATATTTGATTCCCCTCCTCTGATTTCCCATCTCTGATTCCCGGACTCTGATTCCCCAACTCTGATTTCCCGCCTCTGATTCCCCACCTCTGATACAACATATCTGATTCCCGGCCTCTGTTTCCCCGCCTCTGATTCCCCACCTCTGATTCACCATATCTGATTCCCCGCCTCTGATTCCCCACCACTGATTCCCCTCCTCTGATTCGCCAGTTATGATTGCCCGCCTCTGATTCCCCGTTTCTGATTCCCTGCCTCTGATTCCCCGCCTCTGATTCCCCATCTCTGACTCACCACCTCTGATTCACCACCTCTGATACCCCATCTCTGATTCCGCACATCCGATTCCCTGCCTCTGATTCCCCGCCTCTGATTCCCCGCCTCTGATTGGCACCTCTGATACCCCGCCTCTGATTCCCCATCTCTAATTCATCACATCTGATTCCCCACCTCTGCTTCCCCATCTCCGATTCTCTACCTCTGATTCGCCACATCTGATTCCCAATATCTGATTCACCGCCTCTGTTTCCCTGCCTCTGATTCCCCGCCTCTGATTCCCCATATCTGATTCCCCGCCTCTGATTCCCCATCTCTGATTCCCGGTCTCTGATTCCCCACCTCTGTTTCCCGGCCTCTGATTCCCAATCCCTGATTCACCGCCTCTGACTCCGTGTCTGATTCCCTGCCTCTGATTCCCCGCCTCTGAATCCCTTCCTCTGATTCCCTGCCACTGATTCCCCGCCCCTGATTCCCCACCTCTGATACCCCATATCTGATTCACCGCCTCTGTTTCCCCGCCTCTGATTCCCCACCTCTGATTCCCCATATCTGATTCCCTGCCTCTGATTCCCCAACTCTGATTCCCCGCCTCTGATTCCCCAGCTCTGATTCCCCGCCTCTGATTCCCCACCTCTGATCCAACATATCTGATTCCCCGCCTCTGTTTCCCCGCCTCTGATTCCCCAACTCTGATTCCCCATATCTGATTCCCCGCCTATGATTCCCCACCTCTGATTCCCCGCCTCTGATTCGCCAGCTATGATTCCCCTCCTCTGGTTCCCCGCATCTGATTCCCCGCCTCTGATTCCCCGTGTCTGACCCTGCCTCTGATTCCACGCCTTTGATTCCCCATCTCTGATTCACCACCTCTGATTCCCCACCTCTGATTCCCCATCTCTGATTCTGCACATCCGATTCCCTGCCTCTGATTCCCCGCCTCTGATTCCCCGCCTCTGATTCCCTGCCTCTGATTCGCAACCTGTTATTCCCCACCTCTGATTCCCCATATCTGATTCCCCGCCTCTGTTTCCCTGCCTCTGATTCCCTGCCTCTGTTTCCCCATATCTGATTCCCCGCCTCTGTTTCACCGCCTCTGATTGGCACCTCTGATACCCCGCCTCTGATTCCCCATCTCTAATTCATCACATCTGATTCCCCACCTCTGCTTCCCCATCTCTGATTCTCTACCTCTGATTCGCAACCTCTGATTCCGAATATCTGATTCACCGCCTCTGTTTCCCCGCTTCTGATTCCCCGCCTCTGATTCCCCATATCTGATTCCCCGCCTCTGATTCCCCATCTCTGATTCCCGGTCTCTGATTCCCCACCTCTGTTTCCCGGCCTCTCAATCCCCATCCCTGATTCACCGCCTCTGATTCCCAGTGTCTGATTCCCTGCCTCTGATTCCCTGCCTCTGATTCCCCGCCTCTGAATCCCCTCCTCTGATTCCCTGCCACTGATTCCCCGCCCCTGATTCCCCACCTCTGATACCCCATATCTGATTCCCCGCCTCTGTTTCCCCGCCTCTGATTCCCCACCTCTGATTTCCCATATCTGATTCCACGCCTCTGATTCCCCGCCTCTGATTGGCCGCCTCTGATACCCCGCCTCTGATTCCCCATCTCTAATTCATCACATCTGAGTCCCCACCTCTGCTTCCCCATCTCTGATTCTCAACCTCTGATTCGCCACCTCTGATTCCCCATATCTGATTCACCGCCTCTGTTTCCCCGCCTCTGATTCCCCGCCTCTGATTCCCCATATTTGATTTCCCGCCTCTGATTCCCCATCTCTGATTCCCGCACTCTGATTCCCCAACTCTGATTCCCCGCCTCTGATTCCCCAGCTCTGATTTCCCGCCTCTGATTCCCCACCCCTGATACAACATATCTGATTCCCGGCCTCTGTTTCTCCGCCTCTGATTCCCCACCTCTGATTCCCCATATCTGATTCCCCGCCTCTGATTCCCCACCTCTGATTCCCCTCCTCTGATTCCCCAGCTCTGATTCCCCGCCTCTGATTCCCCACCTCTGATCCAACATATCTGATTCCCCGCCTCTGTTTCCCCGCCTCTGATTCCCCAACTCTGATTCCCCATATCTGATTCCCCGCCTATGATTCCCCACCTCTGATTCCCCGCCTCTGATTCGCCAGCTATGATTCCCCTCCTCTGGTTCCCCGCATCTGATTCCCCGCCTCTGATTCCCCGTGTCTGACCCTGCCTCTGATTCCACGCCTTTGATTCCCCATCTCTGATTCACCACCTCTGATTCCCCACCTCTGATTCCCCATCTCTGATTCTGCACATCCGATTCCCTGCCTCTGATTCCCCGCCTCTGATTCCCCGCCTCTGATTCCCTGCCTCTGATTCGCAACCTGTTATTCCCCACCTCTGATTCCCCATATCTGATTCCCCGCCTCTGTTTCCCTGCCTCTGATTCCCCGCCTCTGTTTCCCCATATCTGATTCCCCGCCTCTGTTTCACCGCCTCTGATTGGCACCTCTGATACCCCGCCTCTGATTCCCCATCTCTAATTCATCACATCTGATTCCCCACCTCTGCTTCCCCATCTCTGATTCTCTACCTCTGATTCGCAACCTCTGATTCCGAATATCTGATTCACCGCCTCTGTTTCCCCGCTTCTGATTCCCCGCCTCTGATTCCCCATATCTGATTCCCCGCCTCTGATTCCCCATCTCTGATTCCCGGTCTCTGATTCCCCACCTCTGTTTCCCGGCCTCTCAATCCCCATCCCTGATTCACCGCCTCTGATTCCCAGTGTCTGATTCCCTGCCTCTGATTCCCTGCCTCTGATTCCCCGCCTCTGAATCCCCTCCTCTGATTCCCTGCCACTGATTCCCCGCCCCTGATTCCCCACCTCTGATACCCCATATCTGATTCCCCGCCTCTGTTTCCCCGCCTCTGATTCCCCACCTCTGATTTCCCATATCTGATTCCACGCCTCTGATTCCCCGCCTCTGATTGGCCGCCTCTGATACCCCGCCTCTGATTCCCCATCTCTAATTCATCACATCTGAGTCCCCACCTCTGCTTCCCCATCTCTGATTCTCAACCTCTGATTCGCCACCTCTGATTCCCCATATCTGATTCACCGCCTCTGTTTCCCCGCCTCTGATTCCCCGCCTCTGATTCCCCATATTTGATTTCCCGCCTCTGATTCCCCATCTCTGATTCCCGCACTCTGATTCCCCAACTCTGATTCCCCGCCTCTGATTCCCCAGCTCTGATTTCCCGCCTCTGATTCCCCACCTCTGATACAACATATCTGATTCCCGGCCTCTGTTTCTCCGCCTCTGATTCCCCACCTCTGATTCCCCATATCTGATTCCCCGCCTCTGATTCCCCACCTCTGATTCCCCTCCTCTGATTCGCCAGCTAAGATTCCCCGCCTCTGATTCCCCGTGTCTGATTCCCTGCCTCTGATTCCCCGCCTCTGATTCCCCATCTCTGATTCACCACATCTGATTCCCCACCTCTGATTCCCCATCTCTGATTCCGCACATCCGATTCCCTGCCTCTGATTCCCCGCCTCTGATTCCCCGCCTCTGATTCCCTGCCTCTGATTCGCAACCTGTTATTCCCCACCTCTGATTCCCCATATCTGATTCCCCGCCTCTGTTTCCCTGCCTCTGATTCCCCGCCTCTGATTTCCCATATCTGATTCCCCGCCTCTGATTCCCCATCTCTGATTCCCGGACTCTGATTGCAAAAACTCTGATTCCCCGCCTCTGATTCCCCATATTTGATTCCCCTCCTCTGATTTCCCATCTCTGATTCCCGGACTCTGATTCCCCAACTCTGATTTCCCGCCTCTGATTCCCCACCTCTGATACAACATATCTGATTCCCGGCCTCTGTTTCCCCGCCTCTGATTCCCCACCTCTGATTCACCATATCTGATTCCCCGCCTCTGATTCCCCACCACTGATTCCCCTCCTCTGATTCGCCAGTTATGATTGCCCGCCTCTGATTCCCCGTTTCTGATTCCCTGCCTCTGATTCCCCGCCTCTGATTCCCCATCTCTGACTCACCACCTCTGATTCACCACCTCTGATACCCCATCTCTGATTCCGCACATCCGATTCCCTGCCTCTGATTCCCCGCCTCTGATTCCCCGCCTCTGATTGGCACCTCTGATACCCCGCCTCTGATTCCCCATCTCTAATTCATCACATCTGATTCCCCACCTCTGCTTCCCCATCTCCGATTCTCTACCTCTGATTCGCCACATCTGATTCCCAATATCTGATTCACCGCCTCTGTTTCCCTGCCTCTGATTCCCCGCCTCTGATTCCCCATATCTGATTCCCCGCCTCTGATTCCCCATCTCTGATTCCCGGTCTCTGATTCCCCACCTCTGTTTCCCGGCCTCTGATTCCCAATCCCTGATTCACCGCCTCTGACTCCGTGTCTGATTCCCTGCCTCTGATTCCCCGCCTCTGAATCCCTTCCTCTGATTCCCTGCCACTGATTCCCCGCCCCTGATTCCCCACCTCTGATACCCCATATCTGATTCACCGCCTCTGTTTCCCCGCCTCTGATTCCCCACCTCTGATTCCCCATATCTGATTCCCTGCCTCTGATTCCCCAACTCTGATTCCCCGCCTCTGATTCCCCAGCTCTGATTCCCCGCCTCTGATTCCCCACCTCTGATCCAACATATCTGATTCCCCGCCTCTGTTTCCCCGCCTCTGATTCCCCAACTCTGATTCCCCATATCTGATTCCCCGCCTATGATTCCCCACCTCTGATTCCCCGCCTCTGATTCGCCAGCTATGATTCCCCTCCTCTGGTTCCCCGCATCTGATTCCCCGCCTCTGATTCCCCGTGTCTGACCCTGCCTCTGATTCCACGCCTTTGATTCCCCATCTCTGATTCACCACCTCTGATTCCCCACCTCTGATTCCCCATCTCTGATTCTGCACATCCGATTCCCTGCCTCTGATTCCCCGCCTCTGATTCCCCGCCTCTGATTCCCTGCCTCTGATTCGCAACCTGTTATTCCCCACCTCTGATTCCCCATATCTGATTCCCCGCCTCTGTTTCCCTGCCTCTGATTCCCCGCCTCTGTTTCCCCATATCTGATTCCCCGCCTCTGTTTCACCGCCTCTGATTGGCACCTCTGATACCCCGCCTCTGATTCCCCATCTCTAATTCATCACATCTGATTCCCCACCTCTGCTTCCCCATCTCTGATTCTCTACCTCTGATTCGCAACCTCTGATTCCGAATATCTGATTCACCGCCTCTGTTTCCCCGCTTCTGATTCCCCGCCTCTGATTCCCCATATCTGATTCCCCGCCTCTGATTCCCCATCTCTGATTCCCGGTCTCTGATTCCCCACCTCTGTTTCCCGGCCTCTCAATCCCCATCCCTGATTCACCGCCTCTGATTCCCAGTGTCTGATTCCCTGCCTCTGATTCCCTGCCTCTGATTCCCCGCCTCTGAATCCCCTCCTCTGATTCCCTGCCACTGATTCCCCGCCCCTGATTCCCCACCTCTGATACCCCATATCTGATTCCCCGCCTCTGTTTCCCCGCCTCTGATTCCCCACCTCTGATTTCCCATATCTGATTCCACGCCTCTGATTCCCCGCCTCTGATTGGCCGCCTCTGATACCCCGCCTCTGATTCCCCATCTCTAATTCATCACATCTGAGTCCCCACCTCTGCTTCCCCATCTCTGATTCTCAACCTCTGATTCGCCACCTCTGATTCCCCATATCTGATTCACCGCCTCTGTTTCCCCGCCTCTGATTCCCCGCCTCTGATTCCCCATATTTGATTTCCCGCCTCTGATTCCCCATCTCTGATTCCCGCACTCTGATTCCCCAACTCTGATTCCCCGCCTCTGATTCCCCAGCTCTGATTTCCCGCCTCTGATTCCCCACCCCTGATACAACATATCTGATTCCCGGCCTCTGTTTCTCCGCCTCTGATTCCCCACCTCTGATTCCCCATATCTGATTCCCCGCCTCTGATTCCCCACCTCTGATTCCCCTCCTCTGATTCCCCAGCTCTGATTCCCCGCCTCTGATTCCCCACCTCTGATCCAACATATCTGATTCCCCGCCTCTGTTTCCCCGCCTCTGATTCCCCAACTCTGATTCCCCATATCTGATTCCCCGCCTATGATTCCCCACCTCTGATTCCCCGCCTCTGATTCGCCAGCTATGATTCCCCTCCTCTGGTTCCCCGCATCTGATTCCCCGCCTCTGATTCCCCGTGTCTGACCCTGCCTCTGATTCCACGCCTTTGATTCCCCATCTCTGATTCACCACCTCTGATTCCCCACCTCTGATTCCCCATCTCTGATTCTGCACATCCGATTCCCTGCCTCTGATTCCCCGCCTCTGATTCCCCGCCTCTGATTCCCTGCCTCTGATTCGCAACCTGTTATTCCCCACCTCTGATTCCCCATATCTGATTCCCCGCCTCTGTTTCCCTGCCTCTGATTCCCCGCCTCTGTTTCCCCATATCTGATTCCCCGCCTCTGTTTCACCGCCTCTGATTGGCACCTCTGATACCCCGCCTCTGATTCCCCATCTCTAATTCATCACATCTGATTCCCCACCTCTGCTTCCCCATCTCTGATTCTCTACCTCTGATTCGCAACCTCTGATTCCGAATATCTGATTCACCGCCTCTGTTTCCCCGCTTCTGATTCCCCGCCTCTGATTCCCCATATCTGATTCCCCGCCTCTGATTCCCCATCTCTGATTCCCGGTCTCTGATTCCCCACCTCTGTTTCCCGGCCTCTCAATCCCCATCCCTGATTCACCGCCTCTGATTCCCAGTGTCTGATTCCCTGCCTCTGATTCCCTGCCTCTGATTCCCCGCCTCTGAATCCCCTCCTCTGATTCCCTGCCACTGATTCCCCGCCCCTGATTCCCCACCTCTGATACCCCATATCTGATTCCCCGCCTCTGTTTCCCCGCCTCTGATTCCCCACCTCTGATTTCCCATATCTGATTCCACGCCTCTGATTCCCCGCCTCTGATTGGCCGCCTCTGATACCCCGCCTCTGATTCCCCATCTCTAATTCATCACATCTGAGTCCCCACCTCTGCTTCCCCATCTCTGATTCTCAACCTCTGATTCGCCACCTCTGATTCCCCATATCTGATTCACCGCCTCTGTTTCCCCGCCTCTGATTCCCCGCCTCTGATTCCCCATATTTGATTTCCCGCCTCTGATTCCCCATCTCTGATTCCCGCACTCTGATTCCCCAACTCTGATTCCCCGCCTCTGATTCCCCAGCTCTGATTTCCCGCCTCTGATTCCCCACCTCTGATACAACATATCTGATTCCCGGCCTCTGTTTCTCCGCCTCTGATTCCCCACCTCTGATTCCCCATATCTGATTCCCCGCCTCTGATTCCCCACCTCTGATTCCCCTCCTCTGATTCGCCAGCTAAGATTCCCCGCCTCTGATTCCCCGTGTCTGATTCCCTGCCTCTGATTCCCCGCCTCTGATTCCCCATCTCTGATTCACCACATCTGATTCCCCACCTCTGATTCCCCATCTCTGATTCCGCACATCCGATTCCCTGCCTCTGATTCCCCGCCTCTGATTCCCCGCCTCTGATTCCCTGCCTCTGATTCGCAACCTGTTATTCCCCACCTCTGATTCCCCATATCTGATTCCCCGCCTCTGTTTCCCTGCCTCTGATTCCCCGCCTCTGATTTCCCATATCTGATTCCCCGCCTCTGATTCCCCATCTCTGATTCCCGGTCTCTGATTCCCCACCTCTGTTTCCCGGCCTCTCATTCCCCATCCCTGATTCACCGCCTCTGATTCCCAGTGTCTGATTCCCTGCCTCTGATTCCCCGCCTCTGAATCCCCTCCTCTGATTTCCTGCCACTGATTCCCCGCCCCTGATTCCCCACCTCTGATACCCCATATCTGATTCCCCGCCTCTGTTTCCCCGCCTCTGATTCCCCACCTCTGATTTCCCATATCTGATTCCACGCCTCTGATTCCCCGCCTCTGATTGGCCGCCTCTGATACCCTGCCTCTGATTCCCCATCTCTAATTCATCACATCTGATTCCCCACCTCTGCTTCCCCATCTCTGATTCTCAACCTCTGATTCGCCACCTCTGATTCCCCATATCTGATTCACCGCCTCTGT
Source organism: Narcine bancroftii (assembly GCF_036971445.1). Taxonomy (NCBI): domain Eukaryota; kingdom Metazoa; phylum Chordata; class Chondrichthyes; order Torpediniformes; family Narcinidae; genus Narcine; species Narcine bancroftii. Next base: position 2,984,000 of record NW_027211890.1, on the reverse strand, counting down.
TTCCCCACCTCTGATTCCCCGCCTCTGATTCCCCATATTTGATTCCCCGCCTCTGATTCCCCATCTCTGATTCCCGGACTCTGATTCCTCAACTCTGATTCCCCGCCTCTGATTCCCCAGCTCTGATTTCCCGCCTCTGATTCGCCACCTCTGCTTCCCCATCTCTGATTCTCTACCTCTGATTCGCCACCTCTGATTGCCCATATCTGATTCACCGCCTCTGTTTCCCCACCTCTGATTCCCCGCCTCTGATTCCCCATATTTGATTCCCCGCCTCTGATTCCCCATCTCTGATTCCCGGACTCTGATTCCAAAAACTCTGATTCCCCGCCTCTGATTCCCCATATTTGATTCCCCTCCTCTGATTTCCCATCTCTGATTCCCGGACTCTGATTCCCCAACTCTGATTTCCCCGCCTCTGATTCCCCAGCTCTGATTTCCCGCCTCTGATTCCCCACCTCTGATACAACATATCTGATTCCCGGCCTCTGTTTCCCCGCCTCTGATTCCCCACCTCTGATTCACCATATCTGATTCCCCGCCTCTGATTCCCCACCACTGATTCCCCTCCTCTGATTCGCCAGTTATGATTGCCCGCCTCTGATTCCCCGTTTCTGATTCCCTGCCTCTGATTCCCCGCCTCTGATTCCCCATCTCTGACTCACCACCTCTGATTCACCACCTCTGATACCCCATCTCTGATTCCGCACATCCGATTCCCTGCCTCTGATTCCCCGCCTCTGATTCCCTGCCTCTGATTGGCACCTCTGATACCCCGCCTCTGATTCCCCATCTCTAATTCATCACATCTGATTCCCCACCTCTGCTTCCCCATCTCCGATTCTCTACCTCTGATTCGCCACATCTGATTCCCAATATCTGATTCACCGCCTCTGTTTCCCTGCCTCTGATTCCCCGCCTCTGATTCCCCATATCTGATTCCCCGCCTCTGATTCCCCATCTCTGATTCTCGGTCTCTGATTCCCCACCTCTGTTTCCCGGCCTCTGATTCCCAATCCCTGATTCACCGCCTCTGACTCCGTGTCTGATTCCCTGCCTCTGATTCCCCGCCTCTGAATCCCTTCCTCTGATTCCCTGCCACTGATTCCCCGCCCCTGATTCCCCACCTCTGATACCCCATATCTGATTCACCGCCTCTGTTTCCCCGCCTCTGATTCCCCACCTCTGATTCCCCATATCTGATTCCCTGCCTCTGATTCCCCAACTCTGATTCCCCGCCTCTGATTCCCCAGCTCTGATTCCCCGCCTCTGATTCCCCACCTCTGATCCAACATATCTGATTCCCCGCCTCTGTTTCCCCGCCTCTGATTCCCCACCTCTGATTCCCCATATCTGATTCCCCGCCTATGATTCCCCACCTCTGATTCCCCGCCTCTGATTCGCCAGCTATGATTCCCCTCCTCTGGTTCCCCGCATCTGATTCCCCGCCTCTGATTCCCCGTGTCTGACCCTGCCTCTGATTCCACGCCTTTGATTCCCCATCTCTGATTCACCACCTCTGATTCCCCACCTCTGATTCCCCATCTCTGATTCTGCACATCCGATTCCCTGCCTCTGATTCCCCGCCTCTGATTCCCCGCCTCTGATTCCCTGCCTCTGATTCGCAACCTGTTATTCCCCACCTCTGATTCCCCATATCTGATTCCCCGCCTCTGTTTCCCTGCCTCTGATTCCCCGCCTCTGTTTCCCCATATCTGATTCCCCGCCTCTGTTTCACCGCCTCTGATTGGCACCTCTGATACCCCGCCTCTGATTCCCCATCTCTAATTCATCACATCTGATTCCCCACCTCTGCTTCCCCATCTCTGATTCTCTACCTCTGATTCGCAACCTCTGATTCCGAATATCTGATTCACCGCCTCTGTTTCCCCGCTTCTGATTCCCCGCCTCTGATTCCCCATATCTGATTCCCCGCCTCTGATTCCCCATCTCTGATTCCCGGTCTCTGATTCCCCACCTCTGTTTCCCGGCCTCTCAATCCCCATCCCTGATTCACCGCCTCTGATTCCCAGTGTCTGATTCCCTGCCTCTGATTCCCCGCCTCTGAATCCCCTCCTCTGATTCCCTGCCACTGATTCCCCGCCCCTGATTCCCCACCCCTGATACCCCATATCTGATTCCCCGCCTCTGTTTTCCCGCCTCTGATTCCCCACCTCTGATTTCCCATATCTGATTCCACGCCTCTGATTCCCTGCCTCTGATTGGCCGCCTCTGATACCCCGCCTCTGATTCCCCATCTCTAATTCATCACATCTGAGTCCCCACCTCTGCTTCCCCATCTCTGATTCTCAACCTCTGATTCGCCACCTCTGATTCCCCATATCTGATTCACCGCCTCTGTTTCCCCGCCTCTGATTCCCCGCCTCTGATTCCCCATATTTGATTTCCCGCCTCTGATTCCCCATCTCTGATTCCCGCACTCTGATTCCCCAACTCTGATTCCCCGCCTCTGATTCCCCAGCTCTGATTTCCCGCCTCTGATTCCCCACCTCTGATACAACATATCTGATTCCCGGCCTCTGTTTCTCCGCCTCTGATTCCCCACCTCTGATTCCCCATATCTGATTCCCCGCCTCTGATTCCCCACCTCTGATTCCCCTCCTCTGATTCGCCAGCTAAGATTCCCCGCCTCTGATTCCCCGTGTCTGATTCCCTGCCTCTGATTCCCCGCCTCTGATTCCCCATCTCTGATTCACCACATCCGATTCCCCACCTCTGATTCCCCATCTCTGATTCCGCACATCCGATTCCCTGCCTCTGATTCCCCGCCTCTGATTCCCCGCCTCTGATTCCCTGCCTCTGATTCGCAACCTCTAATTCCCCACCTCTGATTCGCCATATCTGATTCCCCGCCTCTGATTTGCCAGCTATCATTCCCATCCTCTGGTTCCCCGCATCTGATTCCCTGCCTCTGATTCCCCCCCTCTGATTCCCCATCTCTGATTCACCACCTCTGATTCCCCGCCTCTGTTTCCCCGCCTCTGATTGGCACATCTGATACCCCGCCTCTGATTCCCCATCTCTAATTCATCACATTTGATTCCCCACCTCTGCTTCCCCATCTCTGATTCTCTACCTCTGATTCGCCACCTCTGATTCCCAATATATGATTCACCGCCTCTGTTTCCCCGCCTCTGATTCCCCGCCTCTGATTCCCCATATCTGATTCCCCGCCTCTGAATCCCCATCTCTGATTCCCGGTCTCTGATTCCCCACCTCTGTTTCCCGGCCTCTGATTCCCCATCCCTGATTCACCGCCTCTGATTCCCAGTGTCTGATTCCCTGCCTCTGATTCCCCGCCTCTGAATCCCCTCCTCTGATTCCCTGCCACTGATTCCCCGCCCCTGATTCCCCACTTCTGATACCCCATATCTGATTCCCCTCCTCTGTTTCCCCACCTCTGATTCCCCACCTCTGATTCCCCATATCTGATTCCCTGCCTCTGATTCCCCAACTCTGATTCCCCGCCTCTGATTCCCCAGCTATGATTCCCCACCTCTGATACCCCACCTCTGATCCAACATATCTGATTCCCCGCCTCTGTTTCCCCGCCTCTGAATCCCCACCTCTGATTCCCCATATCTGATTCCCCGCCTCTGATACCCACCTCTGATTCCCCGCCTCTGATTTGCCAGCTATGATTCCCATCCTCTGGTTCCCCGCATCTGATTCCCTGCCTCTGATTCCCCCCCTCTGATTCCCCATCTCTGATTCACCACCTCTGATTCCCCGCGTCTGATTCCCCGCCTCTGATTCCCCATCTCTGATTCCCCATCTCTGATTCCCCAATTCTGATTCCCCGCCTCTGATTCCCCAGCTCTGATTCCCCACCTCTGATTCCCAACCTCTGATCCAACATATCTGATTCCCCGCCTCTGTTTCCCCGCCTCTGAATCCCCACCTCTGATTCCCCATATCTGATTCCCCGCCTCTGATTCCCCACCTCTGATTCCCCGCCTCTGATTTGCCAGCTATGATTCCCATCCTCTGGTTCCCCGCATCTGATTCCCTGCCTCTGTTTCCCCGCCTCTGATTCCCCACCTCTGATTCACCATATCTGATTCCCCGCCTCTGATTCCCCACCACTGATTCCCCTCCTCTGATTCGCCAGTTATGATTGCCCGCCTCTGATTCCCCGTTTCTGATTCCCTGCCTCTGATTCCCCGCCTCTGATTCCCCATCTCTGACTCACCACCTCTGATTCACCACCTCTGATACCCCATCTCTGATTCCGCACATCCGATTCCCTGCCTCTGATTCCCCGCCTCTGATTCCCCGCCTCTGATTCCCTGCCTCTGATTCGCAACCTCTTATTCCCCACCTCTGATTCCCCATATCTGATTCCCCGCCTCTGTTTCCCCGCCTCTGATTGGCACCTCTGATACCCCGCCTCTGATTCCCCATCTCTAATTCATCACATCTGATTCCCCACCTCTGCTTCCCCATCTCCGATTCTCTACCTCTGATTCGCCACCTCTGATTCCCAATATCTGATTCACCGCCTCTGTTTCCCTGCCTCTGATTCCCCGCCTCTGATTCCCCATATCTGATTCCCCGCCTCTGATTCCCCATCTCTGATTCCCGGTCTCTGATTCCCCACCTCTGTTTCCCGGCCTCTGATTCCCAATCCCTGATTCACCGCCTCTGACTCCCAGTGTCTGATTCCCTGCCTCTGATTCCCCGCCTCTGAATCCCCTCCTCTGATTCCCTGCCACTGATTCCCCGCCCCTGATTCCCCACGTCTGATACCCCATATCTGATTCCCCGCCTCTGTTTCCCCGCCTCTGATTCCCCACCTCTGATTCCCCATATCTGATTCCCTGCCTCTGATTCCCCAACTCTGATTCCCCGCCTCTGATTCCCCAGCTCTGATTCCCCGCCTCTGATTCCCCACCTCTGATCCAACATATCTGATTCCCCGCCTCTGTTTCCCCGCCTCTGATTCCCCACCTCTGATTCCCCATATCTGATTCCCCGCCTATGATTCCCCACCTCTGATTCCCCGCCTCTGATTCGCCAGCTATGATTCCCCTCCTCTGGTTCCCCGCATCTGATTCCCCGCCTCTGATTCCCCGTGTCTGACCCTGCCTCTGATTCCACGCCTTTGATTCCCCATCTCAGATTCACCACCTCTGATTCCCCACCTCTGATTCCCCATCTCTGATTCTGCACATCCGATTCCCTGCCTCTGATTCCCCGCCTCTGATTCCCCGCCTCTGATTCCCTGCCTCTGATTCGCAACCTGTTATTCCCCACCTCTGATTCCCCATATCTGATTCCCCGCCTCTGTTTCCCTGCCTCTGATTCCCCGCCTCTGTTTCCCCATATCTGATTCCCCGCCTCTGTTTCACCGCCTCTGATTGGCACCTCTGATACCCCGCCTCTGATTCCCCATCTCTAATTCATCACATCTGATTCCCCACCTCTGCTTCCCCATCTCTGAATCTCTACCTCTGATTCGCAACCTCTGATTCCGAATATCTGATTCACCGCCTCTGTTTCCCCGCTTCTGATTCCCTGCCTCTGATTCCCCATATCTGATTCCCCGCCTCTGATTCCCCATCTCTGATTCCCGGTCTCTGATTCCCCACCTCTGTTTCCCGGCCTCTCATTCCCCATCCCTGATTCCCCATATCTGATTCCCCGCCTCTGTTTCCCTGCCTCTGATTCCCGGCCTCTGTTTCCCCATATCTGATTCCCCTCCTCTGATTCCCCAACTCTGATTCCCCGCCTCTGATACCCCGCCTCTGATTCCCCATCTCTAATTCATCACATCTGATTCCCCACCTCTGCTTCCCCATCTCTGATTCTCTACCTGTGATTCCCCACCTCTGATTGCCCATATCTGATTCACCGCCTCTGTTTCCCCGCCTCTGATTCCCCGCCTCTGATTCCCCATATTTGATTCCCCACCTCTGATTCCCCATCTCTGATTCCCGGACTCTGATTCCCCAACTCTGATTGCCCGCCTCTGTTTCCCCATATTTGATTCCCCTCCTCTGATTTCCCATCTCTGATTCCCAGACTCTGATTCCCCAACTCTGATTTCCCCGCCTCTGATTCCCCAGCTCTGATTTCCCGCCTCTGATTCCCCACCTCTGATACAACATATCTGATTCCCGGCCTCTGTTTCCCCGCCTCTGATTCCCCACCTCTGATTCACCATATCTGATTCCCCGCCTCTGATTCCCCACCACTGATTCCCCTCCTCTGATTCGCCAGTTATGATTGCCCGCCTCTGATTCCCCGTTTCTGATTCCCTGCCTCTGATTCCCCGCCTCTGATTCCCCATGTCTGACTCACCACCTCTGATTCCCCACCTCTGATACCCCATCTCTGATTCCGCACATCCGATTCGCTGCCTCTTATTCCCCGCCTCTGATACCCCGCCTCTGATTCCCTGCCTCTGATTCGCAACCTCTTATTCCCCACCTCTGATTCCCCATATCTGATTCCCCGCCTCTGTTTCCCCGCCTCTGATTGGCACCTCTGATACCCCGCCTCTGATTCCCCATCTCTAATTCATCACATCTGATTCCCCAACTCTGCTTCCCCATCTCCGATTCTCTATCTCTGATTCGCCACCTCTGATTCCCAATATCTGATTCACCGCCTCTGTTTCCCTGCCTCTGATTCCCCGCCTCTGATTCCCCATATCTGATTCCCCGCCTCTGATTCCCCATCTCTGATTCCCGGTCTCTGATTCCCCACCTCTGTTTCCCGGCCTCTGATTCCCAATCCCTGATTCACCGCCTCTGACTCCCAGTGTCTGATTCCCTGCCTCTGATTCCCCGCCTCTGAATCCCCTCCTCTGATTCCCTGCCACTGATTCCCCGCCCCTGATTCCCCACCACTGATACCCCATATCTGATTCCCCGCCTCTGTTTCCCCGCCTCTGTTTCCCCGCCTCTGATTCCCCACCTCTGATTCCCCATATCTGATTCCCTGCCTCTGATTCCCCAACTCTGATTCCCCGCCTCTGATTCCCCAGCTCTGATTCCCCGCCTCTGATTCCCCACCTCTGATCCAACATATATTATTCCCCGCCTCTGTTTCCCCGCCTCTGATTCCCCACCTCTGATTCCCCATATCTGAATCCCCGCCTATGATTCCCCACCTCTGATTCCCCGCCTCTGATTCGCCAGCTATGATTCCCCTCCTCTTGTTCCCCGCATCTGATTCCCCGCCTCTGATTCCCCGTGTCTGACCCTGCCTCTGATTCCACGCCTTTGATTCCCCATCTCTGATTCACCACCTCTGATTCCCCACCTCTGATTCCCCATCTCTGATTCTGCACATCCGATTCCCTGCCTCTGATTCCCCGCCTCTGATTCCCCGCCTCTGATTCCCTGCCTCTGATTCACAACCTGTTATTCCCCACCTCTGATTCCCCATATCTGATTCCCCACCTCTGTTTCCCTGCCTCTGATTCCCCGCCTCTGATTTCCCATATCTGATTCCCCGCCTCTGATTCCCCATCTCTGATTCCCGGTCTCTGATTCCCCACCTCTGTTTCCCGGCCTCTCATTCCCCATCCCTGATTCACCGCCTCTGATTCCCAGTGTCTGATTCCCTGCCTCTGATTCCCCACCTCTGAATCCCCTCCTCTGATTCCCTGCCACTGATTCCCCGCCCCTGATTCCCCACCTCTGATACCCCATATCTGATTCCCCGCCTCTGTTTCCCCGCCTCTGATTCCCCACCTCTGATTTCCCATATCTGATTCCACACCTCTGATTCCCCGCCTCTGATTGGCCGCCTCTGATACCCTGCCTCTGATTCCCCATCTCTAATTCATCACATCTGATTCCCCACCTCTGCTTCCCCATCTCTGATTCTCAACCTCTGATTCGCCACCTCTGATTCCCCATATCTGATTCACCGCCTCTGTTTCCCCGCCTCTGATTCCCCGCCTCTGATTCCCCATATTTGATTCCACGCCTCTGATTCCCCATCTCTGATTCCCGGACTCTGATTCCCCAACTCTGATTCCCCGCCTCTGATTCCACAGCTCTGATTTCCCGCCTCTGATTCCCCACCTCTGCTTCCCCATCTCTGATTCTCTACCTCTGATTCGCCACCTCTGATTGCCCATATCTGATTCACCGCCTCTGTTTCCCCGCCTCTGATTCCCTGCCTCTGATTCCCCATATTTGATTCCCCGCCTCTGATTCCCCATCTCTGATTCCCGGACTCTGATTCCAAAAACTCTGATTCCCCGCCTCTGATTCCCCATATTTGATTCCCCTCCTCTGATTTCCCATCTCTGATTCCCGGACTCTGATTCCCCAACTCTGATTTCCCCGCCTCTGATTCCCCAGCTCTGATTTCCCGCCTCTGATTCCCCACCTCTGATACAACATATCTGATTCCCGGCCTCTGTTTCCCCGCCTCTGATTCCCCACCTCTGATTCACCATATCTGATTCCCCGCCTCTGATTCCCCACCACTGATTCCCCTCCTCTGATTCGCCAGTTATGATTGCCCGCCTCTGATTCCCCGTTTCTGATTCCCTGCCTCTGATTCCCCGCCTCTGATTCCCCATCTCTGACTCACCACCTCTGATTCACCACCTCTGATACCCCATCTCTGATTCCGCACATCCGATTCCCTGCCTCTGATTCCCCGCCTCTGATTCCCCGCCTCTGATTCCCTGCCTCTGATTCGCAACCTCTTATTCCCCACCTCTGATTCCCCGCCTCTGATTCCCCGCCTCTGTTTCACCGCCTCTGATTGGCACCTCTGATACCCCGCCTCTGATTCCCCATCTCTAATTCATCACATCTGATTCCCCACCTCTGCTTCCCCATCTCCGATTCTCTACCTCTGATTCGCCACATCTGATTCCCAATATCTGATTCACCGCCTCTGTTTCCCTGCCTCTGATTCCCCGCCTCTGATTCCCCATATCTGATTCCCCGCCTCTGATTCCCCATCTCTGATTCCCGGTCCCTGATTCCCCACCTCTGTTTCCCGGCCTCTGATTCCCAATCCCTGATTCACCGCCTCTGACTCCCAGTGTCTGATTCCCTGCCTCTGATTCCCCGCCTCTGAATCCCCTCCTCTGATTCCCTGCCACTGATTCCCCGCGCCTGATTCCCCACCTCTGATACCCCATATCTGATTCACCGCCTCTGTTTCCCCGCCTCTGATTCCCCACCTCTGATTCCCCATATCTGATTCCCTGCCTCTGATTCCCCAACTCTGATTCCCCGCCTCTGATTCCCCAGCTCTGATTCCCCGCCTCTGATTCCCCACCTCTGATCCAACATATCTGATTCCCCGCCTCTGTTTCCCCGCCTCTGATTCCCCACCTCTGATTCCCCATATCTGATTCCCCGCCTATGATTCCCCACCTCTGATTCCCCGCCTCTGATTCGCCAGCTATGATTCCCCTCCTCTGGTTCCCCGCATCTTATTCCCCGCCTCTGATACCACGTGTCTGACCCTGCCTCTGATTCCACGCCTTTGATTCCCCATCTCTGATTCACCACCTCTGATTCCCCACCTCTGATTCCCCATCTCTGATTCTGCACATCCGATTCCCTGTCTCTGATTCCCCGCCTCTGATTCCCCGCCTCTGATTCCCTGCCTCTGATTCGCAACCTGTTATTCCCCACCTCTGATTCCCCATATCTGATTCCCCGCCTCTGTTTCCCTGCCTCTGATTCCCCGCCTCTGTTTCCCCATATCTGATTCCCCGCCTCTGTTTCACCGCCTCTGATTGGCACCTCTGATTCCCCGCGTCTGATTCCCCGTCTCTGATTCCCCATCTCTGATTCCCCATCTCTAATTCATCACATTTTATTCCCCACCTCTGCTTCCCCATCTCTGATTCTCTACCTCTGATTCGCCACCTCTGATTCCCAATATCTGATTCACCGCCTCTGTTTCCCCGCCTCTGATTCCCCGCCTCTGATTCCCCATATCTGATTCCCCGCCTCTGAATCCCCATCTCTGATTCCCGGTCTCTGATTCCCCACCTCTGTTTCCCGGCCTCTGATTCCCCATCCCTGATTCACCGCCTCTGATTCCCAGTGTCTGATTCCCTGCCTCTGATTCCCCGCCTCTGAATCCCCTCCTCTGATTCCCTGCCACTGATTCCCCGCCCATGATTCCCCACCTCTGATACCCCATATCTGATTCCCCTCCTCTGTTTCCCCGCCTCTGATTCCCCACCTCTGATTCCCCATATCTGATTCCCTTCCTCTTATTCCCCAACTCTGATTCCCCGCCTCTGATTCCCCAGCTATGATTCCCCACCTCTGATTCCCCACCTCTGATGCAACATATCTGATTCCCCGCCTCTGTTTCCCCGCCTCTGAATCCCCACCTCTGATTCCCAATATCTGATTCCCCGCCTCTGATACCCACCTCTGATTCCCCGCCTCTGATTTGCCAGCTATGATTCCCATCCTCTGGTTCCCCGCATCTGATTCCCTGCCTCTGATTCCCCCCCTCTGATTCCCCATCTCTGATTCACCACCTCTGATACCCCGCCTCTGATTCCCCGCCTCTGATTCCCTGCCTCTGATTCGCAACCTCTTATTCCCCACCTCTGATTCCCCGCCTCTGATTCCCCATCTCTAATTCATCACATCTGATTCCCCACCTCTGCTTCCCCATCTCCGATTCTCTACCTCTGATTCGCCACATCTGATTCCCAATATCTGATTCACCGCCTCTGTTTCCCTGCCTCTGATTCCCCGCCTCTGATTCCCCATATCTGATTCCCCGCCTCTGATTCCCCATCTCTGATTCCCGGTCTCTGATTCCCCACCTCTGTTTCCCGGCCTCTGATTCCCAATCCCTGATTCACCGCCTCTGACTCCCAGTGTCTGATTCCCTGCCTCTGATTCCCCGCATCTGAATCCCCTCCTCTGATTCCCTGCCACTGATTCCCCGCCCCTGATTCCCCACCTCTGATACCCCATATCTGATTCACCGCCTCTGTTTCCCCACCTCTGATTCCCCACCTCTGATTCCCCATATCTGATTCCCTGCCTCTGATTCCCCAACTCTGATTCCCCGCCTCTGATTCCCCAGCTCTGATTCCCCGCCTCTGATTCCCCACCTCTGATACAACATATCTGATTCCCCGCCTCTGTTTCCCCGCCTCTGATTCCCCACCTCTGATTCCCCATATCTGATTCCCCGCCTATGATTCCCCACCTCTGATTCCCCGCCTCTGATTCGCCAGCTATGATTCCCCTCCTCTGGTTCCCCGCATCTGATTCCCCGCCTCTGATTCCCCGTGTCTGACCCTGCCTCTGATTCCACGCCTTTGATTCCCCATCTCTGATTCACCACCTCTGATTCCCCACCTCTGATTCCCCATCTCTGATTCTGCACATCCGATTCCCTGCCTCTGATTCCCCGCCTCTGATTCCCCATCTCTGATTCTGCACATCCGATTCCCTGCCTCTGATTCCCCGCCTCTGTTTCCCTGCCTCTGATTCCCCGCCTCTGTTTCCCCATATCTGATTCCCCGCCTCTGTTTCACCGCCTCTGATTGGCACCTCTGATACCCCGCCTCTGATTCCCCATCTCTAATTCATCACATCTGATTCCCCACCTCTGCTTCCCCATCTCTGATTCTCTACCTCTGATTCGCAACCTCTGATTCCGAATATCTGATTCACCGCCTCTGTTTCCCCGCTTCTGATTCCCCGCCTCTGATTTCCCATATCTGATTCCCCGCCTCTGATTCCCCATCTCTGATTCCCGGTCTCTGATTCCCCACCTCTGTTTCCCGGCCTCTCATTCCCCATCCCTGATTCACCGCCTCTGATTCCCAGTGTCTGATTCCCTGCCTCTGATTCCCCGCCTCTGAATCCCCTCCTCTGATTCCCTGCCACTGATTCCCCGCCCCTGATTCCCCACCTCTGATACCCCATATCTGATTCCCCACCTCTGTTTCCCCGCCTCTGATTCCCCACCTCTGATTTCCCATATCTGATTCCACGCCTCTGATTCCCCGCCTCTGATTGGCCGCCTCTGATACCCCGCCTCTGATTCCCCATCTCTAATTCATCACATCTGAGTCCCCACCTCTGCTTCCCCATCTCTGATTCTCAACCTCTGATTCGCCACCTCTGATTCCCCATATCTGATTCACCGCCTCTGTTTCCCCGCCTCTGATTCCCCGCCTCTGATTCCCCATATTTGATTCCCCGCCTCTGATTCCCCATCTCTGATTCCCGGACTCTGATTCCCCAACTCTGATTCCCCGCCTCTGATTCCCCAGCTCTGATTTCCCGCCTCTGATTCCCCACCTTTGATACAACATATCTGATTCCCGGCCTCTGTTTCTCCGCCTCTGATTCCCCACCTCTGATTCCCCATATCTGATTCCCCGCCTCTGATTCCCCACCTCTGATTCCCCTCCTCTGATTCGCCAGCTAAGATTCCCCGCCTCTGATTCCCCGTGTCTGATTCCCTGCCTCTGATTCCCCGCCTCTGATTCCCCATCTCTAATTCACCACATCTGATTCCCCACCTCTGATTCCCCATCTCTGATTCCGCACATCCGATTCCCTGCCTCTGATTCCCCGCCTCTGATTCCCCGCCTCTGATTCCCTGCCTCTGATTCGCAACCTCTAATTCCCCACCTCTGATTCGCCATATCTGATTCCCCGCCTCTGATTTGCCAGCTAACATTCCCATCCTCTGGTTCCCCGCATCTGATTCCCTGCCTCTGATTCCCCCCCTCTGATTCCCCATCTCTGATTCACCACCTCTGATTCCCCGCCTCTGTTTCCCCGCCTCTGATTGGCACCTCTGATACCCCGCCTCTGATTCCCCATCTCTAATTCATCACATTTGATTCCCCACCTCTGCTTCCCCATCTCTGATTCTCTACCTCTGATTCGCCACCTCTGATTCCCAATATCTGATTCACCGCCTCTGTTTCCCCGCCTCTGATTACCCGCCTCTGATTCCCCATATCTGATTCCCCGCCTCTGAATCCCCATCTCTGATTCCCGGTCTCTGATTCCCCACCTCTGTTTCCCGGCCTCTGATTCCCCATCCCTGATTCACCGCCTCTGATTCCCAGTGTCTGATTCCCTGCCTCTGATTCCCCGCCTCTGAATCCCCTCCTCTGATTCCCTGCCACTGATTCCCCGCCCCTGATTCCCCACCTCTGATACCCCATATCTGATTCCCCTCCTCTGTTTCCCCGCCTCTGATTCCCCGCCTCTGATTCCCCAGCTATGATTCCCCACCTCTGATTCCCCACCTCTGATGCAACATATCTGATTCCCCGCCTCTGTTTCCCCGCCTCTGAATCCCCACCTCTGATTCCCAATATCTGATTCCCCGCCTCTGATACCCACCTCTGATTCCCCGCCTCCGATTTGCCAGCTATGATTCCCATCCTCTGGTTCCCCGCATCTGATTCCCTGCCTCTGATTCCCCCCCTCTGATTCCCCATCTCTGATTCACCACCTCTGATTCCCCGCGTCTGATTCCCCGCCTCTGATTCCCCATCTCTGATTCCCCATCTCTGATTCCCCAATTCTGATTCCCCGCCTCTGATTCCCCAGCTCTGATTCCCCACCTCTGATTCCCCACCTCTGATCCAACATATCTGATTCCCCGCCTCTGTTTCCCCGCCTCTGAATCCCCACCTCTGATTCCCCATATTTGATTCCCCGCCTCTGATTCCCCACCTCTGATTCCCCGCCTCTGATTTGCCAGCTATGATTCCCATCCTCTGGTTCCCCGCATCTGATTCCCTGCCTCTGTTTCCCCGCCTCTGATTCCCCACCTCTGATTCACCATATCTGATTCCCCGCCTCTGATTCCCCACGACTGATTCCCCTCCTCTGATTCGCCAGTTATGATTGCCCGCCTCTGATTCCCCGTTTCTGATTCCCTGCCTCTGATTCCCCGCCTCTGATTCCCCATCTCTGATTCACCACCTCTGGTTCGCAACCTCTTATTCCCCACCTCTGATTCCCCATATCTGATTCCCCGCCTCTGTTTCCCCGCCTCTGATTGGCACCTCTGATACCCCGCCTCTGATTCCCCATCTCTAATTCATCACATCTGATTCCCCACCTCTGCTTCCCCATCTCCGATTCTCTACCTCTGATTCGCCACCTCTGATTCCCAATATCTGATTCACCGCCTCTGTTTCCCTGCCTCTGATTCCCCGCCTCTGATTCCCCATATCTGATTCCCCGCCTCTGATTCCCCATCTCTGATTCCCGGTCTCTGATTCCCCACCTCTGTTTCCCGGCCTCTGATTCCCAATCCCTGATTCACCGCCTCTGACTCCCAGTGTCTGATTCCCTGCCTCTGATTCCCCGCCTCTGAATCCCCTCCTCTGATTCCCTGCCACTGATTCCCCGCCCCTGATTCCCCACCTCTGATACCCCATATCTGATTCCCCGCCTCTGTTTCCCCGCCTCTGATTCCCCACCTCTGATACCCCATATCTGATTCCCTGCCTCTGATTCCCCAACTCTGATTCCCCGCCTCTGATTCCCCAGCTCTGATTCCCCGCCTCTGATTCCCCACCTCTGATCCAACATATCTGTTTCCCCGCCTCTGTTTCCCCGCCTCTGATTCCCCACCTCTGATTCCCCATATCTGATTCCCCGCCTATGATTCCCCACCTCTGATTCCCCGCCTCTGATTCGCCAGCTATGATTCCCCTCCTCTGGTTCCCCGCATCTGATTCCCCGCCTCTGATTCCCCGTGTCTGACCCTGCCTCTGATTCCACGCCTTTGATTCCCCATCTCTGATTCACCACCTCTGATTCCCCACCTCTGATTCCCCATCTCTGATTCTGCACATCCGATTCCCTGCCTCTGATTCCCCGCCTCTGATTCCCCGCCTCTGATTCCCTGCCTCTGATTCGCAACCTGTTATTCCCCACCTCTGATTCACCATATCTGATTCCCCGCCTCTGTTTCCCTGCCTCTAATTCCCCGCCTCTGTTTCCCCATATCTGATTCCCCGCCTCTGTTTCACCGCCTCTGATTTGCACCTCTGATACCCCGCCTCTGATTCCCCATCTCTAATTCATCACATCTGATTCCCACCTCTGCTTCCCCATCTCTGATTCTCTACCTCTGATTCGCAACCTCTGATTCCGAATATCTGATTCACCGCCTCTGTTTCCCCGCTTCTGATTCCCCGCCTCTGATTCCCCATATCTGATTCCCCGCCTCTGATTCCCCATCTCTGATTCCCGGTCTCTGATTCCCCACCTCTGTTTCCCGGCCTCTCATTCCCCATCCCTGATTCACCGATCTGATTCCCAGTGTCTGATTCCCTGCCTCTGATTCCCCGCCTCTGAATCCCCTCCTCTGATTCCCTGCCACTGATTCCCCGCCCCTGATTCCCCACCTCTGATACCCCATATCTGATTCCCCGCCTCTGTTTCCCCACCTCTGATTCCCCACCTCTGATTTCCCATATCTG
This sequence comes from Narcine bancroftii, assembly GCF_036971445.1. Taxonomy (NCBI): domain Eukaryota; kingdom Metazoa; phylum Chordata; class Chondrichthyes; order Torpediniformes; family Narcinidae; genus Narcine; species Narcine bancroftii. Next base: position 2,968,543 of record NW_027211890.1, on the reverse strand, counting down.
ATTCCACGCCTCTGATTCCCCGCCTCTGATTGGCCGCCTCTGATACCCCGCCTCTGATTCCCCATCTCTAATTCATCACATCTGAGTCCCCACCTCTGCTTCCCCATCTCTGATTCTCAACCTCTGATTCGCCACCTCTGATTCCCCATATCTGATTCACCGCCTCTGATTCCCCGCCTCTGATTCCCCGCCTCTGATTCCCCATATTTGATTCCCCGCCTCTGATTCCCCATCTCTGATTCCCGGACTCTGATTCCCCAACTCTGATTCCCCGCCTCTGATTCCCCAGCTCTAATTCCCCACCTCTGATTCCCCACCTCTGATCCAACATATCTGATTCCCCGCCTCTGTTTCCCCGCCTCTGAATCCCCACCTCTGATTCCCCATATCTGATTCCCCGCCTCTGATTACCCACCTCTGATTCCCCGCCTCTGATTTGCCAGCTATGATTCCCATCCTCTGGTTCCCCGCATCTGATTCCCTGCCTCTGTTTCCCCGCCTCTGATTCCCCACCTCTGATTCACCATATCTGATTCCCCACCTCTGATTCCCCACCACTGATTCCCCTCCTCCGATTCGCCAGTTATGATTGCCCGCCTCTGATTCCCCGTTTCTGATTCCCTGCCTCTGATTCCCCGCCTCTGATTCCCCATCTCTGATTCACCACCTCTGATTCACCACCTCTGATACCCCATCTCTGATTCCGCACATCCGATTCCCTGCCTCTGATTCCCCGCCTCTGATTCCCCGCCTCTGATTCCCTGCCTCTGATTCGCAACGTCTTATTCCCCACCTCTGATTCCCCATATCTGATTCCCCGCCTCTGTTTCCCCGCCTCTGATTGGCACCTCTGATACCCCGCCTCTGATTCCCCATCTCTAATTCATCACATCTGATTCCCCACCTCTGCTTCCCCATCTCCGATTCTCTACCTCTGATTCGCCACCTCTGATTCCCAATATCTGATTCACCGCCTCTGTTTCCCTGCCTCTGATTCCCCGCCTCTGATTCCCTGCCTCTGATTCGCAACCTCTTATTCCCCACCTCTGATTCCCCGCCTCTGATTCCCCGCCTCTGTTTCTCCGCCTCTGATTGGCACCTCTGATACCCCGCCTCTGATTCCCCATCTCTAATTCATCACATCTGATTCCCCACCTCTGCTTCCCCATCTCCGATTCTCTACCTCTGATTCGCCACATCTGATTCCCAATATCTGATTCACCGCCTCTGTTTCCCTGCCTCTGATTCCCCGCCTCTGATTCCCCATATCTGATTCCCCGCCTCTGATTCCCCATCTCTGATTCCCGGTCCCTGATTCCCCACCTCTGTTTCCCGGCCTCTGATTCCCAATCCCTGATTCACCGCCTCTGACTCCCAGTGTCTGATTCCCTGCCTCTGATTCCCCGCCTCTGAATCCCCTCCTCTGATTCCCTGCCACTGATTCCCCGCGCCTGATTCCCCACCTCTGATACCCCATATCTGATTCACCGCCTCTGTTTCCCCGCCTCTGATTCCCCACCTCTGATTCCCCATATCTGATTCCCTGCCTCTGATTCCCCAACTCTGATTCCCCGCCTCTGATTCCCCAGCTCTGATTCCCCGCCTCTGATTCCCCACCTCTGATCCAACATATCTGATTCCCCGCCTCTGTTTCCCCGCCTCTGATTCCCCACCTCTGATTCCCCATATCTGATTCCCCGCCTATGATTCCCCACCTCTGATTCCCCATCTCTGATTCTGCACATCCGATTCCCTGTCTCTGATTCCCCGCCTCTGATTCCCCGCCTCTGATTCCCTGCCTCTGATTCGCAACCTGTTATTCCCCACCTCTGATTCCCCATATCTGATTCCCCGCCTCTGTTTCCCTGCCTCTGATTCCCCGCCTCTGTTTCCCCATATCTGATTCCCCGCCTCTGTTTCACCGCCTCTGATTGGCACCTCTGATTCCCCGCGTCTGATTCCCCGCCTCTGATTCCCCATCTCTGATTCCCCATCTCTAATTCATCACATTTTATTCCCCACCTCTGCTTCCCCATCTCTGATTCTCTACCTCTGATTCGCCACCTCTGATTCCCAATATCTGATTCACCGCCTCTGTTTCCCCGCCTCTGATTCCCCGCCTCTGATTCCCCATATCTGATTCCCCGCCTCTGAATCCCCATCTCTGATTCCCGGTCTCTGATTCCCCACCTCTGTTTCCCGGCCTCTGATTCCCCATCCCTGATTCACCGCCTCTGATTCCCAGTGTCTGATTCCCTGCCTCTGATTCCCCGCCTCTGAATCCCCTCCTCTGATTCCCTGCCACTGATTCCCCGCCCATGATTCCCCACCTCTGATACCCCATATCTGATTCCCCTCCTCTGTTTCCCCGCCTCTGATTCCCCACCTCTGATTCCCCATATCTGATTCCCTTCCTCTGATTCCCCAACTCTGATTCCCCGCCTCTGATTCCCCAGCTATGATTCCCCACCTCTGATTCCCCACCTCTGATGCAACATATCTGATTCCCCGCCTCTGTTTCCCCGCCTCTGAATCCCCACCTCTGATTCCCAATATCTGATTCCCCGCCTCTGATACCCACCTCTGATTCCCCGCCTCTGATTTGCCAGCTATGATTCCCATCCTCTGGTTCCCCGCATCTGATTCCCTGCCTCTGATTCCCCCCCTCTGATTCCCCATCTCTGATTCACCACCTCTGATACCCCGCCTCTGATTCCCCGCCTCTGATTCCCTGCCTCTGATTCGCAACCTCTTATTCCCCACCTCTGATTCCCCGCCTCTGATTCCCCATCTCTAATTCATCACATCTGATTCCCCACCTCTGCTTCCCCATCTCCGATTCTCTACCTCTGATTCGCCACATCTGATTCCCAATATCTGATTCACCGCCTCTGTTTCCCTGCCTCTGATTCCCCGCCTCTGATTCCCCATATCTGATTCCCCGCCTCTGATTCCCCATCTCTGATTCCCGGTCTCTGATTCCCCACCTCTGTTTCCCGGCCTCTGATTCCCAATCCCTGATTCACCGCCTCTGACTCCCAGTGTCTGATTCCCTGCCTCTGATTCCCCGCATCTGAATCCCCTCCTCTGATTCCCTGCCACTGATTCCCCGCCCCTGATTCCCCACCTCTGATACCCCATATCTGATTCACCGCCTCTGTTTCCCCACCTCTGATTCCCCACCTCTGATTCCCCATATCTGATTCCCTGCCTCTGATTCCCCAACTCTGATTCCCCGCCTCTGATTCCCCAGCTCTGATTCCCCGCCTCTGATTCTCCACCTCTGATACAACATATCTGATTCCCCGCCTCTGCTTCCCCGCCTCTGATTCCCCACCTCTGATTCCCCATATCTGATTCCCCGCCTATGATTCCCCACCTCTGATTCCCCGCCTCTGATTCGCCAGCTATGATTCCCCTCCTCTGGTTCCCCGCATCTGATTCCCCGCCTCTGATTCCCCGTGTCTGACCCTGCCTCTGATTCCACGCCTTTGATTCCCCATCTCTGATTCACCACCTCTGATTCCCCACCTCTGATTCCCCATCTCTGATTCTGCACATCCGATTCCCTGCCTCTGATTCCCCGCCTCTGATTCCCCATCTCTGATTCTGCACATCCGATTCCCTGCCTCTGATTCCCCGCCTCTGTTTCCCTGCCTCTGATTCCCCGCCTCTGTTTCCCCATATCTGATTCCCCGCCTCTGTTTCACCGCCTCTGATTGGCACCTCTGATACCCCGCCTCTGATTCCCCATCTCTAATTCATCACATCTGATTCCCCACCTCTGCTTCCCCATCTCTGATTCTCTACCTCTGATTCGCAACCTCTGATTCCGAATATCTGATTCACCGCCTCTGTTTCCCCGCTTCTGATTCCCCGCCTCTGATTTCCCATATCTGATTCCCCGCCTCTGATTCCCCATCTCTGATTCCCGGTCTCTGATTCCCCACCTCTGTTTCCCGGCCTCTCATTCCCCATCCCTGATTCACCGCCTCTGATTCCCAGTGTCTGATTCCCTGCCTCTGATTCCCCGCCTCTGAATCCCCTCCTCTGATTCCCTGCCACTGATTCCCCGCCCCTGATTCCCCACCTCTGATACCCCATATCTGATTCCCCACCTCTGTTTCCCCGCCTCTGATTCCCCACCTCTGATTTCCCATATCTGATTCCACGCCTCTGATTCCCCGCCTCTGATTGGCCGCCTCTGATACCCCGCCTCTGATTCCCCATCTCTAATTCATCACATCTGAGTCCCCACCTCTGCTTCCCCATCTCTGATTCTCAACCTCTGATTCGCCACCTCTGATTCCCCATATCTGATTCACCGCCTCTGTTTCCCCGCCTCTGATTCCCCGCCTCTGATTCCCCATATTTGATTCCCCGCCTCTGATTCCCCATCTCTGATTCCCGGACTCTGATTCCCCAACTCTGATTCCCCGCCTCTGATTCCCCAGCTCTGATTTCCCGCCTCTGATTCCCCACCTTTGATACAACATATCTGATTCCCGGCCTCTGTTTCTCCGCCTCTGATTCCCCACCTCTGATTCCCCATATCTGATTCCCCGCCTCTGATTCCCCACCTCTGATTCCCCTCCTCTGATTCGCCAGCTAAGATTCCCCGCCTCTGATTCCCCGTGTCTGATTCCCTGCCTCTGATTCCCCGCCTCTGATTCCCCATCTCTAATTCACCACATCTGATTCCCCACCTCTGATTCCCCATCTCTGATTCCGCACATCCGATTCCCTGCCTCTGATTCCCCGCCTCTGATTCCCCGCCTCTGATTCCCTGCCTCTGATTCGCAACCTCTAATTCCCCACCTCTGATTCGCCATATCTGATTCCCCGCCTCTGATTTGCCAGCTAACATTCCCATCCTCTGGTTCCCCACATCTGATTCCCTGCCTCTGATTCCCCCCCTCTGATTCCCCATCTCTGATTCACCACCTCTGATTCCCCGCCTCTGTTTCCCCGCCTCTGATTGGCACCTCTGATACCCCGCCTCTGATTCCCCATCTCTAATTCATCACATTTGATTCCCCACCTCTGCTTCCCCATCTCTGATTCTCTACCTCTGATTCGCCACCTCTGATTCCCAATATCTGATTCACTGCCTCTGTTTCCCCGCCTCTGATTCCCCGCCTCTGATTCCCCATATCTGATTCCCCGCCTCTGAATCCCCATCTCTGATTCCCGGTCTCTGATTCCCCACCTCTGTTTCCCGGCCTCTGATTCCCCATCCCTGATTCACCGCCTCTGATTCCCAGTGTCTGATTCCCTGCCTCTGATTCCCCGCCTCTGAATCCCCTCCTCTGATTCCCTGCCACTGATTCCCCGCCCCTGATTCCCCACCTCTGATACCCCATATCTGATTCCCCTCCTCTGTTTCCCCGCCTCTGATTCCCCGCCTCTGATTCCCCAGCTATGATTCCCCACCTCTGATTCCCCACCTCTGATTCACCATATCTGATTCCCCGCCTCTGTTTCCCTGCCTCTAATTCCCCGCCTCTGTTTCCCCATATCTGATTCCCCGCCTCTGTTTCACCGCCTCTGATTTGCACCTCTGATACCCCGCCTCTGATTCCCCATCTCTAATTCATCACATCTGATTCCCACCTCTGCTTCCCCATCTCTGATTCTCTACCTCTGATTCGCAACCTCTGATTCCGAATATCTGATTCACCGCCTCTGTTTCCCCGCTTCTGATTCCCCGCCTCTGATTCCCCATATCTGATTCCCCGCCTCTGATTCCCCATCTCTGATTCCCGGTCTCTGATTCCCCACCTCTGTTTCCCGGCCTCTCATTCCCCATCCCTGATTCACCGATCTGATTCCCAGTGTCTGATTCCCTGCCTCTGATTCCCCGCCTCTGAATCCCCTCCTCTGATTCCCTGCCACTGATTCCCCGCCCCTGATTCCCCACCTCTGATACCCCATATCTGATTCCCCGCCTCTGTTTCCCCACCTCTGATTCCCCACCTCTGATTTCCCATATCTGATTCCACGCCTCTGATTCCCCGCCTCTGATTGGCCGCCTCTGATACCCCGCCTCTGATTCCCCATCTCTAATTCATCACATCTGAGTCCCCACCTCTGCTTCCCCATCTCTGATTCTCAACCTCTGATTCGCCACCTCTGATTCCCCATATCTGATTCACCGCCTCTGATTCCCCGCCTCTGATTCCCCGCCTCTGATTCCCCATATTTGATTCCCCGCCTCTGATTCCCCATCTCTGATTCCCGGACTCTGATTCCCCAACTCTGATTCCCCGCCTCTGATTCCCCAGCTCTAATTCCCCACCTCTGATTCCCCACCTCTGATCCAACATATCTGATTCCCCGCCTCTGTTTCCCCGCCTCTGAATCCCCACCTCTGATTCCCCATATCTGATTCCCCGCCTCTGATTACCCACCTCTGATTCCCCGCCTCTGATTTGCCAGCTATGATTCCCATCCTCTGGTTCCCCGCATCTGATTCCCTGCCTCTGTTTCCCCGCCTCTGATTCCCCACCTCTGATTCACCATATCTGATTCCCCACCTCTGATTCCCCACCACTGATTCCCCTCCTCCGATTCGCCAGTTATGATTGCCCGCCTCTGATTCCCCGTTTCTGATTCCCTGCCTCTGATTCCCCGCCTCTGATTCCCCATCTCTGATTCACCACCTCTGATTCACCACCTCTGATACCCCATCTCTGATTCCGCACATCCGATTCCCTGCCTCTGATTCCCCGCCTCTGATTCCCCGCCTCTGATTCCCTGCCTCTGATTCGCAACGTCTTATTCCCCACCTCTGATTCCCCATATCTGATTCCCCGCCTCTGTTTCCCCGCCTCTGATTGGCACCTCTGATACCCCGCCTCTGATTCCCCATCTCTAATTCATCACATCTGATTCCCCACCTCTGCTTCCCCATCTCCGATTCTCTACCTCTGATTCGCCACCTCTGATTCCCAATATCTGATTCACCGCCTCTGTTTCCCTGCCTCTGATTCCCCGCCTCTGATTCCCTGCCTCTGATTCGCAACCTCTTATTCCCCACCTCTGATTCCCCGCCTCTGATTCCCCGCCTCTGTTTCTCCGCCTCTGATTGGCACCTCTGATACCCCGCCTCTGATTCCCCATCTCTAATTCATCACATCTGATTCCCCACCTCTGCTTCCCCATCTCCGATTCTCTACCTCTGATTCGCCACATCTGATTCCCAATATCTGATTCACCGCCTCTGTTTCCCTGCCTCTGATTCCCCGCCTCTGATTCCCCATATCTGATTCCCCGCCTCTGATTCCCCATCTCTGATTCCCGGTCCCTGATTCCCCACCTCTGTTTCCCGGCCTCTGATTCCCAATCCCTGATTCACCGCCTCTGACTCCCAGTGTCTGATTCCCTGCCTCTGATTCCCCGCCTCTGAATCCCCTCCTCTGATTCCCTGCCACTGATTCCCCGCGCCTGATTCCCCACCTCTGATACCCCATATCTGATTCACCGCCTCTGTTTCCCCGCCTCTGATTCCCCACCTCTGATTCCCCATATCTGATTCCCTGCCTCTGATTCCCCAACTCTGATTCCCCGCCTCTGATTCCCCAGCTCTGATTCCCCGCCTCTGATTCCCCACCTCTGATCCAACATATCTGATTCCCCGCCTCTGTTTCCCCGCCTCTGATTCCCCACCTCTGATTCCCCATATCTGATTCCCCGCCTATGATTCCCCACCTCTGATTCCCCATCTCTGATTCTGCACATCCGATTCCCTGTCTCTGATTCCCCGCCTCTGATTCCCCGCCTCTGATTCCCTGCCTCTGATTCGCAACCTGTTATTCCCCACCTCTGATTCCCCATATCTGATTCCCCGCCTCTGTTTCCCTGCCTCTGATTCCCCGCCTCTGTTTCCCCATATCTGATTCCCCGCCTCTGTTTCACCGCCTCTGATTGGCACCTCTGATTCCCCGCGTCTGATTCCCCGCCTCTGATTCCCCATCTCTGATTCCCCATCTCTAATTCATCACATTTTATTCCCCACCTCTGCTTCCCCATCTCTGATTCTCTACCTCTGATTCGCCACCTCTGATTCCCAATATCTGATTCACCGCCTCTGTTTCCCCGCCTCTGATTCCCCGCCTCTGATTCCCCATATCTGATTCCCCGCCTCTGAATCCCCATCTCTGATTCCCGGTCTCTGATTCCCCACCTCTGTTTCCCGGCCTCTGATTCCCCATCCCTGATTCACCGCCTCTGATTCCCAGTGTCTGATTCCCTGCCTCTGATTCCCCGCCTCTGAATCCCCTCCTCTGATTCCCTGCCACTGATTCCCCGCCCATGATTCCCCACCTCTGATACCCCATATCTGATTCCCCTCCTCTGTTTCCCCGCCTCTGATTCCCCACCTCTGATTCCCCATATCTGATTCCCTTCCTCTGATTCCCCAACTCTGATTCCCCGCCTCTGATTCCCCAGCTATGATTCCCCACCTCTGATTCCCCACCTCTGATGCAACATATCTGATTCCCCGCCTCTGTTTCCCCGCCTCTGAATCCCCACCTCTGATTCCCAATATCTGATTCCCCGCCTCTGATACCCACCTCTGATTCCCCGCCTCTGATTTGCCAGCTATGATTCCCATCCTCTGGTTCCCCGCATCTGATTCCCTGCCTCTGATTCCCCCCCTCTGATTCCCCATCTCTGATTCACCACCTCTGATACCCCGCCTCTGATTCCCCGCCTCTGATTCCCTGCCTCTGATTCGCAACCTCTTATTCCCCACCTCTGATTCCCCGCCTCTGATTCCCCATCTCTAATTCATCACATCTGATTCCCCACCTCTGCTTCCCCATCTCCGATTCTCTACCTCTGATTCGCCACATCTGATTCCCAATATCTGATTCACCGCCTCTGTTTCCCTGCCTCTGATTCCCCGCCTCTGATTCCCCATATCTGATTCCCCGCCTCTGATTCCCCATCTCTGATTCCCGGTCTCTGATTCCCCACCTCTGTTTCCCGGCCTCTGATTCCCAATCCCTGATTCACCGCCTCTGACTCCCAGTGTCTGATTCCCTGCCTCTGATTCCCCGCATCTGAATCCCCTCCTCTGATTCCCTGCCACTGATTCCCCGCCCCTGATTCCCCACCTCTGATACCCCATATCTGATTCACCGCCTCTGTTTCCCCACCTCTGATTCCCCACCTCTGATTCCCCATATCTGATTCCCTGCCTCTGATTCCCCAACTCTGATTCCCCGCCTCTGATTCCCCAGCTCTGATTCCCCGCCTCTGATTCTCCACCTCTGATACAACATATCTGATTCCCCGCCTCTGCTTCCCCGCCTCTGATTCCCCACCTCTGATTCCCCATATCTGATTCCCCGCCTATGATTCCCCACCTCTGATTCCCCGCCTCTGATTCGCCAGCTATGATTCCCCTCCTCTGGTTCCCCGCATCTGATTCCCCGCCTCTGATTCCCCGTGTCTGACCCTGCCTCTGATTCCACGCCTTTGATTCCCCATCTCTGATTCACCACCTCTGATTCCCCACCTCTGATTCCCCATCTCTGATTCTGCACATCCGATTCCCTGCCTCTGATTCCCCGCCTCTGATTCCCCATCTCTGATTCTGCACATCCGATTCCCTGCCTCTGATTCCCCGCCTCTGTTTCCCTGCCTCTGATTCCCCGCCTCTGTTTCCCCATATCTGATTCCCCGCCTCTGTTTCACCGCCTCTGATTGGCACCTCTGATACCCCGCCTCTGATTCCCCATCTCTAATTCATCACATCTGATTCCCCACCTCTGCTTCCCCATCTCTGATTCTCTACCTCTGATTCGCAACCTCTGATTCCGAATATCTGATTCACCGCCTCTGTTTCCCCGCTTCTGATTCCCCGCCTCTGATTTCCCATATCTGATTCCCCGCCTCTGATTCCCCATCTCTGATTCCCGGTCTCTGATTCCCCACCTCTGTTTCCCGGCCTCTCATTCCCCATCCCTGATTCACCGCCTCTGATTCCCAGTGTCTGATTCCCTGCCTCTGATTCCCCGCCTCTGAATCCCCTCCTCTGATTCCCTGCCACTGATTCCCCGCCCCTGATTCCCCACCTCTGATACCCCATATCTGATTCCCCACCTCTGTTTCCCCGCCTCTGATTCCCCACCTCTGATTTCCCATATCTGATTCCACGCCTCTGATTCCCCGCCTCTGATTGGCCGCCTCTGATACCCCGCCTCTGATTCCCCATCTCTAATTCATCACATCTGAGTCCCCACCTCTGCTTCCCCATCTCTGATTCTCAACCTCTGATTCGCCACCTCTGATTCCCCATATCTGATTCACCGCCTCTGTTTCCCCGCCTCTGATTCCCCGCCTCTGATTCCCCATATTTGATTCCCCGCCTCTGATTCCCCATCTCTGATTCCCGGACTCTGATTCCCCAACTCTGATTCCCCGCCTCTGATTCCCCAGCTCTGATTTCCCGCCTCTGATTCCCCACCTTTGATACAACATATCTGATTCCCGGCCTCTGTTTCTCCGCCTCTGATTCCCCACCTCTGATTCCCCATATCTGATTCCCCGCCTCTGATTCCCCACCTCTGATTCCCCTCCTCTGATTCGCCAGCTAAGATTCCCCGCCTCTGATTCCCCGTGTCTGATTCCCTGCCTCTGATTCCCCGCCTCTGATTCCCCATCTCTAATTCACCACATCTGATTCCCCACCTCTGATTCCCCATCTCTGATTCCGCACATCCGATTCCCTGCCTCTGATTCCCCGCCTCTGATTCCCCGCCTCTGATTCCCTGCCTCTGATTCGCAACCTCTAATTCCCCACCTCTGATTCGCCATATCTGATTCCCCGCCTCTGATTTGCCAGCTAACATTCCCATCCTCTGGTTCCCCACATCTGATTCCCTGCCTCTGATTCCCCCCCTCTGATTCCCCATCTCTGATTCACCACCTCTGATTCCCCGCCTCTGTTTCCCCGCCTCTGATTGGCACCTCTGATACCCCGCCTCTGATTCCCCATCTCTAATTCATCACATTTGATTCCCCACCTCTGCTTCCCCATCTCTGATTCTCTACCTCTGATTCGCCACCTCTGATTCCCAATATCTGATTCACCGCCTCTGTTTCCCCGCCTCTGATTCCCCGCCTCTGATTCCCCATATCTGATTCCCCGCCTCTGAATCCCCATCTCTGATTCCCGGTCTCTGATTCCCCACCTCTGTTTCCCGGCCTCTGATTCCCCATCCCTGATTCACCGCCTCTGATTCCCAGTGTCTGATTCCCTGCCTCTGATTCCCCGCCTCTGAATCCCCTCCTCTGATTCCCTGCCACTGATTCCCCGCCCCTGATTCCCCACCTCTGATACCCCATATCTGATTCCCCTCCTCTGTTTCCCCGCCTCTGATTCCCCGCCTCTGATTCCCCAGCTATGATTCCCCACCTCTGATTCCCCACCTCTGATGCAACATATCTGATTCCCCGCCTCTGTTTCCCCGCCTCTGAATCCCCACCTCTGATTCCCAATATCTGATTCCCCGCCTCTGATACCCACCTCTGATTCCCCGCCTCTGATTTGCCAGCTATGATTCCCATCCTCTGGTTCCCCGCATCTGATTCCCTGCCTCTGATTCCCCCCCTCTGATTCCCCATCTCTGATTCACCACCTCTGATTCCCCGCGTCTGATTCCCCGCCTCTGATTCCCCATCTCTGATTCCCCATCTCTGATTCCCCAATTCTGATTCCCCGCCTCTGATTCCCCAGCTCTGATTCCCCACCTCTGATTCCCCACCTCTGATCCAACATATCTGATTCCCCGCCTCTGTTTCCCCGCCTCTGAATCCCCACCTCTGATTCCCCATATTTGATTCCCCGCCTCTGATTCCCCACCTCTGATTCCCCGCCTCTGATTTGCCAGCTATGATTCCCATCCTCTGGTTCCCCGCATCTGATTCCCTGCCTCTGTTTCCCCGCCTCTGATTCCCCACCTCTGATTCACCATATCTGATTCCCCGCCTCTGATTCCCCACGACTGATTCCCCTCCTCTGATTCGCCAGTTATGATTGCCCGCCTCTGATTCCCCGTTTCTGATTCCCTGCCTCTGATTCCCCGCCTCTGATTCCCCATCTCTGATTCACCACCTCTGATTCGCAACCTCTTATTCCCCACCTCTGATTCCCCATATCTGATTCCCCGCCTCTGTTTCCCCGCCTCTGATTGGCACCTCTGATACCCCGCCTCTGATTCCCCATCTCTAATTCATCACATCTGATTCCCCACCTCTGCTTCCCCATCTCCGATTCTCTACCTCTGATTCGCCACCTCTGATTCCCAATATCTGATTCACCGCCTCTGTTTCCCTGCCTCTGATTCCCCGCCTCTGATTCCCCATATCTGATTCCCCGCCAATGATTCCCCATCTCTGATTCCCGGTCTCTGATTCCCCACCTCTGTTTCCCGGCCTCTGATTCCCAATCCCTGATTCACCGCCTCTGACTCCCAGTGTCTGATTCCCTGCCTCTGATTCCCCGCCTCTGAATCCCCTCCTCTGATTCCCTGCCACTGATTCCCCGCCCCTGATTCCCCACCTCTGATACCCCATATCTGATTCCCCGCCTCTGTTTCCCCGCCTCTGAATCCCCACCTCTGATACCCCATATCTGATTCCCTGCCTCTGATTCCCCAACTCTGATTCCCCGCCTCTGATTCCCCAGCTCTGATTCCCCGCCTCTGATTCCCCACCTCTGATCCAACATATCTGTTTCCCCGCCTCTGTTTCCCGGCCTCTGATTCCCCACCTCTGATTCCCCATATCTGATTCCCCGCCTATGATTCCCCACCTCTGATTCCCCGCCTCTGATTCGCCAGCTATGATTCCCCTCCTCTGGTTCCCCGCATCTGATTCCCCGCCTCTGATTCCCCGTGTCTGACCCTGCCTCTGATTCCACGCCTTTGATTCCCCATCTCTGATTCACCACCTCTGATTCCCCACCTCTGATTCCCCATCTCTGATTCTGCACATCCGATTCCCTGCCTCTGATTCCCCGCCTCTGATTCCCCGCCTCTGATTCCCTGCCTCTGATTCGCAACCTGTTATTCCCCACCTCTGATTCACCATATCTGATTCCCCGCCTCTGTTTCCCTGCCTCTAATTCCCCGCCTCTGTTTCCCCATATCTGATTCCCCGCCTCTGTTTCACCGCCTCTGATTTGCACCTCTGATACCCCGCCTCTGATTCCCCATCTCTAATTCATCACATCTGATTCCCACCTCTGCTTCCCCATCTCTGATTCTCTACCTCTGATTCGCAACCTCTGATTCCGAATATCTGATTCACCGCCTCTGTTTCCCCGCTTCTGATTCCCCGCCTCTGATTCCCCATATCTGATTCCCCGCCTCTGATTCCCCATCTCTGATTCCCGGTCTCTGATTCCCCACCTCTGTTTCCCGGCCTCTCATTCCCCATCCCTGATTCACCGATCTGATTCCCAGTGTCTGATTCCCTGCCTCTGATTCCCCGCCTCTGAATCCCCTCCTCTGATTCCCTGCCACTGATTCCCCGCCCCTGATTCCCCACCTCTGATACCCCATATCTGATTCCCCGCCTCTGTTTCCCCACCTCTGATTCCCCACCTCTGATTTCCCATATCTGATTCCACGCCTCTGATTCCCCGCCTCTGATTGGCCGCCTCTGATACCCCGCCTCTGATTCCCCATCTCTAATTCATCACATCTGAGTCCCCACCTCTGCTTCCCCATCTCTGATTCTCAACCTCTGATTCGCCACCTCTGATTCCCCATATCTGATTCACCGCCTCTGATTCCCCGCCTCTGATTCCCCGCCTCTGATTCCCCATATTTGATTCCCCGCCTCTGATTCCCCATCTCTGATTCCCGGACTCTGATTCCCCAACTCTGATTCCCCGCCTCTGATTCCCCAGCTCTAATTCCCCACCTCTGATTCCCCACCTCTGATCCAACATATCTGATTCCCCGCCTCTGTTTCCCCGCCTCTGAATCCCCACCTCTGATTCCCCATATCTGATTCCCCGCCTCTGATTACCCACCTCTGATTCCCCGCCTCTGATTTGCCAGCTATGATTCCCATCCTCTGGTTCCCCGCATCTGATTCCCTGCCTCTGTTTCCCCGCCTCTGATTCCCCACCTCTGATTCACCATATCTGATTCCCCACCTCTGATTCCCCACCACTGATTCCCCTCCTCTGATTCGCCAGTTATGATTGCCCGCCTCTGATTCCCCGTTTCTGATTCCCTGCCTCTGATTCCCCGCCTCTGATTCCCCATCTCTGATTCACCACCTCTGATTCACCACCTCTGATACCCCATCTCTGATTCCGCACATCCGATTCCCTGCCTCTGATTCCCCGCCTCTGATTCCCCGCCTCTGATTCCCTGCCTCTGATTCGCAACGTCTTATTCCCCACCTCTGATTCCCCATATCTGATTCCCCGCCTCTGTTTCCCCGCCTCTGATTGGCACCTCTGATACCCCGCCTCTGATTCCCCATCTCTAATTCATCACATCTGATTCCCCACCTCTGCTTCCCCATCTCCGATTCTCTACCTCTGATTCGCCACCTCTGATTCCCAATATCTGATTCACCGCCTCTGTTTCCCTGCCTCTGATTCCCCGCCTCTGATTCCCCATATCTGATACCCCGCCTCTGATTCCCCATCTCTGATTCCCCGCCTCTGATTCCCCATATCTGATTCCCCGCCTCTGATTCCCCATCTCTGATTCCCGGTCTCTGATTCCCCACCTCTGTTTCCCGGCCTCTGATTCCCAATCCCTGATTCACCGCCTCTGACTCCCAGTGTCTGATTCCCTGCCTCTGATTCCCCGCCTCTGAATCCCCTCCTCTGATTCCCTGCCACTGATTCCCCGCCCCTGATTCCCCACCTCTGATACCCCATATCTGATTCCCCGCCTCTGTTTCCCCGCCTCTGATTCCCCACCTCTGATTCCCCATATCTGATTCCCTGCCTCTGATTCCCCAACTCTGACTCCCCACCTCTTATTCCCCAGCTCTGATTCCCCGCCTCTGATTCCCCACCTCTGATCCAACATATCTGATTCCCCGCCTCTGTTTCCCCGCCTCTGATTCCCCACCTCTGATTCCCCATATCTGATTCCCCGCCTATGATTCCCCACCTCTGATTCCCCGCCTCTGATTCCCCATCTCTGATTCACCACCTCTGATTCGCAACCTCTTATTCCCCACCTCTGATTCCCCATATCTGATTCCCCGCCTCTGTTTCCCCGCCTCTGATTGGCACCTCTGATACCCCGCCTCTGATTCCCCATCTCTAATTCATCACATCTGATTCCCCACCTCTGCTTCCCCATCTCCGATTCTCTACCTCTGATTCGCCACCTCTGATTCCCAATATCTGATTCACCGCCTCTGTTTCCCTGCCTCTGATTCCCCGCCTCTGATTCCCCATATCTGATTCCCCGCCTCTGATTCCCCATCTCTGATTCCCGGTCTCTGATTCCCCACCTCTGATTCCCCGCCTCTGATTCGCCAGCTATGATTCCCCTCCTCTGGTTCCCCGCATCTGATTCCCCGCCTCTGATTCCCCGTGTCTGACCCTGCCTCTGATTCCACGCCTTTGATTCCCCATCTCTGATTCACCACCTCTGATTCCCCACCTTTGATTCCCCATCTCTGATTCTGCACATCCGATTCCCTGCCTCTGATTCCCCGCCTCTGATTCCCCGCCTCTGATTCCCTGCCTCTGATTCGCAACCTGTTATTCCCCACCTCTGATTCACCATATCTGATTCCCCGCCTCTGTTTCCCTGCCTCTGATTCCCCGCCTCTGTTTCCCCATATCTGATTCCCCGCCTCTGTTTCACCGCCTCTGATTTGCACCTCTGATACCCCGCCTCTGATTCCCCATCTCTAATTCATCACATCTGATTCCCACCTCTGCTTCCCCATCTCTGATTCTCTACCTCTGATTCGCAACCTCTGATTCCGAATATCTGATTCACCGCCTCTGTTTCCCCGCTTCTGATTCCCCGCCTCTGATTCCCCATATCTGATTCCCCGCCTCTGATTCCCCATCTCTGATTCCCGGTCTCTGATTCCCCACCTCTGTTTCCCGGCCTCTCATTCCCCATCCCTGATTCACCGATCTGATTCCCAGTGTCTGATTCCCTGCCTCTGATTCCCCGCCTCTGAATCCCCTCCTCTGATTCCCTGCCACTGATTCCCCGCCCCTGATTCCCCACCTCTGATTCCCCACCTCTGATTTCCCATATCTGATTCCACGCCTCTGATTCCCCGCCTCTGATTGGCCGCCTCTGATACCCCGCCTCTGATTCCCCATCTCTAATTCATCACATCTGAGTCCCCACCTCTGCTTCCCCATCTCTGATTCTCAACCTCTGATTCGCCACCTCTGATTCCCCATATCTGATTCACCGCCTCTGATTCCCCGCCTCTGATTCCCCGCCTCTGATTCCCCATATTTGATTCCCCGCCTCTGATTCCCCATCTCTGATTCCCGGACTCTGATTCCCCAACTCTGATTCCCCGCCTCTGATTCCCCAGCTCTGATTTCCCGCCTCTGATTCCCCACCTCTGATACAACATATCTGATTCCCGGCCTCTGTTTCTCCGCCTCTGATTCCCCACCTCTGATTCCCCATATCTGATTCCCCGCCTCTGATTCCCCACCTCTGATTCCCCAATTCTGATTCCCCGCCTCTGATTCCCCAGCTCTAATTCCCCACCTCTGATTCCCCACCTCTGATCCAACATATCTGATACCCCGCCTCTGTTTCCCCGCCTCTGAATCCCCACCTCTGATTCCCCATATCTGATTCCCCGCCTCTGATTACCCACCTCTGATTCCCCGCCTCTGATTTGCCAGCTATGATTCCCATCCTCTGGTTCCCCGCATCTGATTCCCTGCCTCTGTTTCCCCGCCTCTGATTCCCCACCTCTGATTCACCATATCTGATTCCCCACCTCTGATTCCCCACCACTGATTCCCCTCCTCTGATTCGCCAGTTATGATTGCCCGCCTCTGATTCCCCGTTTCTGATTCCCTGCCTCTGATTCCCCGCCTCTGATTCCCCATCTCTGATTCACCACCTCTGATTCACCACCTCTGATACCCCATCTCTGATTCCGCACATCCGATTCCCTGCCTCTGATTCCCCGCCTCTGATTCCCCGCCTCTGATTCCCTGCCTCTGATTCGCAACGTCTTATTCCCCACCTCTGATTCCCCATATCTGATTCCCCGCCTCTGTTTCCCCGCCTCTGATTGGCACCTCTGATACCCCGCCTCTGATTCCCCATCTCTAATTCATCACATCTGATTCCCCACCTCTGCTTCCCCATCTCCGATTCTCTACCTCTGATTCGCCACCTCTGATTCCCAATATCTGATTCACCGCCTCTGTTTCCCTGCCTCTGATTCCCCGCCTCTGATTCCCCATATCTGATTCCCCGCCTCTGATTCCCCATCTCTGATTCCCTGTCTCTGATTCCCCACCTCTGTTTCCCGGCCTCTGATTCCCAATCCCTGATTCACCGCCTCTGACTCCCAGTGTCTGATTCCCTGCCTCTGATTCCCCGCCTCTGAATCCCCTCCTCTGATTCCCTGCCACTGATTCCCCGCCCCTGATTCCCCACCTCTGATACCCCATATCTGATTCCCCGCCTCTGTTTCCCCACCTCTGATTCCCCACCTCTGATTCCCCATATCTGATTCCCTGCCTCTGATTCCCCAACTCTGACTCCCCACCTCTGATTCCCCAGCTCTGATTCCCCGCCTCTGATTCCCCACCTCTGATCCAACATATCTGATTCCCCGCCTCTGTTTCCCCGCCTCTGATTCCCCACCTCTGATTCCCCATATCTGATTCCCCGCCTATGATTCCCCACCTCTGATTCCCCGCCTCTGATTCCCCATCTCTGATTCACCACCTCTGATTCGCAACCTCTTATTCCCCACCTCTGATTCCCCATATCTGATTCCCCGCCTCTGTTTCCCCGCCTCTGATTGGCACCTCTGATACCCCGCCTCTGATTCCCCATCTCTAATTCATCACATCTGATTCCCCACCTCTGCTTCCCCATCTCCGATTCTCTACCTCTGATTCGCCACCTCTGATTCCCAATATCTGATTCACCGCCTCTGTTTCCCTGCCTCTGATTCCCCGCCTCTGATTCCCCATATCTGATTCCCCGCCTCTGATTCCCCATCTCTGATTCCCGGTCTCTGATTCCCCACCTCTGTTTCCCGGCCTCTGATTCCCAATCCCTGATTCACCGCCTCTGACTCCCAGTGTCTGATTCCCTGCCTCTGATTCCCCGCCTCTGAATCCCCTCCTCTGATTCCCTGCCACTGATTCCCCGCCCCTGATTCCCCACCTCTGATACCCCATATCTGATTCCCCGCCTCTGTTTCCCCGCCTCTGATTCCCCACCTCTGATACCCCATATCTGATTCCCTGCCTCTGATTCCCCAACTCTGATTCCCCGCCTCTGATTCCCCAGCTCTGATTCCCCGCCTCTGATTCCCCACCTCTGATCCAACATATCTGTTTCCCCGCCTCTGTTTCCCCGCCTCTGATTCCCCACCTCTGATTCCCCATATCTGATTCCCCGCCTATGATTCCCCACCTCTGATTCCCCGCCTCTGATTCGCCAGCTATGATTCCCCTCCTCTGGTTCCCCGCATCTGATTCCCCGCCTCTGATTCCCCGTGTCTGACCCTGCCTCTGATTCCACGCCTTTGATTCCCCATCTCTGATTCACCACCTCTGATTCCCCACCTCTGATTCCCCATCTCTGATTCTGCACATCCGATTCCCTGCCTCTGATTCCCCGCCTCTGATTCCCCGCCTCTGATTCCCTGCCTCTGATTCGCAACCTGTTATTCCCCACCTCTGATTCACCATATCTGATTCCCCGCCTCTGTTTCCCTGCCTCTGATTCCCCGCCTCTGTTTCCCCATATCTGATTCCCCGCCTCTGTTTCACTGCCTCTGATTTGCACCTCTGATACCCCGCCTCTGATTCCCCATCTCTAATTCATCACATCTGATTCCCACCTCTGCTTCCCCATCTCTGATTCTCTACCTCTGATTCGCAACCTCTGATTCCGAATATCTGATTCACCGCCTCTGTTTCCCCGCTTCTGATTCCCCGCCTCTGATTCCCCATATCTGATTCCCCGCCTCTGATTCCCCATCTCTGATTCCCGGTCTCTGATTCCCCACCTCTGTTTCCCGGCCTCTCATTCCCCATCCCTGATTCACCGATCTGATTCCCAGTGTCTGATTCCCTGCCTCTGATTCCCCGCCTCTGAATCCCCTCCTCTGATTCCCTGCCACTGATTCCCCGCCCCTGATTCCCCACCTCTGATACCCCATATCTGATTCCCCGCCTCTGTTTCCCCACCTCTGATTCCCCACCTCTGATTTCCCATATCTGATTCCACGCCTCTGATTCCCCGCCTCTGATTGGCCGCCTCTGATACCACGCCTCTGATTCCCCATCTCTAATTCATCACATCTGAGTCCCCACCTCTGCTTCCCCATCTCTGATTCTCAACCTCTGATTCGCCACCTCTGATTCCCCATATCTGATTCACCGCCTCTGATTCCCCGCCTCTGATTCCCCGCCTCTGATTCCCCATATTTGATTCCCCGCCTCTGATTCCCCAGCTCTGATTTCCCGCCTCTGATTCCCCACCTCTGATACAACATATCTGATTCCCGGCCTCTGTTTCTCCGCCTCTGATTCCCCACCTCTGATTCCCCATATCTGATTCCCCGCATCTGATTCCCCACCTCTGATTCCCCAATTCTGATTCCCCGCCTCTGATTCCCCAGCTCTAATTCCCCACCTCTGATTCCCCACCTCTGATCCAACATATCTGATTCCCCGCCTCTGTTTCCCCGCCTCTGAATCCCCACCTCTGATTCCCCATATCTGATTCCCCGCCTCTGATTCCCCACCTCTGATTCCCCGCCTCTGATTTGCCAGCTATGATTCCCATCCTCTGGTTCCCCGCATCTGATTCCCTGCCTCTGTTTCCCCGCCTCTGATTCCCCACCTCTGATTCACCATATCTGATTCCCCACCTCTGATTCCCCACCACTGATTCCCCTCCTCTGATTCGCCAGTTATGATTGCCCGCCTCTGATTCCCCGTTTCTGATTCCCTGCCTCTGATTCCCCGCCTCTGATTCCCCATCTCTGATTCACCACCTCTGATTCACCACCTCTGATACCCCATCTCTGATTCCGCACATCCGATTCCCTGCCTCTGATTCCCCGCCTCTGATTCCCCGCCTCTGATTCCCTGCCTCTGATTCGCAACCTCTTATTCCCCACCTCTGATTCCCCATATCTGATTCCCCGCCTCTGTTTCCCCGCCTCTGATTGGCACCTCTGATACCCCGCCTCTGATTCCCCATCTCTAATTCATCACATCTGATTCCCCACCTCTGCTTCCCCATCTCCGATTCTCTACCTCTGATTCGCCACCTCTGATTCCCAATATCTGATTCACCGCCTCTGTTTCCCTGCCTCTGATTCCCCGCCTCTGATTCCCCATATCTGATTCCCCGCCTCTGATTCCCCATCTCTGATTCCCGGTCTCTGATTCCCCACCTCTGTTTCCCGGCCTCTGATTCCCAATCCCTGATTCACCGCCTCTGACTCCCAGTGTCTGATTCCCTGCCTCTGATTCCCCGCCTCTGAATCCCCTCCTCTGATTCCCTGCCACTGATTCCCCGCCCCTGATTCCCCACCTCTGATACCCCATATCTGATTCCCCGCCTCTGTTTCCCCGCCTCTGATTCCCCACCTCTGATTCCCCATATCTGATTCCCTGCCTCTGATTCCCCAACTCTGATTCCCCACCTCTGATTCCCCAGCTCTGATTCCCCGCCTCTGATTCCCCACCTCTGATCCAACATATCTGATTCCCCGCCTCTGTTTCCCCGCCTCTGATTCCCCACCTCTGATTCCCCATATCTGATTCCCCGCCTATGATTCCCCACCTCTGATTCCCCGCCTCTGATTCGCCAGCTATGATTCCCCTCCTCTGGTTCCCCGCATCTGATTCCCCGCCTCTGATTCCACGTGTCTGACCCTGCCTCTGATTCCACGCCTTTGATTCCCCATCTCTGATTCACCACCTCTGATTCCCCACCTCTGATTCCCCATCTCTGATTCTGCACATCCGATTCCCTGCCTCTGATTCCCCGCCTCTGATTCCCCGCCTCTGATTCCCTGCCTCTGATTCGCAACCTGTTATTCCCCACCTCTGATTCCCCATATCTGATTCCCCGCCTCTGTTTCCCTGCCTCTGATTCCCCGCCTCTGTTTCCCCATATCTGATTCCCCGCCTCTGTTTCACCGCCTCTGATTTGCACCTCTGATACCCCGCCTCTGATTCCCCATCTCTAATTCATCACATCTGATTCCCACCTCTGCTTCCCCATCTCTGATTCTCTACCTCTGATTCGCAACCTCTGATTCCGAATATCTGATTCACCGCCTCTGTTTCCCCGCTTCTGATTCCCCGCCTCTGATTCCCCATATCTGATTCCCCGCCTCTGATTCCCCATCTCTGATTCCCGGTCTCTGATTCCCCACCTCTGTTTCCCGGCCTCTCATTCCCCATCCCTGATTCACCGATCTGATTCCCAGTGTCTGATTCCCTGCCTCTGATTCCCCGCCTCTGAATCCCCTCCTCTGATTCCCTGCCACTGATTCCCCGCCCCTGATTCCCCACCTCTGATACCCCATATCTGATTCCCCGCCTCTGTTTCCCCACCTCTGATTCCCCACCTCTGATTTCCCATATCTGATTCCACGCCTCTGATTCCCCGCCTCTGATTGGCCGCCTCTGATACCCCGCCTCTGATTCCCCATCTCTAATTCATCACATCTGAGTCCCCACCTCTGCTTCCCCATCTCTGATTCTCAACCTCTGATTCGCCACCTCTGATTCCCCATATCTGATTCACAGCCTCTGATTCCCCGCCTCTGATTCCCCGCCTCTGATTCCCCATATTTGATTCCCCGCCTCTGATTCCCCATCTCTGATTCCCGGACTCTGATTCCCCAACTCTGATTCCCCGCCTCTGATTCCCCAGCTCTGATTTCCCGCCTCTGATTCCCCACCTCTGATACAACATATCTGATTCCCGGCCTCTGTTTCTCCGCCTCTGATTCCCCACCTCTGATTCCCCATATCTGATTCTCCGCCTCTGATTCCCCACCTCTGATTCCCCAATTCTGATTCCCCGCCTCTGATTCCCCTGCTCTAATTCCCCACCTCTGATTCCCCACCTCTGATCCAACATATCTGATTCCCCGCCTCTGTTTCCCCGCCTCTGAATCCCCACCTCTGATTCCCCATATCTGATTCCCCGCCTCTGATTACCCACCTCTGATTCCCCGCCTCTGATTTGCCAGCTATGATTCCCATCCTCTGGTTCCCGGCATCTGATTCCCTGCCTCTGTTTCCCCGCCACTGATTCCCCACCTCTGATTCACCATATCTGATTCCCCACCTCTGATTCCCCACCACTGATTCCCCTCCTCTGATTCGCCAGTTATGATTGCCCGCCTCTGATTCCCCGTTTCTGATTCCCTGCCTCTGATTCCCCGCCTCTGAATCCCCTCCTCTGATTCCCTGCCACTGATTCCCCGCCCCTGATTCCCCACCTCTGATACCCCATATCTGATTCCCCGCCTCTGTTTCCCCGCCTCTGATTCCCCACCTCTGATACCCCATATCTGATTCCCTGCCTCTGATTCCCCAACTCTGATTCCCCGCGTCTGATTCCCCAGCTCTGATTCCCCGCCTCTGATTCCCCACCTCTGATCCAACATATCTGTTTCCCCGCCTCTGTTTCCCCGCCTCTGATTCCCCACCTCTGATTCCCCATATCTGATTCCCCGCCTATGATTCCCCACCTCTGATTCCCCGCCTCTGATTCGCCAGCTATGATTCCCCTCCTCTGGTTCCCCGCATCTGATTCCCCGTCTCTGATTCCCCGTGTCTGACCCTGCCTCTGATTCCACGCCTTTGATTCCCCATCTCTGATTCACCACCTCTGATTCCCCACCTCTGATTCCCCATCTCTGATTCTGCACATCCGATTCCCTGCCTCTGATTCCCCGCCTCTGATTCCCCGCCTCTGATTCCCTGCCTCTGATTCGCAACCTGTTATTCCCCACCTCTGATTCACCATATCTGATTCCCCGCCTCTGTTTCCCTGCCTCTGATTCCCCGCCTCTGTTTCCCCATATCTGATTCCCCGCCTCTGTTTCACCGCCTCTGATTTGCACCTCTGATACCCCGCCTCTGATTCCCCATCTCTAATTCATCACATCTGATTCCCACCTCTGCTTCCCCATCTCTGATTCTCTACCTCTGATTCGCAACCTCTGATTCCGAATATCTGATTCACCGCCTCTGTTTCCCCGCTTCTGATTCCCCGCCTCTGATTCCCCATATCTGATTCCCCGCCTCTGATTCCCCATCTCTGATTCCCGGACTCTGATTCCCCACCTCTGTTTACCGGCCTCTCATTCCCCATCCCTGATTCACCGATCTGATTCCCAGTGTCTGATTCCCTGCCTCTGATTCCCCGCCTCTGAATCCCCTCCTCTGATTCCCTGCCACTGATTCCCCGCCCCTGATTCCCCACCTCTGATACCCCATATCTGATTCCCCGCCTCTGTTTCCCCACCTCTGATTCCCCACCTCTGATTTCCCATATCTGATTCCACGCCTCTGATTCCCCGCCTCTGATTGGCCGCCTCTGATACCCCGCCTCTGATTCCCCATCTCTAATTCATCACATCTGAGTCCCCACCTCTGCTTCCCCATCTCTGATTCTCAACCTCTGATTCGCCACCTCTGATTCCCCATATCTGATTCACCGCCTCTGATTCCCCGCCTCTGATTCCCCGCCTCTGATTCCCCATATTTGATTCCCCGCCTCTGATTCCCCATCTCTGATTCCCGGACTCTGATTCCCCAACTCTGATTCCCCGCCTCTGATTCCCCAGCTCTGATTTCCCGCCTCTGATTCCCCACCTCTGATACAACATATCTGATTCCCGGCCTCTGTTTCTCCGCCTCTGATTCCCCACCTCTGATTCCCCATATCTGATTCCCCGCATCTGATTCCCCACCTCTGATTCCCCAATTCTGATTCCCCGCCTCTGATTCCCCAGCTCTAATTCCCCACCTCTGATTCCCCACCTCTGATCCAACATATCTGATTCCCCGCCTCTGTTTCCCCGCCTCTGAATCCCCACCTCTGATTCCCCATATCTGATTCCCCGCCTCTGATTCCCCACCTCTGATTCCCCGCCTCTGATTTGCCAGCTATGATTCCCATCCTCTGGTTCCCCGCATCTGATTCCCTGCCTCTGTTTCCCCGCCTCTGATTCCCCACCTCTGATTCACCATATCTGATTCCCCACCTCTGATTCCCCACCACTGATTCCCCTCCTCTGATTCGCCAGTTATGATTGCCCGCCTCTGATTCCCCGTTTCTGATTCCCTGCCTCTGATTCCCCGCCTTTGATTCCCCATCTCTGATTCACCACCTCTGATTCACCACCTCTGATACCCCATCTCTGATTCCGCACATCCGATTCCCTGCCTCTGATTCCCCGCCTCTGATTCCCCGCCTCTGATTCCCTGCCTCTGATTCGCAACCTCTTATTCCCCACCTCTGATTCCCCATATCTGATTCCCCGCCTCTGTTTCCCCGCCTCTGATTGGCACCTCTGATACCCCGCCTCTGATTCCCCATCTCTAATTCATCACATCTGATTCCCCACCTCTGCTTCCCCATCTCCGATTCTCTACCTCTGATTCGCCACCTCTGATTCCCAATATCTGATTCACCGCCTCTGTTTCCCTGCCTCTGATTCCCCGCCTCTGATTCCCCATATCTGATTCCCCGCCTCTGATTCCCCATCTCTGATTCCCGGTCTCTGATTCCCCACCTCTGTTTCCCGGCCTCTGATTCCCAGTCCCTGATTCACCGCCTCTGACTCCCTGTGTCTGATTCCCTGCCTCTGATTCCCCGCCTCTGAATCCCCTCCTCTGATTCCCTGCCACTGATTCCCCGCCCCTGATTCCCCACCTCTGATACCCCATATCTGATTCCCCGCCTCTGTTTCCCCGCCTCTGATTCCCCACCTCTGATTCCCCATATCTGATTCCCTGCCTCTGATTCCCCAACTCTGATTCCCCACCTCTGATTCCCCAGCTCTGATTCCCCGCCTCTGATTCCCCACCTCTGATCCAACATATCTGATTCCCCGCCTCTGTTTCCCCGCCTCTGATTCCCCACCTCTGATTCCCCATATCTGATTCCCCGCCTATGATTCCCCACCTCTGATTCCCCGCCTCTGATTCGCCAGCTATGATTCCCCTCCTCTGGTTCCCCGCATCTGATTACCCGCCTCTGATTCCCCGTGTCTGACCCTGCCTCTGATTCCACGCCTTTGATTCCCCATCTCTGATTCACCACCTCTGATTCCCCACCTCTGATTCCCCATCTCTGATTCTGCACATCCGATTCCCTGCCTCTGATTCCCCGCCTCTGATTCCCCGCCTCTGATTCCCTGCCTCTGATTCGCAACCTGTTATTCCCCACCTCTGATTCCCCATATCTGATTCCCCGCCTCTGTTTCCCTGCCTCTGATTCCCCGCCTCTGTTTCCCGATATCTGATTCCCCGCCTCTGTTTCACCGCCTCTGATTTGCACCTCTGATACCCCGCCTCTGATTCCCCATCTCTAATTCATCACATCTGATTCCCACCTCTGCTTCCCCATCTCTGATTCTCTAGCTCTGATTCGCAACCTCTGATTCCGAATATCTGATTCACCGCCTCTGTTTCCCCGCTTCTGATTCCCCGCCTCTGATTCCCCATATCTGATTCCCCGCCTCTGATTCCCCATCTCTGATTCCTGGTCTCTGATTCCCCACCTCTGTTTCCCGGCCTCTCATTCCCCATCCCTGATTCACCGATCTGATTCCCAGTGTCTGATTCCCTGCCTCTGATTCCCCGCCTCTGAATCCCCTCCTCTGATTCCCTGCCACTGATTCCCCGCCCCTGATTCCCCACCTCTGATACCCCATATCTGATTCCCCGCCTCTGTTTCCCCACCTCTGATTCCCCACCTCTGATTTCCCATATCTGATTCCACGCCTCTGATTCCCCGCCTCTGATTGGCCGCCTCTGATACCCCGCCTCTGATTCCCCATCTCTAATTCATCACATCTGAGTCCCCACCTCTGCTTCCCCATCTCTGATTCTCAACCTCTGATTCGCCACCTCTGATTCCCCATATCTGATTCACCGCCTCTGATTCCCCGCCTCTGATTCCCCGCCTCTGATTCCCCATATTTGATTCCCCGCCTCTGATTCCCCATCTCTGATTCCCGGACTCTGATTCCCCAACTCTGATTCCCCGCCTCTGATTCCCCAGCTCTGATTTCCCGCCTCTGATTCCCCACCTCTGATACAACATATCTGATTCCCGGCCTCTGTTTCTCCGCCTCTGATTCCCCACCTCTGATTCCCCATATCTGATTCCCCGCCTCTGATTCCCCACCTCTGATTCCCCAATTCTGATTCCCCGCCTCTGATTCCCCAGCTCTAATTCCCCACCTCTGATTCCCCACCTCTGATCCAACATATCTGATTCCCCGCCTCTGTTTCCCCGCCTCTGAATCCCCACCTCTGATTCCCCATATCTGATTCCCCGCCTCTGATTACCCACCTCTGATTCCCCGCCTCTGATTTGCCAGCTATGATTCCCATCCTCTGGTTCCCCGCATCTGATTCCCTGCCTCTGTTTCCCCGCCTCTGATTCCCCACCTCTGATTCACCATATCTGATTCCCCACCTCTGATTCCCCACCACTGATTCCCCTCCTCTGATTCGCCAGTTATGATTGCCCGCCTCTGATTCCCCGTTTCTGATTCCCTGCCTCTGATTCTCCGCCTCTGATTCCCCATCTCTGATTCACCACCTCTGATTCACCACCTCTGATACCCCATCTCTGATTCCGCACATCCGATTCCCTGCCTCTGATTCCCCGCCTCTGATTCCCCGCCTCTGATTCCCTGCCTCTGATTCGCAACGTCTTATTCCCCACCTCTGATTCCCCATATCTGATACCCCGCCTCTGTTTCCCCACCTCTGATTGGCACATCTGATACCCCGCCTCTGATTCCCCATCTCTAATTCATCACATCTGATTCCCCACCTCTGCTTCCCCATCTCCGATTCTCTACCTCTGATTCGCCACCTCTGATTCCCAATATCTGATTCACCGCCTCTGTTTCCCTGCCTCTGATTCCCCGCCTCTGATTCCCCATATCTGATTCCCCGCCTCTGATTCCCCATCTCTGATTCCCGGTCTCTGATTCCCCACCTCTGTTTCCCGGCCTCTGATTCCCAATCCCTGATTCACCGCCTCTGACTCCCAGTGTCTGATTCCCTGCCTCTGATTCCCCGCCTCTGAATCCCCTCCTCTGATTCCCTGCCACTGATTCCCCGCCCCTGATTCCCCACCTCTGATACCCCATATCTGATTCCCCGCCTCTGTTTCCCCGCCTCTGATTCCCCACCTCTGATTCCCCATATCTGATTCCCTGCCTCTGATTCCCCAACTCTGACTCCCCACCTCTGAATCCCCAGCTCTGATTCCCCGCCTCTGATTCCCCACCTCTGATCCAACATATCTGATTCCCCGCCTCTGTTTCCCCGCCTCTGATTCCCCACCTCTGATTCCCCATATCTGATTCCCCGCCTATGATTCCCCACCTCTGATTCCCCGCCTCTGATTCCCCATCTCTGATTCACCACCTCTGATTCGCAACCTCTTATTCCCCACCTCTGATTCCCCATATCTGATTCCCCGCCTCTGTTTCCCCGCCTCTGATTGGCACCTCTGATACCCCGCCTCTGATTCCCCATCTCTAATTCATCACATCTGATTCCCCACCTCTGCTTCCCCATCTCCGATTCTCTACCTCTGACTCGCCACATCTGATTCCCAATATCTGATTCACCGCCTCTGTTTCCCTGCCTCTGATTCCCCGCCTCTGATTCCCCATATCTGATTCCCCGCCTCTGATTCCCCATCTCTGATTCCCGGTCTCTGATTCCCCACCTCTGTTTCCCGGCCTCTGATTCCCAATCCCTGATTCACCGCCTCTGACTCCCAGTGTCTGATTCCCTGCCTCTGATTCCCCGCCTCTGAATCCCCTCCTCTGATTCCCTGCCACTGATTCCCCGCCCCTGATTCCCCACCTCTGATACCCCATATCTGATTCCCCGCCTCTGTTTCCCCGCCTCTGATACCCCACCTCTGATACCCCATATCTGATTCCCTGCCTCTGATTCCCCAACTCTGATTCCCCGCCTCTGATTCCCCAGCTCTGATTCCCCGCCTCTGATTCCCCACCTCTGATCCAACATATCTGTTTCCCCGACTCTGTTTCCCCGCCTCTGATTCCCCACCTCTGATTCCCCATATCTGATTCCCCGCCTATGATTCCCCACCTCTGATTCCCCGCCTCTGATTCGCCAGCTATGATTCCCCTCCTCTGGTTCCCCGCATCTGATTCCCCGCCTCTGATTCCCCGTGTCTGACCCTGCCTCTGATTCCACGCCTTTGATTCCCCATCTCTGATTCACCACCTCTGATTCCCCACCTCTGATTCCCCATCTCTGATTCTGCACATCCGATTCCCTGCCTCTGATTCCCCGCCTCTGATTCCCCGCCTCTGATTCCCTGCCTCTGATTCGCAACCTGTTATTCCCCACCTCTGATTCACCATATCTGATTCCCCGCCTCTGTTTCCCTGCCTCTGATTCCCCGCCTCTGTTTCCCCATATCTGATTCCCCGCCTCTGTTTCACCGCCTCTGATTTGCACCTCTGATACCCCGCCTCTGATTCCCCATCTCTAATTCATCACATCTGATTCCCACCTCTGCTTCCCCATCTCTGATTCTCTACCTCTGATTCGCAACCTCTGATTCCGAATATCTGATTCACCGCCTCTGTTTCCCCGCTTCTGATTCCCCGCCTCTGATTCCCCATATCTGATTCCCCGCCTCTGATTCCCCATCTCTGATTCCCGGTCTCTGATTCCCCACCTCTGTTTCCCGGCCTCTCATTCCCCATCCCTGATTCACCGAGCTGATTCCCAGTGTCTGATTCCCTGCCTCTGATTCCCCGCCTCTGAATCCCCTCCTCTGATTCCCTGCCACTGATTCCCCGCCCCTGATTCCCCACCTCTGATACCCCATATCTGATTCCCCGCCTCTGTTTCCCCACCTCTGATTCCCCACCTCTGATTTCCCATATCTGATTCCACGCCTCTGATTCCCCGCCTCTGATTGGCCGCCTCTGATACCCCACCTCTGATTCCCCATCTCTAATTCATCACATCTGAGTCCCCACCTCTGCTTCCCCATCTCTGATTCTCAACCTCTGATTCGCCACCTCTGATTCCCCATATCTGATTCACCGCCTCTGATTCCCCGCCTCTGATTCCCCGCCTCTGATTCCCCATATTTGATTCCCCGCCTCTGATTCCCCATCTCTGATTCCCGGACTCTGATTCCCCAACTCTGATTCCCCGCCTCTGATTCCCCAGCTCTGATTTCCCGCCTCTGATTCCCCACCTCTGATACAACATATCTGATTTCCGGCCTCTGTTTCTCCGCCTCTGATTCCCCACCTCTGATTCCCCATATCTGATTCCCCGCCTCTGATTCCCCACCTCTGATTCCCCAATTCTGATTCCCCGCCTCTGATTCCCCAGCTCTAATTCCCCACCTCTGATTCCCCACCTCTGATCCAACATATCTGATTCCCCGCCTCTGTTTCCCCGCCTCTGAATCCCCACCTCTGATTCCCCATATCTGATTCCCCGCCTCTGATTCCCCACCTCTGATTCCCCGCCTCTGATTTGCCAGCTATGATTCCCATCCTCTGGTTCCCCGCATCTGATTCCCTGCCTCTGTTTCCCCGCCTCTGATTCCCCACCTCTGATTCACCATATCTGATTCCCCACCTCTGATTCCCCACCACTGATTCCCCTCCTCTGATTCGCCAGTTATGATTGCCCGCCTCTGATTCCCCGTTTCTGATTCCCTGCCTCTGATTCCCCGCCTCTGATTCCCCATCTCTGATTCACCACCTCTGATTCACCACCTCTGATACCCCATCTCTGATTCCGCACATCCGATTCCCTGCCTCTGATTCCCCGCCTCTGATTCCCCACCTCTGATTCCCTGCCTCTGATTCGCAACCTCTTATTCCCCACCTCTGATTCCCCATATCTGATTCCCCGCCTCTGTTTCCCCGCCTCTGATTGGCACCTCTGATACCCCGCCTCTGATTCCCCATCTCTAATTCATCACATCTGATTCCCCACCTCTGCTTCCCCATCTCCGATTCTCTACCTCTGATTCGCCACCTCTGATTCCCAATATCTCATTCACCGCCTCTGTTTCCCTGCCTCTGATTCCCCGCCTCTGATTCCCCATATCTGATTCCCCGCCTCTGATTCCCCATCTCTGATTCCCGGTCTCTGATTCCCCACCTCTGTTTCCCGGCCTCTGATTCCCAATCCCTGATTCACCGCCTCTGACTCCCAGTGTCTGATTCCCTGCCTCTGATTCCCCGCCTCTGAATCCCCTCCTCTGATTCCCTGCCACTGATTCCCCGCCCCTGATTCCCCACCTCTGATACCCCATATCTGATTCCCCGCCTCTGTTTCCCCGCCTCTGATTCCCCACCTCTGATTCCCCATATCTGATTCCCTGCCTCTGATTCCCCAACTCTGATTCCCCACCTCTGATTCCCCAGCTCTGATTCCCCGCCTCTGATTCCCCACCTCTGATCCAACATATCTGATTCCCCGCCTCTGTTTCCCCGCCTCTGATTCCCCACCTCTGATTCCCCATATCTGATTCCCCGCCTATGATTCCCCACCTCTGATTCCCCGCCTCTGATTCGCCAGCTATGATTCCCCTCCTCTGGTTCCCCGCATCTGATTCCCCGCCTCTGATTCCCCGTGTCTGACCCTGCCTCTGATTCCACGCCTTTGATTCCCCATCTCTGATTCACCACCTCTGATTCCCCACCTCTGATTCCCCATCTCTGATTCTGCACATCCGATTCCCTGCCTCTGATTCCCCGCCTCTGATTCCCCGCCTCTGATTCCCTGCCTCTGATTCGCAACCTGTTATTCCCCACCTCTGATTCCCCATATCTGATTCCCCGCCTCTGTTTCCCTGCCTCTGATTCCCCGCCTCTGTTTCCCCATATCTGATTCCCCGCCTCTGTTTCACCGCCTCTGATTGGCACCTCTGATACCCCGCCTCTGATTTCCCATCTCTAATTCATCACATCTGATTCCCCACCTCTGCTTCCCCATCTCTGATTCTCTACCTCTGATTCGCAACCTCTGATTCCGAATATCTGATTCACCGCCTCTGTTTCCCCGCTTCTGATTCCCCGCCTCTGATTCCCCATATCTGATTCCCCGCCTCTGATTCCCCATCTCTGATTCCCCACCTCTGATACAACATATCTGATTTCCGGCCTCTGTTTCTCCGCCTCTGATTCCCCACCTCTGATTCCCCATATCTGATTCCCCGCCTCTGATTCCCCACCTCTGATTCCCCAATTCTGATTCCCCGCCTCTGATTCCCCAGCTCTAATTCCCCACCTCTGATTCCCCACCTCTGATCCAACATATCTGATTCCCCGCCTCTGTTTCCCCGCCTCTGAATCCCCACCTCTGATTCCCCATATCTGATTCCCCGCCTCTGATTCCCCACCTCTGATTCCCCGCCTCTGATTTGCCAGCTATGATTCCCATCCTCTGGTTCCCCGCATCTGATTCCCTGCCTCTGTTTCCCCGCCTCTGATTCCCCACCTCTGATTCACCATATCTGATTCCCCACCTCTGATTCCCCACCACTGATTCCCCTCCTCTGATTCGCCAGTTATGATTGCCCGCCTCTGATTCCCCGTTTCTGATTCCCTGCCTCTGATTCCCCGCCTCTGATTCCCCATCTCTGATTCACCACCTCTGATTCACCACCTCTGATACCCCATCTCTGATTCCGCACATCCGATTCCCTGCCTCTGATTCCCCGCCTCTGATTCCCCACCTCTGATTCCCTGCCTCTGATTCGCAACCTCTTATTCCCCACCTCTGATTCCCCATATCTGATTCCCCGCCTCTGTTTCCCCGCCTCTGATTGGCACCTCTGATACCCCGCCTCTGATTCCCCATCTCTAATTCATCACATCTGATTCCCCACCTCTGCTTCCCCATCTCCGATTCTCTACCTCTGATTCGCCACCTCTGATTCCCAATATCTCATTCACCGCCTCTGTTTCCCTGCCTCTGATTCCCCGCCTCTGATTCCCCATATCTGATTCCCCGCCTCTGATTCCCCATCTCTGATTCCCGGTCTCTGATTCCCCACCTCTGTTTCCCGGCCTCTGATTCCCAATCCCTGATTCACCGCCTCTGACTCCCAGTGTCTGATTCCCTGCCTCTGATTCCCCGCCTCTGAATCCCCTCCTCTGATTCCCTGCCACTGATTCCCCGCCCCTGATTCCCCACCTCTGATACCCCATATCTGATTCCCCGCCTCTGTTTCCCCGCCTCTGATTCCCCACCTCTGATTCCCCATATCTGATTCCCTGCCTCTGATTCCCCAACTCTGATTCCCCACCTCTGATTCCCCAGCTCTGATTCCCCGCCTCTGATTCCCCACCTCTGATCCAACATATCTGATTCCCCGCCTCTGTTTCCCCGCCTCTGATTCCCCACCTCTGATTCCCCATATCTGATTCCCCGCCTATGATTCCCCACCTCTGATTCCCCGCCTCTGATTCGCCAGCTATGATTCCCCTCCTCTGGTTCCCCGCATCTGATTCCCCGCCTCTGATTCCCCGTGTCTGACCCTGCCTCTGATTCCACGCCTTTGATTCCCCATCTCTGATTCACCACCTCTGATTCCCCACCTCTGATTCCCCATCTCTGATTCTGCACATCCGATTCCCTGCCTCTGATTCCCCGCCTCTGATTCCCCGCCTCTGATTCCCTGCCTCTGATTCGCAACCTGTTATTCCCCACCTCTGATTCCCCATATCTGATTCCCCGCCTCTGTTTCCCTGCCTCTGATTCCCCGCCTCTGTTTCCCCATATCTGATTCCCCGCCTCTGTTTCACCGCCTCTGATTGGCACCTCTGATACCCCGCCTCTGATTTCCCATCTCTAATTCATCACATCTGATTCCCCACCTCTGCTTCCCCATCTCTGATTCTCTACCTCTGATTCGCAACCTCTGATTCCGAATATCTGATTCACCGCCTCTGTTTCCCCGCTTCTGATTCCCCGCCTCTGATTCCCCATATCTGATTCCCCGCCTCTGATTCCCCATCTCTGATTCCCGGTCTCTGATTCCCCACCTCTGTTTCCCGGCCTCTCATTCCCCATCCCTGATTCACCGCCTCTGATTCCCAGTGTCTGATTCCCTGCCTCTGATTCCCCACCTCTGAATCCCCTCCTCTGATTCCCTGCCACTGATTCCCCGCCCCTGATTCCCCACCTCTGATACCCCATATCTGATTCCCCGCCTCTGTTTCCCCGCCTCTGATTCCCCACCTCTGATTTCCCATATCTGATTCCACGCCTCTGATTCCCCGCCTCTGATTGGCCGCCTCTGATACCCCGCCTCTGATTCCCCATCTCTAATTCATCACATCTGAGTCCCCACCTCTGCTTCCCCATCTCTGATTCTCAACCTCTGATTCGCCACCTCTGATTCCCCATATCTGATTCACCGCCTCTGATTCCCCGCCTCTGATTCCCCGCCTCTGATTCCCCATATTTGATTCCCCGCCTCTGATTCCCCATCTCTGATTCCCGGACTCTGATTCCCCAACTCTGATTCCCCGCCTGTGATTCCCTACTCTGATTTCCCGCCTCTGATTCCCCACCTCTGATACAACATATCTGATTCCCGGCATCTGTGTCTCCGCCTCTGATTCCCCACCTCTGATTCCCCATATCTGATTCCCCGCCTCTGATTCCCCACCTCTGATTCCCCTCCTCTGATTCGCCAGCTAAGATTCCCCACCTCTGATTCCCCGTGTCTGATTCCATGCCTCTGATTCCCCGCCTCTGATTCCCCATCTCTGATTCACCACATCTGATTCCCCACCTCTGATTCCCCATCTCTGATTCCGCACATCCGATTCCCTGCCTCTGATTCCCCGCCTCTGATTCCCCGCCTCTGATTTGCCAGCTATGATTCCCATCCTCTGGTTCCCCACATCTGATTCCCTGCCTCTGATTCCCCCCCTCTGATTCCCCATCTCTGATTCACCACCTCTGATTCCCCGCCTCTGTTTCCCCGCCTCTGATTGGCACCTCTGATACCCCGCCTCTGATTCCCCATCTCTAATTCATCACATTTGATTCCCCACCTCTGCTTCCCCATCTCTGATTCTCTACCTCTGATTCGCCACCTCTGATTCCCAATATCTGATTCACCGCCTCTGTTTCCCCGCCTCTGATTCCCCGCCTTTGATTCCCCATATCTGATTCCCCGCCTCTGATTCCCCATCTCTGATTCCCGGTCTCTGATTCCCCACCTCTGTTTCCCGGCCTCTGATTCCCCATCCCTGATTCACCGCCTCTGATTCCCAGTGTCTGATTCCCTGCTCTGATTCCCCGCCTCTGAATCCCCTCCTCTGATTCCCTGCCACTGATTCCCCGCCCCTGATTCCCCACCTCTGATACCCCATATCTGATTCCCCTCCTCTGTTTCCCCATCTCTGATTCCCCACCTCTGATTCCCCATATCTGATTCCCTGCGTCTGATTCCCCAACTCTGATTCCCCGCCTCTGATTCACCAGCTATGATTCCACACCTCTCATTCCCCACCTCTGATCCAACATATCTGATTCCCCGCCTCTGTTTCCCCGCCTCTGAATCCCCACCTCTGATTCCCCATATCTGATTCCCCGCCTCTGATACCCACCTCTGATTCCCCGCCTCTGATTTGCCAGCTATGATTCCCATCCTCTGGTTCCCCGCATCTGATTCCCTGCCTCTGATTCCCCACCTCTGCTTCCCCATCTCCGATTCTCTACCTCTGATTCGCCACCTCTGATTCCCAATATCTCATTCACCGCCTCTGTTTCCCTGCCTCTGATTCCCCGCCTCTGATTCC
Organism: Narcine bancroftii; assembly: GCF_036971445.1. NCBI lineage: Eukaryota > Metazoa > Chordata > Chondrichthyes > Torpediniformes > Narcinidae > Narcine > Narcine bancroftii. The sequence goes on along the minus strand of NW_027211890.1, from coordinate 2,933,236 downwards.
CCATATCTGATTCCCCGCCTCTGATTCCCCATCTCTGATTCCCGGTCTCTGATTCCCCACCTCTGTTTCCCGGCCTCTGATTCCCAATCCCTGATTCACCGCCTCTGACTCCCAGTGTCTGATTCCCTGCCTCTGATTCCCCGCCTCTGAATCCCCTCCTCTGATTCCCTGCCACTGATTCCCCGCCCCTGATTCCCCACCTCTGATACCCCATATCTGATTCCCCGCCTCTGTTTCCCCGCCTCTGATTCCCCACCTCTGATTCCCCATATCTGATTCCCTGCCTCTGATTCCCCAACTCTGATTCCCCACCTCTGATTCCCCAGCTCTGATTCCCCGCCTCTGATTCCCCACCTCTGATCCAACATATCTGATTCCCCGCCTCTGTTTCCCCGCCTCTGATTCCCCACCTCTGATTCCCCATATCTGATTCCCCGCCTATGATTCCCCACCTCTGATTCCCCGCCTCTGATTCGCCAGCTATGATTCCCCTCCTCTGGTTCCCCGCATCTGATTCCCCGCCTCTGATTCCCCGTGTCTGACCCTGCCTCTGATTCCACGCCTTTGATTCCCCATCTCTGATTCACCACCTCTGATTCCCCACCTCTGATTCCCCATCTCTGATTCTGCACATCCGATTCCCTGCCTCTGATTCCCCGCCCCTGATTCCCCACCTCTGATACCCCATATCTGATTCCCCGCCTCTGTTTCCCCGCCTCTGATTCCCCACCTCTGATTCCCCATATCTGATTCCCTGCCTCTGATTCCCCAACTCTGATTCCCCACCTCTGATTCCCCAGCTCTGATTCCCCGCCTCTGATTCCCCACCTCTGATCCAACATATCTGATTCCCCGCCTCTGTTTCCCCGCCTCTGATTCCCCACCTCTGATTCCCCATATCTGATTCCCCGCCTATGATTCCCCACCTCTGATTCCCCGCCTCTGATTCGCCAGCTATGATTCGCCTCCTCTGGTTCCCCGCATCTGATTCCCCGCCTCTGATTCCCCGTGTCTGACCCTGCCTCTGATTCCACGCCTTTGATTCCCCATCTCTGATTCACCACCTCTGATTCCCCACCTCTGATTCCCCATCTCTGATTCTGCACATCCGATTCCCTGCCTCTGATTCCCCGCCTCTGATTCCCCGCCTCTGATTCCCTGCCTCTGATTCGCAACCTGTTATTCCCCACCTCTGATTCCCCATATCTGATTCCCCGCCTCTGTTTCCCTGCCTCTGATTCCCCGCCTCTGTTTCCCCATATCTGATTCCCCGCCTCTGTTTCACCGCCTCTGATTGGCACCTCTGATACCCCGCCTCTGATTTCCCATCTCTAATTCATCACATCTGATTCCCCACCTCTGCTTCCCCATCTCTGATTCTCTACCTCTGATTCGCAACCTCTGATTCCGAATATCTGATTCACCGCCTCTGTTTCCCCGCTTCTGATTCCCCGCCTCTGATTCCCCATATCTGATTCCCCGCCTCTGATTCCCCATCTCTGATTCCCGGTCTCTGATTCCCCACCTCTGTTTCCCGGCCTCTCATTCCCCATCCCTGATTCACCGCCTCTGATTCCCAGTGTCTGATTCCCTGCCTCTGATTCCCCACCTCTGAATCCCCTCCTCTGATTCCCTGCCACTGATTCCCCGCCCCTGATTCCCCACCTCTGATACCCCATATCTGATTCCCCGCCTCTGTTTCCCCGCCTCTGATTCCCCACCTCTGATTTCCCATATCTGATTCCACGCCTCTGATTCCCCGCCTCTGATTGGCCGCCTCTGATACCCCGCCTCTGATTCCCCATCTCTAATTCATCACATCTGAGTCCCCACCTCTGCTTCCCCATCTCTGATTCTCAACCTCTGATTCGCCACCTCTGATTCCCCATATCTGATTCACCGCCTCTGATTCCCCGCCTCTGATTCCCCGCCTCTGATTCCCCATATTTGATTCCCCGCCTCTGATTCCCCATCTCTGATTCCCGGACTCTGATTCCCCAACTCTGATTCCCCGCCTGTGATTCCCTACTCTGATTTCCCGCCTCTGATTCCCCACCTCTGATACAACATATCTGATTCCCGGCATCTGTGTCTCCGCCTCTGATTCCCCACCTCTGATTCCCCATATCTGATTCCCCGCCTCTGATTCCCCACCTCTGATTCCCCTCCTCTGATTCGCCAGCTAAGATTCCCCACCTCTGATTCCCCGTGTCTGATTCCATGCCTCTGATTCCCCGCCTCTGATTCCCCATCTCTGATTCACCACATCTGATTCCCCACCTCTGATTCCCCATCTCTGATTCCGCACATCCGATTCCCTGCCTCTGATTCCCCGCCTCTGATTCCCCGCCTCTGATTTGCCAGCTATGATTCCCATCCTCTGGTTCCCCACATCTGATTCCCTGCCTCTGATTCCCCCCCTCTGATTCCCCATCTCTGATTCACCACCTCTGATTCCCCGCCTCTGTTTCCCCGCCTCTGATTGGCACCTCTGATACCCCGCCTCTGATTCCCCATCTCTAATTCATCACATTTGATTCCCCACCTCTGCTTCCCCATCTCTGATTCTCTACCTCTGATTCGCCACCTCTCATTCCCAATATCTGATTCACCGCCTCTGTTTCCCCGCCTCTGATTCCCCGCCTTTGATTCCCCATATCTGATTCCCCGCCTCTGATTCCCCATCTCTGATTCCCGGTCTCTGATTCCCCACCTCTGTTTCCCGGCCTCTGATTCCCCATCCCTGATTCACCGCCTCTGATTCCCAGTGTCTGATTCCCTGCTCTGATTCCCCGCCTCTGAATCCCCTCCTCTGATTCCCTGCCACTGATTCCCCGCCCCTGATTCCCCACCTCTGATACCCCATATCTGATTCCCCTCCTCTGTTTCCCCATCTCTGATTCCCCACCTCTGATTCCCCATATCTGATTCCCTGCGTCTGATTCCCCAACTCTGATTCCCCGCCTCTGATTCACCAGCTATGATTCCACACCTCTCATTCCCCACCTCTGATCCAACATATCTGATTCCCCGCCTCTGTTTCCCCGCCTCTGAATCCCCACCTCTGATTCCCCATATCTGATTCCCCGCCTCTGATACCCACCTCTGATTCCCCGCCTCTGATTTGCCAGCTATGATTCCCATCCTCTGGTTCCCCGCATCTGATTCCCTGCCTCTGATTCCCCACCTCTGCTTCCCCATCTCCGATTCTCTACCTCTGATTCGCCACCTCTGATTCCCAATATCTCATTCACCGCCTCTGTTTCCCTGCCTCTGATTCCCCGCCTCTGATTCCCCATATCTGATTCCCCGCCTCTGATTCCCCATCTCTGATTCCCGGTCTCTGATTCCCCACCTCTGTTTCCCGGCCTCTGATTCCCAATCCCTGATTCACCGCCTCTGACTCCCAGTGTCTGATTCCCTGCCTCTGATTCCCCGCCTCTGAATCCCCTCCTCTGATTCCCTGCCACTGATTCCCCGCCCCTGATTCCCCACCTCTGATACCCCATATCTGATTCCCCGCCTCTGTTTCCCCGCCTCTGATTCCCCACCTCTGATTCCCCATATCTGATTCCCTGCCTCTGATTCCCCAACTCTGATTCCCCACCTCTGATTCCCCAGCTCTGATTCCCCGCCTCTGATTCCCCACCTCTGATCCAACATATCTGATTCCCCGCCTCTGTTTCCCCGCCTCTGATTCCCCACCTCTGATTCCCCATATCTGATTCCCCGCCTATGATTCCCCACCTCTGATTCCCCGCCTCTGATTCGCCAGCTATGATTCCCCTCCTCTGGTTCCCCGCATCTGATTCCCCGCCTCTGATTCCCCGTGTCTGACCCTGCCTCTGATTCCACGCCTTTGATTCCCCATCTCTGATTCACCACCTCTGATTCCCCACCTCTGATTCCCCATCTCTGATTCTGCACATCCGATTCCCTGCCTCTGATTCCCCGCCTCTGATTCCCCGCCTCTGATTCCCTGCCTCTGATTCGCAACCTGTTATTCCCCACCTCTGATTCCCCATATCTGATTCCCCGCCTCTGTTTCCCTGCCTCTGATTCCCCGCCCCTGATTCCCCACCTCTGATACCCCATATCTGATTCCCCGCCTCTGTTTCCCCGCCTCTGATTCCCCACCTCTGATTCCCCATATCTGATTCCCTGCCTCTGATTCCCCAACTCTGATTCCCCACCTCTGATTCCCCAGCTCTGATTCCCCGCCTCTGATTCCCCACCTCTGATCCAACATATCTGATTCCCCGCCTCTGTTTCCCCGCCTCTGATTCCCCACCTCTGATTCCCCATATCTGATTCCCCGCCTATGATTCCCCACCTCTGATTCCCCGCCTCTGATTCGCCAGCTATGATTCGCCTCCTCTGGTTCCCCGCATCTGATTCCCCGCCTCTGATTCCCCGTGTCTGACCCTGCCTCTGATTCCACGCCTTTGATTCCCCATCTCTGATTCACCACCTCTGATTCCCCACCTCTGATTCCCCATCTCTGATTCTGCACATCCGATTCCCTGCCTCTGATTCCCCGCCTCTGATTCCCCGCCTCTGATTCCCTGCCTCTGATTCGCAACCTGTTATTCCCCACCTCTGATTCCCCATATCTGATTCCCCGCCTCTGTTTCCCTGCCTCTGATTCCCCGCCTCTGTTTCCCCATATCTGATTCCCCGCCTCTGTTTCACCGCCTCTGATTGGCACCTCTGATACCCCGCCTCTGATTTCCCATCTCTAATTCATCACATCTGATTCCCCACCTCTGCTTCCCCATCTCTGATTCTCTACCTCTGATTCGCAACCTCTGATTCCGAATATCTGATTCACCGCCTCTGTTTCCCCGCTTCTGATTCCCCGCCTCTGATTCCCCATATCTGATTCCCCGCCTCTGATTCCCCATCTCTGATTCCCGGTCTCTGATTCCCCACCTCTGTTTCCCGGCCTCTCATTCCCCATCCCTGATTCACCGCCTCTGATTCCCAGTGTCTGATTCCCTGCCTCTGATTCCCCACCTCTGAATCCCCTCCTCTGATTCCCTGCCACTGATTCCCCGCCCCTGATTCCCCACCTCTGATACCCCATATCTGATTCCCCGCCTCTGTTTCCCCGCCTCTGATTCCCCACCTCTGATTTCCCATATCTGATTCCACGCCTCTGATTCCCCGCCTCTGATTGGCCGCCTCTGATACCCCGCCTCTGATTCCCCATCTCTAATTCATCACATCTGAGTCCCCACCTCTGCTTCCCCATCTCTGATTCTCAACCTCTGATTCGCCACCTCTGATTCCCCATATCTGATTCACCGCCTCTGATTCCCCGCCTCTGATTCCCCGCCTCTGATTCCCCATATTTGATTCCCCGCCTCTGATTCCCCATCTCTGATTCCCGGACTCTGATTCCCCAACTCTGATTCCCCGCCTGTGATTCCCTACTCTGATTTCCCGCCTCTGATTCCCCACCTCTGATACAACATATCTGATTCCCGGCATCTGTGTCTCCGCCTCTGATTCCCCACCTCTGATTCCCCATATCTGATTCCCCGCCTCTGATTCCCCACCTCTGATTCCCCTCCTCTGATTCGCCAGCTAAGATTCCCCACCTCTGATTCCCCGTGTCTGATTCCATGCCTCTGATTCCCCGCCTCTGATTCCCCATCTCTGATTCACCACATCTGATTCCCCACCTCTGATTCCCCATCTCTGATTCCGCACATCCGATTCCCTGCCTCTGATTCCCCGCCTCTGATTCCCCGCCTCTGATTTGCCAGCTATGATTCCCATCCTCTGGTTCCCCACATCTGATTCCCTGCCTCTGATTCCCCCCCTCTGATTCCCCATCTCTGATTCACCACCTCTGATTCCCCGCCTCTGTTTCCCCGCCTCTGATTGGCACCTCTGATACCCCGCCTCTGATTCCCCATCTCTAATTCATCACATTTGATTCCCCACCTCTGCTTCCCCATCTCTGATTCTCTACCTCTGATTCGCCACCTCTGATTCCCAATATCTGATTCACCGCCTCTGTTTCCCCGCCTCTGATTCCCCGCCTTTGATTCCCCATATCTGATTCCCCGCCTCTGATTCCCCATCTCTGATTCCCGGTCTCTGATTCCCCACCTCTGTTTCCCGGCCTCTGATTCCCCATCCCTGATTCACCGCCTCTGATTCCCAGTGTCTGATTCCCTGCTCTGATTCCCCGCCTCTGAATCCCCTCCTCTGATTCCCTGCCACTGATTCCCCGCCCCTGATTCCCCACCTCTGATACCCCATATCTGATTCCCCTCCTCTGTTTCCCCATCTCTGATTCCCCACCTCTGATTCCCCATATCTGATTCCCTGCGTCTGATTCCCCAACTCTGATTCCCCGCCTCTGATTCACCAGCTATGATTCCACACCTCTCATTCCCCACCTCTGATCCAACATATCTGATTCCCCGCCTCTGTTTCCCCGCCTCTGAATCCCCACCTCTGATTCCCCATATCTGATTCCCCGCCTCTGATACCCACCTCTGATTCCCCGCCTCTGATTTGCCAGCTATGATTCCCATCCTCTGGTTCCCCGCATCTGATTCCCTGCCTCTGATTCCCCACCTCTGCTTCCCCATCTCCGATTCTCTACCTCTGATTCGCCACCTCTGATTCCCAATATCTCATTCACCGCCTCTGTTTCCCTGCCTCTGATTCCCCGCCTCTGATTCCCCATATCTGATTCCCCGCCTCTGATTCCCCATCTCTGATTCCCGGTCTCTGATTCCCCACCTCTGTTTCCCGGCCTCTGATTCCCAATCCCTGATTCACCGCCTCTGACTCCCAGTGTCTGATTCCCTGCCTCTGATTCCCCGCCTCTGAATCCCCTCCTCTGATTCCCTGCCACTGATTCCCCGCCCCTGATTCCCCACCTCTGATACCCCATATCTGATTCCCCGCCTCTGTTTCCCCGCCTCTGATTCCCCACCTCTGATTCCCCATATCTGATTCCCTGCCTCTGATTCCCCAACTCTGATTCCCCACCTCTGATTCCCCAGCTCTGATTCCCCGCCTCTGATTCCCCACCTCTGATCCAACATATCTGATTCCCCGCCTCTGTTTCCCCGCCTCTGATTCCCCACCTCTGATTCCCCATATCTGATTCCCCGCCTATGATTCCCCACCTCTGATTCCCCGCCTCTGATTCGCCAGCTATGATTCCCCTCCTCTGGTTCCCCGCATCTGATTCCCCGCCTCTGATTCCCCGTGTCTGACCCTGCCTCTGATTCCACGCCTTTGATTCCCCATCTCTGATTCACCACCTCTGATTCCCCACCTCTGATTCCCCATCTCTGATTCTGCACATCCGATTCCCTGCCTCTGATTCCCCGCCTCTGATTCCCCGCCTCTGATTCCCTGCCTCTGATTCGCAACCTGTTATTCCCCACCTCTGATTCCCCATATCTGATTCCCCGCCTCTGTTTCCCTGCCTCTGATTCCCCGCCTCTGTTTCCCCATATCTGATTCCCCGCCTCTGTTTCACCGCCTCTGATTGGCACCTCTGATACCCCGCCTCTGATTTCCCATCTCTAATTCATCACATCTGATTCCCCACCTCTGCTTCCCCATCTCTGATTCTCTACCTCTGATTCGCAACCTCTGATTCCGAATATCTGATTCACCGCCTCTGTTTCCCCACTTCTGATTCCCCGCCTCTGATTCCCCATATCTGATTCCCCGCCTCTGATTCCCCATCTCTGATTCCCGGTCTCTGATTCCCCACCTCTGTTTCCCGGCCTCTCATTCCCCATCCCTGATTCACCGCCTCTGATTCCCAGTGTCTGATTCCCTGCCTCTGATTCCCCACCTCTGAATCCCCTCCCCTGATTCCCTGCCACTGATTCCCCGCCCCTGATTCCCCACCTCTGATACCCCATATCTGATTCCCCGCCTCTGTTTCCCCGCCTCTGATTCCCCACCTCTGATTTCCCATATCTGATTCCACGCCTCTGATTCCCCGCCTCTGATTGGCCGCCTCTGATACCCCGCCTCTGATTCCCCATCTCTAATTCATCACATCTGAGTCCCCACCTCTGCTTCCCCATCTCTGATTCTCAACCTCTGATTCGCCACCTCTGATTCCCCATATCTGATTCACCGCCTCTGATTCCCCGCCTCTGATTCCCCGCCTCTGATTCCCCATATTTGATTCCCCGCCTCTGATTCCCCATCTCTGATTCCCGGACTCTGATTCCCCAACTCTGATTCCCCGCCTTTGATTCCCTACTCTGATTTCCCGCCTCTGATTCCCCACCTCTGATACAACATATCTGATTCCCGGCATCTGTGTCTCCGCCTCTGATTCCCCACCTCTGATTCCCCATATCTGATTCCCCGCCTCTGATTCCCCACCTCTGATTCCCCTCCTCTGATTCGCCAGCTAAGATTCCCCACCTCTGATTCCCCGTGTCTGATTCCATGCCTCTGATTCCCCGCCTCTGATTCCCCATCTCTGATTCACCACATCTGATTCCCCACCTCTGATTCCCCATCTCTGATTCCGCACATCCGATTCCCTGCCTCTGATTCCCCGCCTCTGATTCCCCGCCTCTGATTTGCCAGCTATGATTCCCATCCTCTGGTTCCCCACATCTGATTCCCTGCCTCTGATTCCCCCCCTCTGATTCCCCATCTCTGATTCACCACCTCTGATTCCCCGCCTCTGTTTCCCCGCCTCTGATTGGCACCTCTGATACCCCGCCTCTGATTCCCCATCTCTAATTCATCACATTTGATTCCCCACCTCTGCTTCCCCATCTCTGATTCTCTACCTCTGATTCGCCACCTCTGATTCCCAATATCTGATTCACCGCCTCTGTTTCCCCGCCTCTGATTCCCCGCCTTTGATTCCCCATATCTGATTCCCCGCCTCTGATTCCCCATCTCTGATTCCCGGTCTCTGATTCCCCACCTCTGTTTCCCGGCCTCTGATTCCCCATCCCTGATTCACCGCCTCTGATTCCCAGTGTCTGATTCCCTGCTCTGATTCCCCGCCTCTGAATCCCCTCCTCTGATTCCCTGCCACTGATTCCCCGCCCCTGATTCCCCACCTCTGATACCCCATATCTGATTCCCCTCCTCTGTTTCCCCGTCTCTGATTCCCCACCTCTGATTCCCCATATCTGATTCCCTGCGTCTGATTCCCCAACTCTGATTCCCCGCCTCTGATTCCCCAGCTATGATTCCACACCTCTCATTCCCCACCTCTGATCCAACATATCTGATTCCCCGCCTCTGTTTCCCCGCCTCTGAATCCCCACCTCTGATTCCCCATATCTGATTCCCCGCCTCTGATACCCACCTCTGATTCCCCGCCTCTGATTTGCCAGCTATGATTCCCATCCTCTGGTTCCACGCATCTGATTCCCTGCCTCTGATTCCCCCCCTCTGATTCCCCATCTCTGATTCACCACCTCTGATTCCCCGCGTCTGATTCCCCGCCTCTGATTCCCCATCTCTGATTCCCCATCTCTGATTCCCCAATTCTGATTCCCCGCCTCTGATTCCCCAGCTCTGATTCCCCACCTCTGATTCCCCACCTCTGATCCAACATATCTGATTCCCCGCCTCTGTTTCCCCGCCTCTGAATCCCCACCTCTGATTCCCCATATCTGATTCCCCGCCTCTGATTCCCCACCTCTGATTCCCCGCCTCTGATTTGCCAGCTATGATTCCCATCCTCTGGTTCCCCGCATCTGATTCCCTGCCTCTGATTCCCCCCCTCTGATTCCCCATCTCTGATTCACCACCTCTGATTCCCCGCGTCTGATTCCCCGCCTCTGTTTCCCCACCTCTGATTCCCCGCCTCTGATTCCCCATATCTCATTCCCCGCCTCTGATTCCCCATCTCTGATTCCCGAACTCTGATTCCCCACCTCTGATTCCAAGTCCTCTTATTCCCGGCATCTGATTCCCTGCCACTGATTCCCCGCCCCTAAATCCCCACCTCTGATTCCCCATATCTGATTCCCCGCCTCTGTTTCCCTGCCTCTGATTCGCCACCTCTGATACCCCGCCTCTGATTCCCCGCCTCTGACTCCCCGCCTCTGATTCCCTGCCTCTGATTCCCAACCTCTGATTCCCCACATCTGATTCCCCATATCTGATACCCCGCCTCTGTTTCCCCGCCTCTGATTCCCCGCCTCTGTTTCCCCACCTCTGATTCCCCGCCTCTGCTTCCCCAACTCTGATTCCCCGCCTCTGATTCCCCAGCTCTGATTCCCCGCCTCTGATTCCCCGTGTTTTATTCCCTGCCTCTGATTCCCCGCGTCTGATTCTCCATCTCTGATTCACCGCCTTTGATTCGCCACATCTGATTCCCCATATCAGATTCCCCGCCTCTGTATCCCCGCCTCTGATTCCCCGCCTCTGATTCCCCATATCTCATTCCCCGCCTCTGATTCCCCATCTCTGATTCCACACATCTGATTCCCTGCCTCTGATTCCCCACCTCTGATTCCCCATATCTGATTCCCGGCCTCTGTTTCCCCGCCTCTGATTCCCCGCCTCTAATTCCATGCCTCTGATACCCCAACACTGATTCCCCGCCTCTGATTCCCCAGCTCTGATTCCCCGCCTCTGATTCCCCGCATCTGATTCCCTGCCTCTGATTCCCCGCCTCTGATGCCCTGCCTCTGATTCCCAACCTCTGATTCCCCACCTCTGAATCCCCATATCTGATTCCCCGCCTCTGTTTCCCCGCCTCTGATTCCCCACCTTTGTTTCCCCATATCTGATTCCCCGCCTCTGTTTCCCCGCCTCTGATTCCCCACCTCTGATTTCCCATATCTGATTCCACGCCTCTGATTCCCCGCCTCTGATTGGCCGCCTCTGATACCCTGCCTCTGATTCCCCATCTCTAATTCATCACATCTGATTCCCCACCTCTGCTTCCCCATCTCTGATTCACCACCTCTGATTCCCCGCGTCTGATTCCCCGCCTCTGTTTCCCCACCTCTGATTCCCCGCCTCTGATTCCCCATATCTCATTCCCCGCCTCTGATTCCCCATCTCTGATTCCCGAACTCTGATTCCCCACCTCTGATTCCAAGTCCTCTTATTCCCGGCATCTGATTCCCTGCCACTGATTCCCCGCCCCTAAATCCCCACCTCTGATTCCCCATATCTGATTCCCCGCCTCTGTTTCCCTGCCTCTGATTCGCCACCTCTGATACCCCGCCTCTGATTCCCCGCCTCTGACTCCCCGCCTCTGATTCCCTGCCTCTGATTCCCAACCTCTGATTCCCCACATCTGATTCCCCATATCTGATACCCCGCCTCTGTTTCCCCGCCTCTGATTCCCCGCCTCTGTTTCCCCACCTCTGATTCCCCGCCTCTGCTTCCCCAACTCTGATTCCCCGCCTCTGATTCCCCAGCTCTGATTCCCCGCCTCTGATTCCCCGTGTTTTATTCCCTGCCTCTGATTCCCCGCGTCTGATTCTCCATCTCTGATTCACCGCCTTTGATTCGCCACATCTGATTCCCCATATCAGATTCCCCGCCTCTGTATCCCCGCCTCTGATTCCCCGCCTCTGATTCCCCATATCTCATTCCCCGCCTCTGATTCCCCATCTCTGATTCCACACATCTGATTCCCTGCCTCTGATTCCCCACCTCTGATTCCCCATATCTGATTCCCGGCCTCTGTTTCCCCGCCTCTGATTCCCCGCCTCTAATTCCATGCCTCTGATACCCCAACACTGATTCCCCGCCTCTGATTCCCCAGCTCTGATTCCCCGCCTCTGATTCCCCGCATCTGATTCCCTGCCTCTGATTCCCCGCCTCTGATGCCCTGCCTCTGATTCCCAACCTCTGATTCCCCACCTCTGAATCCCCATATCTGATTCCCCGCCTCTGTTTCCCCGCCTCTGATTCCCCACCTTTGTTTCCCCATATCTGATTCCCCGCCTCTGTTTCCCCGCCTCTGATTCCCCACCTCTGATTTCCCATATCTGATTCCACGCCTCTGATTCCCCGCCTCTGATTGGCCGCCTCTGATACCCTGCCTCTGATTCCCCATCTCTAATTCATCACATCTGATTCCCCACCTCTGCTTCCCCATCTCTGATTCTCAACCTCTGATTCGCCACCTCTGATTCCCCATATCTGATTCACCGCCTCTGTTTCCCCGCCTCTGATTCCCCGCCTCTGATTCCCCATATTTGATTCCCCGCCTCTGATTCCCCATCTCTGATTCCCGGACAATGATTCCCCAACTCTGATTCCCCGCCTCTGATTCCCCAGCTCTGATTTCCCGCCTCTGATTCCCCACCTCTGCTTCCCCATCTCTGATTCTCTACCTCTGATTCGCCACCTCTGATTGCCCATATCTGATTCACCGCCTCTGTTTCCCCGCCTCTGATTCCCCGCCTCTGATTCCCCATATTTGATTCCCCGCCTCTGAATCCCCATCTCTGATTCCCGGACTCTGATTCCAAAAACTCTGATTCCCCGCCTCTGATTCCCCATATTTGATTCCCCTCCTCTGATTTCCCATCTCTGATTCCCGGACTCTGATTCCCCAACTCTGATTTCCCCGCCTCTGATTCCCCAGCTCTGATTTCCCGCCTCTGATTCCCCACCTCTGATACAACATATCTGATTCCCGGCCTCTGTTTCCCCGCCTCTGATTCCCCACCTCTGATTCACCATATCTGATTCCCCGCCTCTGATTCCCCACCACTGATTCCCCTCCTCTGATTCGCCAGTTATGATTGCCCGCCTCTGATACCCCGTTTCTGATTCCCTGCCTCTGATTCCCCGCCTCTGATTCCCCATCTCTGACTCACCACCACTGATTCACCACCTCTGATACCCCATCTCTGATTCCGCACATCCGATTCCCTGCCTCTGATTCCCCACCTCTGATTCCCCGCCTCTGATTCCCTGCCTCTGATTCCCCGCCTCTGTTTCCCCGCCTCTGATTGGCACCTCTGATACCCCGCCTCTGATTCCCCATCTCTAATTCATCACATCTGATTACCCACCTCTGCTTCCCCATCTCCGATTCTCTACCTCTGATTCGCCACCTCTGATTCCCAATATCTGATTCACCGCCTCTGTTTCCCTGCCTCTGATTCCCCGCCTCTGATTCCCCATATCTGATTCCCCGCCTCTTATTCCCCATCTCTGATTCCCGGTCTCTGATTCCCCACCTCTGTTTCCCGACCTCTGATTCCCAATCCCTGATTCACCGCCTCTGACTCCCAGTGTCTGATTCCCTGCCTCTGATTCCCCGCCTCTGAATCCCCTCCTCTGATTCCCTGCCACTGATTCCCCGCCCCTGATTCCCCACCTCTGATACCCCATATCTGATTCCCCGCCTCTGTTTCCCCGCCTCTGATTCCCCACCTCTGATTCCCCATATCTGATTCCCTGCCTCTGATTCCCCAACTCTGATTCCCCGCCTCTGATTCCCCAGCTCTGATTCCCCGCCTCTGATTCCCCACCTCTGATCCAACATATCTGATTCCCCTCCTCTGGTTCCCCGCATCTGATTCCCCGCCTCTGATTCCCCGTGTCTGACCCTGCCTCTGATTCCACGCCTTTGATTCCCCATCTCTGATTCACCACCTCTGATTCCCCACCTCTGATTCCCCATCTCTGATTCTGCACATCCGATTCCCTGCCTCTGATTCCCCGCCTCTGATTCCCCGCCTCTGATTCCCTGCCTCTGATTCGCAACCTGTTATTCCCCACCTCTGATTCCCCATCTCTGATTCTGCACATCCGATTCCCTGCCTCTGATTCCCCGCCTCTGATTCCCCACTTCTGTTTCCCTGCCTCTGATTCCCCGCCTCTGTTTCCCCATATCTGATTCGCCGCCTCTGTTTCACCGCCTCTGATTGGCACCTCTGATACCCCGCCTCTGATTCCCCATCTCTAATTCATCACATCTGATTCCCCACCTCTGCTTCCCCATCTCTGATTCTCTACCTCTGATTCGCAACCTCTGATTCCGAATATCTGATTCACCGCCTCTGTTTCCCCGCTTCTGATTCCCCGCCTCTGATTCCCCATATCTGATTCCCCGCCTCTGATTCCCCATCTCTGATTCCCGGTCTCTGATTCCCCACCTCTGTTTCCCGGCCTCTCATTCCCCATCCCTGATTCACCGCCTCTGATTCCCAGTGTCTGATTCCCTGCCTCTGATTCCCCGCCTCTGAATCCCCTCCTCTGATTCCCTGCCACTGATTCCCCGCCCCTGATTCCCCACCTCTGATACCCCATATCTGATTCCCCGCCTCTGTTTCCCCGCCTCTGATTCCCCACCTCTGATTTCCCATATCTGATTCCACGCCTCTGATTCCCCGCCTCTGATTGGCCGCCTCTGATACCCCGCCTCTGATTCCCCATCTCTAATTCATCACATCTGAGTCACCACCTCTGCTTCCCCATCTCTGATTCTCAACCTCTGATTCGCCACCTCTGATTCCCCATATCTGATTCACCGCCTCTGTTTCCCCGCCTCTGATTCCCCGCCTCTGATTCCCCATATTTGATTCCCCGCCTCTGATTCCCCATCTCTGATTCCCGGACTCTGATTCCCCAACTCTGATTCCCCGCCTCTGATTCCCCAGCTCTGATTTCCCGCCTCTGATTCCCCACCTCTGATACAACATATCTGATTCCCGGCCTCTGTTTCTCCGCCTCTGATTCCCCACCTCTGATTCCCCATATCTGATTCCCCGCCTCTGATTCCCCACCTCTGATTCCCCTCCACTGATTCGCCAGCTAAGATTCCCCGCCTCTGATTCCCCGTGTCTGATTCCCTGCCTCTGATTCCCCGCCTCTGATTCCCCATCTCTGATTCACCACATCTGATTCCCCACCTCTGATTCCCCATCTCTGATTCCGCACATCCGATTCCCTGCCTCTGATTCCCCGCCTCTGATTCCCCGCCTCTGAATCCCCACCTCTGATTCCCCATATCTGATTCCCCGCCTCTGATACCCACCTCTGATTCCCCGCCTCTGATTTGCCAGCTATGATTCCCATCCTCTGGTTCCCCGCATCTGATTCCCTGCCTCTGATTCCCCACCTCTGCTTCCCCATCTCCGATTCTCTACCTCTGATTCGCCACCTCTGATTCCCAATATCTCATTCACCGCCTCTGTTTCCCTGCCTCTGATTCCCCGCCTCTGATTCCCCATATCTGATTCCCCGCCTCTGATTCCCCATCTCTGATTCCCGGTCTCTGATTCCCCACCTCTGTTTCCCGGCCTCTGATTCCCAATCCCTGATTCACCGCCTCTGACTCCCAGTGTCTGATTCCCTGCCTCTGATTCCCCGCCTCTGAATCCCCTCCTCTGATTCCCTGCCACTGATTCCCCGCCCCTGATTCCCCACCTCTGATACCCCATATCTGATTCCCCGCCTCTGTTTCCCCGCCTCTGATTCCCCACCTCTGATTCCCCATATCTGATTCCCTGCCTCTGATTCCCCAACTCTGATTCCCCACCTCTGATTCCCCAGCTCTGATTCCCCGCCTCTGATTCCCCACCTCTGATCCAACATATCTGATTCCCCGCCTCTGTTTCCCCGCCTCTGATTCCCCACCTCTGATTCCCCATATCTGATTCCCCGCCTATGATTCCCCACCTCTGATTCCCCGCCTCTGATTCGCCAGCTATGATTCCCCTCCTCTGGTTCCCCGCATCTGATTCCCCGCCTCTGATTCCCCGTGTCTGACCCTGCCTCTGATTCCACGCCTTTGATTCCCCATCTCTGATTCACCACCTCTGATTCCCCACCTCTGATTCCCCATCTCTGATTCTGCACATCCGATTCCCTGCCTCTGATTCCCCGCCCCTGATTCCCCACCTCTGATACCCCATATCTGATTCCCCGCCTCTGTTTCCCCGCCTCTGATTCCCCACCTCTGATTCCCCATATCTGATTCCCTGCCTCTGATTCCCCAACTCTGATTCCCCACCTCTGATTCCCCAGCTCTGATTCCCCGCCTCTGATTCCCCACCTCTGATCCAACATATCTGATTCCCCGCCTCTGTTTCCCCGCCTCTGATTCCCCACCTCTGATTCCCCATATCTGATTCCCCGCCTATGATTCCCCACCTCTGATTCCCCGCCTCTGATTCGCCAGCTATGATTCGCCTCCTCTGGTTCCCCGCATCTGATTCCCCGCCTCTGATTCCCCGTGTCTGACCCTGCCTCTGATTCCACGCCTTTGATTCCCCATCTCTGATTCACCACCTCTGATTCCCCACCTCTGATTCCCCATCTCTGATTCTGCACATCCGATTCCCTGCCTCTGATTCCCCGCCTCTGATTCCCCGCCTCTGATTCCCTGCCTCTGATTCGCAACCTGTTATTCCCCACCTCTGATTCCCCATATCTGATTCCCCGCCTCTGTTTCCCTGCCTCTGATTCCCCGCCTCTGTTTCCCCATATCTGATTCCCCGCCTCTGTTTCACCGCCTCTGATTGGCACCTCTGATACCCCGCCTCTGATTTCCCATCTCTAATTCATCACATCTGATTCCCCACCTCTGCTTCCCCATCTCTGATTCTCTACCTCTGATTCGCAACCTCTGATTCCGAATATCTGATTCACCGCCTCTGTTTCCCCGCTTCTGATTCCCCGCCTCTGATTCCCCATATCTGATTCCCCGCCTCTGATTCCCCATCTCTGATTCCCGGTCTCTGATTCCCCACCTCTGTTTCCCGGCCTCTCATTCCCCATCCCTGATTCACCGCCTCTGATTCCCAGTGTCTGATTCCCTGCCTCTGATTCCCCACCTCTGAATCCCCTCCTCTGATTCCCTGCCACTGATTCCCCGCCCCTGATTCCCCACCTCTGATACCCCATATCTGATTCCCCGCCTCTGTTTCCCCGCCTCTGATTCCCCACCTCTGATTTCCCATATCTGATTCCACGCCTCTGATTCCCCGCCTCTGATTGGCCGCCTCTGATACCCCGCCTCTGATTCCCCATCTCTAATTCATCACATCTGAGTCCCCACCTCTGCTTCCCCATCTCTGATTCTCAACCTCTGATTCGCCACCTCTGATTCCCCATATCTGATTCACCGCCTCTGATTCCCCGCCTCTGATTCCCCGCCTCTGATTCCCCATATTTGATTCCCCGCCTCTGATTCCCCATCTCTGATTCCCGGACTCTGATTCCCCAACTCTGATTCCCCGCCTGTGATTCCCTACTCTGATTTCCCGCCTCTGATTCCCCACCTCTGATACAACATATCTGATTCCCGGCATCTGTGTCTCCGCCTCTGATTCCCCACCTCTGATTCCCCATATCTGATTCCCCGCCTCTGATTCCCCACCTCTGATTCCCCTCCTCTGATTCGCCAGCTAAGATTCCCCACCTCTGATTCCCCGTGTCTGATTCCATGCCTCTGATTCCCCGCCTCTGATTCCCCATCTCTGATTCACCACATCTGATTCCCCACCTCTGATTCCCCATCTCTGATTCCGCACATCCGATTCCCTGCCTCTGATTCCCCGCCTCTGATTCCCCGCCTCTGATTTGCCAGCTATGATTCCCATCCTCTGGTTCCCCACATCTGATTCCCTGCCTCTGATTCCCCCCCTCTGATTCCCCATCTCTGATTCACCACCTCTGATTCCCCGCCTCTGTTTCCCCGCCTCTGATTGGCACCTCTGATACCCCGCCTCTGATTCCCCATCTCTAATTCATCACATTTGATTCCCCACCTCTGCTTCCCCATCTCTGATTCTCTACCTCTGATTCGCCACCTCTGATTCCCAATATCTGATTCACCGCCTCTGTTTCCCCGCCTCTGATTCCCCGCCTTTGATTCCCCATATCTGATTCCCCGCCTCTGATTCCCCATCTCTGATTCCCGGTCTCTGATTCCCCACCTCTGTTTCCCGGCCTCTGATTCCCCATCCCTGATTCACCGCCTCTGATTCCCAGTGTCTGATTCCCTGCTCTGATTCCCCGCCTCTGAATCCCCTCCTCTGATTCCCTGCCACTGATTCCCCGCCCCTGATTCCCCACCTCTGATACCCCATATCTGATTCCCCTCCTCTGTTTCCCCATCTCTGATTCCCCACCTCTGATTCCCCATATCTGATTCCCTGCGTCTGATTCCCCAACTCTGATTCCCCGCCTCTGATTCACCAGCTATGATTCCACACCTCTCATTCCCCACCTCTGATCCAACATATCTGATTCCCCGCCTCTGTTTCCCCGCCTCTGAATCCCCACCTCTGATTCCCCATATCTGATTCCCCGCCTCTGATACCCACCTCTGATTCCCCGCCTCTGATTTGCCAGCTATGATTCCCATCCTCTGGTTCCCCGCATCTGATTCCCTGCCTCTGATTCCCCACCTCTGCTTCCCCATCTCCGATTCTCTACCTCTGATTCGCCACCTCTGATTCCCAATATCTCATTCACCGCCTCTGTTTCCCTGCCTCTGATTCCCCGCCTCTGATTCCCCATATCTGATTCCCCGCCTCTGATTCCCCATCTCTGATTCCCGGTCTCTGATTCCCCACCTCTGTTTCCCGGCCTCTGATTCCCAATCCCTGATTCACCGCCTCTGACTCCCAGTGTCTGATTCCCTGCCTCTGATTCCCCGCCTCTGAATCCCCTCCTCTGATTCCCTGCCACTGATTCCCCGCCCCTGATTCCCCACCTCTGATACCCCATATCTGATTCCCCGCCTCTGTTTCCCCGCCTCTGATTCCCCACCTCTGATTCCCCATATCTGATTCCCTGCCTCTGATTCCCCAACTCTGATTCCCCACCTCTGATTCCCCAGCTCTGATTCCCCGCCTCTGATTCCCCACCTCTGATCCAACATATCTGATTCCCCGCCTCTGTTTCCCCGCCTCTGATTCCCCACCTCTGATTCCCCATATCTGATTCCCCGCCTATGATTCCCCACCTCTGATTCCCCGCCTCTGATTCGCCAGCTATGATTCCCCTCCTCTGGTTCCCCGCATCTGATTCCCCGCCTCTGATTCCCCGTGTCTGACCCTGCCTCTGATTCCACGCCTTTGATTCCCCATCTCTGATTCACCACCTCTGATTCCCCACCTCTGATTCCCCATCTCTGATTCTGCACATCCGATTCCCTGCCTCTGATTCCCCGCCTCTGATTCCCCGCCTCTGATTCCCTGCCTCTGATTCGCAACCTGTTATTCCCCACCTCTGATTCCCCATATCTGATTCCCCGCCTCTGTTTCCCTGCCTCTGATTCCCCGCCTCTGTTTCCCCATATCTGATTCCCCGCCTCTGTTTCACCGCCTCTGATTGGCACCTCTGATACCCCGCCTCTGATTTCCCATCTCTAATTCATCACATCTGATTCCCCACCTCTGCTTCCCCATCTCTGATTCTCTACCTCTGATTCGCAACCTCTGATTCCGAATATCTGATTCACCGCCTCTGTTTCCCCACTTCTGATTCCCCGCCTCTGATTCCCCATATCTGATTCCCCGCCTCTGATTCCCCATCTCTGATTCCCGGTCTCTGATTCCCCACCTCTGTTTCCCGGCCTCTCATTCCCCATCCCTGATTCACCGCCTCTGATTCCCAGTGTCTGATTCCCTGCCTCTGATTCCCCACCTCTGAATCCCCTCCCCTGATTCCCTGCCACTGATTCCCCGCCCCTGATTCCCCACCTCTGATACCCCATATCTGATTCCCCGCCTCTGTTTCCCCGCCTCTGATTCCCCACCTCTGATTTCCCATATCTGATTCCACGCCTCTGATTCCCCGCCTCTGATTGGCCGCCTCTGATACCCCGCCTCTGATTCCCCATCTCTAATTCATCACATCTGAGTCCCCACCTCTGCTTCCCCATCTCTGATTCTCAACCTCTGATTCGCCACCTCTGATTCCCCATATCTGATTCACCGCCTCTGATTCCCCGCCTCTGATTCCCCGCCTCTGATTCCCCATATTTGATTCCCCGCCTCTGATTCCCCATCTCTGATTCCCGGACTCTGATTCCCCAACTCTGATTCCCCGCCTTTGATTCCCTACTCTGATTTCCCGCCTCTGATTCCCCACCTCTGATACAACATATCTGATTCCCGGCATCTGTGTCTCCGCCTCTGATTCCCCACCTCTGATTCCCCATATCTGATTCCCCGCCTCTGATTCCCCACCTCTGATTCCCCTCCTCTGATTCGCCAGCTAAGATTCCCCACCTCTGATTCCCCGTGTCTGATTCCATGCCTCTGATTCCCCGCCTCTGATTCCCCATCTCTGATTCACCACATCTGATTCCCCACCTCTGATTCCCCATCTCTGATTCCGCACATCCGATTCCCTGCCTCTGATTCCCCGCCTCTGATTCCCCGCCTCTGATTTGCCAGCTATGATTCCCATCCTCTGGTTCCCCACATCTGATTCCCTGCCTCTGATTCCCCCCCTCTGATTCCCCATCTCTGATTCACCACCTCTGATTCCCCGCCTCTGTTTCCCCGCCTCTGATTGGCACCTCTGATACCCCGCCTCTGATTCCCCATCTCTAATTCATCACATTTGATTCCCCACCTCTGCTTCCCCATCTCTGATTCTCTACCTCTGATTCGCCACCTCTGATTCCCAATATCTGATTCACCGCCTCTGTTTCCCCGCCTCTGATTCCCCGCCTTTGATTCCCCATATCTGATTCCCCGCCTCTGATTCCCCATCTCTGATTCCCGGTCTCTGATTCCCCACCTCTGTTTCCCGGCCTCTGATTCCCCATCCCTGATTCACCGCCTCTGATTCCCAGTGTCTGATTCCCTGCTCTGATTCCCCGCCTCTGAATCCCCTCCTCTGATTCCCTGCCACTGATTCCCCGCCCCTGATTCCCCACCTCTGATACCCCATATCTGATTCCCCTCCTCTGTTTCCCCGTCTCTGATTCCCCACCTCTGATTCCCCATATCTGATTCCCTGCGTCTGATTCCCCAACTCTGATTCCCCGCCTCTGATTCCCCAGCTATGATTCCACACCTCTCATTCCCCACCTCTGATCCAACATATCTGATTCCCCGCCTCTGTTTCCCCGCCTCTGAATCCCCACCTCTGATTCCCCATATCTGATTCCCCGCCTCTGATACCCACCTCTGATTCCCCGCCTCTGATTTGCCAGCTATGATTCCCATCCTCTGGTTCCACGCATCTGATTCCCTGCCTCTGATTCCCCCCCTCTGATTCCCCATCTCTGATTCACCACCTCTGATTCCCCGCGTCTGATTCCCCGCCTCTGATTCCCCATCTCTGATTCCCCATCTCTGATTCCCCAATTCTGATTCCCCGCCTCTGATTCCCCAGCTCTGATTCCCCACCTCTGATT
The DNA here is from genome assembly GCF_036971445.1 of Narcine bancroftii. NCBI lineage: Eukaryota > Metazoa > Chordata > Chondrichthyes > Torpediniformes > Narcinidae > Narcine > Narcine bancroftii. The sequence continues at coordinate 2,911,902 of NW_027211890.1, read as the reverse complement.
CCCCACCTCTGATCCAACATATCTGATTCCCCGCCTCTGTTTCCCCGCCTCTGAATCCCCACCTCTGATTCCCCATATCTGATTCCCCGCCTCTGATTCCCCACCTCTGATTCCCCGCCTCTGATTTGCCAGCTATGATTCCCATCCTCTGGTTCCCCGCATCTGATTCCCTGCCTCTGATTCCCCCCCTCTGATTCCCCATCTCTGATTCACCACCTCTGATTCCCCGCGTCTGATTCCCCGCCTCTGTTTCCCCACCTCTGATTCCCCGCCTCTGATTCCCCATATCTCATTCCCCGCCTCTGATTCCCCATCTCTGATTCCCGAACTCTGATTCCCCACCTCTGATTCCAAGTCCTCTTATTCCCGGCATCTGATTCCCTGCCACTGATTCCCCGCCCCTAAATCCCCACCTCTGATTCCCCATATCTGATTCCCCGCCTCTGTTTCCCTGCCTCTGATTCGCCACCTCTGATACCCCGCCTCTGATTCCCCGCCTCTGACTCCCCGCCTCTGATTCCCTGCCTCTGATTCCCAACCTCTGATTCCCCACATCTGATTCCCCATATCTGATACCCCGCCTCTGTTTCCCCGCCTCTGATTCCCCGCCTCTGTTTCCCCACCTCTGATTCCCCGCCTCTGCTTCCCCAACTCTGATTCCCCGCCTCTGATTCCCCAGCTCTGATTCCCCGCCTCTGATTCCCCGTGTTTTATTCCCTGCCTCTGATTCCCCGCGTCTGATTCTCCATCTCTGATTCACCGCCTTTGATTCGCCACATCTGATTCCCCATATCAGATTCCCCGCCTCTGTATCCCCGCCTCTGATTCCCCGCCTCTGATTCCCCATATCTCATTCCCCGCCTCTGATTCCCCATCTCTGATTCCACACATCTGATTCCCTGCCTCTGATTCCCCACCTCTGATTCCCCATATCTGATTCCCGGCCTCTGTTTCCCCGCCTCTGATTCCCCGCCTCTAATTCCATGCCTCTGATACCCCAACACTGATTCCCCGCCTCTGATTCCCCAGCTCTGATTCCCCGCCTCTGATTCCCCGCATCTGATTCCCTGCCTCTGATTCCCCGCCTCTGATGCCCTGCCTCTGATTCCCAACCTCTGATTCCCCACCTCTGAATCCCCATATCTGATTCCCCGCCTCTGTTTCCCCGCCTCTGATTCCCCACCTTTGTTTCCCCATATCTGATTCCCCGCCTCTGTTTCCCCGCCTCTGATTCCCCACCTCTGATTTCCCATATCTGATTCCACGCCTCTGATTCCCCGCCTCTGATTGGCCGCCTCTGATACCCTGCCTCTGATTCCCCATCTCTAATTCATCACATCTGATTCCCCACCTCTGCTTCCCCATCTCTGATTCACCACCTCTGATTCCCCGCGTCTGATTCCCCGCCTCTGTTTCCCCACCTCTGATTCCCCGCCTCTGATTCCCCATATCTCATTCCCCGCCTCTGATTCCCCATCTCTGATTCCCGAACTCTGATTCCCCACCTCTGATTCCAAGTCCTCTTATTCCCGGCATCTGATTCCCTGCCACTGATTCCCCGCCCCTAAATCCCCACCTCTGATTCCCCATATCTGATTCCCCGCCTCTGTTTCCCTGCCTCTGATTCGCCACCTCTGATACCCCGCCTCTGATTCCCCGCCTCTGACTCCCCGCCTCTGATTCCCTGCCTCTGATTCCCAACCTCTGATTCCCCACATCTGATTCCCCATATCTGATACCCCGCCTCTGTTTCCCCGCCTCTGATTCCCCGCCTCTGTTTCCCCACCTCTGATTCCCCGCCTCTGCTTCCCCAACTCTGATTCCCCGCCTCTGATTCCCCAGCTCTGATTCCCCGCCTCTGATTCCCCGTGTTTTATTCCCTGCCTCTGATTCCCCGCGTCTGATTCTCCATCTCTGATTCACCGCCTTTGATTCGCCACATCTGATTCCCCATATCAGATTCCCCGCCTCTGTATCCCCGCCTCTGATTCCCCGCCTCTGATTCCCCATATCTCATTCCCCGCCTCTGATTCCCCATCTCTGATTCCACACATCTGATTCCCTGCCTCTGATTCCCCACCTCTGATTCCCCATATCTGATTCCCGGCCTCTGTTTCCCCGCCTCTGATTCCCCGCCTCTAATTCCATGCCTCTGATACCCCAACACTGATTCCCCGCCTCTGATTCCCCAGCTCTGATTCCCCGCCTCTGATTCCCCGCATCTGATTCCCTGCCTCTGATTCCCCGCCTCTGATGCCCTGCCTCTGATTCCCAACCTCTGATTCCCCACCTCTGAATCCCCATATCTGATTCCCCGCCTCTGTTTCCCCGCCTCTGATTCCCCACCTTTGTTTCCCCATATCTGATTCCCCGCCTCTGTTTCCCCGCCTCTGATTCCCCACCTCTGATTTCCCATATCTGATTCCACGCCTCTGATTCCCCGCCTCTGATTGGCCGCCTCTGATACCCTGCCTCTGATTCCCCATCTCTAATTCATCACATCTGATTCCCCACCTCTGCTTCCCCATCTCTGATTCTCAACCTCTGATTCGCCACCTCTGATTCCCCATATCTGATTCACCGCCTCTGTTTCCCCGCCTCTGATTCCCCGCCTCTGATTCCCCATATTTGATTCCCCGCCTCTGATTCCCCATCTCTGATTCCCGGACAATGATTCCCCAACTCTGATTCCCCGCCTCTGATTCCCCAGCTCTGATTTCCCGCCTCTGATTCCCCACCTCTGCTTCCCCATCTCTGATTCTCTACCTCTGATTCGCCACCTCTGATTGCCCATATCTGATTCACCGCCTCTGTTTCCCCGCCTCTGATTCCCCGCCTCTGATTCCCCATATTTGATTCCCCGCCTCTGAATCCCCATCTCTGATTCCCGGACTCTGATTCCAAAAACTCTGATTCCCCGCCTCTGATTCCCCATATTTGATTCCCCTCCTCTGATTTCCCATCTCTGATTCCCGGACTCTGATTCCCCAACTCTGATTTCCCCGCCTCTGATTCCCCAGCTCTGATTTCCCGCCTCTGATTCCCCACCTCTGATACAACATATCTGATTCCCGGCCTCTGTTTCCCCGCCTCTGATTCCCCACCTCTGATTCACCATATCTGATTCCCCGCCTCTGATTCCCCACCACTGATTCCCCTCCTCTGATTCGCCAGTTATGATTGCCCGCCTCTGATACCCCGTTTCTGATTCCCTGCCTCTGATTCCCCGCCTCTGATTCCCCATCTCTGACTCACCACCACTGATTCACCACCTCTGATACCCCATCTCTGATTCCGCACATCCGATTCCCTGCCTCTGATTCCCCACCTCTGATTCCCCGCCTCTGATTCCCTGCCTCTGATTCCCCGCCTCTGTTTCCCCGCCTCTGATTGGCACCTCTGATACCCCGCCTCTGATTCCCCATCTCTAATTCATCACATCTGATTACCCACCTCTGCTTCCCCATCTCCGATTCTCTACCTCTGATTCGCCACCTCTGATTCCCAATATCTGATTCACCGCCTCTGTTTCCCTGCCTCTGATTCCCCGCCTCTGATTCCCCATATCTGATTCCCCGCCTCTTATTCCCCATCTCTGATTCCCGGTCTCTGATTCCCCACCTCTGTTTCCCGACCTCTGATTCCCAATCCCTGATTCACCGCCTCTGACTCCCAGTGTCTGATTCCCTGCCTCTGATTCCCCGCCTCTGAATCCCCTCCTCTGATTCCCTGCCACTGATTCCCCGCCCCTGATTCCCCACCTCTGATACCCCATATCTGATTCCCCGCCTCTGTTTCCCCGCCTCTGATTCCCCACCTCTGATTCCCCATATCTGATTCCCTGCCTCTGATTCCCCAACTCTGATTCCCCGCCTCTGATTCCCCAGCTCTGATTCCCCGCCTCTGATTCCCCACCTCTGATCCAACATATCTGATTCCCCTCCTCTGGTTCCCCGCATCTGATTCCCCGCCTCTGATTCCCCGTGTCTGACCCTGCCTCTGATTCCACGCCTTTGATTCCCCATCTCTGATTCACCACCTCTGATTCCCCACCTCTGATTCCCCATCTCTGATTCTGCACATCCGATTCCCTGCCTCTGATTCCCCGCCTCTGATTCCCCGCCTCTGATTCCCTGCCTCTGATTCGCAACCTGTTATTCCCCACCTCTGATTCCCCATCTCTGATTCTGCACATCCGATTCCCTGCCTCTGATTCCCCGCCTCTGATTCCCCACTTCTGTTTCCCTGCCTCTGATTCCCCGCCTCTGTTTCCCCATATCTGATTCGCCGCCTCTGTTTCACCGCCTCTGATTGGCACCTCTGATACCCCGCCTCTGATTCCCCATCTCTAATTCATCACATCTGATTCCCCACCTCTGCTTCCCCATCTCTGATTCTCTACCTCTGATTCGCAACCTCTGATTCCGAATATCTGATTCACCGCCTCTGTTTCCCCGCTTCTGATTCCCCGCCTCTGATTCCCCATATCTGATTCCCCGCCTCTGATTCCCCATCTCTGATTCCCGGTCTCTGATTCCCCACCTCTGTTTCCCGGCCTCTCATTCCCCATCCCTGATTCACCGCCTCTGATTCCCAGTGTCTGATTCCCTGCCTCTGATTCCCCGCCTCTGAATCCCCTCCTCTGATTCCCTGCCACTGATTCCCCGCCCCTGATTCCCCACCTCTGATACCCCATATCTGATTCCCCGCCTCTGTTTCCCCGCCTCTGATTCCCCACCTCTGATTTCCCATATCTGATTCCACGCCTCTGATTCCCCGCCTCTGATTGGCCGCCTCTGATACCCCGCCTCTGATTCCCCATCTCTAATTCATCACATCTGAGTCACCACCTCTGCTTCCCCATCTCTGATTCTCAACCTCTGATTCGCCACCTCTGATTCCCCATATCTGATTCACCGCCTCTGTTTCCCCGCCTCTGATTCCCCGCCTCTGATTCCCCATATTTGATTCCCCGCCTCTGATTCCCCATCTCTGATTCCCGGACTCTGATTCCCCAACTCTGATTCCCCGCCTCTGATTCCCCAGCTCTGATTTCCCGCCTCTGATTCCCCACCTCTGATACAACATATCTGATTCCCGGCCTCTGTTTCTCCGCCTCTGATTCCCCACCTCTGATTCCCCATATCTGATTCCCCGCCTCTGATTCCCCACCTCTGATTCCCCTCCACTGATTCGCCAGCTAAGATTCCCCGCCTCTGATTCCCCGTGTCTGATTCCCTGCCTCTGATTCCCCGCCTCTGATTCCCCATCTCTGATTCACCACATCTGATTCCCCACCTCTGATTCCCCATCTCTGATTCCGCACATCCGATTCCCTGCCTCTGATTCCCCGCCTCTGATTCCCCGCCTCTGATTCCCTGCCTCTGATTCGCAACCTCTAATTCCCCACCTCTGATTCGCCATATCTGATTCCCCGCCTCTGATTTGCCAGCTATCATTCCCATCCTCTGGTTCCCCGCATCTGATTCCCTGCCTCTGATTCCCCCCCTCTGATTCCCCATCTCTGATTCACCACCTCTGATTCCCCGCCTCTGTTTCCCCGCCTCTGATTGGCACCTCTGATACCCCGCCTCTGATTCCCCATCTCTAATTCATCACATTTGATTCCCCACCTCTGCTTCCCCATCTCTAATTCTCTACCTCTGATTCGCCACCTCTGATTCCCAATATCTGATTCACCGCCTCTGTTTCCCCGCCTCTGATTCCCCGCCTCTGATTCCCCATATCTGATTCCCCGCCTCTGATTCCCCATCTCTGATTCCCGGTCTCTGATTCCCCACCTCTGTTTCCCGGCCTCTGATTCCCCATCCCTGATTCACCGCCTCTGATTCCCAGTGTCTGATTCCCTGCCTCTGATTCCCCGCCTCTGAATCCCCTCCTCTGATTCCCTGCCACTGATTCCCCGCCCCTGATTCCCCACCTCTGATACCCCATATCTGATTCCCCTCCTCTGTTTCCCCGCCTCTGATTCCCCACCTCTGATTCCCCATATCTGATTCCCTGCCTCTGATTCCCCAACTCTGATTCCCCGCCTCTGATTCCCCAGCTATGATTCCCCACCTCTGATTCCCCACCTCTGATCCAACATATCTGATTCCCCGCCTCTGTTTCCCCGCCTCTGAATCCCCACCTCTGATTCCCCATATCTGATTCCCCGCCTCTGATACCCACCTCTGATTCCCCGCCTCTGATTTGCCAGCTATGATTCCCATCCTCTGGTTCCCCGCATCTGATTCCCTGCCTCTGATTCCCCCCCTCTGATTCCCCATCTCTGATTCACCACCTCTGATTCCCCGCGTCTGATTCCCCGCCTCTGATTCCCCATCTCTGATTCCCCATCTCTGATTCCCCAATTCTGATTCCCCGCCTCTGATTCCCCAGCTCTGATTCCCCAGCTCTGATTCCCCACCTCTGATCCAACATATCTGATTCCCCGCCTCTGTTTCCCCGCCTCTGAATCCCCACCTCTGATTCCCCATATCTGATTCCCCGCCTCTGATTCCCCACCTCTGATTCCCCGCCTCTGATTTGCCAGCTATGATTCCCATCCTCTGGTTCCCCGCATCTGATTCCCTGCCTCTGTTTCCCCGCCTCTGATTCCCCACCTCTGATTCACCATATCTGATTCCCCGCCTCTGATTCCCCACCACTGATTCCCCTCCTCTGATTCGCCAGTTATGATTGCCCGCCTCTGATTCCCCGTTTCTGATTCCCTGCCTCTGATTCCCCGCCTCTGATTCCCCATCTCTGACTCACCACCTCTGATTCACCACCTCTGATACCCCATCTCTGATTCCGCACATCCGATTCCCTGCCTCTGATTCCCCGCCTCTGATTCCCCGCCTCTGATTCCCTGCCTCTGATTCGCAACCTCTTATTCCCCACCTCTGATTCCCCATATCTGATTCCCCGCCTCTGTTTCCCCGCCTCTGATTGGCACCTCTGATACCCCGCCTCTGATTCCCCATCTCTAATTCATCACATCTGATTCCCCACCTCTGCTTCCCCATCTCCGATTCTCTACCTCTGATTCGCCACCTCTGATTCCCAATATCTGATTCACCGCCTCTGTTTCCCTGCCTCTGATTCCCCGCCTCTGATTCCCCATATCTGATTCCCCGCCTCTGATTCCCCATCTCTGATTCCCGGTCTCTGATTCCCCACCTCTGTTTCCCGGCCTCTGATTCCCAATCCCTGATTCACCGCCTCTAACTCCCAGTGTCTGATTCCCTGCCTCTGATTCCCCGCCTCTGAATCCCCTCCTCTGATTCCCTGCCACTGATTCCCCGCCCCTGATTCCCCACCTCTGATACCCCATATCTGATTCCCCGCCTCTGTTTCCCCGCCTCTGATTCCCCACCTCTGATTCCCCATATCTGATTCCCTGCCTCTGATTCCCCAACTCTGATTCCCCGCCTCTGATTCCCCAGCTCTGATTCCCCGCCTCTGATTCCCCACCTCTGATCCAACATATCTGATTCCCCGCCTCTGTTTCCCCGCCTCTGATTCCCCACCTCTGATTCCCCATATCTGATTCCCCGCCTATGATTCCCCACCTCTGATTCCCCGCCTCTGATTCGCCAGCTATGATTCCCCTCCTCTGGTTCCCCGCATCTGATTCCCCGCCTCTGATTCCCCGTGTCTGACCCTGCCTCTGATTCCACGCCTTTGATTCCCCATCTCTGATTCACCACCTCTGATTCCCCACCTCTGATTCCCCATCTCTGATTCTGCACATCCGATTCCCTGCCTCTGATTCCCCACCTCTGATTCCCCGCCTCTGATTCCCTGCCTCTGATTCGCAACCTGTTATTCCCCACCTCTGATTCCCCATATCTGATTCCCCGCCTCTGTTTCCCTGCCTCTGATTCCCCGCCTCTGTTTCCCCATATCTGATTCCCCGCCTCTGTTTCACCGCCTCTGATTGGCACCTCTGATACCCCGCCTCTGATTCCCCATCTCTAATTCATCACATCTGATTCCCCACCTCTGCTTCCCCATCTCTGATTCTCTACCTCTGATTCGCAACCTCTGATTCAGAATATCTGATTCACCGCCTCTGTTTCCCCGCTTCTGATTCCCCGCCTCTGATTCCCCATATCTGATTCCCCGCCTCTGATTCCCCATCTCTGATTCCCGGTCTCTGATTCCCCACCTCTGTTTCCCGGCCTCTCATTCCCCATCCCTGATTCACCGCCTCTGATTCCCAGTGTCTGATTCCCTGCCTCTGATTCCCCGCCTCTGAATCCCCTCCTCTGATGCCCTGCCACTGATTCCCCGCCCCTGATTCCCCACCTCTGATACCCCATATCTGATTCCACGCCTCTGTTTCCCCGCCTCTGATTCCCCACCTCTGATTTCCCATATCTGATTCCACGCCTCTGATTCCCCGCCTCTGATTGGCCGCCTCTGATACCCCGCCTCTGATTCCCCATCTCTAATTCATCACATCTGAGTCCCCACCTCTGCTTCCCCATCTCTGATTCTCAACCTCTGATTCGCCACCTCTGATTCCCCATATCTGATTCACCGCCTCTGTTTCCCCGCCTCTGATTCCCTGCCTCTGATTCCCCATATTTGATTCCCCGCCTCTGATTCCCCATCTCTGATTCCCGGACTCTGATTCCCCAACTCTGATTCCCCGCCTCTGATTCCCCAGCTCTGATTTCCCGCCTCTGATTCCCCACCTCTGATACAACATATCTGATTCCCGGCCTCTGTTTCTCCGCCTCTGATTCCCCACCTCTGATTCCCCATATCTGATTCCCCGCCTCTGATTCCCCACCTCTGATTCCCCTCCTCTGATTCGCCAGCTAAGATTCCCCGCCTCTGATTCCCCGTGTCTGATTCCCTGCCTCTGATTCCCCGCCTATGATTCCCCATCTCTGATTCACCACATCTGATTCCCCACCTCTGATTCCCCATCTCTGATTCCGCACATCCGATTCCCTGCCTCTGATTCCCCGCCTCTGATTCCCCGCCTCTGATTCCCTGCCTCTGATTCGCAACCTCTAATTCCCCACCTCTGATTCGCCATATCTGATTCCCCGCCTCTGATTTGCCAGCTATCATTCCCATCCTCTGGTTCCCCGCATCTGATTCCCTGCCTCTGATTCCCCCCCTCTGATTCCCCATCTCTGATTCACCACTTCTGATTCCCCGCCTCTGTTTCCCCGCCTCTGATTGGCACCTCTGATACCCCGCCTCTGATTCCCCATCTCTAATTCATCACATTTGATTCCCCACCTCTGCTTCCCCATCTCTGATTCTCTACCTCTGATTTGCCACCTCTGATTCCCAATATCTGATTCACCGCCTCTGTTTCCCCGCCTCTGATTCCCCGCCTTTGATTCCCCATATCTGATTCCCCGCCTCTGATTCCCCATCTCTGATTCCCGGTCTCTGATTCCCCACCTCTGTTTCCCGGCCTCTGATTCCCCATCCCTGATTCACCGCCTCTGATTCCCAGTGTCTGATTCCCTGCCTCTGATTCCCCGCCTCTGAATCCCCTCCTCTGATTCCCTGCCACTGATTCCCCGCCCCTGATTCCCCACCTCTGATACCCCATATCTGATTCCCCTCCTCTGTTTCCCCGCCTCTGATTCCCCACCTCTGATTCCCCATATCTGATTCCCTGCCTCTGATTCCCCAACTCTGATTCCCCGCCTCTGATTCCCCAGCTATGATTCCCCACCTCTGATTCCCCACCTCTGATCCAACATATCTGATTCCCCGCCTCTGTTTCCCCGCCTCTGAATCCCCACCTCTGATTCCCCATATCTGATTCCCCGCCTCTGATACCCACCTCTGATTCCCCGCCTCTGATTTGCCAGCTATGATTCCCATCCTCTGGTTCCCCGCATCTGATTCCCTGCCTCTGATTCCCCGCCTCTGTTTCCCCATCTCTGATTCACCACCTCTGATTCCCCATATCTGATTCCCCGCCTCTGATTCCCCACCTCTGATTCCCCGCCTCTGATTTGCCAGCTATGATTCCCATCCTCTGGTTCCCCGCATCTGATTCCCTGCCTCTGTTTCCCCGCCTCTGATTCCCCACCTCTGATTCACCATATCTGATTCCCCGCCTCTGATTCCCCACCACTGATTCCCCTCCTCTGATTCGCCAGTTATGATTGCCCGCCTCTGATTCCCCGTTTCTGATTCCCTGCCTCTGATTCCCCGCCTCTGATTCCCCATCTCTGACTCACCACCTCTGATTCACCACCTCTGATACCCCATCTCTGATTCCGCACATCCGATTCCCTGCCTCTGATTCCCCGCCTCTGATTCCCCGCCTCTGATTCCCTGCCTCTGATTCGCAACCTCTTATTCCCCACCTCTGATTCCCCATATCTGATTCCCCGCCTCTGTTTCCCCGCCTCTGATTGGCACCTCTGATACCCCGCCTCTGATTCCCCATCTCTAATTCATCACATCTGATTCCCCACCTCTGCTTCCCCATCTCCGATTCTCTACCTCTGATTCGCCACCTCTGATTCCCAATATCTGATTCACCGCCTCTGTTTCCCTGCCTCTGATTCCCCGCCTCTGATTCCCCATATCTGATTCCCCGCCTCTGATTCCCCATCTCTGATTCCCGGTCTCTGATTCCCCACCTCTGTTTCCCGGCCTCTGATTCCCAATCCCTGATTCACCGCCTCTAACTCCCAGTGTCTGATTCCCTGCCTCTGATTCCCCGCCTCTGAATCCCCTCCTCTGATTCCCTGCCACTGATTCCCCGCCCCTGATTCCCCACCTCTGATACCCCATATCTGATTCCCCGCCTCTGTTTCCCCGCCTCTGATTCCCCACCTCTGATTCCCCATATCTGATTCCCTGCCTCTGATTCCCCAACTCTGATTCCCCGCCTCTGATTCCCCAGCTCTGATTCCCCGCCTCTGATTCCCCACCTCTGATCCAACATATCTGATTCCCCGCCTCTGTTTCCCCGCCTCTGATTCCCCACCTCTGATTCCCCATATCTGATTCCCCGCCTATGATTCCCCACCTCTGATTCCCCGCCTCTGATTCGCCAGCTATGATTCCCCTCCTCTGGTTCCCCGCATCTGATTCCCCGCCTCTGATTCCCCGTGTCTGACCCTGCCTCTGATTCCACGCCTTTGATTCCCCATCTCTGATTCACCACCTCTGATTCCCCACCTCTGATTCCCCATCTCTGATTCTGCACATCCGATTCCCTGCCTCTGATTCCCCACCTCTGATTCCCCGCCTCTGATTCCCTGCCTCTGATTCGCAACCTGTTATTCCCCACCTCTGATTCCCCATATCTGATTCCCCGCCTCTGTTTCCCTGCCTCTGATTCCCCGCCTCTGTTTCCCCATATCTGATTCCCCGCCTCTGTTTCACCGCCTCTGATTGGCACCTCTGATACCCCGCCTCTGATTCCCCATCTCTAATTCATCACATCTGATTCCCCACCTCTGCTTCCCCATCTCTGATTCTCTACCTCTGATTCGCAACCTCTGATTCAGAATATCTGATTCACCGCCTCTGTTTCCCCGCTTCTGATTCCCCGCCTCTGATTCCCCATATCTGATTCCCCGCCTCTGATTCCCCATCTCTGATTCCCGGTCTCTGATTCCCCACCTCTGTTTCCCGGCCTCTCATTCCCCATCCCTGATTCACCGCCTCTGATTCCCAGTGTCTGATTCCCTGCCTCTGATTCCCCGCCTCTGAATCCCCTCCTCTGATGCCCTGCCACTGATTCCCCGCCCCTGATTCCCCACCTCTGATACCCCATATCTGATTCCACGCCTCTGTTTCCCCGCCTCTGATTCCCCACCTCTGATTTCCCATATCTGATTCCACGCCTCTGATTCCCCGCCTCTGATTGGCCGCCTCTGATACCCCGCCTCTGATTCCCCATCTCTAATTCATCACATCTGAGTCCCCACCTCTGCTTCCCCATCTCTGATTCTCAACCTCTGATTCGCCACCTCTGATTCCCCATATCTGATTCACCGCCTCTGTTTCCCCGCCTCTGATTCCCCGCCTCTGATTCCCCATATTTGATTCCCCGCCTCTGATTCCCCATCTCTGATTCCCGGACTCTGATTCCCCAACTCTGATTCCCCGCCTCTGATTCCCCAGCTCTGATTTCCCGCCTCTGATTCCCCACCTCTGATACAACATATCTGATTCCCGGCCTCTGTTTCTCCGCCTCTGATTCCCCACCTCTGATTCCCCATATCTGATTCCCCGCCTCTGATTCCCCACCTCTGATTCCCCTCCTCTGATTCGCCAGCTAAGATTCCCCGCCTCTGATTCCCCGTGTCTGATTCCCTGCCTCTGATTCCCCGCCTATGATTCCCCATCTCTGATTCACCACATCTGATTCCCCACCTCTGATTCCCCATCTCTGATTCCGCACATCCGATTCCCTGCCTCTGATTCCCCGCCTCTGATTCCCCGCCTCTGATTCCCTGCCTCTGATTCGCAACCTCTAATTCCCCACCTCTGATTCGCCATATCTGATTCCCCGCCTCTGATTTGCCAGCTATCATTCCCATCCTCTGGTTCCCCGCATCTGATTCCCTGCCTCTGATTCCCCCCCTCTGATTCCCCATCTCTGATTCACCACTTCTGATTCCCCGCCTCTGTTTCCCCGCCTCTGATTGGCACCTCTGATACCCCGCCTCTGATTCCCCATCTCTAATTCATCACATTTGATTCCCCACCTCTGCTTCCCCATCTCTGATTCTCTACCTCTGATTTGCCACCTCTGATTCCCAATATCTGATTCACCGCCTCTGTTTCCCCGCCTCTGATTCCCGGTCTCTGATTCCCCACCTCTGTTTCCCGGCCTCTGATTCCCCATCCCTGATTCACCGCCTCTGATTCCCAGTGTCTGATTCCCTGCCTCTGATTCCCCGCCTCTGAATCCCCTCCTCTGATTCCCTGCCACTGATTCCCCGCCCCTGATTCCCCACCTCTGATACCCCATATCTGATTCCCCTCCTCTGTTTCCCCGCCTCTGATTCCCCACCTCTGATTCCCCATATCTGATTCCCTGCCTCTGATTCCCCAACTCTGATTCCCCGCCTCTGATTCCCCAGCTATGATTCCCCACCTCTGATTCCCCACCTCTGATCCAACATATCTGATTCCCCGCCTCTGTTTCCCCGCCTCTGAATCCCCACCTCTGATTCCCCATATCTGATTCCCCGCCTCTGATACCCACCTCTGATTCCCCGCCTCTGATTTGCCAGCTATGATTCCCATCCTCTGGTTCCCCGCATCTGATTCCCTGCCTCTGATTCCCCGCCTCTGTTTCCCCATCTCTGATTCACCACCTCTGATTCCCCATATCTGATTCCCCGCCTCTGATTCCCCACCTCTGATTCCCCGCCTCTGATTTGCCAGCTATGATTCCCATCCTCTGGTTCCCCGCATCTGATTCCCTGCCTCTGATTCCCCCCCTCTGATTCCCCATCTCTGATTCACAACCTCTGATTCCCCGCGTCTGATTCCCCGCCTCTGATTCCCCATCTCTGATTCCACATCTCTGATTCCCCAATTCTGATTCCCCGCCTCTGTTTCCCCACCTCTGATTCCCCGCCTCTGATTCCCCATATCTCATTCCCCGCCTCTGATTCCCCATCTCTGATTCCCGTACTCTGATTCCCCACCTCTGATTCCAAGTCCTCTTATTCCCGGCATCTGATTCCCGGCCACTGATTCCCGGCCTCTGATTCCCTGCCACTGATTCCCCGCCCCTAAATCCCCACCTCTGATTCCCCATATCTGATTCCCCGCCTCTGTTTCCCTGCCTCTGATTCGCCACCTCTGATACCCCGCCTCAGATTCCCCGCCTTTGACTCCCCGCCTCTGATTCCCTGCCTCTGATTCCCAACCTCTGATTCCCCACATCTGATTCCCCATATCTGATTCCCCGCCTCGGTTTCCCCGCCTCTGATTCCCCGCCTCTGTTTCCCCGCCTCTGATTCCCCGCCTCTGCTTCCCCAACTCTGATTCCCCGCCTCTGATTCCCCAGCTCTGATTCCCCGCCTCTGATTCCCCGTGTTTTATTCCCTGCCTCTGATTCCCCGCGTCTGATTCTCCATCTCTGATTCACCGCCTTTGATTCGCCACATCTGATTCCCCATATCAGATTCCCCGCCTCTGTATCCCCGCCTCTGATTCCCCGCCTCTGATTCCCCATATCTCATTCCCCGCCTTTGATTCCCCATCTCTGAATCCGCACATCTGATTCCCTGCCTCTGATTCCCCACCTCTGATTCCCCATATCTGATTCCCGGCCTCTGTTTCCCCGCCTCTGATTCCCCGCCTCTGTTTCCCCATATCTAATTCCATGCCTCTGATACCCCAACACTGATTCCCCGCCTCTGATTCCCCATCTCTGATTCCCGGTCTCTGATTCCCCACCTCTGTTTCCCGGCCTCTGATTCCCAATCCCTGATTCACCGCCTCTAACTCCCAGTGTCTGATTCCCTGCCTCTGATTCCCCGCCTCTGAATCCCCTCCTCTGATTCCCTGCCACTGATTCCCCGCCCCTGATTCCCCACCTCTGATACCCCATATCTGATTCCCCGCCTCTGTTTCCCCGCCTCTGATTCCCCACCTCTGATTCCTCATATCTGATTCCCTGCCTCTGATTCCCCAACTCTGATTCCCCGCCTCTGATTCCCCAGCTCTGATTCCCCGCCTCTGATTCCCCACCTCTGATCCAACATATCTGATTCCCCGCCTCTGTTTCCCCGCCTCTGATTCCCCACCTCTGATTCCCCATATCTGATTCCCCGCCTATGATTCCCCACCTCTGATTCCCCGCCTCTGATTCGCCAGCTATGATTCCCCTCCTCTGGTTCCCCACATCTGATTCCCCGCCTCTGATTCCCCGTGTCTGACCCTGCCTCTGATTCCACGCCTTTGATTCCCCATCTCTGATTCACCACCTCTGATTCCCCACCTCTGATTCCCCATCTCTGATTCTGCACATCCGATTCCCTGCCTCTGATTCCCCGCCTCTGATTCCCCGCCTCTGATTCCCTGCCTCTGATTCGCAACCTGTTATTCCCCACCTCTGATTCCCCATATCTGATTCCCCGCCTCTGTTTCCCTGCCTCTGATTCCCCGCCTCTGTTTCCCCATATCTGATTCCCCGCCTCTGTTTCACCGCCTCTGATTGGCACCTCTGATACCCCGCCTCTGATTCCCCATCTCTAATTCATCACATCTGATTCCCCACCTCTGCTTCCCCATCTCTGATTCTCTACCTCTGATTCGCAACCTCTGATTCCGAATATCTGATTCACCGCCTCTGTTTCCCCGCTTCTGATTCCCCGCCTCTGATTCCCCATATCTGATTCCCCGCCTCTGATTCCCCATCTCTGATTCCCGGTCTCTGATTCCCCACCTCTGTTTCCCGGCCTCTCATTCCCCATCCCTGATTCACCGCCTCTGATTCCCAGTGTCTGATTCCCTGCCTCTGATTCCCCGCCTCTGAATCCCCTCCTCTGATTCCCTGCCACTGATTCCCCGCCCCTGATTCCCCACCTCTGATACCCCATATCTGATTCCACGCCTCTGTTTCCCCGCCTCTGATTCCCCACCTCTGATTTCCCATATCTGATTCCACGCCTCTGATTCCCCGCCTCTGATTGGCCGCCTCTGATACCCAGCCTCTGATTCCCCATCTCTAATTCATCACATCTGAGTCCCCACCTCTGCTTCCCCATCTCTGATTCTCAACCTCTGATTCGCCACCTCTGATTCCCCATATCTGATTCACCGCCTCTGTTTCCCCGCCTCTGATTCCCCGCCTCTGATTCCCCATATTTGATTCCCCGCCTCTGATTCCCCATCTCTGATTCCCGGACTCTGATTCCCCAACTCTGATTCCCCGCCTCTGATTCCCCAGCTCTGATTTCCCGCCTCTGATTCCCCACCTCTGATACAACATATCTGATTCCCGGCCTCTGTTTCTCCGCCTCTGATTCCCCACCTCTGATTCCCCATATCTGATTCCCCGCCTCTGATTCCCCACCTCTGATTCCCCTCCTCTGATTCGCCAGCTAAGATTCCCCGCCTCTGATTCCCCGTGTCTGATTCCCTGCCTCTGATTCCCCGCCTATGATTCCCCATCTCTGATTCACCACATCTGATTCCCCACCTCTGATTCCCCATCTCTGATTCCGCACATCCGATTCCCTGCCTCTGATTCCCCGCCTCTGATTCCCCGCCTCTGATTCCCTGCCTCTGATTCGCAACCTCTAATTCCCCACCTCTGATTCGCCATATCTGATTCCCCGCCTCTGATTTGCCAGCTATCATTCCCATCCTCTGGTTCCCCGCATCTGATTCCCTGCCTCTGATTCCCCCCCTCTGATTCCCAATCTCTGATTCACCACTTCTGATTCCCCGCCTCTGTTTCCCCGCCTCTGATTGGCACCTCTGATACCCCGCCTCTGATTCCCCATCTCTAATTCATCACATTTGATTCCCCACCTCTGCTTCCCCATCTCTGATTCTCTACCTCTGATTCGCCACCTCTGATTCCCAATATCTGATTCACCGCCTCTGTTTCCCCGCCTCTGATTCCCCGCCTTTGATTCCCCATATCTGATTCCCCGCCTCTGATTCCCCATCTCTGATTCCCGGTCTCTGATTCCCCACCTCTGTTTCCCGGCCTCTGATTCCCCATCCCTGATTCACCGCCTCTGATTCCCAGTGTCTGATTCCCTGCCTCTGATTCCCCGCCTCTGAATCCCCTCCTCTGATTCCCTGCCACTGATTCCCCGCCCCTGATTCCCCACCTCTGATACCCCATATCTGATTCCCCTCCTCTGTTTCCCCGCCTCTGATTCCCCACCTCTGATTCCCCATATCTGATTCCCTGCCTCTGATTCCCCAACTCTGATTCCCCGCCTCTGATTCCCCAGCTATGATTCCCCACCTCTGATTCCCCACCTCTGATCCAACATATCTGATTCCCCGCCTCTGTTTCCCCGCCTCTGAATCCCCACCTCTGATTCCCCATATCTGATTCCCCGCCTCTGATACCCACCTCTGATTCCCCGCCTCTGATTTGCCAGCTATGATTCCCATCCTCTGGTTCCCCGCATCTGATTCCCTGCCTCTGATTCCCCGCCTCTGTTTCCCCATCTCTGATTCACCACCTCTGATTCCCCATATCTGATTCCCCGCCTCTGATTCCCCACCTCTGATTCCCCGCCTCTGATTTGCCAGCTATGATTCCCATCCTCTGGTTCCCCGCATCTGATTCCCTGCCTCTGATTCCCCCCCTCTGATTCCCCATCTCTGATTCACCACCTCTGATTCCCCGCGTCTGATTCCCCGCCTCTGATTCCCCATCTCTGATTCCACATCTCTGATTCCCCAATTCTGATTCCCCGCCTCTGTTTCCCCACCTCTGATTCCCCGCCTCTGATTCCCCATATCTCATTCCCCGCCTCTGATTCCCCATCTCTGATTCCCGAACTCTGATTCCCCACCTCTGATTCCAAGTCCTCTTATTCCCGGCATCTGATTCCCGGCCACTGATTCCCGGCCTCTGATTCCCTGCCACTGATTCCCCGCCCCTAAATCCCCACCTCTGATTCCCCATATCTGATTCCCCGCCTCTGTTTCCCTGCCTCTGATTCGCCACCTCTGATACCCCGCCTCAGATTCCCCGCCTTTGACTCCCCGCCTCTGATTCCCTGCCTCTGATTCCCAACCTCTGATTCCCCACATCTGATTCCCCATATCTGATTCCCCGCCTCGGTTTCCCCGCCTCTGATTCCCCGCCTCTGTTTCCCCGCCTCTGATTCCCCGCCTCTGCTTCCCCAACTCTGATACCCCGCCTCTGATTCCCCAGCTCTGATTCCCCGCCTCTGATTCCCCGTGTTTTATTCCCTGCCTCTGATTCCCCGCGTCTGATTCTCCATCTCTGATTCACCGCCTTTGATTCGCCACATCTGATTCCCCATATCAGATTCCCCGCCTCTGTATCCCCGCCTCTGATTCCCCGCCTCTGATTCCCCATATCTCATTCCCCGCCTCTGATTCCCCATCTCTGAATCCGCACATCTGATTCCCTGCCTCAGATTCCCCACCTCTGATTCCCCATATCTGATTCCCGGCCTCTGTTTCCCCGCCTCTGATTCCCCGCCTCTGTTTCCCCATATCTAATTCCATGCCTCTGATACCCCAACACTGATTCCCCGCCTCTGATTCCCCAGCTCTGATTCCCCGCCTCTGATTCCCCGCATCTGATTCCCTGCCTCTGATTCCGCACATCCGATTCCCTGCCTCTGATTCCCCGCCTCTGATTCCCCGCCTCTGATTCCCGGCCTCTGATTCGCAACCTCTAATTCCCCACCTCTGATTCCCCATATCTGATTCCCCGCCTCTGTTTCCCTGCCTCTGATTCCCGGCCTCTGTTTCCCCATATCTGATTCCCCTCCTCTGATTCCCAAACTCTGATTCCCCTCCTCTGATTCCAAAACTCTGATTCCCCGCCTCTGATTCCCCAGCTCAGATTCCCCACCTCTGATTCCCCATATCTGATTCCCCGCCTCTGATTCCCCATATCTGATTCACCGCCGCTGTTTCCCCGCCTCTGATTCCCCGTGTCTGATTCCCTGCCTCTGATTCCCCGCCTTTGATTCCCCATCTCTTATTCACCACCTCTGATTCCCCACCTCTGATTCCCCATCTCTGATTCCGCACATCCGATTCCCTGCCTCTGATTCCCCGCCTCTGATACCCCACCTCTGATTCCCTGCCTCTGATTTGCAACCTCTAATTCCCCACCTCTGATTCCACATATCTGATTCCACGCCTCTGTTTCCCTGCCTCTGATTCCTCGCCTCTGTTTCCACATATCTGATTCCCCGCCTCTGTTTCCCCGCCTCTGATTGGCACCTCTGATACCCCGCCTCTGATTCCCCATCTCTAATTCATCACATCTGATTCCCCACCTCTGCTTCCCCATCTCTGATTCGCTACCACCGATTCGCCACCTCTGATTCCCAATATCTGATTCACCGCCTCTGTTTCCCCGCCTCTGATTCCCCGCCTCTGATTCCCCATATCTGATTCCCCTCCTCTGATTCCCCATCTCTGATCCCGGTCTCTGATTCCCCACCTCTGATTCCCGGCCTCTGATTCCCCATCCCTGATTCACCGCCTCTGATTCCCCGTGTCTGATTCCCTGCCTCTGATTCCCCGCTCTGATTCCCCACCTCTGATTCACCATATCTGATTCCCCGCCTCTGATTCCCCACCACTGATTCCCCTCCTCTGATTCGCCAGTTATGATTGCCCGCCTCTGATTCCCCGTTTCTGATTCCCTGCCTCTGATTCCCCACCTCTGATTCCCCATATCTGATTCCCACCCTCTGTTTCCCCGCCTCTCATTCCCCACTTCTGATTCCCCATATCTGATTCCCCGCCTCTGATTCCCCACCTCTGATTCCCCGCCTCTGATTTGCCAGCTATGATTCCCATCCTCTGGTTCCCCGCATCTGATTCCCTGCCTCTGTTTCCCCGCCTCTGATTCCCCACCTCTGATTCACCATATCTGATTCCCCGCCTCTGATTCCCCACCACTGATTCCCCTCCTCTGATTCGCCAGTTATGATTGCCCGCCTCTGATTCCCCGTTTCTGATTCCCTGCCTCTGATTCCCCGCCTCTGATTCCCCATCTCTGACTCACCACCTCTGATTCACCACCTCTGATACCCCATCTCTGATTCCGCACATCCGATTCCCTGCCTCTGATTCCCCGCCTCTGATTCCCCGCCTCTGATTCCCTGCCTCTGATTCGCAACCTCTTATTCCCCACCTCTGATTCCCCATATCTGATTCCCCGCCTCCGTTTCCCCGCCTCTGATTGGCACCTCTGATACCCCGCCTCTGATTCCCCATCTCTAATTCCCGGTCTCTGATTCCCCACCTCTGTTTCCCGGCCTCTGATTCCCCATCCCTGATTCACCGCCTCTGATTCCCAGTGTCTGATTCCCTGCCTCTGATTCCCCGCCTCTGAATCCCCTCCTCTGATTCCCTGCCACTGATTCCCCGCCCCTGATTCCCCACCTCTGATACCCCATATCTGATTCCCCTCCTCTGTTTCCCCGCATCTGATTCCCCACCTCTGATTCCCCATATCTGATTCCCTTCCTCTGATTCCCCAACTCTGATTCCCCGCCTCTGATTCCCCAGCTATGATTCCCCACCTCTGATTCCCCACCTCTGATCCAACATATCTGATTCCCCGCCTCTGTTTACCCGCCTCTGAATCCCCACCTCTGATTCCCCATATCTGATTCCCCGCCTCTGATACCCACCTCTGATTCCCCGCCTCTGATTTGCCAGCTATGATTCCCATCCTCTGGTTCCCCGCATCTGATTCCCTGCCTCTGATTCCCCACCTCTGATTCCCCGCCTCTGATTTGCCAGCTATGATTCCCATCCTCTGGTTCCCCGCATCTGATTCCCTGCCTCTGTTTCCCCGCCTCTGATTCCCCACCTCTGATTCACCATATCTGATTCCCCGCCTCTGATTCCCCACCACTGATTCCCCTCCTCTGATTCGCCAGTTATGATTGCCCGCCTCTGATTCCCCGTTTCTGATACCCTGCCTCTGATTCCCCGCCTCTGATTCCCCATCTCTGATTCACCACCTCTGATTCACCACCTCTGATACCCCATCTCTGATTCCGCACATCCGATTCCCTGCCTCTGATTCCCTGCCTCTGATTCCCCGCCTCTGATTCCCTGCCTCTGATTCGCAACCTCTTATTCCCCACCTCTGATCCCCATATCTGATTCCCCGCCTCTGTTTCCCCGCCTCTGATTGGCACCTCTGATACCCCGCCTCTGATTCCCCATCTCTAATTTAATCACATCTGATTCCCCACCTCTGCTTCCCCATCTCCGATTCTCTACCTCTGATTCGCCACCTCTGATACCCAATATCTGATTCACCGCCTCTGTTTCCCTGCCTCTGATTCCCCGCCTCTGATTCCCCATATCTGATTCCCCGCCTCTGATTCCCCATCTCTGATTCCCGGTCTCTGATTCCCCACCTCTGTTTCCCCGCCCCTGATTCCCCACCTCTGATACCCCGTATCTGATTCCCCGCCTCTGTTTCCGCGCCTCTGATTCCCCACCTCTGATTCCCCATATCTGATTCCCTGCCTCTGATTCCCCAACTCTGATTCCCCGCCTCTGATTCCCCAGCTCTGATTCCCCGCCTCTGATTCCCCACCTCTGATCCAACATATCTGATTCCCCGCCTCTGTTTCCCCGCCTCTGATTCCCCACCTCTGATTCCCCATATCTGATTCCCCGCCTATGATTCCCCACCTCTGATTCCCCGCCTCTGATTCGCCAGCTATGATTCCCCTCCTCTGGTTCCCCGCATCTGATTCCCTGCCTCTGATTCCCCGTGTCTGACCCTGCCTCTGATTCCACGCCTTTGATTCCCCATCTCTGATTCACCACCTCTGATTCCCCACCTCTGATTCCCCATCTCTGATTCTGCACATCCGATTCCCTGCCTCTGATTCCCCGCCTCTGATTCCCCGCCTCTGATTCCCTGCCTCTGATTCGCAACCTGTTATTCCCCACCTCTGATTCCCCATTTCTGATTCCCAGCCTCTGTTTCCCTGCCTCTGATTCCCCGCCTCTGTTTCCCCATATCTGATTCCCCGCCTCTGTTTCACCGCCTCTGATTGGCACCTCTGATACCCCGCCTCTGATTCCCCATCTCTAATTCATCACATCTGATTCCCCAACTCTGCTTCCCCATCTCTGATTCTCTACCTCTGATTCGCAACCTCTGATTCCGAATATCTGATTCACCGCCTCTGTTTCCCCGCTTCTGATTCCCCGCCTCTGATTCCCCATATCTGATTCACCGCCTCTGATTCCCAGTGTCTGATTCCCTGCCTCTGATTCCCCGCCTCTGAATCCCCTCCTCTGATTCCCTGCCACTGATTCCCCGCCCCTGATACCCCACCTCTGATACCCCATATCTGATTCCCCGCCTCTGTTTCCCCGCCTCTGATTCCCCACCTCTGATTTCCCATATCTGATTCCACGCCTCTGATTCCCCGCCTCTGATTGGCCGCCTCTGATACCCCGCCTCTGATTCCCCATCTCTAATTCATCACATCTGAGTCCCCACCTCTGCTTCCCCATCTCTGATTCTCAACCTCTGATTCGCTACCTCTGATTCCCCATATCTGATTCACCGCCTCTGATTCCCCGCCTCTGATTCCTCGCCTCTGATTCCCCATATTTGATTCCCCGCCTCTGATTCCCCATCTCTGATTCCCGGACTCTGATTCCCCAACTCTGATTCCCCGCCTCTGATTCCCCAGCTCTGATTTCCCGCCTCTGATTCCCCACCTCTGATAAAACATATATGATTCCCGGCCTCTGTTTCTCCGCCTCTGATTCCCCACCTCTGATTCCCCATATCTGATTCCCCGCCTCTGATTCTCCACCTCTGATTCCCCTCCTCTGATTCGCCAGCTAAGATTCCCCGCCTCTGATTCCCCGTGTCTGATTCCCTGCCTCTGATACCCCGCCTCTGATTCCCCATCTCTGATTCACCACATCTGATTCCCCACCTCTGATTCCCCATCTCTGATTCCGCACATCCGATTCCCTGCCTCTGATTCCCCGCCTCTGATTCCCCGCCTCTGATTCCCTGCCTCTGATTCGCAACCTCTAATTCCCCACCTCTGATTCGCCATATCTGATTCCCCGCCTCTGATTTGCCAGCTATGATTCCCATCCTCTGGTTCCCCGCATCTGATTCCCTGCCTCAGATTCCGCCCCTCTGATTCCCCATCTCTGATTCACCACCTCTGATTCCCCGCCTCTGTTTCCCCGCCTCTGATTGGCACCTCCGATACACCGCCTCTGATTCCCCATCTCTAATTCATCACATTTGATTCCCCACTACTGCTTCCCCATCTCTGATTCTCTACCTCTGATTCCCCACCTCTGATTCCCCGCCTTTGATTCCCCATATCTTATTCCCCGCCTCTGATTCCCCATCTCTGATTCCCGGTCTCTGATTCCCCACCTCTGTTTCCCGGCCTCTGATTCCCCATCCCTGATTCACCGCCTCTGATTCCCAGTGTCTGATTCCCTGCTCTGATTCCCCGCCTCTGAATCCCCTCCTCAGATTCCCTGCCACTGATTCCCCGCCCCTGATTCCCCAGCTCTGATACCCCATATCTGATTCCCCTCCTCTGTTTCCCCGCCTCTGATTCCCCACCTCTGATTCCCCATATCTGATTCCCTGCCTCTGATTCCCCAACTCTGATTCCCCGCCTCTGATTCCCCAGCTATGATTCCCCACCTCTGATTCCCCACCTCTGATCCAACATATCTGATTCCCCGCCTCTGTTTCTCCGCCTCTGAATCCCCACCTCTGATTCCCCATATCTGATTCCCCGCCTCTGATACCCACCTCTGATTCCCCGCCTCTGATTTGCCAGCTATGATTCCCATCCTCTGGTTCCCCGCATCTGATTCCCTGCCTCTGATTCCCCCCCTCTGATTCCCCATCTCTGATTCACCACCTCTGATTCCCCGCGTCTGATTCCCCGCCTCTGATTCCCCATCTCTGATTCCCCATCTCTGATTCCCCAATTCTGATTCCCCGCCTCTGATTCCCCAGCTCTGATTCCCCACCTCTGATTCCCCACCTCTGATCCAACATATCTGATTCCCCGCCTCTGTTTCCCCGCCGCTGAATCCCAACCTCTGATTCCCCATATCTGATTCCCCGCCTCTGATTCCCCACCTCTGATTCCCCGCCTCTGATTTGCCAGCTATGATTCCCATCCTCTGGTTCCCCGCATCTGATTCCCTGCCTCTGATTCCCCCCCTCTGATTCCCCATCTCTGATTCACGACCTCTGATTCCCCGCGTCTGATTCCCCGCCTCTGATTCCCCATCTCTGATTCCACATCTCTGATTCCCCAATTCTGATTCCCCGCCTCTGTTTCCCCACCTCTGATTCCCCGCCTCTGATTCCCCATATCTCATTCCCCGCCTCTGATTCCCCATCTCTGATTCCCGAACTCTGATTCCGCACCTCTGATTCCAAGTCCTCTTATTCCCGGCATCAGATTCCCTGCCACTGATTCCCCGCCCCTAAATCCCCACCTCTGATTCCCCATATCTGATTCCCCGCCTCTGTTTCCCTGCCTCTGATTCGCCACCTCTGATACCCCGCCTCTGATTCCCCGCCTCTGACTCCCCGCCTCTGATTCCCTGCATCTGATTCCCAACCTCTGATTCCCCACATCTGATTCCCCATATCTGATTCCCCGCCTCTGTTTCCCCGCCTCTGAATCCCCGCCTCTGCTTCCCCGCCTCTGATTCCCCACCTCTGATCCAACATATCTGATTCCCCGCCTCTGATACCCACCTCTGATTCCCCGCCTCTGATTTGCCAGCTATGATTCCCATCCTCTGGTTCCCCGCATCTGATTCCATGCCTCTGATTCCCCCCCTCTGATTCCCCATCTCTGATTCACCACCTCTGATTCCCCGCGTCTGATTCCCCGCCTCTGATTCCCCATCTCTGATTCCCCATCTCTGATTCCCCAATTCTGATTCCCCGCCTCTGATTCCCCAGCTCTGATTCCCCACCTCTGATTCCCCACCTCTGATCCAACATATCTGATTCCCCGCCTCTGTTTCCCCGCCTCTGAATCCCCACCTCTGATTCCCCATATCTGATTCCCCGCCTCTGATTCCCCACCTCTGAATCCCCGCCTCTGATTTGCCAGCTATGATTCCCATCCTCTGGTTCCCCGCATCTGATTCCCTGCCTCTGATTCCCCCCCTCTGATTCCCCATCTCTGATTCACCACCTCTGATTCCCCGCATCTGATTCCCCGCCTCTGATTCCCCATCTCTGATTCCACATCTCTGATTCCCCAATTCTGATTCCCCGCCTCTGTTTCCCCACCTCTGATTCCCCGCCTCTGATTCCCCATATCTCATTCCCCGCCTCTGATTCCCCATCTCTGATTCCCGAACTCTGATTCCGCACCTCTGATTCCAAGTCCTCTTATTCCCGGCATCAGATTCCCTGCGACTGATTCCCCGCCCCTAAATCCCCACCTCTGATTCCCCATATCTGATTCCCCGCCTCTGTTTCCCTGCCTCTGATTCGCCACCTCTGATACCCCGCCTCTGATTCCCCGCCTCTGACTCCCCGCCTCTGATTCCCTGCCTCTGATTCCCAACCTCTGATTCCCCACATCTGATTCCCCATATCTGATTCCCCGCCTCTGTTTCCCCGCCTCTGATTCCCCGCCTCTGCTTCCCCGCCTCTGATTCCCCGCCTCTGCTTCCCCAACTCTGATTCCCAGCCTCTGATTCCCCAGCTCTGATTCCCCGCCTCTGATTCCCCGTGTTTTATTCCCTGCCTCTGATTCCCCGCGTCTGATTCTCCATCTCTGATTCACCGCCTTTGATTCGCCACATCTGATTCCCCATATCAGATTCCCCGCCTCTGTATCCCCGCCTCTGATTCCCCGCCTCTGATTCCCCATATCTCATTCCCCGCCTCTGATTCCCCATCTCTGATTCCGCACATCTGATTCCCTGCCTCTGATTCCCCACCTCTGATTCCCCATATCTGATTCCCGGCCTCTGTTTCCCCGCCTCTGATTCCCCGCCTCTGTTTCCCCATATCTAATTCCATGCCTCTGATACCGCAACACTGATTCCCCGCCTCTGATTCCCCAGCTCTGATTCCCCGCCTCTGATTCCCCGCATCTGATTCCCTGCCTCTGATTCCCCGCCTCTGATTCCCTGCCTCTGATTCCCAACCTCTGATTCCCCACCTCTGAATCCCCATATCTGATTCCCCGCCTCTGTTTCCCCGCCTCTGATTCCCCACCTTTGTTTCCCCATATCTGATTCCCCGCCTCTGTTTCCCCGCCTCTGATTCCCCACCTCTGATTTCCCATATCTGATTCCACGCCTCTGATTCCCCGCCTCTGATTGGGCGCCTCTGATACCCTGCCTCTGATTCCCCATCTCTAATTCATCACATCTGATTCCCCACCTCTGCTTCCCCAACTCTGATTCTCAACCTCTGATTCGCCACCTCTGATTCCCCATATCTGATTCACCGCCTCTGTTTCCCCGCCTCTGATTCCCCGCCTCTGATTCCCCATATTTGATTCCCCGCCTCTGATTCCTCATCTCTGATTCCCGGACTCTGATTCCCCAACTCTCATTCCCCGCCTCTGATTCCCCAGCTCTGATTTCCCGCCTCTGATTCCCCACCTCTGCTTCCCCATCTCTGATTCTCTACCTCTGATTCGCCACCTCTGATTGCCCATATCTGATTCATCGCCTCTGTTTCCCCGCCTCTGATTCCCCGCCTCTGATTCCCCATATTTGATTCCCCGCCTCTGATTCCCCATCTCTGATTCCCGGACTCTGATTCCAAAAACTCTGATTCCCCGCCTCTGATTCCCCATATTTGATTCCCCTCCTCTGATTTCCCATCTCTGATTCCCGGACTCTGATTCCCCAACTCTGATTTCCCCGCCTCTGATTCCCCAGCTCTGATTTCCCGCCTCTGATTCCCCACCTCTGATACAACATATCTGATTCCCGGCCTCTGTTTCCCCGCCTCTGATTCCCCACCTCTGATTCACCATATCTGATTCCCCGCCTCTGATTCCCCACCACTGATTCCCCTCCTCTGATTCGCCAGTTATGATTGCCCGCCTCTGATTCCCCGTTTCTGATTCCCTGCCTCTGATTCCCCGCCTCTGATTCCCCATCTCTGACTCACCACCTCTGATTCACCACCTCTGATACCCCATCTCTGATTCCGCACATCCGATTCCCTGCCTCTGATTCCCAGCCTCTGATTCCCCGCCTCTGATTCCCTGCCTCTGATTCCCCGCCTCTGTTTCCCCGCCTCTGATTGGCACCTCTGATACCCCGCCTCTGATTCCCCATCTCTAATTCATCACATCTGATTCCCCACCTCTGCTTCCCCATCTCCGATTCTCTACCTCTGATTCGCCACCTCTGATTCCCAATATCTGATTCAACGCCTCTGATTCCCCATATCTTATTCCCCGCCTCTGATTCCCCATCTCTGATTCCCGGTCTCTGATTCCCCACCTCTGTTTCCCGGCCTCTGATTCCCAATCCCTGATTCACCGCCTCTGACTCCCAGTGTCTGATTCCCTGCCTCTGATTCCCCGCCTCTGAATCCCCTCCTCTGATTCCCTGCCACTGATTCCCCGCCTCTGATTCCCCACCTCTGATTCCCCATATCTGATTCCCTGCCTCTGATTCCCCAACTCTGATTCCCCGCCTCTGATTCCCCAGCTCTGATTCCCCGCCTCTGATTCCCCACCTCTGATCCAACATATCTGATTCCCCGCCTCTGTTTCCCCGCCTCTGATTCCCCACCTCTGATTCCCCATATCTGATTCTCCGCCTATGATTCCCCACCTCTGATTCCCCGCCTCTGATTCGCCAGCTATGATTCCCCTCCTCTGGTTCCCCGCATCTGATTCCCCGCCTCTGATTCCCCGTGTCTGACCCTGCCTCTGATTCCACGCCTTTGATTCCCCATCTCTGATTCACCACCTCTGATTCCCCACCTCTGATTCCCCATCTCTGATTCTGCACATCCGATTCCCTGCCTCTGATTCCCAGCCTCTGATTCCCCGCCTCTGATTCCCTGCCTCTGATTCGCAACCTGTTATTCCCCACCTCTGATTCCCCATATCTGATTCCCCGCTTCTGTTTCCCTGCCTCTGATTCCCCGCCTCTGTTTCCCCATATCTGATTCGCCGCCTCTGTTTCACCGCCTCTGATTGGCACCTCTGATACCCCGCCTCTGATTCCCCATCTCTAATTCATCACATCTGATTCCCCACCTCTGCTTCCCCATCTCTGATTCTCTACCTCTGATTCGCAACCTCTGATTCCGAATATCTGATTCACCGCCTCTGTTTCCCCGCTTCTGATTCCCCGCCTCTGATTCCCCATATCTGATTCCCCGCCTCTGATTCCCCATCTCTGATTCCCGGTCTCTGATTCCCCACCTCTGTTTCCCGGCCTCTCATTCCCCATCCCTGATTCACCGCCTCTGATTCCCAGTGTCTGATTCCCTGCCTCTGATTCCCCGCCTCTGAATCCCCTCCTCTGATTCCCTGCCACTGATTCCCCGCCCCTGATTCCCCACCTCTGATACCCCATATCTGATTCCCCGCCTCTGTTTCCCCGCCTCTGATTCCCCACCTCTGATTTCCCATATCTGATTCCACGCCTCTGATTCCCCGCCTCTGATTGGCCGCCTCTGATACCCCGCCTCTGATTCCCCATCTCTAATTCATCACATCTGAGTCCCCACCTCTGCTTCCCCATCTCTGATTCTCAACCTCTGATTCGCCACCTCTGATTCCCCATATCTGATTCACCGCCTCTGTTTCCCCGCCTCTGATTCCCCGCCTCTGATTCTCCATATTTGATTCCCCGCCTCTGATTCCCCATCTCTGATTCCCGGACTCTGATTCCCCAACTCTGATTCCCCGCCTCTGATTCCCCAGCTCTGATTTCCCGCATCTGATTCCCCACCTCTGATACAACATATCTGATTCCCGGCCTCTGTTTCTCCGCCTCTGATTCCCCACCTCTGATTCCCCATATCTGATTCCCCGCCTCTGATTCCCCACCTCTGATTCCCCTCCACTGATTCGCCAGCTAAGATTCCCCGCCTCTGATTCCCCGTGTCTGATTCCCTACCTCTGATTCCCCGCCTCTGATTCCCCATCTCTGATTCACCACATCTGATTCCCCACCTCTGATTCCCCATCTCTGATTCCGCACATCCGATTCCCTGCCTATGATTCCCCGCCTCTGATTCCCCGCCTCTGATTCCCTGCCTCTGATTCGCAACCTCTAATTCCCCACCTCTGATTCGCCATATCTGATTCCCCGCCTCTGATTTGCCAGCTATCATTCCCATCCTCTGGTTCCCCGCATCTGATTCCCTGCCTCTGATTCCCCCCCTCTGATTCCCCATCTCTGATTCACCACCTCTGATTCCCCGCCTCTGTTTCCCCGCCTCTGATTGGCACCTCTGATACCCCGCCTCTGATTCCCCATCTCTAATTCATCACATTTGATTCCCCACTTCTGCTTCCCCATCTCTGATTCTCTACCTCTGATTCGCCACCTCTGATTCCCAATATCTGATTCACCGCCTCTGTTTCCCCGCCTCTGATTCCCCGCCTCTGATTCCACATCTCTGATTCCCGGTCTCTGATTCCCCACCTCTGTTTCCCGGCCTCTGATTCCCCATCCCTGATTCACCGCCTCTGATTCCCAGTGTCTGATTCCCTGCCTCTGATTCCCCGCCTCTGAATCCCGTCCTCTGATTCCCTGCCACTGATTCCCCGCCCCTGATTCCCCACCTCTGATACCCCATATCTGATTCCCCTCCTCTGTTTCCCCGCCTCTGATTCCCCACCTCTGTTTCCCCATATCTGATTCCCTGCCTCTGATTCCCCAACTCTGATTCCCCGCCTCTGATTCCCCAGCTATGATTCCCCACCTCTGATTCCCCACCTCTGATCCAACATATCTGATTCCCCGCCTCTGTTTCCCCGCCTCTGAATCCCCACCTCTGATTCCCCATATCTGATTCCCCGCCTCTGATACCCACCTCTGATTCCCCGCCTCTGATTTGCCAGATATGATTCCCATCCTCTGGTTCCCCGCATCTGATTCCCCGCCTCTGATTCCCCCCCTCGATTCCCCATCTCTGATTCACCACCTCTGATTCCCCGCGTCTGATTCCCCGCCTCTAATTCCCCACCTCTGATTCCCCGCCTCTGATTTGCCAGCTATGATTCCCATCCTCTGGTTCCCCGCATCTGATTCCCTGCCTCTGATTCCCCCCCTCTGATTCCCCATCTCTGATTCACCACCTCTGATTCCCCGCGTCTGATTCCCCGCCTCTGATTCCCCATCTCTGATTCCACATCTCTGATTCCCCAATTCTGATTCCCCGCCTCTGTTTCCCCACCTCTGATTCCCCGCCTCTGATTCCCCATATCTCATTCCCCGCCTCTGATTCCCCATCTCTGATTCCCGAACTCTGATTCCCCACCTCTGATTCCAAGTCCTCTTATTCCCGGCATCTGATTCCAGGCCACTGATTCCCGGCCTCTGATTCCCTGCCACTGATTCCCCGCCCCTAAATCCCCACCTCTGATTCCCCATATCTGATTCCCCGCCTCTGTTTCCCTGCCTCTGATTCGCCACCTCTGATACCCCGCCTCTGATTCCCCGCCTTTGACTCCCCGCCTCTGATTCCCTGCCTCTGATTCCCAACCTCTGATTCACCACATCTGATTCCCCATATCTGATTCCCCGCCTATGTTTCCCCGCCTCTGATTCCCCGCCTCTGTTTCCCCGCCTCTGATTCCCCGCCTCTGCTTCCCCAACTCTGATTCCCCGCCTCTGATTCCCCAGCTCTGATTCCCCGCCTCTGATTCCCCGTGTTTTATTCCCTGCCTCTGATTCCCCGCGTCTGATTCTCCATCTCTGATTCACCGCCATTGATTCGCCACATCTGATTCCCCATATCAGATTCCCCGCCTCTGTATCCCCGCCTCTGATTACCCGCCTCTGATTCCCCATATCTCATTCCCCGCCTCTGATTCCCCATCTCTGATTCCGCACATCTGATTCCCTGCCTCTGATTCCCCACCTCTGATTCCCCATATCTGATTCCCGGCCTCTGTTTACCCGCCTCTGATTCCCCGCCTGTGTTTCCCCATATCTAATTCCATGCCTCTGATACCCCAACACTGATTCCCCGCCTCTGATTCCCCAGCTCTGATTCCCCGCCTCTGATTCCCCGCATCTGATTCCCTGCCTCTGATTCCGCACATCCGATTCCCTGCCTCTGATTCCCCGCCTCTGATTCCCCGCATCTGATTCCCGGCCTCTGATTCGCAACCTCTAATTCCCCACCTCTGATTCCCCATATCTGATTCCCCGCCTCTGTTTCCCTGCCTCTGATTCCCGGCCTCTGTTTCCCCATATCTGATTCCCCTCCTCTGATTCCCAAACTCTGATTCCCCTCCTCTGATTCCCAAACTCTGATTCCCCGCCTCTGATTCCCCAGCTCAGATTCCCCACCTCTGATTCCCATTATCTGATTCCCCGCCTCTGATTCCCCATATCTGATTCACCGCCTCTGTTTCCCCGCCTCTGATTCCCCGCCTCTGATTCCCCATATCTGATTTCCCGCCTCTGATTACCCATCTCTGATTCCCCTCCTCTGATTCTGCAGCTATGATTCCCCGCCTCTGATTCCCCGTGTCTGATTCCGTGCCTCTGATTCCCCGCCTTTGATTCCCCATCTCTTATTCACCACCTCTGATTCCCCACCTCTGATTCCCCATCTCCGATTCCGCACATCCGATTCCCTGCCTCTGATTCCCCGCCTCTGATACCCCACCTCTGATTCCCTGCCTCTGATTCGCAACCTCTAATTCCCCACCTCTGATTCCACATATCTGATTCCCCGCCTCTGTTTCCCTGCCTCTGATTCCTCGCCTCTGTTTCCCCATATCTGATTCCCCGCCTCTGTTTCCCCGCCTCTGATTGGCACCTCTGATACC
This sequence comes from Narcine bancroftii, assembly GCF_036971445.1. Lineage (NCBI taxonomy): Eukaryota > Metazoa > Chordata > Chondrichthyes > Torpediniformes > Narcinidae > Narcine > Narcine bancroftii. Next base: position 2,880,181 of record NW_027211890.1, on the reverse strand, counting down.
CCGCCTCTGATTCCCCATCTCTAATTCATCACATCTGATTCCCCACCTCTGCTTCCCCATCTCTGATTCGCTACCTCCGATTCGCCACCTCTGATTCCCAATATCTGATTCACCACCTCTGTTTCCCCGCCTCTGATTCCCCGCCTCTGATTCCCCATATCTGATTCCCCTCCTCTGATTCCCCATCTCTGATTCCCGGTCTCTGATTCCCCACCTCTGATTCCCGGCCTCTGATTCCCCATCCCTGATTCACCGCCTCTGATTCCCCGTGTCTGATTCCCTGCCTCTGATTCCCCGCTCTGATTCCCCACCTCTGATTCACCATATCTGATTCCCCGCCTCTGATTCCCCACCACTGATTCTCCTCCTCTGATTCGCCAGTTATGATTGCCCGCCTCTGATTCCCCGTTTCTGATTCCCTGCCTCTGATTCCCCACCTCTGATTCCCCATATCTGATTCCCACCCTCTGTTTCCCCGCCTCTCATTCCCCACCTCTGATTCCCCATATCTGATTCCCCGCCTCTGATTCCCCACCTCTGATTCCCCGCCTCTGATTTGCCAGCTATGATTCCCATCCTCTGGTTCCCCGCATCTGATTCCCTGCCTCTGTTTCCCCGCCTCTGATTCCCCACCTCTGATTCACCATATCTGATTCCCCGCCTCTGATTCCCCACCACTGATTCCCCTCCTCTGATTCGCCAGTTATGATTGCCCGCCTCTGATTCCCCGTTTCTGATTCCCTGCCTCTGATTCCCCGCCTCTGATTCCCCATCTCTGACTCACCACCTCTGATTCACCACCTCTGATACCCCATCTCTGATTCCGCACATCCGATTCCCTGCCTCTGATTCCCCGCCTCTAATTCCCCGCCTCTGATTCCCTGCCTCTGATTCGCAACCTCTTATTCCCCACCTCTGATTCCCCATATCTGATTCCCCGCCTCTGTTTCCCCGCCTCTGATTGGCACCTCTGATACCCCGCCTCTGATTCCCCATCTCTAATTCATCACATCTGATTCCCCACCTCTGCTTCCCCATCTCCGATTCTCTACCTCTGATTCGCCACCTCTGATTCCCAATATCTGATTCACCGCCTCTGTTTCCCTGCCTCTGATTCCCCGCCTCTGATTCCCCATATCTGATTCCCCGCCTCTGATTCCCCATCTCTGATTCCCGGTCTCTGATTCCCCACCTCTGTTTCCCGGCCTTTGATTCCCAATCCCTGATTCACCGCCTCTGACTCCCAGTGTCTGATTCCCTGCCTCTGATTCCCCGCCTCTGAATCCCTTCCTCTGATTCCCTGCCACTGATTCCCCGCCCCTGATTCCCCACCTCTGATACCCCATATCTGATTCCCCGCCTCTGTTACCCCGCCTCTGATTCCCCACCTCTGATTCCCCATATCTGATTCCCTGCCTCTGATTCCCCAACTCTGATTCCCCGCCTCTGATTCCCCAGCTCTGATTCCCCGCCTCTGATTCCCCACCACTGATCCAACATATCTGATTCCCCGCCTCTGTTTCCCCGCCTCTGATTCCCCACCTCTGATTCCCCATATCTGATTCCCCGCCCATGATTCCCCACCTCTGATTCCCCGCCTCTGATTCGCCAGCTATGATTCCCCTCCTCTGGTTCCCCGCATCTGATTCCCCGCCTCTGATTCCCCGTGTCTGACCCTGCCTCTGATTCCACGCCTTTGATTCCCCATCTCTGATTCACCACCTCTGATTCCCCACCTCTGATTCCCCATCTCTGATTCTGCACATCCGATTCCCTGCCTCTGATTCCCCGCCTCTGATTCCCCGCCTCTGATTCCCTGCCTCTGATTCGCAACCTGTTATTCCCCACCTCTGATTCCCCATATCTGATTCCCCGCCTCTGTTTCCCTGCCTCTGATTCCCCGCCTCTGTTTCCCCATATCTGATTCCCCGCCTCTGTTTCACCGCCTCTGATTGGCACCTCTGATACCCCGCCTCTGATTCCCCATCTCTAATTCATCACATCTGATTCCCCACCTCTGCTTCCCCATCTCTGATTCTCTACCTCTGATTCGCAACCTCTGATTCCGAATATCTGATTCACCGCCTCTGTTTCCCCGCTTCTGATTCCCCGCCTCTGATTCCCCATATCTGATTCCCCGCCTCTGATTCCCCATCTCTGATTCCCGGTCTCTGATTCCCCACCTCTGTTTCCCAGCCTCTCATTCCCCATCCCTGATTCACCGCCTCTGATTCCCAGTGTCTGATTCCCTGCCTCTGATTCCCCGCCTCTGAATCCCCTCCTCTGATTCCCTGCCACTGATTCCCCGCCCCTGATTCCCCACCTCTGATACCCCATATCTGATTCCCCGCCTCTGTTTCCCCGCCTCTGATTCCCCACCTCTGATTTCCCATATCTGATTCCACGCCTCTTATTCCCCGCCTCTGATTGGCCGCCTCTGATACCCCGCCTCTGATTCACAACCTCTGATTCGCCACCTCTGATTCCCCATATCTGATTCACCGCCTCTGTTTCCCCGCCTCTGATTCCCCGCCTCTGATTCCCCATATTTGATTCCCCGCCTCTGATTCCCCATCTCTGATTCCCGGACTCTGATTCCCCAACTCTGATTCCCCGCCTCTGATTCCCCAGCTCTGATTTCCCGCCTCTGATTCCCGACCTCTGATACAACATATCTGATTCCCGGCCTCTGTTTCTCCGCCTCTGATTCCCCACCTCTGATTCCCCATATCTGATTCCCCGCCTCTGATTCCCCACCTCTGATTCCCCTCCTCTGATTCGCCAGCTAAGATTCCCCGCCTCTGATTCCCCGTGTCTGATTCCCTGCCTCTGATTCCCCGCCTCTGATTCCCCATCTCTGATTCACCACATCTGATTCCCCACCTCTGATTCCCCATCTCTGATTCCGCACATCCGATTCCCTGCCGCTGATTCCCTGCCTCTGATTCCCCTCCTCTGATTCCCTGCCTCTGATTCGCAACCTCTAATTCCCCACCTCTGATTCGCCATACCTGTTTCCCCAACTCTGATTTGCCAGCTATGATTCCCATCCTCTGGTTCCCCGCATCTGATTCCCTGCCTCTGATTCCCCCCCTCTGATTCCCCATCTCTGATTCACCACCTCTGATTCCCCGACTCTGTTTCCCCGCCTCTGATTGGCACCTCTGATACCCCGCCTCTGATTCCCCATCTCTAATTCATCACATTTGATTCCCCACCTCTGCTTCCCCATCTCTGATTCTCTACCTCTGATTCGCCACCTCTGATTCCCAATATCTGATTCACCGCCTCTGTTTCCCCGCCTCTGATTCCCCGCCTCTGATTCCCCATATCTGATTCCCCGCCTCTGATTCCCCATCTCTGATTCCCGGTCTCTGATTCCCCACCTCTGTTTCCCGGCCTCTGATTCCCCATCCCTGATTCACCGCCTCTGATTCCCAGTGTCTGATTCCCTGCCTCTGATTCCCCGCCTCTGAATCCCCTCCTCTGATTCCCTGCCACTGATTCCCCGCCCCTGATTCCCCACCTCTGATACCCCATATCTGATTCCCCTCCTCTGTTTCCCCGCCTCTGATTCCCCACCTCTGATTCCCCATATCTGATTCCCTGCCTCTGATTCCCCAACTCTGATTCCCCGCCTCTGATTCCCCAGCTATGATTCCCCACCTCTGATTTCCCACCTCTGATCCAACATATCTGATTCCCCGCCCCTGTTTCCCCGCCTCTGAATCCCCACCTCTGATTCCCCATATCTGATTCCCCGCCTCTGATACCCACCTCTGATTCCCCGCCTCTGATTTGCCAGCTATGATTCCCATCCTCTGGTTCCCCGCATCTGATTCCCTGCCTCTGATTCCCCCCCTCTGATTCCCCATCTCTGATTCACCACCTCTGATTCCCCGCGTCTGATTCCCCGCCTCTGATTCCCCATCTCTGATTCCCCATCTCTGATTCCCCAATTCTGATTCCCCGCCTCTGATTCCCCAGCTCTGATTCCCCACCTCTGATTCCCCACCTCTGATCCAACATATCTGATTCCCCGCCTCTGTTTCCCCGCCTCTGAATCCCCACCTCTGATTCCCCATATCTGATTCCCCGCCTCTGATTCCCCACCTCTGATTTCCCGCCTCTGATTTGCCAGCTATGATTCCCATCCTCTGGTTCCCCGCATCTGATTCCCTGCCTCTGATTCCCCCCCTCTGATTCCCCATCTCTGATTCACCACCTCTGATTCCCCGCGTCTGATTCCCCGCCTCTGATTCCCCATCTCTGATTCCACATCTCTGATTCCCCAATTCTGATTCCCCGCCTCTGTTTCCCCACCTCTGATTCCCCGCCTCTGATTCCCCATATCTCATTCCCCGCCTCTGATTCCCCATCTCTGATTCCCGAACTCTGATTCCCCACCTCTGATTCCAAGTCCTCTTATTCCCGGCATCTGATTCCCGGCCACTGATTCCCGGCCTCTGATTCCCTGCCACTGATTCCCCGCCCCTAAATCACCACCTCTGATTCCCCATATCTGATTCCCCGCCTCTGTTTCCCTGCCTCTGATTCGCCACCTCTGATACCCCGCCTCTGATTCCCCGCCTCTGACTCCCCGCCTCTGATTCCCTGCCTCTGATTCCCAACCTCTGATTCCCCACATCTGATTCCCCATATCTGATTCCACGCCTCTGTTTCCCCGCCTCTGATTCCCCGCCTCTGTTTCCCCGCCTCTGATTCCCCGCCTCTGCTTCCCCAACTCTGATTCCCCGCCTCTGATTCCCCAGCTCTGATTCCCCGCCTCTGATTCCCCGTGTTTTATTCCCTGCCTCTGATTCCCCGCGTCTGATTCTCCATCTCTGATTCACCGCCTTTGATTCGCCACATCTGATTCCCCATATCAGATTCCCCGCCTCTGTATCCCCGCCTCTGATTCCCCGCCTCTGATTCCCGATATCTCATTCCCCGCCTCTGATTCCCCATCTCTGATTCCGCACATCTGATTCCCTGCCTCTGATTCCCCACCTCTGATTCCCCATATCTGATTCCCGGCCTCTGTTTCCCCGCCTCTGATTCCCCGCCTCTGTTTCCCCATATCTAATTCCATGCCTCTGATACCCCAACACTGATTCCCCGCCTCTGATTCCCCAGCTCTGATTCCCCGCCTCTGATTCCCCGCATCTGATTCCCTGCCTCTGATTCCCCGCCTCTGATTCCCTGCCTCTGATTCCCAACCTCTGAATCCCCATATCTGATTCCCCGCCTCTGATTCCCCGCCTCTGATTACCCACCTTTGTTTCCCCATATCTGATTCCCCGCCTCTGATTCCGCAACTCTGATTCCCCTACTCTGATTCGCCAGCTATGATTCCCCGCTTCTGATTCCCTGCGTCTGATCCCCTGCCTCTGATTCCCCGCCTCTGATTCCCCTTCTCTGATTCACCACCTCTGATTCCCCACCTCTGATTCCCCATCTCTGATTCCGCACATCCGATTCCCTGCCTCTGATTCCCCGCCTCTGATTCCCCGCCTCTGATTCCCGGCCTCTGATTCGCAAACTCTAATTCCCCACCTCTGAATCCCCATATCTGATTCCCCGCCTCTGTTTCCCCGCTTCTGATTCCCCACCTTTGTTTCCCCATATCTGATTCCCCACCTCTGATTCCGCAACTCTGGTTCCCCTACTCTGATTCGCCAGCTATGATTCCCCGCTTCTGATTCCCTGCGTCTGATCCCCTGCCTCTGATTCCCCGCCTCTGATTCCCCTTCTCTGATTCACCACCTCTGATTCCCCACCTCTGATTCCCCATCTCTGATTCCGCACATCCGATTCCCTGCCTCTGATTCCCCGCCTCTGATTCCCCGCCTCTGATTCCCGGCCTCTGATTCGCAACCTCTAATTCCCCACCTCTGATTCCCCATATCTGATTCCCCGCCTCTGTTTCCCTGCCTCTGATTCCCGGCCTCTGTTTCCCCATATCTGATTCCCCTCCTCTGATTCCCAAACTCTGATTCCCCTCCTCTGATTCCCAAACTCTGATTCCCCGCCTCTGATTCCCCAGCTCTGATTCCCCACCTCTGATTCCCCATATCTGATTCCCCGCCTCTGATTCCCCATATCTGATTCACCGCCTCTGTTTCCCCGCCTCTGATTCCCCGCCTCTGATTCCCCATATCTGATTTCCCGCCTCTGATTCCCCATCTCTGATTCCCTTCCTCTGATTCTGCAGCTATGATTCCCCGCCTCTGATTCCCCGTGTCTGATTCCCTGCCTCTGATTCCCCGCCTTTGATTCCCCATCTCTGATTCCCCACCTCTGATTCCCCATCTCTGATTCCGCACATCCGATTCCCTGCCTCTGATTCCCCGCCTCTGATTCCCCGCCTCTGATTCCCTGCCTCTGATTCGCCACCTCTAATTCCCCACCTCTGATTCCACATATCTGATTCCCCGCCTCTGTTTCCCTGCCTCTGATTTCTCGCCTCTGTTTCCCCATATCTGATTCCCCGCCTCTGTTTCCCCGCCTCTGATTGGCACCTCCCTCTGATACCCCGCCTCTGATTCCCCATCTCTAATTCATCACATCTGATTCCCCACCTCTGCTTCCCCATCTCTGATTCGCTACCTCCGATTCGCCACCTCTGATTCCCAATATCTGATTCACCGCCTCTGTTTCCCCGCCTCTGATTCCCCACCTCTGATTCCCCATATCTGATTCCCCGCCTCTGATTCCCCATCTCTGATTCCCGGTCTCTGATTCCCCACCTCTGATTCCCGGCCTCTGATTCCCCATCCCTGATTCACCGCCTCTGATTCCCCGTGTCTGATTCCCTGCCTCTGATTCCCCGCTCTGAATCCCCTCCTCTGATTCCCTGCCACTGATTCCCCGCCCCTGATTCCCCACCTCTGATTCCCCATATCTGATTCCCACCCTCTGTTTCCCCGCCTCTCATTCCCCACCTCTGATTCCCCGCCTCTGAATCCCCTCCTCTGATTCCCTGCCACTGATTCCCCGCCCCTGATTCCCCACCTCTGATACCCCATATCTGATTCCCCGCCTCTGTTTCCCCGCCTCTGATTCCCCACCTCTGATTTCCCATATCTGATTCCACGCCTCTGATTCCCCGCCTCTGATTGGCCGCCTCTGATACCCCGCCTCTGATTCCCCATCTCTAATTCATCACATCTGAGACCCCACCTCTGCTTCCCCATCTCTGATTCTCAACCTCTGATTCCCCGCCTCTGATTCCCCATATTTGATTCCCCGCCTCTGATTCCCCATCTCTGATTCCCGGACTCTGATTCCCCAACTCTGATTCCCCGCCTCTGATTCCCAGTGTCTGATTCCCTGCCTCTGATTCCCCGCCTCTGAATCCCCTCCTCTGATTCCCTGCCACTGATTCCCCGCCCCTGATTCCCCACCTCTGATACCCCATATCTGATTCCCCTCCTCTGTTTCCCCGCCTCTGATTCCCCACCTCTGATTCCCCATATCTGATTCCCTGCCTCTGATTCCCCAACTCTGATTCCCCGCCTCTGATTCCCCAGCTATGATTCCCCACCTCTGATTCCCCACCTCTGATCCAACATATCTGATTCCCCGCCTCTGTTTCCCCGCCTCTGAATCCCCACCTCTGATTCCCCATATCTGATTCCCCGCCTCTGATACCCACCTCTGATTCCCCGCCTCTGATTTACCAGCTATGATTCCCATCCTCTGGTTCCCCGCATCTGATTCCCTGCCTCTGATTCCCCCCCTCTGATTCCCCATCTCTGATTCACCACCTCTGATTCCCCGCGTCTGATTCCCCACCTCTGATTCCCCATCTCTGATTCCCCATCTCTGATTCCCCAATTCTGATTCCCCGCCTCTGATTCCCCAGCTCTGATTCCCCACCTCTGATTCCCCACCTCTGATCCAACATATCTGATTCCCCGCCTTTGTTTCCCCGCCTCTGAATCCCCACCTCTGATTCCCCATATCTGATTCCCCGCCTCTGATTCCCCACCTCTGATTCCCCGCCTCTGATTTGCCAGCTATGATTCCCATCCTCTGGTTCCCCGCATCTGATTCCCTGCCTCTGATTCCCCCCCTCTGATTCCCCATCTCTGATTCACCACCTCTGATTCCCCGCGTCTGATTCCCCGCCTCTGATTCCCCATCTCTGATTCCACATCTCTGATTCCCCAATTCTGATTCCCCGCCTCTGTTTCCCCACCTCTGATTCCCCGCCTCTGATTCCCCATATCTCATTCCCCGCCTCTGATTCCCCATCTCTGATTCCCGCACTCTGATTCCCCACCTCTGATTCCAAGTCCTCTTATTCCCGGCATCTGATTCCCGGCCACTGATTCCCGGCCTCTGATTCCCTGCCACTGATTCCCCGCCCCTAAATCCCCACCTCTGATTCCCCATATCTGATTCCCCGCCTCTGTTTCCCTGCCTCTGATTCGCCACCTCTGATACCCCGCCTCTGATTCCCCGCCTCTGACTCCCCGCCTCTGATTCCCTGCCTCTGATTCCCAACCTCTGATTCCCCACATCTGATTCCCCGCCTCTGTTTCCCCGCCTCTGATTGGCACCTCTGATACCCCGCCTCTGATTCCCCATCTCTAATTCATCACATCTGATTCCCCACCTCTGCTTCCCCATCTCTGATTCGCTACCTCCGATTCGCCACCTCTGATTCCCAATATCTGATTCACCGCCTCTGTTTCCCCGCCTCTGATTCCCCGCCTCTGATTCCCCATATCTGATTCCCCTCCTCTGATTCCCCATCTCTGATTCCCGGTCTCTGATTCCCCACCTCTGATTCCCCGCCTCTGATTCCCCATCCCTGATTCACCGCCTCTGATTCCCCGTGTCTGATTCCCTGCCTCTGATTCCCCGCTCTGATTCCCCACCTCTGATTCAGCATATCTGATTCCCCGCCTCTGATTCCCCACCACTGATTCCCCTCCTCTGATTCGCCAGTTATGATTGCCCGCCTCTGATTCCCCGTTTCTGATTCCCTGCCTCTGATTCCCCACCTCTGATTCCCCATATCTGATTCCCACCCTCTGTTTCCCCGCCTCTCATTCCCCACTTCTGATTCCCCATATCTGATTCCCCGCCTCTGATTTGCCAGCTATGATTCCCATCCTCTGGTTCCCCGCATCTGATTCCCTGCCTCTGTTTCCCCGCCTCTGATTCCCCACCTCTGATTCACCATATCTGATTCCCCGCCTCTGATTCCCCACCACTGATTCCCCTCCTCTGATTCGCCAGTTATGATTGCCCTCCTCTGATTCCCCGTTTCTGATTCCCTGCCTCTGATTCCCCGCCTCTGATTCCCCATCTCTGACTCACCACCTCTGATTCACCACCTCTGATACCCCATCTCTGATTCCGCACATCCGATTCCCTGCCTCTGATTCCCCGCCTCTGATTCCCCGCCTCTGATTCCCTGCCTCTGATTCGCAACCTCTTATTCCCCACCTCTGATTCCCCATATCTGATTCCCCGCCTCTGTTTCCCCGCCTCTGATTGGCACCTCTGATACCCCGCCTCTGATTCCCCATCTCTAATTCCCGGTCTCTGATTCCCCACCTCTGTTTCCCGGCCTCTGATTCCCCATCCCTGATTCACCGCCTCTGATTCCCAGTGTCTGATTCCCTGCCTCTGATTCCCCGCCTCTGAATCCCCTCCTCTGATTCCCTGCCACTGATTCCCCGCCCCTGATTCCCCACCTCTGATACCCCATATCTGATTCCCCTCCTCTGTTTCCCCGCCTCTGATTCCCCACCTCTGATTCCCCATATCTGATTCCCTTCCTCTGATTCCCCAACTCTGATTCCCCGCCTCTGATTCCCCAGCTATGATTCCCCACCTCTGATTCCCCACCTCTGATCCAACATATCTGATTCCCCGCCTCTGTTTCCCCGCCTCTGAATCCCCACCTCTGATTCCCCATATCTGATTCCCCGCCTCTGATACCCACCTCTGATTCCCCGCCTCTGATTTGCCAGCTATGATTCCCATCCTCTGGTTCCCCGCATCTGATTCCCTGCCTCTGATTCCCCACCTCTGATTCCCCGCCTCTGATTTGCCAGCTATGATTCCCATCCTGTGGTTCCCCGCATCTGATTCCCTGCCTCTGTTTCCCCGCCTCTGATTCCCCACCTCTGATTCACCATATCTGATTCCCCGCCTCTGATTCCCCACCACTGATTCCCCTCCTCTGATTCGCCAGTTATGATTGCCCGCCTCTGATTCCCCGTTTCTGATACCCTGCCTCTGATTCCCCGCCTCTGATTCCCCATCTCTGATTCACCACCTCTGATTCACCACCTCTGATACCCCATCTCTGATTCCGCACATCCGATTCCCTGCCTCTGATTCCCTGCCTCTGATTCCCCGCCTCTGATTCCCTGCCTCTGATTCGCAACCTCTTATTCCCCACCTCTGATCCCCATATCTGATTCCCCGCCTCTGTTTCCCCGCCTCTGATTGGCACCTCTGATACCCCGCCTCTGATTCCCCATCTCTAATTCATCACATCTGATTCCCCACCTCTGCTTCCCCATCTCCGATTCTCTACCTCTGATTCGCCACCTCTGATACCCAATATCTGATTCACCGCCTCTGTTTCCCTGCCTCTGATTCCCCGCCTCTGATTCCCCATATCTGATTCCCCACCTCTGATTCCCCATCTCTGATTCCCGGTCTCTGATTCCCCACCTCTGTTTCCCGGCCTCTGATTCCCAATCCCTGATTCACCGCCTCTGACTCCCAGTGTCTGATTCCCTGCCTCTGATTCCCCGCCTCTGAATCCCCTCCTCTGATTCCCTGCCACTGATTCCCCGCCCCTGATTCCCCACCTCTGATACCCCATATCTGATTCCCCGCCTCTGTTTCCGCGCCTCTGATTCGCCACCTCTGATTCCCCATATCTGATTCCCTGCCTCTGATTCCCCAACTCTGATTCCCCGCCTCTGATTCCCCAGCTCTGATTCCCCGCCTCTGATTCCCCACCTCTGATCCAACATATCTGATTCCCAGCCTCTGTTTCCCCGCCTCTGATTCCCCACCTCTGATTCCCCATATCTGATTCCCCGCCTATGATTCCCCACCTCTGATTCCCCGCCTCTGATTCGCCAGCTATGATTCCCCTCCTCTGGTTCCCCGCATCTGATTCCCCGCCTCTGATTCCCCGTGTCTGACCCTGCCTCTGATTCCACGCCTTTGATTCCCCATCTCTGATTCACCACCTCTGATTCCCCACCTCTGATTCCCCATCTCTGATTCTGCACATCCGATTCCCTGCCTCTGATTCCCCGCCTCTGATTCCCCGCCTCTGATTCCCTGCCTCTGATTCGCAACCTGTTATTCCCCACCTCTGATTCCCCATTTCTGATTCCCCGCCTCTGTTTCCCTGCCTCTGATTCCCCGCCTCTGTTTCCCCATATCTGATTCCCCGCCTCTGTTTCACCGCCTCTGATTGGCACCTCTGATACCCCGCCTCTGATTCCCCATCTCTAATTCATCACATCTGATTCCCCACCTCTGCTTCCCCATCTCTGATTCTCTACCTCTGATTCGCAACCTCTGATTCCGAATATCTGATTCACCGCCTCTGTTTCCCCGCTTCTGATTCCCCGCCTCTGATTCCCCATATCTGATTCACCGCCTCTGATTCCCAGTGTCTGATTCCCTGCCTCTGATTCCCCGACTCTGAATCCCCTCCTCTGATTCCCTGCCACTGATTCCCCGCCCCTGATTCCCCACCTCTGATACCCCATATCTGATTCCCCGCCTCTGTTTCCCCGCCTCTGATTCCCCACCTCTGATTTCCCATATCTGATTCCACGCCTCTGATTCCCCGCCTCTGATTGGCCGCCTCTGATACCCCGCCTCTGATTCCCCATCTCTAATTCATCACATCTGAGTCCCCACCTCTGCTTCCCCATCTCTGATTCTCAACCTCTGATTCGCCACCTCTGATACCCCATATCTGATTCACCGCCTCTGATTCCCCGCCTCTGATTCCCCGCCTCTGATTCCCCATATTTGATTCCCCGCCTCTGATTCCCCATCTCTGATTCCCGGACTCTGAATCCCCAACTCTGATTCCCCGCCTCTGATTCCCCAGCTCTGATTTCCCGCCTCTTATTCCCCACCTCTGATACAACATATCTGATTCCCGGCCTCTGTTTCTCCGCCTCTGATTCCCCACCTCTGATTCCCCATATCTGATTCCCCGCCTCTGATTCTCCACCTCTGATTCCCCTCCTCTGATTCGCCAGCTAAGATTCCCCGCCTCTGATTCCCCGTGTCTGATTCCCTGCCTCTGATTCCCCGCCTCTGATTCCCCATCTCTGATTCACCACATCTGATTCCCCACCTCTGATTCCCCATCTCTGATTCCGCACATCCGATTCCCTGCCTCTGATTCCCCGCCTCTGATTCCCCGCCTCTGATTCCCTGCCTCTGATTCGCAACCTCTAATTCCCCACCTCTGATTCGCCATATCTGATTCCCCGCCTCTGATTTGCCAGCTATGATTCCCATCCTCTGGTTCCCCGCATCTGATTCCCTGCCTCTGATTCCCCCCCTCTGATTCCCCATCTCTGATTCACCACCTCTGATTCCCCGCCTCTGTTTCCCCGCCTCTGATTGGCACCTCTGATACACCGCCTCTGATTCCCCATCTCTGATTCATCACATTTGATTCCCCACCTCTGCTTCCCCATCTCTGATTCTCTACCTCTGATTCCCCACCTCTGATTCCCCGCCTTTGATTCCCCATATCTTATTCCCCGCCTCTGATTCCCCATCTCTGATTCCCGGTCTCTGATTCCCCACCTCTGTTTCCCGGCCTCTGATTCCCCATCCCTGATTCACCGCCTCTGATTCCCAGTGTCTGATTCCCTGCTCTGATTCCCCGCCTCTGAATCCCCTCCTCTGATTCCCTGCCACTGATTCCCCGCCCCTGATTCCCCACCTCTGATACCCCATATCTGATTCCCCTCCTCTGTTTCCCCGCCTCTGATTCCCCACCTCTGATTCCCCATATCTGATTCCCTGCCTCTGATTCCCCAACTCTGATTCCCCGCCTCTGATTCCCCAGCTATGATTCCCCACCTCTGATTCCCCACCTCTGATCCAACATATCTGATTCCCCGCCTCTGTTTCCCCGCCTCTGAATCCCCACCTCTGATTCCCCATATCTGATTCCCCGCCTCTGATACCCACCTCTGATTCCCAGCCTCTGATTTGCCAGCTATGATTCCCATCCTCTGGTTCCCCGCATCTGATTCCCTGCCTCTGATTCCCCCCCTCTGATTCCCCATCTCTGATTCACCACCTCTGATTCCCCGCGTCTGATTCCCCGCCTCTGATTCCCCATCTCTGATTCCCCATCTCTGATTCCCCAATTCTGATTCCCCGCCTCTGATTCCCCAGCTCTGATTCCCCACCTCTGATTCCCCACCTCTGAATCCCCACCTCTGATTCCCCATATCTGATTCCCCGCCTCTGATTCCCCACCTCTGATTCCCCGCCTCTGATTTGCCAGCTATGATTCCCATCCTCTGGTTCCCCGCATCTGATTCCCTGCCTCTGATTCCCCCCCTCTGATTCCCCATCTCTGATTCACCACCTCTGATTCCCCGCGTCTGATTCCCCGCCTCTGATTCCCCATCTCTGATTCCACATCTCTGATTCCCCAATTCTGATTCCCCGCCTCTGTTTCCCCACCTCTGATTCCCCGCCTCTGATTCCCCATATCTCATTCCCCGCCTCTGATTCCCCATCTCTGATTCCCGAACTCTGATTCCGCACCTCTGATTCCAAGTCCTCTTATTCCCGACATCAGATTCCCTGCCACTGATTCCCCGCCCCTAAATCCCCACCTCTGATTCCCCATATCTGATTCCCCGCCTCTGTTTCCCTGCCTCTGATTCGCCACCTCTGATACCCCGCCTCTGATTCCCCGCCTCTGACTCCCCGCCTCTGATTCCCTGCCTCTGATTCCCAACCTCTGATTCCCCACATCTGATTCCCCATATCTGATTCCCCGCCTCTGTTTCCCCGCCTCTGATTCCCCGCCTCTGCTTCCCCGCCTCTGATTCCCCACCTCTGATCCAACATATCTGATTCCCCGCCTCTGATACCCACCTCTGATTCCCCGCCTCTGATTTGCCAGCTATGATTCCCATCCTCTCGTTGCCCGCATCTGATTCCCTGCCTCTGATTCCCCCCCTCTGATTCCCCATCTCTGATTCACCACCTCTGATTCCCCGCGTCTGATTCCCCGCCTCTGATTCCCCATCTCTGATTCCCCATCTCTGATTCCCCAATTCTGATTCCCCGCCTCTGATTCCCCAGCTCTGATTCCCCACCTCTGATTCCCCACCTCTGATCCAACATATCTGATTCCCCGCCTCTCTTTCCCCACCTCTGAATCCCCACCTCTGATTCCCCATATCTGATTCCCCGCCTCTGATTCCCCACCTCTGATTCCCCGCCTCTGATTTGCCAGCTATGATTCCCATCCTCTGGTTCCCCGCATCTGATTCCCTGCCTCTGATTCCCCCCCTCTGATTCCCCATCTATGATTCACCACCTCTGATTCCCCGCGTCTGATTCCCCGCCTCTGATTCCCCATCTCTGATTCCACATCTCTGATTCCCCAATTCTGATTCCCCGCCTCTGTTTCCCCACCTCTGATTCCCCGCCTCTGATTCCCCATATCTCATTCCCCGCCTCTGATTCCCCATCTCTGATTCCCGAACTCTGATTCCGCACCTCTGATTCCAAGTCCTCTTATTCCCGGCATCAGATTCCCTGCCACTGATTCCCCGCCCCTAAATCCCCACCTCTGATTCCCCATATCTGATTCCCCGCCTCTGTTTCCCTGCCTCTGATTCGCCACCTCTGATACCCCGCCTCTGATTCCCCGCCTCTGACTCCCCGCCTCTGATTCCCTGCCTCTGATTCCCAACCTCTGATTCCCCACATCTGATTCCCCATATCTGATTCCCCGCCTCTGTTTCCCCGCCTCTGATTCCCCGCCTCTGCTTCCCCGCCTCTGATTCCCCGCCTCTGCTTCCCCAACTCTGATTCCCCGCCTCTGATTCCCCAGCTCTGATTCCCCGCCTCTGATTCCCCGTGTTTTATTCCCTGCCTCTGATTCCCCGCGTCTGATTCTCCATCTCTGATTCACCGCCTTTGATTCGCCACATCTGATTCCCCATATCAGATTCCCCGCCTCTGTATCCCCGCCTCTGATTCCCCGCCTCTGATTCCCCATATCTCATTCCCCGCCTCTGATTCCCCATCTCTGATTCCGCACATCTGATTCCCTGCCTCTGATTCCCCACCTCTGATTCCCCATATCTGATTCCCGGCCTCTGTTTCCCCGCCTCTGATTCCCCGCCTCTGTTTCCCCATATCTAATTCCATGCCTCTGATACCGCAACACTGATTCCCCGCCTCTGATTCCCCAGCTCTGATTCCCCGCCTCTGATTCCCCGCATCTGATTCCCTGCCTCTGATTCCCCGCCTCTGATTCCCTGCCTCTGATTCCCAACCTCTGATTCCCCACCTCTGAATCCCCATATCTGATTCCCCGCCTCTGTTTCCCCGCCTCTGATTCCCCACCTTTGTTTCCCCATATCTGATTCCCCGCCTCTGTTTCCCCGCCTCTGATTCCCCACCTCTGATTTCCCATATCTGATTCCACGCCTCTGATTCCCCGCCTCTGATTGGGCGCCTCTGATACCCTGCCTCTGATTCCCCATCTCTAATTCATCACATCTGATTCCCCACCTCTGCTTCCCCATCTCTGATTCTCAACCTCTGATTCGCCACCTCTGATTCCCCATATCTGATTCACCGCCTCTGTTTCCCCGCCTCTGATTCCCCGCCTCTGATTCCCCATATTTGATTCCCCGCCTCTGATTCCTCATCTCTGATTCCCGGACTCTGATTCCCCAACTCTGATTCCACGCCTCTGATTCCCCAGCTCTGATTTCCCGCCTCTGATTCACCACCTCTGCTTCCCCATCTCTGATTCTCTACCTCTGATTCGCCACCTCTGATTGCCCATATCTGATTCATCGCCTCTGTTTCCCCGCCTCTGATTCCCCGCCTCTGATTCCCCATATTTGATTCCCCGCCTCTGATTCCCCATCTCTGATTCCCGGACTCTGATTCCAAAAACTCTGATTCCCCGCCTCTGATTCCCCATATTTGATTCCCCTCCTCTGATTTCCCATCTCAGATTCCCGGACTCTGATTCCCCAACTCTGATTTCCCCGCCTCTGATTCCCCAGCTCTGATTTCCCGCCTCTGATTCCCCACCTCTGATACAACATATCTGATTCCCGGCCTCTGTTTCCCCGCCTCTGATTCCCCACCTCTGATTCACCATATCTGATTCCCCGCCTCTGATTCCCCACCACTGATTCCCCTCCTCTGATTCGCCAGTTATGATTGCCCGCCTCTGATTCCCCGTTTCTGATTCCCTGCCTCTGATTCCCCGCCTCTGATTCCCCATCTCTGACTCACCACCTCTGATTCACCACCTCTGATACCCCATCTCTGATTCCGCACATCCGATTCCCTGCCTCTGATTCCCCGCCTCTGATTCCCCGCCTCTGATTCCCTGCCTCTGATTCCCCGCCTCTGTTTCCCCGCCTCTGATTGGCACCTCTGATACCCCGCCTCTGATTCCCCATCTCTAATTCATCACATCTGATTCCCCACCTCTGCTTCCCCATCTCCGATTCTCTACCTCTGATTCGCCACCTCTGATTCCCAATATCTGATTCACCGCCTCTGATTCCCCATATCTTATTCCCCGCCTCTGATTCCCCATCTCTGATTCCCGGTCTCTGATTCCCCACCTCTGTTTCCCGGCCTCTGATTCCCAATCCCTGATTCACCGCCTCTGACTCCCAGTGTCTGATTCCCTGCCTCTGATTCCCCGCCTCTGAATCCCCTCCTCTGATTCCCTGCCACTGATTCCCCGCCCCTGATTCCCCACCTCTGATACCCCATATCTGATTCCCCGCCTCTGTTTCCCCGCCTCTGATTCCCCACCTCTGATTCCCCATATCTGATTCCCTGCCTCTGATTCCCCAACTCTGATTCCCCGCCTCTGATTCCCCAGCTCTGATTCCCCGCCTCTGATTCCCCACCTCTGATCCAACATATCTGATTCCCCGCCTCTGTTTCCCCGCCTCTGATTCCCCACCTCTGATTCCCCATATCTGATTCCCCGCCTATGATTCCCCACCACTGATTCCCCGCCTCTGATTCGCCAGCTATGATTCCCCTCCTCTTGTTCCCCGCATCTGATTCCCCGCCTCTGATTCCCCGTGTCTGACCCTGCCTCTGATTCCACGCCTTTGATTCCCCATCTCTGATTCACCACCTCTGATTCCCCACCTCTGATTCCCCATCTATGATTCTGCACATCCGATTCCCTGCCTCTGATTCCCCGCCTCTGATTCCCCGCCTCTGATTCCCTGCCTCTGATTCGCAACCTGTTATTCCCCACCTCTGATTCCCCATATCTGATTCCCCGCCTCTGTTTCCCTGCCTCTGATTCCCCGCCTCTGATTCCCCATATCTGATTCGCCGCCTCTGTTTCACCGCCTCTGATTGGCACCTCTGATACCCCGCCTCTGATTCCCCATCTCTAATTCATCACATCTGATTCCCCACCTCTGCTTCCCCATCTCTGATTCTCTACCTCTGATTCGCAACCTCTGATTCCGAATATCTGATTCACCGCCTCAGTTTCCCCGCTTCTGATTCCCCGCCTCTGATTCCCCATATCTGATTCCCCGCCTCTGATTCCCCATCTCTGATTCCCGGTCTCTGATTCCCCACCTCTGTTTCCCGGCCTCTCATTCCCCATCCCTTATTCACCGCCTCTGATTCCCAGTGTCTGATTCCCTGCCTCTGATTCCCCGCCTCTGAATCCCCTCCTCTGATTCCCTGCCACTGATTCCCCGCCCCTGATTCCCCACCTCTGATACCCCATATCTGATTCCCCGCCTCTGTTTCCCCGCCTCTGATACCCACCTCTGATTTCCCATATCTGATTCCACGCCTCTGATTCCCCGCCTCTGATTGGCCGCCTCTGATACCCCGCCTCTGATTCCCCATCTCTAATTCATCACATCTGAGTCACCACCTCTGCTTCCCCATCTCTGATTCTCAACCTCTGATTCGCCACCTCTGATTCCCCATATCTGATTCACCGCCTCTGTTTCCCCGCCTCTGATTCCCCGCCTCTGATTCTCCCTATTTGATTCCCCGCCTCTGATTCCACATCTCTGATTCCCGGACTCTGATTCCCCTACTCTGATTCCCCGCCTCTGATTCCCCAGCTCTGATTTCCCGCATCTGATTCCCCACCTCTGATACAACATATCTGATTCCCGGCCTCTGTTTCTCCGCCTCTGATTCCCCACCTCTGATTCCCCATATCTGATTCCCCGCCTCTGATTCCCCACCTCTGATTCCCCTCCACTGATTCGCCAGCTAAGATTCCCCGCCTCTGATTCCCCGTGTCTGATTCCCTGCCTCTGATTCCCCGCCTCTGATTCCCCATCTCTGATTCACCACATCTGATTCCCCACCTCTGATTCCCCATCTCTGATTCCGCACATCCGATTCCCTGCCTATGATTCCCCGCCTCTGATTCCCCGCCTCTGATTCCCTGCCTCTGATTCGCAACCTCTAATTCCCCACCTCTGATTCGCCATATCTGATTCCCCTCCTCTGATTTGCCAGCTATCATTCCCATCCTCTGGTTTCCCGCATCTGATTCCCTGCCTCTGATTCCCCCCCTCTGATTCCCCATCTCTGATTCACCACCTCTGATTCCCCGCCTCTGTTTCCCCGCCTCTGATTGGCACCTCTGATACCCCGCCTCTGATTCCCCATCTCTAATTCATCACATTTGATTTCCCACCTCTGCTTCCCCATCTCTGATTCTCTACCTCTGATTCGCCACCTCTGATTCCCAATATCTGATTCACCGCCTCTGTTTCCCCGCCTCTGATTCCCCGCCTCTGATTCCCCATATCTGATTCCCCGCCTCTGATTCCCCATCTCTGATTCCCGGTCTCTGATTCCCCACCTCTGTTTCCCGGCCTCTGATTCCCCATCCCTGATTCACCGCCTCTGATTCCCAGTGTCTGATTCCCTGCCTCTGATTCCCCGCCTCCGAATCCCCTCCTCTGATTCCCTGCCACTGATTCCCCGCCCCTGATTCCCCACCTCTGATACCCCATATCTGATTCCCCTCCTCTGTTTCCCCGCCTCTGATTCCCCACCTCTGTTTCCCCATATCTGATTCCCTGCCTCTGATTCCCCAACTCTGATTCCCCGCCTCTGATTCCCCAGCTATGATTCCCCACCTCTGATTCCCCACCTCTGATCCAACATATCTGATTCCCCGCCTCTGTTTCCCCGCCTCTGAATCCCCACCTCTGATTCCCCATATCTGATTCCCCGCCTCTGATACCCACCTCTGATTCCCCGCCTCTGATTTGCCAGATATGATTCCCATCCTCTGGTTCCCCGCATCTGATTCCCCGCCTCTCATTCCCCCCCTCTGATTCCCCATCTCTGATTCACCACCTCTGATTCCCCGCGTCTGATTCCCCGCCTCTGATTCCCCATCTCTGATTCCCCATCTCTGATTCCCCAATTCTGATTCCCCGCCTCTGATTCCCCAGCTCTGATTCCCCACCTCTGATTCCCCACCTCTGATCCAACATATCTGATTCCCCGCCTCTGTTTCCCCGCCTCTGAATCCCCACCTCTGATTCCCCATATCTGATTCCCCGCCTCTGATTCCCCACCTGTGATTCCCCGCCTCTGATTTGCCAGCTATGATTCCCATCCTCTGGTTCCCCGCATCTGATTCCCTGCCTCTGTTTCCCCGCCTCTGATTCCCCACCTCTGATTCACCATATCTGATTCCCCGCCTCTGATTCCCCACCACTGATTCCCCTCCTCTGATTCGCCAGTTATGATTGCCCGCCTCTGATTCCCCGTTTCTGATTCCCTGCCTCTGATTCCCCGCCTCTGATTCCCCATCTCTGACTCACCACCTCTGATTCACCACCTCTGATACCCCATCTCTGATTCCGCACATCCGATTCCCTGCCTCTGATTCCCCGCCTCTGATTCCCCGCCTCTGATTCCCTGCCTCTGATTCGCAACCTCTTATTCCCCACCTCTGATTCCCCATATCTGATTCCCCGCCTCTGTTTCCCCGCCTCTGATTGGCACCTCTGATACCCCGCCTCTGATTCCCCATCTCTAATTCATCACATCTGATACCCCACCTCTGCTTCCCAATATCTGATTTACCGCCTCTGTTTCCCTGCCTCTGATTCCCCGCCTCTGATTCCCCATATCTGATTCCCCGCCTCTGATTCCCCATCTCTGATTCCCGGTCTCTGATTCCCCACCTCTGTTTCCCGGCCTCTGATTCCCAATCCCTGATTCACCGCCTCTAACTCCCAGTGTCTGATTCCCTGCCTCTGATTCCCCGCCTCTGAATCCCCTCCTCTG
Source organism: Narcine bancroftii (assembly GCF_036971445.1). Taxonomy (NCBI): domain Eukaryota; kingdom Metazoa; phylum Chordata; class Chondrichthyes; order Torpediniformes; family Narcinidae; genus Narcine; species Narcine bancroftii. The sequence continues at coordinate 2,859,613 of NW_027211890.1, read as the reverse complement.
ATTCCCTGCCACTGATTCCCCGCCCCTGATTCCCCACCTCTGATACCCCATATCTGATTCCCCGCCTCTGTTTCCCCGCCTCTGATTCCCCACCTCTGATTCCCCATATCTGATTCCCTGCCTCTGATTCCCCAACTCTGATTCCCCGCCTCTGATTCCCCAGCTCTGATTCCCCGCCTCTGATTCCCCACCTCTGATCCAACATATCTGATTCCCCGCCTCTGTTTCCCCGCCTCAGATTCCCCACCTCTGATTCCCCATATCTGATTCCCCGCCTATGATTCCCCACCTCTGATTCCCCGCCTCTGATTCGCCAGCTATGATTCCCCTCCTCTGGTTCCCCGCATCTGATTCCCCGCCTCTGATTCCCCGTGTCTGACCCTGCCTCTGATTCCACGCCTTTGATTCCCCATCTCTGATTCACCACCTCTGATTCCCCACCTCTGATTCCCCATCTCTGATTCTGCACATCCGATTCCCTGCCTCTGATTCCCCGCCTCTGATTCCCCGCCTCTGATTCCCTGCCTCTGATTCGCAACCTGTTATTCCCCACCTCTGATTCCCCATATCTGATTCCCCGCCTCTGTTTCCCTGCCTCTGATTCCCCGCCTCTGTTTCCCCATATCTGATTCCCCGCCTCTGTTTCACCGCCTCTGATTGGCACCTCTGATACCCCGCCTCTGATTCCCCATCTCTAATTCATCACATCTGATTCCACACCTCTGCTTCCCCATCTCTGATTCTCTACCTCTGTTTCGCAACTTCTGATTCCGAATATCTGATTCACCGCCTCTGTTTCCCCGCTTCTGATTCCCCGCCTCTGATTCCCCATATCTGATTCCCCGCCTCTGATTCCCCATCTCTGATTCCCGGTCTCTGATTCCCCACCTCTGTTTCCCGGCCTCTCATTCCCCATCCCTGATTCACCGCCTCTGATTCCCAGTGTCTGATTCCCTGCCTCTGATTCCCCGCCTCTGAATCCCCTCCTCTGATTCCCTGCCACTGATTCCCCGCCCCTGATTCCCCACCTCTGATACCCCATATCTGATTCCCCGCCTCTGTTTCCCCGCCTCTGATTCCCCACCTCTTATTTCCCATATCTGATTCCACGCGTCTGATTCCCCGCCTCTGATTGGCCGCCTCAGATACCCCGCCTCTGATTCCCCATCTCTAATTCATCACATCTGAGTCCCCACCTCTGCTTCCCCATCTCTGATTCTCAACCTCTGATTCGCCACCTCTGATTCCCCATATCTGATTCACCGCCTCTGTTTCCCCGCCTCTGATTCCCCGCCTCTGATTCCCCATATTTGATTCCCCGCCTCTGATTCCCCATCTCTGATTCCCGGACTCTGATTCCCCAACTCTGATTCCCCGCCTCTGATTCCCCAGCTCTGATTCCCCGCCTCTGATTCCCCAGCTCTTATTTCCCGCCTCTGATTCCCCACCTCTGATACAACATATCTGATTCCCGGCCTCTGTTTCTCCGCCTCTGATTCCCCACCTCTGATTCCCCATATCTGATTCCCCGCCTCTGATTCCCCACCTCTGATTCCCCTCCTCTGATTCGCCAACTAAGATTCCCCGCCTCTGATTCCCCGTGTCTGATTCCCTGCCTCTGATTCCCCGCCTCTGATTCCCCATCTCTGATTCACCACATCTGATTCCCCACCTCTGATTCCCCATCTCTGATTCCGCACATCCGATTCCCTGCCTCTGATTCCCCGCCTCTGATTCCCCGCCTCTGATTCCCTGCCTCTGATTCGCAACCTCTAATTCCCCACCTCTGATTCGCCATATCTGATTCCCCGCCTCTGATTTGCCAGCTATCATTCCCATCCTCTGGTTCCCCGCATCTGATTCCCTGCCTCTGATTCCCCCCCTCTGATTCCCCATCTCTGATTCACAACCTCTGATTCCCCGCCTCTGTTTCCCCACCTCTGATTGGCACCTCTGATACCCCGCCTCTGATTCCCCATCTCTAATTCATCACATTTGATTCCCCACCTCTGCTTCCCCATCTCTGATTCTCTACCTCTGATTCGCCACCTCTGATTCCCAATATCTGATTCACCGCCTCTGTTTCCCCGCCTCTGATTCCCCGCCTTTGATTCCCCATATCTGATTCCCCGCCTCTGATTCCCCATCTCTGATTCCCGGTCTCTGATTCCCCACCTCTGTTTCCCGGCCTCTGATTCCCCATCCCTGATTCACCGCCTCTGATTCCCAGTGTCTGATTCCCTGCCTCTGATTCCCCGCCTCTGAATCCCCTACTCTGATTCCCTGCCACTGATTCCCCGCCCCTGATTCCCCACCTCTGATACCCCATATCTGATTCCCCTCCTCTTTTTCCCCGCCTCTGATTCCCCACCTCTGATTCCCCATATCTGATTCCCTGCCTCTGATTCCCCAACTCTGATTCCCCGCCTCTGATTCCCCAGCTATGATTCCCCACCTCTGATTCCCCACCTCTGATCCAACATATCTGATTCCCCGCCTCTGTTTCCCCGCCTCTGAATCCCCACCTCTGATTCCCCATATCTGATTCCCCGCCTCTGATACCCACCTCTGATTCCCCGCCTCTGATTTGCCAGCTATGATTCCCATCCTCTGGTTCCACGCATCTGATTCCCTGCCTCTGATTCCCCGCCTCTGTTTCCCCATCTCTGATTCACCACCTCTGATTCCCCATATCTGATTCCCCGCCTCTAATTCCCCACCTCTGATTCCCCGCCTCTGATTTGCCAGCTATGATTCCCATCCTCTGGTTCCCCGATTCTGATTCCCTGCCTCTGATTCCCCCCCTCTGATTCCCCATCTCTGATTCACCACCTCTGATTCCCCGCGTCTGATTCCCCGCCTCTGATTCCCCATCTCTGATTCCACATCTCTGATTCCCCAATTCTGATTCCCCGCCTCTGTTTCCCCACCTCTGATTCCCCGCCTCTGATTCCCCATATCTCATTCCCCGCCTCTGATTCCCCATCTCTGATTCCCGAACTCTGATTCCCCACCTCTGATTCCAAGTCCTCTTATTCCCGGCATCTGATTCCAGGCCACTGATTCCCGGCCTCTGATTCCCTGCCACTGATTCCCCGCCCCTAAATCCCCACTTCTGATTCCCCATATCTGATTCCCCGCCTCTGTTTCCCTGCCTCTGATTCGCCACCTCTGATACCCCGCCTCTGATTCCCCGCCTTTGACTCCCCGCCTCTGATTCCCTGCCTCTGATTCCCAACCTCTGATTCCCCACATCTGATTCCCCATATCTGATTCCCCGCCAATGTTTTCCCGCCTCTGATTCCCCGCCTCTGTTTCCCCGCCTCTGATTCCCCGCCTCTGCTTCCCCAACTCTGATTCCCCGCCTCTGATTCCCCAGCTCTGATTCCCCGCCTCTGATTCCCCGTGTTTTATTCCCTGCCTCTGATTCCCCGCGTCTGATTCTCCATCTCTGATTCACCGCCATTGATTCGCCACATCTGATTCCCCATATCAGATTCCCCGCGTCTGTATCCCCGCCTCTGATTCCCCGCCTCTGATTCCCCATATCTCATTCCCCGCCTCTGATTCCCCATCTCTGATTCCGCACATCTGATTCCCTGCCTCTGATTCCCCACCTCTGATTCCCCATATCTGATTCCCGGCCTCTGTTTCCCCGCCTCTGATTCCCCGCCTCTGTTTCCCCATATCTAATTCCATGCCTCTGATACCCCAACACTGATTCCCCGCCTCTGATTCCCCAGCTCTGATTCCCCGCCTCTGATTCCCCGCATCTGATTCCCTGCCTCTGATTCCGCACATCCGATTCCCTGCCTCTGATTCCCCGCCTCTGATTCCCCGCCTCTGATTCCCGGCCTCTGATTCGCAACCTCTAATTCCCCACCTCTGATTCCCCATATCTGATTCCCCGCCTCTGTTTCCCTGCCTCTGATTCCCGGCCTCTGTTTCCCCATATCTGATTCCCCTCCTCTGATTCCCAAACTCTGATTCCCCTCCTCTGATTCCCAAACTCTGATTCCCCGCCTCTGATTCCCCAGCTCAGATTCCCCACCTCTGATTCCCATTATCTGATTCCCCGCCTCTGATTCCCCATATCTGATTCACCGCCTCTGTTTCCCCGCCTCTGATTCCCCGCCTCTGATTCCCCATATCTGATTTCCCGCCTCTGATTACCAATCTCTGATTCCCCTCCTCTGATTCTGCAGCTATGATTCCCCGCCTCTGATTCCCCGTGTCTGATTCCGTGCCTCTGATTCCCCGCCTTTGATTCCCCATCTCTTATTCCCCACCTCTGATTCCCCATATCTGATTCCCCGCCTCTGTTTCCCCGCCTCTGATTGGCACCTCTGATACCCCGCCTCTGATTCCCCATCTCTAATTCATCACATCTGATTCCCCACCTCTGCTTCCCAATATCTGATTTACCGCCTCTGTTTCCCTGCCTCTGATTCCCCGCCTCTGATTCCCCATATCTGATTCCCCGCCTCTGATTCCCCATCTCTGATTCCCGGTCTCTGATTCCCCACCTCTGTTTCCCGGCCTCTGATTCCCAATCCCTGATTCACCGCCTCTAACTCCCAGTGTCTGATTCCCTGCCTCTGATTCCCCGCCTCTGAATCCCCTCCTCTGATTCCCTGCCACTGATTCCCCGCCCCTGATTCCCCACCTCTGATACCCCATATCTGATTCCCCGCCTCTGTTTCCCCGCCTCTGATTCCCCACCTCTGATTCCCCATATCTGATTCCCTGCCTCTGATTCCCCAACTCTGATTCCCCGCCTCTGATTCCCCAGCTCTGATTCCCCGCCTCTGATTCCCCAACTCTGATCCAACATATCTGATTCCCCGCCTCTGTTTCCCCGCCTCAGATTCCCCACCTCTGATTCCCCATATCTGATTCCCCGCCTATGATTCCCCACCTCTGATTCCCCGCCTCTGATTCGCCAGCTATGATTCCCCTCCTCTGGTTCCCCGCATCTGATTCCCCGCCTCTGATTCCCCGTGTCTGACCCTGCCTCTGATTCCACGCCTTTGATTCCCCATCTCTGATTCACCACCTCTGATTCCCCACCTCTGATTCCCCATCTCTGATTCTGCACATCCGATTCCCTGCCTCTGATTCCCCGCCTCTGATTCCCCGCCTCTGATTCCCTGCCTCTGATTCGCAACCTGTTATTCCCCACCTCTGATTCCCCATATCTGATTCCCCGCCTCTGTTTCCCTGCCTCTGATTCCCCGCCTCTGTTTCCCCATATCTGATTCCCCGCCTCTGTTTCACCGCCTCTGATTGGCACCTCTGATACCCCGCCTCTGATTCCCCATCTCTAATTCATCACATCTGATTCCACACCTCTGCTTCCCCATCTCTCATTCTCTACCTCTGATTCGCAACTTCTGATTCCGAATATCTGATTCACCGCCTCTGTTTCCCCGCTTCTGATTCCCCGCCTCTGATTCCCCATATCTGATTCCCCGCCTCTGATTCCCCATCTCTGATTCCCGGTCTCTGATTCCCCACCTCTGTTTCCCGGCCTCTCATTCCCCATCCCTGATTCACCGCCTCTGATTCCCAGTGTCTGATTCCCTGCCTCTGATTCCCCGCCTCTGAATCCCCTCCTCTGATTCCCTGCCACTGATTCCCCGCCCCTGATTCCCCACCTCTGATACCCCATATCTGATTCCCCGCCTCTGTTTCCCCGCCTCTGGTTCCCCACCTCTTATTTCCCATATCTGATTCCACGCGTCTGATTCCCCGCCTCTGATTGGCCGCCTCTGATACCCCGCCTCTGATTCCCCATCTCTAATTCATCACATCTGAGTCCCCACCTCTGCTTCCCCATCTCTGATTCTCAACCTCTGATTCGCCACCTCTGATTCCCCATATCTGATTCACCGCCTCTGTTTCCCCGCCTCTGATTCCCCGCCTCTGATTCCCCATATTTGATTCCCCGCCTCTGATTCCCCATCTCTGATTCCCGGACTCTGATTCCCCAACTCTGATTCCCCGCCTCTGATTCCCCAGCTCTTATTTCCCGCCTCTGATTCCCCACCTCTGATACAACATATCTGATTCCCGGCCTCTGTTTCTCCGCCTCTGATTCCCCACCTCTGATTCCCCATATCTGATTCCCCGCCTCTGAATCCCCACCTCTGATTCCCCTCCTCTGATTCGCCAACTAAGATTCCCCGCCTCTGATTCCCCGTGTCTGATTCCCTGCCTCTGATTCCCCGCCTCTGATTCCCCATCTCTGATTCACCACATCTGATTCCCCACCTCTGATTCCCCATCTCTGATTCCGCACATCCGATTCCCTGCCTCTGATTCCCCGCCTCTGATTCCCCGCCTCTGATTCCCTGCCTCTGATTCGCAACCTCTAATTCCCCACCTCTGATTCGCCATATCTGATTCCCCGCCTCTGATTTGCCAGCTATCATTCCCATCCTCTGGTTCCCCGCATCTGATTCCCTGCCTCTGATTCCCCCCCTCTGATTCCCCATCTCTGATTCACAACCTCTGATTCCCCGCCTCTGTTTCCCCACCTCTGATTGGCACCTCTGATACCCCGCCTCTGATTCCCCATCTCTAATTCATCACATTTGATTCCCCACCTCTGCTTCCCCATCTCTGATTCTCTACCTCTGATTCGCCACCTCTGATTCCCAATATCTGATTCACCGCCTCTGTTTCCCCGCCTCTGATTCCCCGCCTTTGATTCCCCATATCTGATTCCCCGCCTCTGATTCCCCATCTCTGATTCCCGGTCTCTGATTCCCCACCTCTGTTTCCCGGCCTCTGATTCCCCATCCCTGATTCACCGCCTCTGATTCCCAGTGTCTGATTCCCTGCCTCTGATTCCCCGCCTCTGAATCCCCTCCTCTGATTCCCTGCCACTGATTCCCCGCCCCTGATTCCCCACCTCTGATACCCCATATCTGATTCCCCTCCTCTTTTTCCCCGCCTCTGATTCCCCACCTCTGATTCCCCATATCTGATTCCCTGCCTCTGATTCCCCAACTCTGATTCCCCGCCTCTGATTCCCCAGCTATGATTCCCCACCTCTGATTCCCCACCTCTGATCCAACATATCTGATTCCCCGCCTCTGTTTCCCCGCCTCTGAATCCCCACCTCTGATTCCCCATATCTGATTCCCCGCCTCTGATACCCACCTCTGATTCCCCGCCTCTGATTTGCCAGCTATGATTCCCATCCTCTGGTTCCACGCATCTGATTCCCTGCCTCTGATTCCCCGCCTCTGTTTCCCCATCTCTGATTCACCACCTCTGATTCCCCATATCTGATTCCCCGCCTCTAATTCCCCACCTCTGATTCCCCGCCTCTGATTTGCCAGCTATGATTCCCATCCTCTGGTTCCCCGATTCTGATTCCCTGCCTCTGATTCCCCCCCTCTGATTCCCCATCTCTGATTCACCACCTCTGATTCCCCGCGTCTGATTCCCCGCCTCTGATTCCCCATCTCTGATTCCACATCTCTGATTCCCCAATTCTGATTCCCCGCCTCTGTTTCCCCACCTCTGATTCCCCGCCTCTGATTCCCCATATCTCATTCCCCGCCTCTGATTCCCCATCTCTGATTCCCGAACTCTGATTCCCCACCTCTGATTCCAAGTCCTCTTATTCCCGGCATCTGATTCCAGGCCACTGATTCCCGGCCTCTGATTCCCTGCCACTGATTCCCCGCCCCTAAATCCCCACCTCTGATTCCCCATATCTGATTCCCCGCCTCTGTTTCCCTGCCTCTGATTCGCCACCTCTGATACCCCGCCTCTGATTCCCCGCCTTTGACTCCCCGCCTCTGATTCCCTGCCTCTGATTCCCAACCTCTGATTCCCCACATCTGATTCCCCATATCTGATTCCCCGCCAATGTTTTCCCGCCTCTGATTCCCCGCCTCCGTTTCCCCGCCTCTGATTCCCCGCCTCTGCTTCCCCAACTCTGATTCCCCGACTCTGATTCCCCAGCTCTGATTCCCCGCCTCTGATTCCCCGTGTTTTATTCCCTGCCTCTGATTCCCCGCGTCTGATTCTCCATCTCTGATTCACCGCCATTGATTCGCCACATCTGATTCCCCATATCAGATTCCCCGCGTCTGTATCCCCGCCTCTGATTCCCCGCCTCTGATTCCCCATATCTCATTCCCCGCCTCTGATTCCCCATCTCTGATTCCGCACATCTGATTCCCTGCCTCTGATTCCCCACCTCTGATTCCCCATATCTGATTCCCGGCCTCTGTTTCCCCGCCTCTGATTCCCCGCCTCTGTTTCCCCATATCTAATTCCATGCCTCTGATACCCCAACACTGATTCCCCGCCTCTGATTCCCCAGCTCTGATTCCCCGCCTCTGATTCCCCGCATCTGATTCCCTGCCTCTGATTCCGCACATCCGATTCCCTGCCTCTGATTCCCCGCCTCTGATTCCCCGCCTCTGATTCCCGGCCTCTGATTCGCAACCTCTAATTCCCCACCTCTGATTCCCCATATCTGATTCCCCGCCTCTGTTTCCCTGCCTCTGATTCCCGGCCTCTGTTTCCCCATATCTGATTCCCCTCCTCTGATTCCCAAACTCTGATTCCCCTCCTCTGATTCCCAAACTCTGATTCCCCGCCTCTGATTCCCCAGCTCAGATTCCCCACCTCTGATTCCCATTATCTGATTCCCCGCCTCTGATTCCCCATATCTGATTCACCGCCTCTGTTTCCCCGCCTCTGATTCCCCGCCTCTGATTCCCCATATCTGATTTCCCGCCTCTGATTACCCATCTCTGATTCCCCTCCTCTGATTCTGCAGCTATGATTCCCCGCCTCTGATTCCCCGTGTCTGATTCCGTGCCTCTGATTCCCCGCCTTTGATTCCCCATCTCTTATTCACCACCTCTGATTCCCCACCTCTGATTCCCCATCTCTGATTCCGCACATCCGATTCCCTGCCTCTGATTCCCCGCCTCTGATACCCCACCTCTGATTCCCTGCCTCTGATTCGCAACCTCTAATTCCCCACCTCTGATTCCACATATCTGATTCCCCGCCTCTGTTTCCCTGCCTCTGATTCCTCGCCTCTGTTTCCCCATATCTGATTCCCCGCCTCTGTTTCCCCGCCTCTGATTGGCACCTCTGATACCACGCCTCTGATTCCCCATCTCTAATTCATCACATCTGATTCCCCACCTCTGCTTCCCCATCTCTGATTCGCTACCTCCGATTCGCCACCTCTGATTCCCAATATCTGATTCACCGCCTCTGTTTCCCCGCCTCTGATTCCCCGCCTCTGATTCCCCATATCTGATTCCCCTCCTCTGATTCCCCATCTCTGATTCCCGGTCTCTGATTCCCCACCTCTGATTCCCGGCCTCTGATTCCCCATCCCTGATTCACCGCCTCTGATTCCCCGTGTCTGATTCCCTGCCTCTGATTCCCCGCTCTGATTCCCCACCTCTGATTCACCATATCTGATTCCCTGCCTCTGATTCCCCACCACTGATTCCCCTCCTCTGATTCGCCAGTTATGATTGCCCGCCTCTGATTCCCCGTTTCTGATTCCCTGCCTCTGATTCCCCACCTCTGATTTCCCATATCTGATTCCACGCCTCTGATTCCCCGCCTCTGATTGGGCGCCTCTGATACCCTGCCTCTGATTCCCCATCTCTAATTCATCACATCTGATTCCCCACCTCTGCTTCCCCATCTCTGATTCTCAACCTCTGATTCGCCACCTCTGATTCCCCATATCTGATTCACCGCCTCTGTTTCCCCGCCTCTGATTCCCGGACTCTGATTCCCCAACTCTGATTCCCCGCCTCTGATTCCCCAGCTCTGATTTCCCGCCTCTGATTCACCACCTCTGCTTCCCCATCTCTGATTCTCTACCTCTGATTCGCCACCTCTGATTGCCCATATCTGATTCATCGCCTCTGTTTCCCCGCCTCTGATTCCCCGCCTCTGATTCCCCATATTTGATTCCCCGCCTCTGATTCCCCATCTCTGATTCCCGGACTCTGATTCCAAAAACTCTGATTCCACGCCTCTGATTCCCCATATTTGATTCCCCTCCTCTGATTTCCCATCTCTGATTCCCGGACTCTGATTCCCCAACTCTGATTTCCCCGCCTCTGATTCCCCAGCTCTGATTTCCCGCCTCTGATTCCCCACCTCTGATACAACATATCTGATTCCCGGCCTCTGTTTCCCCGCCTCTGATTCCCCACCTCTGATTCACCATATCTGATTCCCCGCCTCTGATTCCCCACCACTGATTCCCCTCCTCTGATTCGCCAGTTATGATTGCCCGCCTCTGATTCCCCGTTTCTGATTCCCTGCCTCTGATTCCCCGCCTCTGATTCCCCATCTCTGACTCACCACCTCTGATTCACCACCTCTGATACCCCATCTCTGATTCCGCACATCCGATTCCCTGCCTCTGATTCCCCACCTCTGATTCCCCACCTCTGATCCAACATATCTGATTCCCCGCCTCTGTTTCCCCGCCTCTGAATCCCCACCTCTGATTCCCCATATCTGATTCCCCGCCTCTGATACCCACCTCTGATTCCCCGCCTCTGATTTGCCAGATATGATTCCCATCCTCTGGTTCCCCGCATCTGATTCCCCGCCTCTGATTCCCCCCCTCTGATTCCCCATCTCTGATTCACCACCTCTGATTCCCCGCGTCTGATTCCCCGCCTCTGATTCCCCATCTCTGATTCCCCATCTCTGATTCCCCAATTCTGATTCCCCGCCTCTGATTCCCCAGCTCTGATTCCCCACCTCTGATTCCCCACCTCTGATCCAACATATCTGATTCCCCGCTTCTGTTTCCCCGCCTCTGAATCCCCACCTCTGATTCCCCATATCTGATTCCCCGCCTCTGATTCCCCACCTGTGATTCCCCGCCTCTGATTTGCCAGCTATGATTCCCATCCTCTGGTTCCCCGCATCTGATTCCCTGCCTCTGTTTCCCCGCCTCTGATTCCCCACCTCTGATTCACCATATCTGATTCCCCGCCTCTGATTCCCCACCACTGATTCCCCTCCTCTGATTCGCCAGTTATGATTGCCCGCCTCTGATTCCCCGTTTCTGATTCCCTGCCTCTGATTCCCCGCCTCTGATTCCCCATCTCTGACTCACCACCTCTGATTCACCACCTCTGATACCCCATCTCTGATTCCGCACATCCGATTCCCTGCCTCTGATTCCCCGCCTCTGATTCCCCGCCTCTGATTCCCTGCCTCTGATTCGCAACCTCTTATTCCCCACCTCTGATTCCCCATATCTGATTCCCCGCCTCTGTTTCCCCGCCTCTGATTGGCACCTCTGATACCCCGCCTCTGATTCCCCATCTCTAATTCATTACATCTGATTCCCCACCTCTGCTTCCCAATATCTGATTTACCGCCTCTGTTTCCCTGCCTCTGATTCCCCGCCTCTGATTCCCCATATCTGATTCCCCGCCTCTGATTCCCCATCTCTGATTCCCGGTCTCTGATTCCCCACCTCTGTTTCCCGGCCTCTGATTCCCAATCCCTGATTCACCGCCTCTAACTCCCAGTGTCTGATTCCCTGCCTCTGATTCCCCGCCTCTGAATCCCCTCCTCTGATTCCCTGCCACTGATTCCCCGCCCCTGATTCCCCACCTCTGATACCCCATATCTGATTCCCCGCCTCTGTTTCCCCGCCTCTGATTCCCCACCTCTGATTCCCCATATCTGATTCCCTGCCTCTGATTCCCCAACTCTGATTCCCCGCCTCTGATTCCCCAGCTCTGATTCCCCGCCTCTGATTCCCCACCTCTGATCCAACATATCTGATTCCCCGCCTCTGTTTCCCCGCCTCAGATTCCCCACCTCTGATTCCCCATATCTGATTCCCCGCCTATGATTCCCCACCTCTGATTCCCCGCCTCTGATTCGCCAGCTATGATTCCCCTCCTCTGGTTCCCCGCATCTGATTCCCCGCCTCTGATTCCCCGTGTCTGACCCTGCCTCTGATTCCACGCCTTTGATTCCCCATCTCTGATTCACCACCTCTGATTCCCCACCTCTGATTCCCCATCTCTGATTCTGCACATCCGATTCCCTGCCTCTGATTCCCCGCCTCTGATTCCCCGCCTCTGATTCCCTGCCTCTGATTCGCAACCTGTTATTCCCCACCTCTGATTCCCCATATCTGATTCCCCGCCTCTGTTTCCCTGCCTCTGATTCCCCGCCTCTGTTTCCCCATATCTGATTCCCCGCCTCTGTTTCACCGCCTCTGATTGGCACCTCTGATACCCCGCCTCTGATTCCCCATCTCTAATTCATCACATCTGATTCCACACCTCTGCTTCCCCATCTCTGATTCTCTACCTCTGTTTCGCAACTTCTGATTCCGAATATCTGATTCACCGCCTCTGTTTCCCCGCTTCTGATTCCCCGCCTCTGATTCCCCATATCTGATTCCCCGCCTCTGATTCCCCATCTCTGATTCCCGGTCTCTGATTCCCCACCTCTGTTTCCCGGCCTCTCATTCCCCATCCCTGATTCACCGCCTCTGATTCCCAGTGTCTGATTCCCTGCCTCTGATTCCCCGCCTCTGAATCCCCTCCTCTGATTCCCTGCCACTGATTCCCCGCCCCTGATTCCCCACCTCTGATACCCCATATCTGATTCCCCGCCTCTGTTTCCCCGCCTCTGATTCCCCACCTCTTATTTCCCATATCTGATTCCACGCGTCTGATTCCCCGCCTCTGATTGGCCGCCTCTGATACCCCGCCTCTGATTCCCCATCTCTAATTCATCACATCTGAGTCCCCACCTCTGCTTCCCCATCTCTGATTCTCAACCTCTGATTCGCCACCTCTGATTCCCCATATCTGATTCACCGCCTCTGTTTCCCCGCCTCTGATTCCCCGCCTCTGATTCCCCATATTTGATTCCCCGCCTCTGATTCCCCATCTCTGATTCCCGGACTCTGATTCCCCAACTCTGATTCCCCGCCTCTGATTCCCCAGCTCTGATTCCCCGCCTCTGATTCCCCAGCTCTTATTTCCCGCCTCTGATTCCCCACCTCTGATACAACATATCTGATTCCCGGCCTCTGTTTCTCCGCCTCTGATTCCCCACCTCTGATTCCCCATATCTGATTCCCCGCCTCTGATTCCCCACCTCTGATTCCCCTCCTCTGATTCGCCAACTAAGATTCCCCGCCTCTGATTCCCCGTGTCTGATTCCCTGCCTCTGATTCCCCGCCTCTGATTCCCCATCTCTGATTCACCACATCTGATTCCCCACCTCTGATTCCCCATCTCTGATTCCGCACATCCGATTCCCTGCCTCTGATTCCCCGCCTCTGATTCCCCGCCTCTGATTCCCTGCCTCTGATTCGCAACCTCTAATTCCCCACCTCTGATTCGCCATATCTGATTCCCCGCCTCTGATTTGCCAGCTATCATTCCCATCCTCTGGTTCCCCGCATCTGATTCCCTGCCTCTGATTCCCCCCCTCTGATTCCCCATCTCTGATTCACAACCTCTGATTCCCCGCCTCTGTTTCCCCACCTCTGATTGGCACCTCTGATACCCCGCCTCTGATTCCCCATCTCTAATTCATCACATTTGATTCCCCACCTCTGCTTCCCCATCTCTGATTCTCTACCTCTGATTCGCCACCTCTGATTCCCAATATCTGATTCACCGCCTCTGTTTCCCCGCCTCTGATTCCCCGCCTTTGATTCCCCATATCTGATTCCCCGCCTCTGATTCCCCATCTCTGATTCCCGGTCTCTGATTCCCCACCTCTGTTTCCCGGCCTCTGATTCCCCATCCCTGATTCACCGCCTCTGATTCCCAGTGTCTGATTCCCTGCCTCTGATTCCCCGCCTCTGAATCCCCTCCTCTGATTCCCTGCCACTGATTCCCCGCCCCTGATTCCCCACCTCTGATACCCCATATCTGATTCCCCTCCTCTTTTTCCCCGCCTCTGATTCCCCACCTCTGATTCCCCATATCTGATTCCCTGCCTCTGATTCCCCAACTCTGATTCCCCGCCTCTGATTCCCCAGCTATGATTCCCCACCTCTGATTCCCCACCTCTGATCCAACATATCTGATTCCCCGCCTCTGTTTCCCCGCCTCTGAATCCCCACCTCTGATTCCCCATATCTGATTCCCCGCCTCTGATACCCACCTCTGATTCCCCGCCTCTGATTTGCCAGCTATGATTCCCATCCTCTGGTTCCACGCATCTGATTCCCTGCCTCTGATTCCCCGCCTCTGTTTCCCCATCTCTGATTCACCACCTCTGATTCCCCATATCTGATTCCCCGCCTCTAATTCCCCACCTCTGATTCCCCGCCTCTGATTTGCCAGCTATGATTCCCATCCTCTGGTTCCCCGATTCTGATTCCCTGCCTCTGATTCCCCCCCTCTGATTCCCCATCTCTGATTCACCACCTCTGATTCCCCGCGTCTGATTCCCCGCCTCTGATTCCCCATCTCTGATTCCACATCTCTGATTCCCCAATTCTGATTCCCCGCCTCTGTTTCCCCACCTCTGATTCCCCGCCTCTGATTCCCCATATCTCATTCCCCGCCTCTGATTCCCCATCTCTGATTCCCGAACTCTGATTCCCCACCTCTGATTCCAAGTCCTCTTATTCCCGGCATCTGATTCCAGGCCACTGATTCCCGGCCTCTGATTCCCTGCCACTGATTCCCCGCCCCTAAATCCCCACTTCTGATTCCCCATATCTGATTCCCCGCCTCTGTTTCCCTGCCTCTGATTCGCCACCTCTGATACCCCGCCTCTGATTCCCCGCCTTTGACTCCCCGCCTCTGATTCCCTGCCTCTGATTCCCAACCTCTGATTCCCCACATCTGATTCCCCATATCTGATTCCCCGCCAATGTTTTCCCGCCTCTGATTCCCCGCCTCTGTTTCCCCGCCTCTGATTCCCCGCCTCTGCTTCCCCAACTCTGATTCCCCGCCTCTGATTCCCCAGCTCTGATTCCCCGCCTCTGATTCCCCGTGTTTTATTCCCTGCCTCTGATTCCCCGCGTCTGATTCTCCATCTCTGATTCACCGCCATTGATTCGCCACATCTGATTCCCCATATCAGATTCCCCGCGTCTGTATCCCCGCCTCTGATTCCCCGCCTCTGATTCCCCATATCTCATTCCCCGCCTCTGATTCCCCATCTCTGATTCCGCACATCTGATTCCCTGCCTCTGATTCCCCACCTCTGATTCCCCATATCTGATTCCCGGCCTCTGTTTCCCCGCCTCTGATTCCCCGCCTCTGTTTCCCCATATCTAATTCCATGCCTCTGATACCCCAACACTGATTCCCCGCCTCTGATTCCCCAGCTCTGATTCCCCGCCTCTGATTCCCCGCATCTGATTCCCTGCCTCTGATTCCGCACATCCGATTCCCTGCCTCTGATTCCCCGCCTCTGATTCCCCGCCTCTGATTCCCGGCCTCTGATTCGCAACCTCTAATTCCCCACCTCTGATTCCCCATATCTGATTCCCCGCCTCTGTTTCCCTGCCTCTGATTCCCGGCCTCTGTTTCCCCATATCTGATTCCCCTCCTCTGATTCCCAAACTCTGATTCCCCTCCTCTGATTCCCAAACTCTGATTCCCCGCCTCTGATTCCCCAGCTCAGATTCCCCACCTCTGATTCCCATTATCTGATTCCCCGCCTCTGATTCCCCATATCTGATTCACCGCCTCTGTTTCCCCGCCTCTGATTCCCCGCCTCTGATTCCCCATATCTGATTTCCCGCCTCTGATTACCCATCTCTGATTCCCCTCCTCTGATTCTGCAGCTATGATTCCCCGCCTCTGATTCCCCGTGTCTGATTCCGTGCCTCTGATTCCCCGCCTTTGATTCCCCATCTCTTATTCCCCACCTCTGATTCCCCATATCTGATTCCCCGCCTCTGTTTCCCCGCCTCTGATTGGCACCTCTGATACCCCGCCTCTGATTCCCCATCTCTAATTCATCACATCTGATTCCCCACCTCTGCTTCCCAATATCTGATTTACCGCCTCTGTTTCCCTGCCTCTGATTCCCCGCCTCTGATTCCCCATATCTGATTCCCCGCCTCTGATTCCCCATCTCTGATTCCCGGTCTCTGATTCCCCACCTCTGTTTCCCGGCCTCTGATTCCCAATCCCTGATTCACCGCCTCTAACTCCCAGTGTCTGATTCCCTGCCTCTGATTCCCCGCCTCTGAATCCCCTCCTCTGATTCCCTGCCACTGATTCCCCGCCCCTGATTCCCCACCTCTGATACCCCATATCTGATTCCCCGCCTCTGTTTCCCCGCCTCTGATTCCCCACCTCTGATTCCCCATATCTGATTCCCTGCCTCTGATTCCCCAACTCTGATTCCCCGCCTCTGATTCCCCAGCTCTGATTCCCCGCCTCTGATTCCCCACCTCTGATCCAACATATCTGATTCCCCGCCTCTGTTTCCCCGCCTCAGATTCCCCACCTCTGATTCCCCATATCTGATTCCCCGCCTATGATTCCCCACCTCTGATTCCCCGCCTCTGATTCGCCAGCTATGATTCCCCTTCTCTGGTTCCCCGCATCTGATTCCCCGCCTCTGATTCCCCGTGTCTGACCCTGCCTCTGATTCCACGCCTTTGATTCCCCATCTCTGATTCACCACCTCTGATTCCCCACCTCTGATTCCCCATCTCTGATTCTGCACATCCGATTCCCTGCCTCTGATTCCCCGCCTCTGATTCCCCGCCTCTGATTCCCTGCCTCTGATTCGCAACCTGTTATTCCCCACCTCTGATTCCCCATATCTGATTCCCCGCCTCTGTTTCCCTGCCTCTGATTCCCCGCCTCTGTTTCCCCATATCTGATTCCCCGCCTCTGTTTCACCGCCTCTGATTGGCACCTCTGATACCCCGCCTCTGATTCCCCATCTCTAATTCATCACATCTGATTCCACACCTCTGCTTCCCCATCTCTCATTCTCTACCTCTGATTCGCAACTTCTGATTCCGAATATCTGATTCACCGCCTCTGTTTCCCCGCTTCTGATTCCCCGCCTCTGATTCCCCATATCTGATTCCACGCCTCTGATTCCCCATCTCTGATTCCCGCTCTCTGATTCCCCACCTCTGTTTCCCGGCCTCTCATTCCCCATCCCTGATTCACCGCCTCTGATTCCCAGTGTCTGATTCCCTGCCTCTGATTCCCCGCCTCTGAATCCCCTCCTCTGATTCCCTGCCACTGATTCCCCGCCCCTGATTCCCCACCTCTGATACCCCATATCTGATTCCCCGCCTCTGTTTCCCCGCCTCTGGTTCCCCACCTCTTATTTCCCATATCTGATTCCACGCGTCTGATTCCCCGCCTCTGATTGGCCGCCTCTGATACCCCGCCTCTGATTCCCCATCTCTAATTCATCACATCTGAGTCCCCACCTCTGCTTCCCCATCTCTGATTCTCAACCTCTGATTCGCCACCTCTGATTCCCCATATCTGATTCACCGCCTCTGTTTCCCCGCCTCTGATTCCCCGCCACTGATTCCCCATATTTGATTCCCCGCCTCTGATTCCCCATCTCTGATTCCCGGACTCTGATTCCCCAACTCTGATTCCCCGCCTCTGATTCCCCAGCTCTTATTTCCCGCCTCTGATTCCCCACCTCTGATACAACATATCTGATTCCCGGCCTCTGTTTCTCCGCCTCTGATTCCCCACCTCTGATTCCCCATATCTGATTCCCCGCCTCTGAATCCCCACCTCTGATTCCCCTCCTCTGATTCGCCAACTAAGATTCCCCGCCTCTGATTCCCCGTGTCTGATTCCCTGCCTCTGATTCCCCGCCTCTGATTCCCCATCTCTGATTCACCACATCTGATTCCCCACCTCTGATTCCCCATCTCTGATTCCGCACATCCGATTCCCTGCCTCTGATTCCCCGCCTCTGATTCCCCGCCTCTGATTCCCTGCCTCTGATTCGCAACCTCTAATTCCCCACCTCTGATTCGCCATATCTGATTCCCCGCCTCTGATTTGCCAGCTATCATTCCCATCCTCTGGTTCCCCGCATCTGATTCCCTGCCTCTGATTCCCCCCCTCTGATTCCCCATCTCTGATTCACAACCTCTGATTCCCCGCCTCTGTTTCCCCACCTCTGATTGGCACCTCTGATACCCCGCCTCTGATTCCCCATCTCTAATTCATCACATTTGATTCCCCACCTCTGCTTCCCCATCTCTGATTCTCTACCTCTGATTCGCCACCTCTGATTCCCAATATCTGATTCACCGCCTCTGTTTCCCCGCCTCTGATTCCCCGCCTTTGATTCCCCATATCTGATTCCCCGCCTCTGATTCCCCATCTCTGATTCCCGGTCTCTGATTCCCCACCTCTGTTTCCCGGCCTCTGATTCCCCATCCCTGATTCACCGCCTCTGATTCCCAGTGTCTGATTCCCTGCCTCTGATTCCCCGCCTCTGAATCCCCTCCTCTGATTCCCTGCCACTGATTCCCCGCCCCTGATTCCCCACCTCTGATACCCCATATCTGATTCCCCTCCTCTTTTTCCCCGCCTCTGATTCCCCACCTCTGATTCCCCATATCTGATTCCCTGCCTCTGATTCCCCAACTCTGATTCCCCGCCTCTGATTCCCCAGCTATGATTCCCCACCTCTGATTCCCCACCTCTGATCCAACATATCTGATTCCCCGCCTCTGTTTCCCCGCCTCTGAATCCCCACCTCTGATTCCCCATATCTGATTCCCCGCCTCTGATACCCACCTCTGATTCCCCGCCTCTGATTTGCCAGCTATGATTCCCATCCTCTGGTTCCACGCATCTGATTCCCTGCCTCTGATTCCCCGCCTCTGTTTCCCCATCTCTGATTCACCACCTCTGATTCCCCATATCTGATTCCCCGCCTCTAATTCCCCACCTCTGATTCCCCGCCTCTGATTTGCCAGCTATGATTCCCATCCTCTGGTTCCCCGATTCTGATTCCCTGCCTCTGATTCCCCCCCTCTGATTCCCCATCTCTGATTCACCACCTCTGATTCCCCGCGTCTGATTCCCCGCCTCTGATTCCCCATCTCTGATTCCACATCTCTGATTCCCCAATTCTGATTCCCCGCCTCTGTTTCCCCACCTCTGATTCCCCGCCTCTGATTCCCCATATCTCATTCCCCGCCTCTGATTCCCCATCTCTGATTCCCGAACTCTGATTCCCCACCTCTGATTCCAAGTCCTCTTATTCCCGGCATCTGATTCCAGGCCACTGATTCCCGGCCTCTGATTCCCTGCCACTGATTCCCCGCCCCTAAATCCCCACCTCTGATTCCCCATATCTGATTCCCCGCCTCTGTTTCCCTGCCTCTGATTCGCCACCTCTGATACCCCGCCTCTGATTCCCCGCCTTTGACTCCCCGCCTCTGATTCCCTGCCTCTGATTCCCAACCTCTGATTCCCCACATCTGATTCCCCATATCTGATTCCCCGCCAATGTTTTCCCGCCTCTGATTCCCCGCCTCTGTTTCCCCGCCTCTGATTCCCCGCCTCTGCTTCCCCAACTCTGATTCCCCGCCTCTGATTCCCCAGCTCTGATTCCCCGCCTCTGATTCCCCGTGTTTTATTCCCTGCCTCTGATTCCCCGCGTCTGATTCTCCATCTCTGATTCACCGCCATTGATTCGCCACATCTGATTCCCCATATCAGATTCCCCGCGTCTGTATCCCCGCCTCTGATTCCCCGCCTCTGATTCCCCATATCTCATTCCCCGCCTCTGATTCCCCATCTCTGATTCCGCACATCTGATTCCCTGCCTCTGATTCCCCACCTCTGATTCCCCATATCTGATTCCCGGCCTCTGTTTCCCCGCCTCTGATTCCCCGCCTCTGTTTCCCCATATCTAATTCCATGCCTCTGATACCCCAACACTGATTCCCCGCCTCTGATTCCCCAGCTCTGATTCCCCGCCTCTGATTCCCCGCATCTGATTCCCTGCCTCTGATTCCGCACATCCGATTCCCTGCCTCTGATTCCCCGCCTCTGATTCCCCGCCTCTGATTCCCGGCCTCTGATTCGCAACCTCTAATTCCCCACCTCTGATTCCCCATATCTGATTCCCCGCCTCTGTTTCCCTGCCTCTGATTCCCGGCCTCTGTTTCCCCATATCTGATTCCCCTCCTCTGATTCCCAAACTCTGATTCCCCTCCTCTGATTCCCAAACTCTGATTCCCCGCCTCTGATTCCCCAGCTCAGATTCCCCACCTCTGATTCCCATTATCTGATTCCCCGCCTCTGATTCCCCATATCTGATTCACCGCCTCTGTTTCCCCGCCTCTGATTCCCCGCCTCTGATTCCCCATATCTGATTTCCCGCCTCTGATTACCCATCTCTGATTCCCCTCCTCTGATTCTGCAGCTATGATTCCCCGCCTCTGATTCCCCGTGTCTGATTCCGTGCCTCTGATTCCCCGCCTTTGATTCCCCATCTCTTATTCACCACCTCTGATTCCCCACCTCTGATTCCCCATCTCTGATTCCGCACATCCGATTCCCTGCCTCTGATTCCCCGCCTCTGATACCCCACCTCTGATTCCCTGCCTCTGATTCGCAACCTCTAATTCCCCACCTCTGATTCCACATATCTGATTCCCCGCCTCTGTTTCCCTGCCTCTGATTCCTCGCCTCTGTTTCCCCATATCTGATTCCCCGCCTCTGTTTCCCCGCCTCTGATTGGCACCTCTGATACCACGCCTCTGATTCCCCATCTCTAATTCATCACATCTGATTCCACACCTCTGCTTCCCCATCTCTGATTCGCTACCTCCGATTCGCCACCTCTGATTCCCAATATCTGATTCACCGCCTCTGTTTCCCCGCCTCTGATTCCCCGCCTCTGATTCCCCATATCTGATTCCCCTCCTCTGATTCCCCATCTCTGATTCCCGGTCTCTGATTCCCCACCTCTGATTCCCGGCCTCTGATTCCCCATCCCTGATTCACCGCCTCTGATTCCCCGTGTCTGATTCCCTGCCTCTGATTCCCCGCTCTGATTCCCCACCTCTGATTCACCATATCTGATTCCCTGCCTCTGATTCCCCACCACTGATTCCCCTCCTCTGATTCGCCAGTTATGATTGCCCGCCTCTGATTCCCCGTTTCTGATTCCCTGCCTCTGATTCCCCACCTCTGATTCCCCATATCTGATTCCCCGCCTCTGATTCCCCACCTCTGATTCCCCGCCTCTGATTTGCCAGCTATGATTCCCATCCTCTGGTTCCCCGCATCTGATTCCCTGCCTCTGTTTCCCCGCCTCTGATTCCCCGCCTCTGATTCCCCACCTCTGATTTCCCATATCTGATTCCACGCCTCTGATTCCCCGCCTCTGATTGGGCGCCTCTGATACCCTGCCTCTGATTCCCCATCTCTAATTCATCACATCTGATTCCCCACCTCTGCTTCCCCATCTCTGATTCTCAACCTCTGATTCGCCACCTCTGATTCCCCATATCTGATTCACCGCCTCTGTTTCCCCGCCTCTGATTCCCGGACTCTGATTCCCCAACTCTGATTCCCCGCCTCTGATTCCCCAGCTCTGATTTCCCGCCTCTGATTCACCACCTCTGCTTCCCCATCTCTGATTCTCTACCTCTGATTCGCCACCTCTGATTGCCCATATCTGATTCATCGCCTCTGTTTCCCCGCCTCTGATTCCCCGCCTCTGATTCCCCATATTTGATTCCCCGCCTCTGATTCCCCATCTCTGATTCCCGGACTCTGATTCCAAAAACTCTGATTCCCCGCCTCTGATTCCCCATATTTGATTCCCCTCCTCTGATTTCCCATCTCTGATTCCCGGACTCTGATTCCCCAACTCTGATTTCCCCGCCTCTGATTCCCCAGCTCTGATTTCCCGCCTCTGATTCCCCACCTCTGATACAACATATCTGATTCCCGGCCTCTGTTTCCCCGCCTCTGATTCCCCACCTCTGATTCACCATATCTGATTCCCCGCCTCTGATTCCCCACCACTGATTCCCCTCCTCTGATTCGCCAGTTATGATTGCCCGCCTCTGATTCCCCGTTTCTGATTCCCTGCCTCTGATTCCCCGCCTCTGATTCCCCATCTCTGACTCACCACCTCTGATTCACCACCTCTGATACCCCATCTCTGATTCCGCACATCCGATTCCCTGCCTCTGATTCCCCGCCTCTGATTCCCCGCCTCTGATTCCCTGCCTCTGATTCCCCGACTCTGTTTCCCCGCCTCTGATTGGCACCTCTGATACCCCGCCTCTGATTCCCCATCTCTAATTCATCACATCTGATTCCCCACCTCTGCTTCCCCATCTCCGATTCTCTACCTCTGATTCGCCACCTCTGATTCCCCATATCTGATTCACCGCCTCTGATTCCCCATATCTTATTCCCCGCCTCTGATTCCCCATCTCTGATTCCCGGTCTCTGATTCCCCACCTCTGTTTCCCGGCCTCTGATTCCCAATCCCTGATTCACCGCCTCTGACTCCCAGTGTCTGATTCCCTGCCTCTGATTCCCCGCCTCTGAATCCCCTCCTCTGATTCCCTGCCACTGATTCCCCGCCCCTGATTCCCCACCTCTGATACCCCATATCTGATTCCCCGCCTCTGTTTCCCCGCCTCTGATTCCCCACCTCTGATTCCCCATATCTGATTCCCTGCCTCTGATTCCCCAACTCTGATTCCCCGCCTCTGATTCCCCAGCTCTGATTCCCCGCCTCTGATTCCCCACCTCTGATCCAACATATCTGATTCCCCGCCTCTGTTTCCCCGCCTCAGATTCCCCACCTCTGATTCCCCATATCTGATTCCCCGCCTATGATTCCCCACCTCTGATTCCCCGCCTCTGATTCGCCAGCTATGATTCCCCTCCTCTGGTTCCCCGCATCTGATTCCCCGCCTCTGATTCCCCGTGTCTGACCACGCCTCTGATTCCACGCCTTTGATTCCCCATCTCTGATTCACCACCTCTGATTCCCCACCTCTGATTCCCCATCTCTGATTCTGCACATCCGATTCCCTGCCTCTGATTCCCCGCCTCTGATTCCCCGCCTCTGATTCCCTGCCTCTGATTCGCAACCTGTTATTCCCCACCTCTGATTCCCCATATCTGATTCCCCGCCTCTGTTTCCCTGCCTCTGATTCCCCGCCTCTGTTTCCCCATATCTGATTCCCCGCCTCTGTTTCACCGCCTCTGATTGGCACCTCTGATACCCCGCCTCTGATTCCCCATCTCTAATTCATCACATCTGATTCCCCACCTCTGCTTCCCCATCTCTGATTCTCTACCTCTGATTCGCAACTTCTGATTCCGAATATCTGATTCACCGCCTCTGTTTCCCCGCTTCTGATTCCCCGCCTCTGATTCCCCATATCTGATTCCCCGCCTCTGATTCCCCATCTCTGATTCCCGGTCTCTGATTCCCCACCTCTGTTTCACGGCCTCTCATTCCCCATCCCTGATTCACCGCCTCTGATTCCCAGTGTCTGATTCCCTGCCTCTGATTCCCCGCCTCTGAATCCCCTCCTCTGATTCCCTGCCACTGATTCCCCGCCCCTGATTCCCCACCTCTGATACCCCATATCTGATTCCCCGCCTCTGTTTCCCCGCCTCTGATTCCCCACCTCTTATTTCCCATATCTGATTCCACGCGTCTGATTCCCCGCCTCTGATTGGCCGCCTCTGATACCCCGCCTCTGATTCCCCATCTCTAATTCATCACATCTGAGTCCCAACCTCTGCTTCCCCATCTCTGATTCTCAACCTCTGATTCGCCACCTCTGATTCCCCATATCTGATTCACCGCCTCTGTTTCCCCGCCTCTGATTCCCCGCCTCTGATTCCCCATATTTGATTCCCCGCCTCTGATTCCCCATCTCTGATTCCCGGACTCTGATTCCCCAACTCTGATTCCCCGCCTCTGATTCCCCAGCTCTTATTTCCCGCCTCTGATTCCCCACCTCTGATACAACATATCTGATTCCCGGCCTCTGTTTCTCCGCCTCTGATTCCCCACCTCTGATTCCCCATATCTGATTCCCCGCCTCTGATTCCCCACCTCTGATTCACCTCCTCTGATTCGCCAGCTAAGATTCCCCGCCTCTGATTCCCCGTGTCTGATTCCCTGCCTCTGATTCCCCGCCTCTGATTCCCCATCTCTGATTCACCACATCTGATTCCCCACCTCTGATTCCCCATCTCTGATTCCGCACATCCGATTCCCTGCCTCTGATTCCCCGCCTCTGATTCCCCGCCTCTGATTCCCTGCCTCTGATTCGCAACCTCTAATTCCCCACCTCTGATTCGCCATATCTGATTCCCCGCCTCTGATTTGCCAGCTATCATTCCCATCCTCTGGTTCCCCGCATCTGATTCCCTGCCTCTGATTCCGCCCCTCTGATTCCCCATCTCTGATTCACCACCTCTGATTCCCCGCCTCTGTTTCCCCACCTCTGATTGGCACCTCTGATACCCCGCCTCTGATTCCCCATCTCTAATTCATCACATTTGATTCCCCACCTCTGCTTCCCCATCTCTGATTCTCTACCTCTGATTCGCCACCTATGATTCCCAATATCTGATTCACCGCCTCTGTTTCCCCACCTCTGATTCCCCGCCTTTGATTCCCCATATCTGATTCCCCGCCTCTGATTCCCCATCTCTGATTCCCGGTCTCTGATTCCCCACCTCTGTTTCCCGGCCTCTGATTCCCCATCCCTGATTCACCGCCTCTGATTCCCAGTGTCTGATTCCCTGCCTCTGATTCCCTGCCTCTGAATCCCCTCCTCTGATTCCCTGCCACTGATTCCCCGCCCCTGATTCCCCACCTCTGATACCCCATATCTGATTCCCCTCCTCTTTTTCCCCGCCTCCGATTCCCCACCTCTGATTCCCCATATCTGATTCCCTGCCTCTGATTCCCCAACTCTGATTCCCCGCCTCTGATTCCCCAGCTATGATTCCCCACCTCTGATTCCCCACCTCTGATCCAACATATCTGATTCCCCGCCTCTGTTTCCCCGCCTCTGAATCCCCACCTCTGATTCCCCATATCTGATTCCCCGCCTCTGATACCCACCTCTGATTCCCCGCCTCTGATTTGCCAGCTATGATTCCCATCCTCTGGTTCCACGCATCTGATTCCCTGCCTCTGATTCCCCGCCTCTGTTTCCCCATCTCTGATTCACCACCTCTGATTCCCCATATCTGATTCCCCGCCTCTAATTCCCCACCTCTGATTCCCCGCCTCTGATTTGCCAGCTATGATTCCCATCCTCTGGTTCCCCGATTCTGATTCCCTGCCTCTGATTCCCCCCCTCTGATTCCCCATCTCTGATTCACCACCTCTGATTCCCCGCGTCTGATTCCCCGCCTCTGATTCCCCATCTCTGATTCCACATCTCTGATTCCCCAATTCTGATTCCCCGCCTCTGTTTCCCCACCTCTGATTCCCCGCCTCTGATTCCCCATATCTCATTCCCCGCCTCTGATTCCCCATCTCTGATTCCCGAACTCTGATTCCCCACCTCTGATTCCAAGTCCTCTTATTCCCGGCATCTGATTCCAGGCCACTGATTCCCGGCCTCTGATTCCCTGCCACTGATTCCCCGCCCCTAAATCCCCACCTCTGATTCCCCATATCTGATTCCCCGCCTCTGTTTCCCTGCCTCTGATTCGCCACCTCTGATACCCCGCCTCTGATTCCCCGCCTTTGACTCCCCGCCTCTGATTCCCTGCCTCTGATTCCCAACCTCTGATTCCCCACATCTGATTCCCCAACTCTGATTCCCCGCCTCTGATTCCCCAGCTATGATTCCCCACCTCTGATTCCCCACCTCTGATCCAACATATCTGATTCCCCGCCTCTGTTTCCCCGCCTCTGAATCCCCACCTCTGATTCCCCATATCTGATTCCCCTCCTCTGATTCGCCAGCTAAGATTCCCCGCCTCTGATTCCCCGTGTCTGATTCCCTGCCTCTGATTCCCCGCCTCTGATTCCCCATCTCTGATTCACCACATCTGATTCCCCACCTCTGATTCCCCATCTCTGATTCCGCACATCCGATTCCCTGCCTCTGATTCCCCGCCTCTGATTCCCCGCATCTGATTCCCTGCCTCTGATTCGCAACCTCTAATTCCCCACCTCTGATTCGCCATATCTGATTCCCCGCCTCTGATTTGCCAGCTATCATTCCCATCCTCTGGTTCCCCGCATCTGATTCCCTGCCTCTGATTCCGCCCCTCTGATTCCCCATCTCTGATTCACCACCTCTGATTCCCCGCCTCTGTTTCCCCACCTCTGATTGGCACCTCTGATACCCCGCCTCTGATTCCCCATCTCTAATTCATCACATTTGATTCCCCACCTCTGCTTCCCCATCTCTGATTCTCTACCTCTGATTCGCCACCTCTGATTCCCAATATCTGATTCACCGCCTCTGTTTCCCCACCTCTGATTCCCCGCCTTTGATTCCCCATATCTGATTCCCCGCCTCTGATTCCCCATCTCTGATTCCCGGTCTCTGATTCCCCACCTCTGTTTCCCGGCCTCTGATTCCCCATCCCTGATTCACCGCCTCTGATTCCCAGTGTCTGATTCCCTGCCTCTGATTCCCTGCCTCTGAATCCCCTCCTCTGATTCCCTGCCACTGATTCCCCGCCCCTGATTCCCCACTTCTGATACCCCATATCTGATTCCCCTCCTCTTTTTCCCCGCCTCCGATTCCCCACCTCTGATTCCCCATATCTGATTCCCTGCCTCTGATTCCCCAACTCTGATTCCCCGCCTCTGATTCCCCAGCTATGATTCCCCGCCTCTGATTCCCCGCCTCTGATTCCCCATATCTGATTCCCCTCCTCTGATTCCCCATCTCTGATTCCCGGTCTCTGATTCCCCACCTCTGATTCCCGGCCTCTGATTCCCCATCCCTGATTCACCGCCTCTGATTCCCCGTGTCTGATTCCCTGCCTCTGATTCCCCGCTCTGATTCCCCACCTCTGATTCACCATATCTGATTCCCTGCCTCTGATTCCCCACCACTGATTCCCCTCCTCTGATTCGCCAGTTATGATTGCCCGCCTCTGATTCCCCGTTTCTGATTCCCTGCCTCTGATTCCCCACCTCTGATTCCCCATATCTGATTCCCCGCCTCTGATTCCCCACCTCTGATTCCCCGCCTCTGATTTGCCAGCTATGATTCCCATCCTCTGGTTCCCCGCATCTGATTCCCTGCCTCTGTTTCCCCGCCTCTGATTCCCCGCCTCTGATTCCCCACCTCTGATTTCCCATATCTGATTCCACGCCTCTGATTCCCCGCCTCTGATTGGGCGCCTCTGATACCCTGCCTCTGATTCCCCATCTCTAATTCATCACATCTGATTCCCCACCTCTGCTTCCCCATCTCTGATTCTCAACCTCTGATTCGCCACCTCTGATTCCCCATATCTGATTCACCGCCTCTGTTTCCCCGCCTCTGATTCCCGGACTCTGATTCCCCAACTCTGATTCCCCGCCTCTGATTCCCCAGCTCTGATTTCCCGCCTCTGATTCACCACCTCTGCTTCCCCATCTCTGATTCTCTACCTCTGATTCGCCACCTCTGATTGCCCATATCTGATTCATCGCCTCTGTTTCCCCGCCTCTGATTCCCCGCCTCTGATTCCCCATATCTGATTCCCCGCCTCTGATTCCCCATCTCTGATTCCCGGACTCTGATTCCAAAAACTCTGATTCCCCGCCTCTGATTCCCCATATTTGATTCCCCTCCTCTGATTTCCCATCTCTGATTCCCGGACTCTGATTCCCCAACTCTGATTTCCCCGCCTCTGATTCCCCAGCTCTGATTTCCCGCCTCTGATTCCCCACCTCTGATACAACATATCTGATTCCCGGCCTCTGTTTCCCCGCCTCTGATTCCCCACCTCTGATTCACCATATCTGATTCCCCGCCTCTGATTCCCCACCACTGATTCCCCTCCTCTGATTCGCCAGTTATGATTGCCCGCCTCTGATTCCCCGTTTCTGATTCCCTGCCTCTGATTCCCCGCCTCTGATTCCCCATCTCTGACTCACCACCTCTGATTCACCACCTCTGATACCCCATCTCTGATTCCGCACATCCGATTCCCTGCCTCTGATTCCCCGCCTCTGATTCCCCGCCTCTGATTCCCTGCCTCTGATTCCCCGACTCTGTTTCCCCGCCTCTGATTGGCACCTCTGATACCCCGCCTCTGATTCCCCATCTCTAATTCATCACATCTGATTCCCCACCTCTGCTTCCCCATCTCCGATTCTCTACCTCTGATTCGCCACCTCTGATTCCCCATATCTGATTCACCGCCTCTGATTCCCCATATCTTATTCCCCGCCTCTGATTCCCCATCTCTGATTCCCGGTCTCTGATTCCCCACCTCTGTTTCCCGGCCTCTGATTCCCAATCCCTGATTCACCGCCTCTGACTCCCAGTGTCTGATTCCCTGCCTCTGATTCCCCGCCTCTGAATCCCCTCCTCTGATTCCCTGCCACTGATTCCCCGCCCCTGATTCCCCACCTCTGATACCCCATATCTGATTCCCCGCCTCTGTTTCCCCGCCTCTGATTCCCCACCTCTGATTCCCCATATCTGATTCCCTGCCTCTGATTCCCCAACTCTGATTCCCCGCCTCTGATTCCCCAGCTCTGATTCCCCGCCTCTGATTCCCCACCTCTGATCCAACATATCTGATTCCCCGCCTCTGTTTCCCCGCCTCAGATTCCCCACCTCTGATTCCCCATATCTGATTCCCCGCCTATGATTCCCCACCTCTGATTCCCCGCCTCTGATTCGCCAGCTATGATTCCCCTCCTCTGGTTCCCCGCATCTGATTCCCCGCCTCTGATTCCCCGTGTCTGACCACGCCTCTGATTCCACGCCTTTGATTCCCCATCTCTGATTCACCACCTCTGATTCCCCACCTCTGATTCCCCATCTCTGATTCTGCACATCCGATTCCCTGCCTCTGATTCCCCGCCTCTGATTCCCCGCCTCTGATTCCCTGCCTCTGATTCGCAACCTGTTATTCCCCACCTCTGATTCCCCATATCTGATTCCCCGCCTCTGTTTCCCTGCCTCTGATTCCCCGCCTCTGTTTCCCCATATCTGATTCCCCGCCTCTGTTTCACCGCCTCTGATTGGCACCTCTGATACCCCGCCTCTGATTCCCCATCTCTAATTCATCACATCTGATTCCCCACCTCTGCTTCCCCATCTCTGATTCTCTACCTCTGATTCGCAACTTCTGATTCCGAATATCTGATTCACCGCCTCTGTTTCCCCGCTTCTGATTCCCCGCCTCTGATTCCCCATATCTGATTCCCCGCCTCTGATTCCCCATCTCTGATTCCCGGTCTCTGATTCCCCACCTCTGTTTCACGGCCTCTCATTCCCCATCCCTGATTCACCGCCTCTGATTCCCAGTGTCTGATTCCCTGCCTCTGATTCCCCGCCTCTGAATCCCCTCCTCTGATTCCCTGCCACTGATTCCCCGCCCCTGATTCCCCACCTCTGATACCCCATATCTGATTCCCCGCCTCTGTTTCCCCGCCTCTGATTCCCCACCTCTTATTTCCCATATCTGATTCCACGCGTCTGATTCCCCGCCTCTGATTGGCCGCCTCTGATACCCCGCCTCTGATTCCCCATCTCTAATTCATCACATCTGAGTCCCCACCTCTGCTTCCCCATCTCTGATTCTCAACCTCTGATTCGCCACCTCTGATTCCCCATATCTGATTCACCGCCTCTGTTTCCCCGCCTCTGATTCCCCGCCTCTGATTCCCCATATTTGATTCCCCGCCTCTGATTCCCCATCTCTGATTCCCGGACTCTGATTCCCCAACTCTGATTCCCCGCCTCTGATTCCCCAGCTCTTATTTCCCGCCTCTGATTCCCCACCTCTGATACAACATATCTGATTCCCGGCCTCTGTTTCTCCGCCTCTGATTCCCCACCTCTGATTCCCCATATCTGATTCCCCGCCTCTGATTCCCCACCTCTGATTCCCCTCCTCTGATTCGCCAGCTAAGATTCCCCGCCTCTGATTCCCCGTGTCTGATTCCCTGCCTCTGATTCCCCGCCTCTGATTCCCCATCTCTGATTCACCACATCTGATTCCCCACCTCTGATTCCCCATCTCTGATTCCGCACATCCGATTCCCTGCCTCTGATTCCCCGCCTCTGATTCCCCGCCTCTGATTCCCTGCCTCTGATTCGCAACCTCTAATTCCCCACCTCTGATTCGCCATATCTGATTCCCCGCCTCTGATTTGCCAGCTATCATTCCCATCCTCTGGTTCCCCGCATCTGATTCCCTGCCTCTGATTCCGCCCCTCTGATTCCCCATCTCTGATTCACCACCTCTGATTCCCCGCCTCTGTTTCCCCACCTCTGATTGGCACCTCTGATACCCCGCCTCTGATTCCCCATCTCTAATTCATCACATTTGATTCCCCACCTCTGCTTCCCCATCTCTGATTCTCTACCTCTGATTCGCCACCTCTGATTCCCAATATCTGATTCACCGCCTCTGTTTCCCCACCTCTGATTCCCCGCCTTTGATTCCCCATATCTGATTCCCCGCCTCTGATTCCCCATCTCTGATTCCCGGTCTCTGATTCCCCACCTCTGTTTCCCGGCCTCTGATTCCCCATCCCTGATTCACCGCCTCTGATTCCCAGTGTCTGATTCCCTGCCTCTGATTCCCTGCCTCTGAATCCCCTCCTCTGATTCCCTGCCACTGATTCCCCGCCCCTGATTCCCCACCTCTGATACCCCATATCTGATTCCCCTCCTCTTTTTCCCCGCCTCCGATTCCCCACCTCTGATTCCCCATATCTGATTCCCTGCCTCTGATTCCCCAACTCTGATTCCCCGCCTCTGATTCCCCAGCTATGATTCCCCACCTCTGATTCCCCACCTCTGATCCAACATATCTGATTCCCCGCCTCTGTTTCCCCGCCTCTGAATCCCCACCTCTGATTCCCCATATCTGATTCCCCGCCTCTGATACCCACCTCTGATTCCCCGCCTCTGATTTGCCAGCTATGATTCCCATCCTCTGGTTCCACGCATCTGATTCCCTGCCTCTGATTCCCCGCCTCTGTTTCCCCATCTCTGATTCACCACCTCTGATTCCCCATATCTGATTCCCCGCCTCTAATTCCCCACCTCTGATTCCCCGCCTCTGATTTGCCAGCTATGATTCCCATCCTCTGGTTCCCCGATTCTGATTCCCTGCCTCTGATTCCCCCCCTCTGATTCCCCATCTCTGATTCACCACCTCTGATTCCCCGCGTCTGATTCCCCGCCTCTGATTCCCCATCTCTGATTCCACATCTCTGATTCCCCAATTCTGATTCCCCGCCTCTGCTTCCCCACCTCTGATTCCCCGCCTCTGATTCCCCATATCTCATTCCCCGCCTCTGATTCCCCATCTCTGATTCCCGAACTCTGATTCCCCACCTCTGATTCCAAGTCCTCTTATTCCCGGCATCTGATTCCAGGCCACTGATTCCCGGCCTCTGATTCCCTGCCACTGATTCCCCGCCCCTAAATCCCCACCTCTGATTCCCCATATCTGATTCCCCGCCTCTGTTTCCCTGCCTCTGATTCGCCACCTCTGATACCCCGCCTCTGATTCCCCGCCTTTGACTCCCCGCCTCTGATTCCCTGCCTCTGATTCCCAACCTCTGATTCCCCACATCTGATTCCCCATATCTGATTCCCCGCCAATGTTTTCCCGCCTCTGATTCCCCGCCTCTGTTTCCCCGCCTCTGATTCCCCGCCTCTGCTTCCCCAACTCTGATTCCCCGCCTCTGATTCCCCAGCTCTGATTCCCCGCCTCTGATTCCCCGTGTTTTATTCCCTGCCTCTGATTCCCCGCGTCTGATTCTCCATCTCTGATTCACCGCCATTGATTCGCCACATCTGATTCCCCATATCAGATTCCCCGCGTCTGTATCCCCGCCTCTGATTCCCCGCATCTGATTCCCCATATCTCATTCCCCGCCTCTGATTCCCCATCTCTGATTCCGCACATCTGATTCCCTGCCTCTGATTCCCCACCTCTGATTCCCCATATCTGATTCCCGGCCTCTGTTTCCCCGCCTCTGATTCCCCGCCTCTGTTTCCCCATATCTTATTCCATGCCTCTGATACCCCAACACTGATTCCCCGCCTCTGGTTCCCCAGCTCTGATTCCCCGCCTCTGATTCCCCGCATCTGATTCCCTGCCTCTGATTCCGCACATCCGATTCCCTGCCTCTGATTCCCCGCCTCTGATTCCCCGCCTCTGATTCCCGGCCTCTGATTCGCAACCTCTAATTCCCCACCTCTGATTCCCCATATCTGATTCCCCGCCTCTGTTTCCCTGCCTCTGATTCCCGGCCTCTGTTTCCCCATATCTGATTCCCCTCCTCTGATTCCCAAACTCTGATTCCCCTCCTCTGATTCCCAAACTCTGATTCCCCGCCTCTGATTCCCCAGCTCAGATTCCCCACCTCTGATTCCCATTATCTGATTCCCCGCCTCTGATTCCCCATATCTGATTCACCGCCTCTGTTTCCCCGCCTCTGATTCCCCGCCTCTGATTCCCCATATCTGATTTCCCGCCTCTTATTACCCATCTCTGATTCCCCTCCTCTGATTCTGCAGCTATGATTCCCCGCCTCTGATTCCCCGTCTCTGATTCCGTGCCTCTGATTCCCCGCCTTTGATTCCCCATCTCTTATTCACCACCTCTGATTCCCCACCTCTGATTCCCCATCTCTGATTCCGCACATCCGATTCCCTGCCTCTGATTCCCCGCCTCTGATACCCCACCTCTGATTCCCTGCCTCTGATTCGCAACCTCTAATTCCCCACCTCTGATTCCACATATCTTATTCCCCGCCTCTGTTTCCCTGCCTCTGATTCCTCGCCTCTGTTTCCCCATATCTGATTCCCCGCCTCTGTTTCCCCGCCTCTGATTGGCACCTCTGATACCACGCCTCTGATTCCCCATCTCTAATTCATCACATCTGATTCCCCACCTCTGCTTCCCCATCTCTGATTCGCTACCTCCGATTCGCCACCTCTGATTCCCAATATCTGATTCACAGCCTCTGTTTCCCCGCCTCTGATTCCCCGCCTCTGATTCCCCATATCTGATTCCCCTCCTCTGATTCCCCATCTCTGATTCCCGGTCTCTGATTCCCCACCTCTGATTCCCGGCCTCTGATTCCCCATCCCTGATTCACCGCCTCTGATTCCCCGTGTCTGATTCCCTGCCTCTGATTCCCCGCTCTGATTCCCCACCTCTGATTCACCATATCTGATTCCCTGCCTCTGATTCCCCACCACTGATTCCCCTCCTCTGATTCGCCAGTTATGATTGCCCGCCTCTGATTCCCCGTTTCTGATTCCCTGCCTCTGATTCCCCACCTCTGATTCCCCATATCTGATTCCCCGCCTCTGATTCCCCACCTCTGATTCCCCGCCTCTGATTTGCCAGCTATGATTCCCATCCTCTGGTTCCCCGCATCTGATTCCCTGCCTCTGTTTCCCCGCCTCTGATTCCCCACCTCTGATTCACCATATCTGATTCCCCGCCTCTGATTCCCCACCACTGATTCCCCTCCTCTGATTCGCCAGTTATGATTGCCCGCCTCTGATTCCCCGTTTCTGATTCCCTGCCTCTGATTCCCCGCCTCTGATTCCCCATCTCTGACTCACCACCTCTGATTCACCACCTCTGATACCCCATCTCTGATTCCGCACATCCGATTCCCTGCCTCTGATTCCCTGCCTCTGATTCCCCGCCTCTGATTCCCTGCCTCTGATTCGCAACCTCTTATTCCCCACCTCTGATTCCCCATATCTGATTCCCCGCCTCTGTTTCACCGCCTCTGATTGGCACCTCTGATACCCCGCCTCTGATTCCCCATCACTAATTCATCACATCTGATTCCCCACCTCTGCTTCCCCATCTCTGATTCTCTACCTCTGATTCGCCACCTCTGATTCCCAATATCTGATTCACCGCCTCTGTTTCCCTGCCTCTGATTCCCCGCCTCTGATTCCCCATATGTGATTCCCCGCCTCTGATTCCCCATCTCTGATTCCCGGTCTCTGATTCCCCACCTCTGTTTCCCGGCCTTTGATTCCCAATCCCTGATTCACCGCCTCTGACTCCCAGTGTCTGATTCCCTGCCTCTGATTCCCCGCCTCTGAATCCCCTCCTCTGATTCCCTACCACTGATTCCCCGCCCCTGATTCCCCACCTCTGATACCCCATATCTGATTCCCCGCCTCTGTTTCCCCGCCTCTGATTCCCCACCTCTGATTCCCCATATCTGATTCCCTGCCTCTGATTCCCCAACTCTGATTCCCCGCCTCTGATTCCCCAGCTCTGATTCCCCGCCTCTGATTCCCCACCTCTGATCCAACATATCTGATTCCCCGCCTCTGTTTCCCCGCCTCTGATTCCCCACCTCTGATTCCCCATATCTGATTCCCCGCCTATGATTCCACACCTCTGATTCCCCGCCTCTGATTCGCCAGCTATGATTCCCCTCCTCTGGTTCCCCGCATCTGATTCCCCGCCTCTGATTCCCCGTGTCTGACCCTGCCTCTGATTCCACGCCTTTGATTCCCCATCTCTGATTCACCACCTCTGATTCCCCACCTCTGATTCCCCATCTCTGATTCTGCACATCCGATTCCCTGCCTCTGATTCCCCGCCTCTGATTCCCCGCCTCTGATTCCCTGCCTCTGATTCGCAACCTGTTATTCCCCACCTCTGATTCCCCATATCTGATTCCCCGCCTCTGTTTCCCTGCCTCTGATTCCCCGCCTCTGTTTCCCCATATCTGATTCCCCGCCTCTGTTTCACCGCCTCTGATTGGCACCTCTGATACCCCGCCTCTGATTCCCCATCTCTAATTCATCACATCTGATTCCCCACCTCTGCTTCCCCATCTCTGATTCTCTACCTCTGATTCGCAACCTCTGATTCCGAATATCTGATTCACCGCCTCTGTTTCCCCGCTTCTGATTCCCCGCCTCTGATTCCCCATATCTGATTCCCCGCCTCTGATTCCCCATCTCTGATTCCCGGTCTCTGATTCCCCACCTCTGTTTCCCGGCCTCTCATTCCCCATCCCTGATTCACCGCCTCTGATTCCCAGTGTCTGATTCCCTGCCTCTGATTCCCCGCCTCTGAATCCCCTCCTCTGATTCCCTGCCACTGATTCCCCGCCCCTGATTCCCCACCTCTGATACCCCATATCTGATTCCCCGCCTCTGTTTCCCCGCCTCTGATTCCCCACCTCTGATTTCCCATATCTGATTCCACGCCTCTTATTCCCCGCCTCTGATTGGCCGCCTCTGATACCCCGCCTCTGATTCCCCATCTCTAATTCATCACATCTGAGTCCCCACCTCTGCTTCCCCATCTCTGATTCTCAACCTCTGATTCGCCACCTCTGATTCCCCATATCTGATTCACCGCCTCTGTTTCCCCGCCTCTGATTCCCCGCCTCTGATTCCCCATATTTGATTCCCCGCCTCTGATTCCCCATCTCTGATTCCCGGACTCTGATTCCCCAACTCTGATTCCCCGCCTCTGATTCCCCAGCTCTGATTTCCCGCCTCTGATTCCCGACCTCTGATACAACATATCTGATTCCCGGCCTCTGTTTCTCCGCCTCTGATTTCCCCACCTCTGATTCCCCATATCTGATTCCCCGCCTCTGATTCCCCACCTCTGATTCCCCTCCTCTGATTCGCCAGCTAAGATTCCCCGCCTCTGATTCCCCGTGTCTGATTCCCTGCCTCTGATTCCCCGCCTCTGATTCCCCATCTCTGATTCACCACATCTGATTCCCCACCTCTGATTCCCCATCTCTGATTCCGCACATCCGATTCCCTGCCGCTGATTCCGCGCCTCTGATTCCCCTCCTCTGATTCCCTGCCTCTGATTCGCAACCTCTAATTCCCCACCTCTGATTCGCCATACCTGATTCCCCAACTCTGATTTGCCAGCTATGATTCCCATCCTCTGGTTCCCCGCATCTGATTCCCTGCCTCTGATTCCCCATCTCTGATTCACCACCTCTGATTCCCCGACTCTGTTTCCCCGCCTCTGATTGGCACCTCTGATACCCCGCCTCTGATTCCCCATCTCTAATTCATCACATTTGATTCCCCACCTCTGCTTCCCCATCTCTGATTCTCTACCTCTGATTCGCCACCTCTGATTCCCAATATCTGATTCACCGCCTCTGTTTCCCCGCCTCTGATTCCCCACCTCTGATTCCCCATATCTGATTCCCCGCCTCTGATTCCCCATCTCTGATTCCCGGTCTCTGATTCCCCACCTCTGTTTCCCGGCCTCTGATTCCCCATCCCTGATTCACAGCCTCTGATTCCCAGTGTCTGATTCCCTGCCTCTGATTCCCCGCCTCTGAATCCCCTCCTCTGATTCCCTGCCACTGATTCCCCGCCCCTGATTCCCCACCTCTGATACCCCATATCTGATTCCCCTCCTCTGTTTCCCCGCCTCTGATTCCCCACCTCTGATTCCCCATATCTGATTCCCTGCCTCTGATTCCCCAACTCTGATTCCCCGCCTCTGATTCCCCAGCTATGATTCCCCACCTCTGATTCCCCACCTCTGATCCAACAAATCTGATTCCCCGCCCCTGTTTCCCCGCCTCTGAATCCCCACCTCTGATTCCCCATATCTGATTCCCCGCCTCTGATACCCACCTCTGATTCCCCGCCTCTGATTTGCCAGCTATGATTCCCATCCTCTGGTTCCCCGCATCTGATTCCCTGCCTCTGATACCCCCCCTCTGATTCCCCATCTCTGATTCACCACCTCTGATTCCCCGCGTCTGATTCCCCGCCTCTGATTCCCCATCTCTGATTCCCCATCTCTGATTCCCCAATTCTGATTCCCCGCCTCTGATTCCCCAGCTCTGATTCCCCACGTCTGATTCCCCACCTCTGATCCAACATATCTGATTCCCCGCCTCTGTTTCCCCGCCTCTGAATCCCCACCTCTGATTCCCCATATCTGATTCCCCGCCTCTGATTCCCCACCTCTGATTTCCCGCCTCTGATTTGCCAGCTATGATTCCCATCCTCTGGTTCCCCGCATCTGATTCCCTGCCTCTGATTCCCCCCCTCTGATTCCCCATCTCTGATTCACCACCTCTGATTCCCCGCGTCTGATTCCCCGCCTCTCATTCCCCATCTCTCATTGCACATCTCTTATTCCCCAATTCTGATTCCCCGCCTCTGTTTCCCCACCTCTGATTCCCCGCCTCTGATTCCCCATATCTCATTCCCCGCCTCTGATTCCCCATCTCTGATTCCCGAACTCTGATTCCCCACCTCTGATTCCAAGTCCTCTTATTCCCGGCATCTGATTCCCGGCCACTGATTCCCGGCCTCTGATTCCCTGCCACTGATTCCCCGCCCCTAAATCACCACCTCTGATTCCCCATATCTGATTCCCCGCCTCTGTTTCCCTGCCTCTGATTCGCCACCTCTGATACCCCGCCTCTGATTCCCCGCCTCTGACTCCCCGCCTCTGATTCCCTGCCTCTGATTCCCAACCTCTGATTCCCCACATCTGATTCCCCATATCTGATTCCACGCCTCTGTTTCCCCGCCTCTGATTCCCCGCCTCTGTTTCCCCGCCTCTGATTCCCCGCCTCTGCTTCCCCAACTCTGATTCCCCGCCTCTGATTCCCCAGCTCTGATTCCCCGCCTCTGATTCCCCGTGTTTTATTCCCTGCCTCTGATTCCCCGCGTCTGATTCTCCATCTCTGATTCAGCGCCTTTGATTCGCCACATCTGATTCCCCATATCAGATTCCCCGCCTCTGTATCCCCGCCTCTGATTCCCCGCCTCTGATTCCCCATATCTCATTCCCCGCCTCTGATTCCCCATCTCTGATTCCGCACATCTGATTCCCTGCCTCTGATTCCCCACCTCTGATTCCCCATATCTGATTCCCGGCCTCTGTTTCCCCGCCTCTGATTCCCCGCCTCTGTTTCCCCATATCTAATTCCATGCCTCTGATACCCCAACACTGATTCCCCGCCTCTGATTCCCCAGCTCTGATTCCCCGCCTCTGATTCCCCGCATCTGATTCCCTGCCTCTGATTCCCCGCCTCTGATTCCCTGCCTCTGATTCCCAACCTCTGATTCCCCACCTCTGAATCCCCATATCTGATTCCCCGCCTCTGTTTCCCCGCCTCTGATTCCCCACCTTTGTTTCCCCATATCTGATTCCCCGCCTCTGATTCCGCAACTCTGATTCCCCTACTCTGATTCGCCAGCTATGATTCCCCGCTTCTGATTCCCTGCGTCTGATCCCCTGCCTCTGATTCCCCGCCTCTGATTCCCCTTCTCTGATTCACCACCTCTGATTCCCCACCTCTGATTCCCCATCTCTGATTCCGCACATCCGATTCCCTGCCTCTGATTCCCCGCCTCTGATTCCCCGCCTCTGATTCCCGGCCTCTGATTCGCAAACTCTAATTCCCCACATCTGAATCCCCATATCTGATTCCCCGCCTCTGTTTCCCCGCTTCTGATTCCCCACCTTTGTTTCCCCATATCTGATTCCCCACCTCTGATTCCGCAACTCTGGTTCCCCTACTCTGATTCGCCAGCTATGATTCCCCGCTTCTGATTCCCTGCGTCTGATCCCCTGCCTCTGATTCCCCGCCTCTGATTCCCCTTCTCTGATTCACCACCTCTGATTCCCCACCTCTGATTCCCCATCTCTGATTCCGCACATCCGATTCCCTGCCTCTGATTCCCCGCCTCTGATTCCCCGCCTCTGATTCCCGGCCTCTGATTCGCAACCTCTAATTCCCCACCTCTGATTCCCCATATCTGATTCCCCGCCTCTGTTTCCCTGCCTCTGATTCCCGGCCTCTGTTTCCCCATATCTGATTCCCCTCCTCTGATTCCCAAACTCTGATTCCCCTCCTCTGATTCCCAAACTCTGATTCCCCGCCTCTGATTCCCCACTTCTGATTCCCCATATCTGATTCCCCGCCTCTGATTCCCCATATCTGATTCACCGCCTCTGTTTCCCCGCCTCTGATTCCCCGCCTCTGATTCCCCATATCTGATTTCCCGCCTCTGATTCCCCATCTCTGATTCCCCTCCTCTGATTCTGCAGCTATGATTCCCCGCCTCTGATTCCCCGTGTCTGATTCCCTGCCTCTGATTCCCCGCCTTTGATTCCCCATCTCTGATTCCCCACCTCTGATTCCCCATCTCTGATTCCGCACATCCGATTCCCTGCCTCTGATTCCCCGCCTCTGATTCCCCGCCTCTGATTCCCTGCCTCTGATTCGCCACCTCTAATTCCCCACCTCTGATTCCACATATCTGATTCCCCGCCTCTGTTTCCCTGCCTCTGATTTCTCGCCTCTGTTTCCCCATATCTGATTCCCCGCCTCTGTTTCCCCGCCTCTGATTGGCACCTCTGATACCCCGCCTCTGATTCCCCATCTCTAATTCATCACATCTGATTCCCCACCTCTGTTTCCCCATCTCTGATTCGCTACCTCCGATTCGCCACCTCTGATTCCCAATATCTGATTCACCGCCTCTGTTTCCCCGCCTCTGATTCCCCGCCTCTGATTCCCCATATCTGATTCCCCGCCTCTGATTCCCCATCTCTGATTCCCGGTCTCTGATTCCCCACCTCTGATTCCCGGCCTCTGATTCCCCATCCCTGATTCACCGCCTCTGATTCCCCGTGTCTGATTCCCTGCCTCTGATTCCCCGCTCTGAATCCCCTCCTCTGATTCCCTGCCACTGATTCCCCGCCCCTGATTCCCCACCTCTGATTCCCCATATCTGATTCCCACCCTCTGTTTCCCCGCCTCTCATTCCCCACCTCTGATTCCCCGCCTCTGAATCCCCTCCTCTGATTCCCTGCCACTGATTACCCGCCCCTGATTCCCCACCTCTGATACCCCATATCTGATTCCCCGCCTCTGTTTCCCCGCCTCTGATTCCCCACCTCTGATTTCCCATATCTGATTCCACGCCTCTGATTCCCCGCCTCTGATTGGCCGCCTCTGATACCCCGCCTCTGATTCCCCATCTCTAATTCATCACATCTGAGACCCCACCTCTGCTTCCCCATCTCTGATTCTCAACCTCTGATTCGCCACCTCTGATTCCCCATATCTGATTCACCGCCTCTGTTTCCCCGCCTCTGATTCCCCGCCTCTGATTCCCCATATTTGATTCCCCGCCTCTGATTCCCCATCTCTGATTCCCGGACTCTGATTCCCCAACTCTGATTCCCCGCCTCTGATTCCCCAGCTCTGATTTCCCGCCTCTGATTCCCCACCTCTGATACAACATATCTGATTCCCGGCCTCTGTTTCTCCGCCTCTGATTCCCCACCTCTGATTCCCCATATCTGATTCCCCGCCTCTGATTCCCCACCTCTGATTCCCCTCCTCTGATTCGCCAGCTAAGATTCCCCGCCTCTGATTCCCCGTGTCTGATTCCCTGCCTCTGATTCCCCGCCTCTGATTCCCCATCTCTGATTCACCACATCTGATTCCCCACCTCTGATTCCCCATCTCTGATTCCGCACATCCGATTCCCTGCCTCTGATTCCCCGCCTCTGATTCCCCGCCTCTGATTCCCTGCCTCTGATTCGCAACCTTTAATTCCCCACCTCTGATTCGCCATATCTGATTCCCCGCCTCTGATTTGCCGGCTATGATTCCCATCCTCTGGTTCCCCGCATCTGATTCCCTGCCTCTGATTCCCCCCCTCTGATTCCCCATCTCTGATTCACCACCTATGATTCCCCGCCTCTGTTTCCCCGCCTCTGATTGGCACCTCTGATACCCCGCCTCTGATTCCCCATCTCTAATTCATCACATTTGATTCCCCACCTCTGCTTCCCCATCTCTGATTCTCTACCTCTGATTCGCCACCTCTGATTCCCAATATCTGATTCACCGCCTCTGTTTCCCCGCCTCTGATTCCCCGCCTCTGATTCCCCATATCTGATTCACCGCCTCTGATTCCCCATCTCTGATTCCCGGTCTCTGATTCCCCACCTCTGTTTCCCGGCCTCTGATTCCCCATCCCTGATTCACCGCCTCTGATTCCCAGTGTCTGATTCCCTGCCTCTGATTCCCCGCCTCTGAATCCCCTCCTCTGATTCCCTGCCACTGATTCCCCGCCCCTGATTCCACACCTCTGATACCCCATATCTGATTCCCCTCCTCTGTTTCCCCGCCTCTGATTCCCCACCTCTGATTCCCCATATCTGATTCCCTGCCTCTGATTCCCCAACTCTGATTCCCCGCCTCTGATTCCCCAGCTATGATTCCCCACCTCTGATTCCCCACCTCTGATCCAACATATCTGATTCCCCGCCTCTGTTTCCCCGCCTCTGAATCCCCATCTCTGATTCCCCATATCTGATTCCCCGCCTCTGATACCCACCTCTGATTCCCCGCCTCTGATTTGCCAGCTATGATTCCCATCCTCTGGTTCCCCGCATCTGATTCCCTGCCTCTGATTCCCCCCCTCTGATTCCCCATCTCTGATTCACCACCTCTGATTCCCCGCGTCTGATTCCCCGCCTCTGATTCCCCATCTCTGATTCCCCATCTCTGATTCCCCAATTCTGATTCCCCGCCTCTGATTCCCCAGCTCTGATTCCCCACCTCTGATTCCCCACCTCTGATCCAACATATCTGATTCCCCGCCTCTGTTTCCCCGCCTCTGAATCCCCACCTCTGATTCCCCATATCTGATTCCCCGCCTCTGATTCCCCACCTCTGATTCCCCGCCTCTGATTTGCCAGCTATGATTCCCATCCTCTGGTTCCCCGCATCTGATTCCCTGCCTCTGATTCCCCCCCTCTGATTCCCCATCTCTGATTCACCACCTCTGATTCCCCGCGTCTGATTACCCGCCTCTGATTCCCCATCTCTGATTCCACATCTCTGATTCCCCAATTCTGATTCCCCGCCTCTGTTTCCCCACCTCTGATTCCCCGCCTCTGATTCCCCATATCTCATTCCCCGCCTCTGATTCCCCATCTCTGATTCCCGCACTCTGATTCCCCACCTCTGATTCCAAGTCCTCTTATTCCCGGCATCTGATTCCCAGCCACTGATTCCCGGACTCTGATTCCCTGCCACTGATTCCCCGCCCCTAAATCCCCACCTCTGATTCCCCATATCTGATTCCCCGCCTCTGTTTCCCTGCCTCTGATTCGCCACCTCTGATACCCCGCCTCTGATTCCCCGCCTCTGACTCCCCGCCTCTGATTCCCTGCCTCTGATTCCCAACCTCTGATTCCCCACATCTGATTCCCCATATCTGATTCCCCGCCTCTGTTTCCCCGCCTCTGATTCCCCGCCTCTGTTTCCCCGCCTCTGATTCCCCGCCTCTGCTTCCCCAACTCTGATTCCCCGCCTCTGATTCCCCAGCTCTGATTCCCCGCCTCTGATTCCCCGTGTTTTATTCCCTGCCTCTGATTCCCCGCGTCTGATTCTCCATCTCTGATTCACCGCCTTTGATTCGCCACATCTGATTCCCCATATCAGATTCCCCGCCTCTGTATCCCCGCCTCTGATTCCCCGCCTCTGATTCCCCATATCTCATTCCCCGCCTCTGATTCCCCATCTCTGATTCCGCACATCTGATTCCCTGCCTCTGATTCCCCACCTCTGATTCCCCATATCTGATTCCCGGCCTCTGTTTCCCCGCCTCTGGTTCCCCGCCTCTGTTTCCCCATATCTAATTCCATGCCTCTGATACCCCAACACTGATTCCCCGCCTCTGATTCCCCAGCTCTGATTCCCCGCCTCTGATTCCCCGCATCTGATTCCCTGCCTCTGATTCCCCGCCTCTGATTCCCTGCCTCTGATTCCCAACCTCTGATTCCCCACCTCTGAATCCCCATATCTGATTCCCCGCCTCTGTTTCCCCGCCTCTGATTCCCCACCTTTGTTTCCCCATATCTGATTCCCCGCCTCTGATTCCGCAACTCTGATTCCCCTACTCTGATTCGCCAGCTATGATTCCCCACTTCTGATTCCCTGCGTCTGATCCCCTGCCTCTGATTCCCCGCCTCTGATTCCCCTTCTCTGATTCACCACCTCTGATTCCCCACCTCTGATTCCCCATCTCTGATTCCGCACATCCGATTCCCTGCCTCTGATTCCCCGCCTCTGATTCCCCGCCTCTGATTCCCGGCCTCTGATTCGCAACCTCTAATTCCCCACCTCTGATTCCCCATATCTGATTCCCCGCCTCTGTTTCCCTGCCTCTGATTCCCGGCCTCTGTTTCCCCATATCTGATTCCCCTCCTCTGATTCCCAAACTCTGATTCCCCTCCTCTGATTCCCAAACTCTGATTCCCCGCCTCTGATTCCCCAGCTCTGATTCCCCACCTCTGATTCCCCATATCTGATTCCCCGCCTCTGATTCCCCATATTTGATTCACCGCCTCTGTTTCCCCGCCTCTGATTCC
The DNA here is from genome assembly GCF_036971445.1 of Narcine bancroftii. Taxonomy (NCBI): domain Eukaryota; kingdom Metazoa; phylum Chordata; class Chondrichthyes; order Torpediniformes; family Narcinidae; genus Narcine; species Narcine bancroftii. The sequence goes on along the minus strand of NW_027211890.1, from coordinate 2,816,009 downwards.
CCGCCTCTGATTCCCCATATCTGATTTCCCGCCTCTGATTCCCCATCTCTGATTCCCCTCCTCTGATTCTGCAGCTATGATTCCCCGCCTCTGATTCCCCGTGTCTGATTCCCTGCATCTGATTCCCCGCCTTTGATTCCCCATCTCTGATTCACCACCTTTGATTCCCCACCTCTGATTCCCCATCTCTGATTCCGCACATCCGATTCCCTGCCTCTGATTCCACGCCTCTGATTCCCCGCCTCTGATTCCCTGCCTCTGATTCGCAACCTCTAATTCCCCACCTCTGATTCCACATATCTGATTCCCCGCCTCTGTTTCCCTGCCTCTGATTCCTCGCCTCTGTTTCCCCATATCTGATTCCCCGCCTCTGTTTCCCCGCCTCTGATTGGCACCTCTGATACCCCGCCTCTGATTCCCCATCTCTAATTCATCACATCTGATTCCCCACCTCTGCTTCCCCATCTCTGATTCGCTATCTCCGATTCGCCACCTCTGATTCCCAATATCTGATTCACCGCCTCTGTTTCCCCGCCTCTGATTCCCCGCCTCTGATTCCCCATATCTGATTCCACGCCTCTGATTCCCCATCTCTGATTCCCGGTCTCTGATTCCCCACCTTGATTCCCGGCCTCTGATTCCCCATCCCTGATTCACCGCCTCTGATTCCCCGTGTCTGATTCCCTGCCTCTGATTCCCCGCTCTGAATCCCCTCCTCTGATTCCCTGCCACTGATTCCCCGCCCCTGATTCCCCACCTCTGATTCCCCATATCTGATTCCCACCCTCTGTTTCCCCGCCTCTCATTCCCCACCTCTGATTCCCCATATCTGATTCCCCGCCTCTGATTCCCCACCTCTGATTCCCCGCCTCTGATTTGCCAGCTATGATTCCCATCCTCTGGTTCCCCGCATCTGATTCCCTGCCTCTGTTTCCCCGCCTCTGATTCCCCACCTCTGATTCACCATATCTGATTCCCCGCCTCTGATTCCCCACCACTGATTCCCCTCCTCTGATTCGCCAGTTATGATTGCCCGCCTCTGATTCCCCGTTTCTGATTCCCTGCCTCTGATTCCCCGCCTCTGATTCCCCATCTCTGACTCACCACCTCTGATTCACCACCTCTGATACCCCATCTCTGATTCCGCACATCCGATTCCCTGCCTCTGATTCCCCGCCTCTGATTCCCCGCCTCTGATTCCCTGCCTCTGATTCGCAACCTCTTATTCCCCACCTCTGATTCCCATTATCTGATTCCCCGCCTCTGTTTCCCCGCCTCTGATTGGCACCTCTGATACCCCGCCTCTGATTCCCCATCTCTAATTCATCACATCTGATTCCCCACCTCTGCTTCCCCATCTCCGATTCTCTACCTCTGATTCGCCACCTCTGATTCCCAATATCTGATTCACCGCCTCTGTTTCCCTGCCTCTGATTCCCCGCCTCTGATTCCCCATATCTGATTCCCCGCCTCTGATTCCCCATCTCTGATTCCCGGTCTCTGATTCCCCACCTCTGTTTCCCGGACTCTGATTCCCAATCCCTGATAAACCACCTCTGACTCCCAGTGTCTGATTCCCTGCCTCTGATTCCCCGCCTCTGAATCCCCTCCTCTGATTCCCTGCCACTGATTCCCCTCCCCTGATTCCCCACCTCTGATACCCCATATCTGAATCCCCGCCTCTGTTTCCCCGCCTCTAATTCCCCACCTCTGATTCCCCATATCTGATTCCCTGCCTCTGATTCCCCAACTCTGATTCCCCGCCTCTGATTCCCCAGCTCTGATTCCCCGCCTCTGTTTCCCCAGCTCTGATTCCCTGCCTCTGATTCCCTGCCCTGATTCCCCATCTCTGTTTCACCGCCTTTGATTCGCCACCTCTGATTCCCCATATCTGATTCCCCGCCTCTGTTTCCCCGCCTCTGATTCCCTGCCTCTGATTCCCAACCTCTGATTCCACACCTCTGATTCCCCATATCTGATTCCCGGCCTCTATTTCCCCATATCTGATTCCCCGCCTCTGATTCCCCAACTCTGATTCCCCGCCTCTTATTCCCAGCATTTGATTCCCGGCCTCTGATTCCCGGCCTTTGATTCCCCGCTTCTGATTCTGATTCCCTGCCTCTGATTCCCCATCTCTGATTCCGCACATCTGATTCCCTGCCTCTGATTCCCCACCTCTGATTCCCTATATCTGATTCCCCGCCTCTGTTTCCCCGCCTCTGATTCCCCGCCTCTGTTTCCCCATATCTAATTCCCCACATCTGATGCCCCAACTCTGATTCCCCGCCTCTGATTCCCAAGCTCTGATTCCCCGCCTCTGATTCCCCGCAACTGATTCCCCATGTCTGATTCCCCGACTCTGTTTCCCCGCCTCTGATTCCCCGCCTCTGTTTCCCCATATCTGATTCCCCGCCTCTGATTCCCCAGCTCTGATTCCCTGCCTCTGATTCCCCGCGTTCTATTCCCTGCCTCTGATTCCCCGCCTGTGATTCCCCATCTCTGATTCACCACCTCTGATTCCCCACCTCTGATTCCCCATATCTAATTCCCCGCCTCTGTTTGCCCGCCTCTGATTCCCCGCCTCTGTTTCCCCATATCTGATTCCCCGCCTCTGAACCCCAACTCTGATTCCCTGCCTCTGATTCACCAGCTCTGATTCCCCGCCTTTGATTCCCCCCGTCTGATTCCCAGCCTTTGAATCCCCGTGTCTGATTTCCTGCCTCTGATTCCCCACCTCTGATTCCCCATCTCTGATTCACCGCCTCTGATTCCCCACCTCTGATTCCCCATTTCTGAATCCGCACATCCGATTCCCTGCCTCTGATTACCCGACTCTGATTCCCCACCTCTGATTCCCCAGTTCTGATTCCCCGCCTCTGATTCCCCGCGTCTGATTCCCTGCCTCTGATTCCCCGCCTCTGATTCCCCATCTCTGATTCCCCACCTCTGATTCCCCACCTCTGATTCCCTGCCTCTGATTCCCCGCCTCTGATTCCCCGCCTCTGATTCCCTGCCACTGATTCCCCGCCCCTGATTCCCCGCCTCTGATTCCCCGCCTCTGATTCCCTGCCACTGATTCCCCGCCCCTGATTCCCAGCCTCTGATTCCCCATATCTGATTCCCTGCCTCTGATTCCCAGCCTCTGATTCCCCATATCTGATTCCCCGCCTCTGATTCCCCATATCTGCTTCGCCGCCTCTGATTCCCCAACTCTGATTCCCAGCCTCTGATTCCCCAGCTCTGATTTCCCGCCTCTGATTCCCGGCATCCGATTCCCTGCCTCTGATTCCCCGCCTCTGATTCCCCATCTCTGATTCCCCGCCTCTGATTCCCCGTGTCTGATTCCCTGCCTCTGATTCCCCGCCTCTGATTCCCCGCTTCTGATTCCCAGCCACTGATTCCCTGCCCCTGATTCCCCACCTCTGATTCCCCATATCTGATTCCCCGCCTCTGTTTTCCCGCCTCTGATTCCCTGCCTCTTATTCCCCACATCTGATTCCCCGCCTCTGATTCCCCAACTCTGATTCCCCGCCTCTGATTCCCCAGCTCTGAATCCCCGCCTCTGATTCCCCGCGTCTGATTCCCTGCCTCTGATTCCCCGCCTCTGATTCCACATCTGTGATTCACAACCTCTGATGCCCCACCTCTGATTCCCCATATCTGATTCCCCGCCTCTGTTTCCCCACCTCTGATTCCCCGCCTCTGATTCCCCATATCTGATTCCCCGCCTCTGATTGCCCACCTCTGATTCCCCGCGTCTGATTCCCTGCCTCTGATTCACCGCCTATGATTCCCCATCTCTGATTCACCACCTCTTATTCCCGGCCTCTGATTCCCCATCTCTGATTCCGCACATCCGATTCCCTGCCTATGATTCCCCACCTCTGATTCCCCATATCTGATTCCCTGCCTCTGTTTCCCCGCCTCTGATTCCCCATATGTGATTCCCCACCTCTGTTTCCCCGCCTCTGATTCCCCGCCTCTGTTTCCCCATCTCTGATTCACCGCCTGTGATTCGCCACCTCTGATTCCCCATATCTGATTCCCCACCTCTGTTTCCCCGCCTCTGATTCCCCGCCTCTGATTCTCCATATCTCATTCCCCGCCTCTGAATCCCCATCTCTGATTCCCGGACTCTGATTCCGCACCTCTGATTCCCGGCCTCTTATTCCCAGCATCTGATTCCTGGCCTCTGATTCCCGGCCTCTAATTCCCCGCTTCTGATTCTGATTCCCTGCCTCTGATTCCCCATCTCTGATTCCGCACATCTGATTCCCTGCCTCTGATTCCCCACCTCTGATTCCCCATATCTGATTCCCCGCCTCTGTTTCCCTGCCTCTGATTCCCCGCCTCTGTTTCCCCATATCTAATTCCCCACCTCTGATGCCCCAACTCTGACTCCCCGCCTCTGATTCCCCAGCACTGATTCCCCACCTCTGATTCCCCGCATCCGATTCCCCATGTCTGATTCCCCGCCTCTGTTTCCCCGCCTCTGATTCCCCGCCTCTGTTTCCCCATATCTGATTCCCCGCCTCTGATTCCCCAGCTCTGATTCCCTGCCTCTGATTCCCCGCGTTCTATTCCCGGCCTCTGATTTCCCGCCTGTGATTCCCCATCTCTGGATCACCACCTCTGATTCCCCACCTCTGATTCCCCATATCTAATTCCCCGCCTCTGTTTGCCCGCCTCTGATTCCCCGCCTCTGTTTCCCCATATCTGATTCCCCGCCTCTGAATCCCCAACTCTGATTCCCTGACTCTGATTCACCAGCTCTGATTCCCCGCCTTTGATTCCCCCCGTCTGATTCCCAGCCTCTGAATCCCCGTGTCTGATTTCCTGCCTCTGATTCCCCGCCTCTGATTCCCCATCTCTGATTCACCGCCTCTGATTCCCCACCTCTGATTCCCCATCTCTGATTCCGCACATCCGATTCCCTGCCTCTGATTCCCCGACTCTGATTCCCCACCTCTGATTCCCCAGCTCTGATTCCCCGCCTCTGATTCCCCGCGTCTGATTCCCTGCCTCTGATTCCCCATCTCTGATTCCCCATCTCTGATTCCCCACCTCTGATTCCCCGTGTCTGATTCCCTGCCTCTGAATCCCCGCCTCTGATTCCCCGCCTCTGATTCCCTGCCACTGATTACCCGCCCCTGATTCCCCACCTCTGATTCCCCATATCTTATTCCCCGCCTCTGTTTCCCCCCTCTGATTCCCAGCCTCTGATTCCCCATATCTGATTCCCCGCCTCTGATTCCCCATATCTGATTCCCCGCCTCTATATCCCCATATCTGCTTCGCCGCCTCTGATTCCCCAACTCTGATTCCCCACCTCTGATTCCCCGTGTCTGATTCCCCGCCTCTGATTCCCCATCTCTGATTCTCCGCCTCTGATTCCCCGTGTCTGATTCCCTGCCTCTGATTCCCCGCCTCTGATTCCCCGCGTCTGATTCCCTGCCACTGATTCCCTGCCCCTGATTCCCCACCTCTGATTCCCCATATCTGATTCCCCGCCTCTGTTTCCCCGCCTCTGATTCCCCGCCTCTGTTTCCCCATATCTGATTCCCCGCCTCTGATTCCCCAACTCTGATTCCCCTCCTCTAATTCGCCAGCTATGATTCCCCGCCTCTGATTCCCTGTGTCTGATTCCCTGCCTCTGATTCCCAGCCTCTGATTTCCCTTCTCTGATTCACCACCTCTGAATCCCCACCTCTGATTCCCCATCTCTGATTCTGCACATCCGATTCCCTGCCTCTGATTCCCCACCTCTGATTCCCAGCCTCTGATTCGAAACCTCTAATTCCCCACCTCTGATTCCCCATATCTGATTCCCCGCCTCTGTTTCCCTGCCTCTGAATCCCGGCCTCTGTTTCCCCATATCTGATTCCCCTCCTCTGATTCCCCAACTCTGATTCCCCGCCTCTGATTCCCCAGCTCTGATTCCCCGCCTTTTATTCCCGGCATCTGATTCCCTGCCACTGATTCCCCGCCCCTGATTCCCCACCTCTGATTCCCCATCTCTGATTCACCGCCTCTGATTCCCCACCTCTGATTCCCCATCTCTGATTCCGCACATCCGATTTCCTGCCTCTGATTCCCCGACTCTGATTCCACACCTCTGATTCCCCAGCTCTGATTCCCCGCCTCTGATTCCCCGCATCTGATTCCCTGCCTCTGATTCCCCGCCTCTGATTCCCCATCTCTGATTCCCCACCTCTGATTCCCCGTGTCTGATTCCCTGCCTCTATTCCCCGCCTCTGATTCCCTGCCTCTGATTCCCTGCCACTGATTCCCCGCCCCTGATTCTCCACCTCTGATTCCCCATATCTTATTCCCCGCCTCTGTTTCCCTCCCTCTGATTCCCAGCCTCTGATTCCCCATATCTGATTCCCCGCCTCTGATTCTCCGTATCTGATTCCCCGCCTCTATTTCCCCATATCTGCTTCCCCGCCTCTGATTCCCCAACTCTGATTCCCCGCCTCTGATTCCTCAGCTCTGATTTCCCGCCTCTGATTCCCGGCATCCGATTCCCTGCCTCTGATTCCCCGCCTCTGATTCCCCATCTCTGATTCCCCGCCTTTGATTCCCCGTGTCTGATTCCCTGCCTCTGATTCCCCGCCTCTGATTCCCGCGTCTGATTCCCTGCCACTGATTCCCTGCCCCTGATTCCCCACCTCTGATTCCCCACATCTGATTCCCCGCCTCTGTTTCCCCGCCTCTGATTCCCTGCCTCTGATTCCCCATATCTGATTCCCTGCCTCTGATTCCCCAACTCTGATTCCCCGCCTCTGATTCCCCAGCTCTGAATCCCCGCCTCTGATTCCCCGCGTCTGATTCCCTGCCTCTGATTCCCCGCCTTGATTCCCCATCTCTGATTCACAACCTCTGATTCCCCACCTCTGATTCCCTATATTTGATTCCCCGCCTCTGTTTCCCCGCCTCTGATTCCCCGCCTCTGATTCCCCATATCTGATTCCCCGCCTCTGATTGCCCACCTCTGATTCCCAGCCTCTGATTCGCCAGCTCTGATTCCCCGCCTCTGATTCCCCGCATCTGATTCCCTGCCTCTGATTCCCCGCCTCTGATTCCCCATCTCTGATTCACCGCCTTTGATTCGCCACCTCTGATTCCCCATATCTGATTCCCCACCTCTGATTCCCGGCCTCTTATTCCCAGCATCTGATTCCCGGCCTCTGAATCCCGGCCTCTGATTACCCGCTTCTGATTCTGATTCCCTGCCTCTTATTCCCCATCTCTGATTCCGCACATATGATTCCCTGCCTCTGATTCCCCACCTCTGATTCCCCATATCTGATTCCCCGCCTCTGTTTCCCCGCCTCTGATTCCCCGCCTCTGTTTCCCTATATCTAATTCCCCACCTCTGATGCCCCAACTCTGATTCCCCGCCTCTGATTCCCCAGCTCTGATTCCCCGCCTCTGATTCCCTGCATCCGATTCCCCATATTTGATTCCCCGCCTCTGTTTCACCGCCTCTGATTCCCCGCCTCTGTTTCCCCATATCTGATTCCCGCCTCTGATTCCCAACTATGAATCCCCTACTCTGATTCCCCAGCTCTGATTCCCTGCCTCTGATTCCCCGCGTTCTATTCCCTGCCTCTGATTCCCCGCCTGTGATTCCCCATCACTGATTCACCACCTCTGATTCCCTACCTCTGATTCCCCATATCTAATTCCCCGCCTCTGTTTGCCCGCCTCTGATTCCCCGCCTCTGTTTCCCCATATCTGATTCCCCGCCTCTGAATCCCCAACTCTGATTCCCTGCCTCAGATTCCCCAGATCTGATTCCCCGCCTTTGATTCCCCCCATCTGATTCCCAGCCTCTGAATCCCCGCCTCTGATTCCCCGCCTCTGTTTCCCCATATCTGATTCCCCGCCTCTGATTCCCCATCTCTGATTCACCGCCTCTGATTCCCCACCTCTGATTCCCCCTCTCTGATTCCGCACATCCAATTCCCTGCCTCTGATTCCCCAACTCTGATTCCCCACCTCTGATTCCCCATCTCTGATTCCCCGCCTCAGATTCCACGCGTCTGATTCCCTGCCTCTGATTCCCCGCCTCCGATTCCCTGCCTCTGATTCCCCATATCTGATTCCCCGCCTCTGATTCCCCAACTCTGATTCCCCGCTTCTGATTCCCCAGCTCTGAATCCCCGCCTCTGATTCCCCGCGTCTGATTCCCTGCCTCTGATTCCCCGCCTCTGATTCCCCATCTGTGATTCACAACCTCTGACGCCCCACCTCTGATTCCCCATATCTGATTCCCTGCCCCTGTTTCCCCGCCTCTGATTCCCCACCTCTGTTTCCCCATATCTGATTCCCCGCCTCTGATTCCCCAACTCTAATACCCCGCCTCTGATTCCCCAGCTCTGATTCCCCACCTCTGATTCCCCAGCTCTGATTCCCCACCTCAGATTCCCCGCCTCTGATTCCCTGCCTCTGATTCCCCATCTCCGATTCCGCACATCTGATTCCCTTCCTCTGATTCCCCGCCTCTGATTTTCCGCCTCTGATTCCCTGCCTCTGATTCCCAACCTCGGATTCCCCACCTCTGATTCCCCATATCTGATTCCCCGCCTCTGTTTCCCCGCCTCTGATTCCCGGCCTCTGTTTCCCCATATCTGATTCCAGGCCTCTGATTCCCAGCATCTGATTCCGGCCTCTGATTCCCGGCCTCTGATTCCCTTCTTCTGATTCTGATTCCCTGCCTCTGATTCCCCATCTCTGATTCCGCACATCTGATTCCCTGCCTCTGATTCCCCACCTCTGATTCCCCATATCTGATTCCCCGCCTCTGTTTCCCCGCCTCTGATTCCCCGCCTCTGTTTCCCAATATCTAAGTCCCCACCTCTGATTCCCCAAATCTGATTCCCCACCTCTGATTCCCCAGCTCTGATTCCCCGCCTCTGATTCCCCGCATCTGATACCCTGCATCTGATTCCAACCCTCTGATTCCCTGCCTCTGATTCCCAACCTCTGATTCCCCACCTCTGATTCCCAATATCTGATTCCCCGCCTCTGTTTCCCCGCCTCGGATTCCCCGCCTCTGTTTCCCCATATCTGATTCCCGGCCTCTGATTCCCCGCCTCTGATTCCCCATATCTGATTCCCTGCCTCTGATTCCCCAACTCTGATTCCCCGCCTCTGATTCCCCAGCTCTGATTCCCCGCCTCTGATTCCCCGCGTCTGATTCCCTGCCTCTGATTCCCCGCCTTGATTCCCCATCTCTGATTCTCAACCTCTGATTCCCCACCTCTGATTCCCTATATTTGATTCCCCGCCTCTGTTTCCCCGCCTCTGATTCCCCGCCTCTGATTCCCCATATCTGATTCCCCGCCTCTGATTGCCCACCTCTGATTCCCAGCCTCTGATTCGCCAGCTCTGATTCCCCGCCTCTGATTCCCCGCATCTGATTCCCTGCCTCTGATTCCCCGCCTCTGATTCCCCATCTCTGATTCACCGCCTTTGATTCGCCACCTCTGATTCCCCATATCTGATTCACCACCTCTGTTTCCCCGCCTCTGATTCCCCGCCTCTGATTCTCCATATCTCATTCCCCGCCTCTGAATCCCCATCTCTGATTCCCGGACTCTGATTCCCCTCCTCTGATTCCCTGCCTCTTATTCCCAGCATCTGATTCCCGGCCTCTGATTCCCGGCCTCTGATTCCCCGCTTCTGATTCCCTGCCTCTGATTCCCCATCTCTGATTCCGCACATCTGATTCCCTGCCTCTGATTCCCCACCTCTGATTCCCCATATCTGATTCCCCGACTCTGTTTCCCCGCCTCTGATTCCCCGCCTCTGTTTCCCTATATCTAATTCCCCACCTCTGATGCCCCAACTCTGATTCCCCGCCTCTGATTCCCCAGCTCTGATTCCCCGCCTCTGATTCCCTGCATCCGATTCCCCATATCTGATTCCCCGCCTCTGTTTCCCCGCCTCTGATTCCCCGCCTCTGTTTCCCCATATCTGATTCCCGCCTCTGATTCCCAACTATGATTCCCCACCTCTGATTCCCCAGCTCTGATTCCCTGCCTCTGATTCCCCGCGTTCTATTCCCTGCCTCTGATTCCCCGCCTGTGATTCCCCATCACTGATTCACCACCTCTGATTCCCTACCTCTGATTCCCCATATCTAATTCCCCGCCTCTGTTTGCCCGCCCCTGATTCCCCGCCTCTGTTTCCCCATATCTGATTCCCTGCCTGTGAATGCCCAACTCTGATTCCCTGCCTCAGATTCCCCAGCTCTGATTCCCCGCCTTTGATTCCCCCCGTCTGATTCCCAGCCTCTGAATCCCCGTGTCTGATTTCCTGCCTCTGATTCCCCGCCTCTGATTCCCCGCCTCTGTTTGCCCGCCTCTGATTCCCTGCCTCTGTTTCCCCATATCTGATTCCCCGCCTCTGAATCCCCAACTCTGATTCCATGCCTCAGATTCCCCAGCTCTGATTCCCCGCCTTTGATTCCCCCCGTCTGATTCCCAGCCTCTGAATCCCCGTGTCTGATTTCCTGCCTCTGATTCCCCGCCTCTGATTCCCCATCTCTGATTCACCGCCTCTGATTCCCCACCTCTGATTCCCCATCTCTGATTCCGCACATCCAATTCCCTGCCTCTGATTCCCCAACTCTGATTCCCCATCTCTGATTCCCCAGCTCTGATTCCCCACCTCAGATTCCCCGCCTCTGATTCCCTGCCTCTGATTCCCCATCTCCGATTCCGCACATCTGATTCCCTTCCTCTGATTCCCCGCCTCTGATTTTCCGCCTCTGATTCCCTGCCTCTGATTCCCAACCTCGGATTCCCCACCTCTGATTCCCCATATCTGATTCCCCACCTCTGTTTCCCCGCCTCTGATTCCCCGCCTCTGATTCCCAACTCTGATTCCCCGCCTCTGATTCCCCAGCTCTGATTCCCCGTGTTTGATTCCCTGCCTCTGATTCCCTGCCCTGATTCCCCATCTCTGTTTCACCGCCTTTGATTCGCCACCTCTGATTCCCCATATCTGATTCCCCGCCTCTGTTTCCCCGACTCTGATTCCCTGCCTCTGATTCCCAACCTCTGATTCCACACCTCTGATTCCCCATATCTGATTCCCCACCTCTATTTCCCCATATCTGATTCCCCGCCTCTGATTCCCCAACTCTGATTCTCCGCCTCTGATTCCCCAGCTCTGATTCCCCGACTCTGATTCCCGGCATCCGATTCCCTGCCTCTGATTCCCCGCCTCTGATTCCCCATCTCTGATTCCCCATCTCTGATTCCCCGCCTCTGATTCCCCGTGTCTGATTCCCTGCCTTTGATTCCCCGCCTCTGATTCCCCTCCTCTGATTCCCTGCCACTGATTCCCTGCCCCTGATTCCCCACCTCTGATTCCCCACATCTGATTCCCCGCCTCTGTTTCCCCGCCTCTGATTCCCCGCCTCTGATTCCCCATATCTGATTCCCTGCCTCTGATTCCCCAACTCTGATTCCCCGCCTCTGATTCCCCAGCTCTGAATCCCCGCCTCTGATTCCCCGCGTCTGATTCCCTGCCTCTGATTCCCCGCCTTGATTCCCCATCTCTGATTCACAACCTCTGATTCCCCACCTCTGATTCCCTATATTTCATTCCCCGCCTCTGTTTCCCCGCCTCTGATTCCCTGCCTCTGATTCCCCATATCTGATTCCCCGCCTCTGATTGCCCACCTCTGATTCCCAGCCTCTGATTCGCCAGCTCTGATTCCCCGCCTCTGATTCCCCGCATCTGATTCCCTGCCTCTGATTCCCCGCCTCTGATTCTCCATCTCTGATTCACCGCCTTTGATTCGCCACCTCTGATTCCCAATATCTGATTCCCCACCTCTGATTCCCGGCCTCTTATTCCCAGCATCTGATTCCCGGCCTCTGATTCCCGGCCTCTGATTCCCCGCTTCTGATTCTGATTCCCTGCCTCTTATTCCCCATCTCTGATTCCGCACATCTGATTCCCTGCCTCTGATTCCCCACCTCTGATTCCCCATATCTGATTCCCCGCCTCTGTTTCCCCGCCTCTGATTCCCCGCCTCTGTTTCCCTATATCTAATTCGCCACCTCTGATGCCCCAACTCTGATTCCCCGCCTCTGATTCCCCAGCTCTGATTCCCCGCCTCTGATTCCCTGCATCCGATTCCCCATATCTGATTCCCCGCCTCTGTTTCACCGCCTCTGATTCCCCGCCTCTGTTTCCCCATATCTGATTCCCGCCTCTGATTCCCAACTATGAATCCCCTCCTCTGATTCCCCAGCTCTGATTCCCTGCCTCTGATTCCCCGCGTTCTATTCCCTGCCTCTGATTCCCCGCCTGTGATTCCCCATCACTGATTCACCACCTCTGATTCCCTACCTCTGATTCCCCATATCTAATTCCCCGCCTCTGTTTGCCCGCCTCTGATTCCCCGCCTCTGTTTCCCCATATCTGATACCCCACCTCTGAATCCCCAACTCTGATTCCCTGCCTCAGATTCCCCAGCTCTGATTCCCCGCCTTTGATTCCCCCCGTCTGATTCCCAACCTCTGAATCCCCGTGTCTGATTTCCTGCCTCTGATTCCCCGCCTCTGATTCCCCATCTCTGATTCACCGCCTCTGATTCCCCACCTCTGATTCCCCCTCTCTGATTCCGCACATCCAATTCCCTGCCTCTGATTCCCCAACTCTGATTCCCCACCTCTGATTCCCCATCTCTGATTCCCCGCCTCAGATTCCACGCGTCTGATTCCCTGCCTCTGATTCCCCGCCTCCGATTCCCTGCCTCTGATTCCCCATATCTGATTCCCCGCCTCTGATTCCCCAACTCTGATTCCCCGCTTCTGATTCCCCAGCTCTGAATCCCCGCCTCTGATTCCCCGCATCTGATTCCCTGCCTCTGATTCCCAACCTCTGATTCCACACCTCTGATTCCCCATATCTGATTCCCCGCCTCTATTTCCCCATATCTGATTCCCCGCCTCTGACTCCCCAACTCTGATTCCCCGCCTCTGATTCCCCAGCTCTGATTCCCCGACTCTGATTCCCGGAGTCCGATTCCCTGCCTCTGATTCCCCGCCTCTGATTCCCCATCTCTGATTCCCCGCCTCTGATTCCCCGTGTCTGATTCCCTGCCTCTGATTCCCCGCCTCTTATTCCCCGCCTCTGATTCCCTGCCACTGATTCCCTGCCCCTGATTCCCCAATTCTGATTCCCCATATCTGATTCCCTGCCTCTGTTTCCCCGCCTCTGGTTCCCCACCTCTGATTTCCCATATCTGATTCCCTGCCTCTGATTCCCCAACTCTGATTCACCGGCTCTGATTCCCCAGCTCTGAATCCCCGCCTCTGATTCCCCGCTTCTGATTCCCTGCCTCTGATTCCCCGCCTTGATTCCCCATCTCTGATTCACAACGTCTGATTCCCCACCTCTGATTCCCTATATTTGATTCCCCGCCTCTGTTTCCCCGCCTCTGATTCACTGCCTCTGATTCCCCACATCTGATTCCCCATCTCTGATTCCGCACAACCGATTCCCTGCCTATGATTCCCCGACTCTGATTCCCCACCTCTGATTCCCCAGCTCTGATTCCCCGCCTCTGATTCCCCGCGTCTGATTCCCTGCCTGTGATTCCCCGCCTCTGATTCCACATCTCTGATTCCCCACCTCTGATTCCCCGTGTCTGATTCCCTTCCTTTGATTCACCGCCTCTGATTCCCCGCCTCTGATTCCCTGCCACTGATTCCCCGCCCCTGATTCCCCACCTCTGATTCCCCATATCTTATTCCCCGCCTCTGTTTCCCCCCCTCTGATTCCCAGCCTCTGATTCCCCATATCTGATTCCCCGCCTCTGATTCCCCATATCTGATTCCCCGCCTCTATTTCCCCATATCTGCTTCGCCGCCTCTGATTCCCCAACTCTGATTCCCCGCCTCTGATTCCCCAGCTCTGATTTCCCGCCTCTGATTCCCGGCATCCGATTCCCTGCCTCTGATTCCCCGCCTCTGATTCCCCATCTCTGATTCCCCGCCTCTGATTTCCCGTGTCTGATTCCCTGCCTCTGATTCCCCGCCTCTGATTCCCCATATCTGATTCCCCGCCTCTGTTTTCCCGCCTCTGATTCCCTGCCTCTGATTCCCCATATCTGATTCCCCGCCTCTGATTCCCCAACTCTGATTCCCAGCCTCTGATTCCCCAGCTCTGAATCCCTGCCTCTGATTCCCCGCGTCTGATTCCCTGCCTCTGATTCCCCGCCTCTGATTCCCCATCTGTGATTCACAACCTCTGATGCCCCACCTCTGATTCCCCATATCTGATTCCCCGCCTCTGTTTCCCCGCCTCTGATTCCCCGCCTCTGATTCCCCATATCTGATTCCCCGCCTCTGATTGCCCACCTCTGATTCCCCGCGTCTGATTCCCTGCCTCTGATTCCCAGCCTCTGATTCCCCATCTCTGATTCACCACCTCTGATTCCCAGCCTCTGATTCCCCATCTCTGATTCCGCACATCCGATTCCCTGCCTATGATTCCCCACCACTGATTCCCCGCCTCTGATTCCCCATATCTGATTCCCTGCCTTTGTTTCCCCGCCTCTGATTCCCCACCTCTGTTTGCCCATATCTGATTCCCCGCCTCTGATTCCCCAACTCTAATACCCCGCCTCTGATTCCCCAGCTCTGATTCCCCGCCTCTGATTCCCCGCATCTGATTCCCTGCCTCTGATTCCCCGCCTCTGATTCCAGGCCTCTGATTCCCAGCATCTGATTCCGGCCTCTGATTCCCGGCCTCTGATTCCCTGCTTCTGATTCTGATTCCCTGCCTCTGATTCCCCATCTCTGATTCCGCACATCTGATTCCTTGCCTCTGATTCCCCACCTCTGATTCCCCATATCTGATTCCCCGCCTGGGTTTCCCCGCCTCTGATTCCCCGCCTCTGTTTCCCAATATCTAAGTCCCCGCCTCTGATTCCCCAAATCTGATTCCCCACCTCTGATTCCCCAGCTCTGATTCCCCGCCTCTGATTCCCCGCATCTGATTCCCTGCATCTGATTCCAAGCCTCTGATTCCCTGCCTCTGATTCCCAACCTCTGATTCCCCACCTCTGATTCCCCATATCTTATTCCCCGCCTCTGTTTCCCCGCCTCGGATTCCCCGCCTCTGTTTCCCCATATCTGATTCCCGGCCTCTGATTCCCCGCCTCTGATTCCCCGCCTCTGATTCCCTGCCTCTGATTCCCCATCTCCGATTCCGCACATCTGATTCCCTTCCTCTGATTCCCCGCCTCTGATTTTCCGCCTCTGATTCTCTGCCTCTGATTCCCAACCTCGGATTCCCCACCTCTGATTCCCCATATCTGATTCCCCGCCTCTGTTTCCCCGCCTCTGATTCCCCGCCTCTGATTCCCAACTCTGATTCCCCGCCTCTGATTCCCCAGCTCTGATTCCCCGTGTTTGATTCCCTGCCTCTGATTCCCTGCCCTGATTCCCCATCTCTGTTTCACCGCCTTTGATTCGCCACCTCTGATTCCCCATATCTGATTCCCCGCCTCTGTTTCCCCGACTCTGATTCCCTGCCTCTGATTCCCAACCTCCGATTCCCCATATCTGATTCCCCGCCTCTATTTCCCCATATCTGATTCCCCGCCTCTGATTCCCCAACTCTGATTCCCCGCCTCTGATTCCCCAGCTCTGATTCCCCGACTCTGATTCCAGGCATCCGATTCCCTGCCTCTGATTCCCCGCCTCTGATTCCCCATCTCTGATTCCCCGCCTCTGATTCCCCGTGTCTGATTCCCTGCCTTTGATTCCCCGACTCTGATTCCCCGCCTCTGATTCCCTGCCACTGATTCCCTGCCCCTGATTCCCCACCTCTGATTCCCCACATCTGATTCCCCGTCTCTGTTTCCCCGCCTCTGATTCCCCGCCTCTGATTCCCCATATCTGATTCCCTGCCTCTGATTCCCCAACTCTGATTCCCCGCCTCTGATTCCCCAGCTCTGAATCCCCGCCTCTGATTCCCCGCGTCTGATTCCCTGCCTCTGATTCCCCGCCTTGATTCCCCATCTCTGATTCACAACCTCTGATTCCCCACCTCTGATTCCCTATATTTGATTCCCCGCCTCTGTTTCCCCGCCTCTGATTCCCCGCCTCTGATTCCCCATATCTGATTCCCCGCCTCTGATTGCCCACCTCTGATTCCCAGCCTCTGATTCGCCAGCTCTGATTCCCCGCCTCTGATTCCCCGCATCTGATTCCCTGCCTCTGATTCCCCGCCTCTGATTCCCCATCTCTGATTCACCACCTTTGATTCGCCACCTCTGATTCCCCATATCTGATTCCCCACCTCTGATTCCCGGCCTCTTATTCCCAGCATCTGATTCCCGGCCTCTGATTCCCGGCCTCTGATTACCCGCTTCTGATTCTGATTCCCTGCCTCTTATTCCCCATCTCTGATTCCGCACATCTGATTCCCTGCCTCTGATTCCCCACCTCTGATTCCCCATATCTGATTCCCCGCCTCTGTTTCCCCGCCTCTGATTCCCCGCCTCTGTTTCCCTATATCTAATTCCCCACCTCTGATGCCCCAACTCTGATTCCCCGCCTCTGATTCCCCAGCTCTGATTCCCCGCCTCTGATTCCCTGCATCCGATTCCCCATATCTGATTCCCCGCCTCTGATTCCCCAACTCTGATTCCCAGCCTCTGATTCCCCAGCTCTGAATCCCCGCCTCTGATTCCCCGCGTCTGATTCCCTGCCTCTGATTCCCCGCCTCTGATTCCCCATCTGTGATTCACAACCTCTGATGCCCCACCTCTGATTCCCCATATCTGATTCCCCGCCTCTGTTTCCCCGCCTCTGATTCCCCGCCTCTGATTCCCCATATCTGATTCCCCGCCTCTTATTGCCCACCTCTGATTCCCCGCGTCTGATTCCCTGCCTCTGATTCCCCGCCTCTGATTCCCCATCTCTGATTCACCACCTCTGATTCCCAGCCTCTGATTCCCCATCTCTGATTCCGCACATCCGATTCCCTGCCTATGATTCCCCACCTCTGATTCCCCGCCTCTGTTTCTCCGCCTCTGATTCCCCACCTCTGTTTCCCCATATCTGATTCCCCGCCTCTGATTCCCCAACTCTAATACCCCGCCTCTGATTCCCCAACTCTAATACCCCGCCTCTGATTCCCCAGCTCTGATTCCCCGCCTCTGATTCCCCGCATCTGATTCCCTGCCTCTGATTCCCCGCCTCTGATTCCAGGCCTCTGATTCCCAGCATCTGATTCCGGCCTCTGATTCCCGGCCTCTGATTCCCTGCTTCTGATTCTGATTCCCTGCCTCTGATTCCCCATCTCTGATTCCGCACATCTGATTCCTTGCCTCTGATTCCCCACCTCTGATTCCCCATATCTGATTCCCCGCCTGGGTTTCCCCGCCTCTGATTCCCCGCCTCTGTTTCCCAATATCTAAGTCCCCGCCTCTGATTCCCCAAATCTGATTCCCCACCTCTGATTCCCCAGCTCTGATTCCCCGCCTCTGATTCCCCGCATCTGATTCCCTGCATCTGATTCCAAGCCTCTGATTCCCTGCCTCTGATTCCCAACCTCTGATTCCCCACCTCTGATTCCCCATATCTGATTCCCCGCCTCTGTTTCCCCGCCTCGGATTCCCCGCCTCTGTTTCCCCATATCTGATTCCCGGCCTCTGATTCCCCGCCTCTGATTCCCCGCCTCTGATTCCCTGCCTCTGATTCCCCATCTCCGATTCCGCACATCTGATTCCCTTCCTCTGATTCCCCGCCTCTGATTTTCCGCCTCTGATTCCCTGCCTCTGATTCCCAACCTCGGATTCCCCACCTCTGATTCCCCATATCTGATTCCCCGCCTCTGTTTCCCCGCCTCTGTCTCCCCGCCTCTGATTCCCAACTCTGATTCCCCGCCTCTGATTCCCCAGCTCTGATTCCCCGTGTTTGATTCCCTGCCTCTGATTCCCTGCCCTGATTCCCCATCTCTGTTTCACCGCCTTTGATTCGCCACCTCTGATTCCCCATATCTGATTCCCGCCTCTGTTTCCCCGACTCTGATTCCCTGCCTCTGATTCCCAACCTCCGATTCCCCATATCTGATTCCCCGCCTCTATTTCCCCATATCTGATTCCCCGCCTCTGATTCCC
The DNA here is from genome assembly GCF_036971445.1 of Narcine bancroftii. NCBI lineage: Eukaryota > Metazoa > Chordata > Chondrichthyes > Torpediniformes > Narcinidae > Narcine > Narcine bancroftii. The sequence continues at coordinate 2,797,846 of NW_027211890.1, read as the reverse complement.
CAACTCTGATTCCCCGCCTCTGATTCCCCAGCTCTGATTCCCCGACTCTGATTCCCGGCATCCGATTCCCTGCCTCTGATTCCCCGCCTCTGATTCCCCATCTCTGATTCCCCGCCTCTGATTCCCCGTGTCTGATTCCCTGCCTTTGATTCCCCGCCTCTGATTCCCCGCCTCTGATTCCCTGCCACTGATTCCCTGCCCCTGATTCCCCACCTCTGATTCCCCACATCTGATTCCCCGCCTCTGTTTCCCCGCCTCTGATTCCCCGCCTCTGATTCCCCATATCTGATTCCCTGCCTCTGATTCCCCAACTCTGATTCCCCGCCTCTGATTCCCCAGCTCTGAATCCCCGCCTCTGATTCCCCGCGTCTGATTCCCTGCCTCTGATTCCCCGCCTTGATTCCCCATCTCTGATTCACAACCTCTGATTCCCCACCTCTGATTCCCTATATTTGATTCCCCGCCTCTGTTTCCCCGCCTCTGATTCCCCGCCTCTGATTCCCCATATCTGATTCCCCGCCTCTGATTGCCCACCTCTGATTCCCAGCCTCTGATTCGCCAGCTCTGATTCCCCGCCTCTGATTCCCCGCATCTGATTCCCTGCCTCTGATTCCCCGCCTCTGATTCCCCATCTCTGATTCACCGCCTTTGATTCGCCACCTCTGATTCCCCATATCTGATTCCCCACCTCTGATTCCTGGCCTCTTATTCCCAGCATCTGATTCCCGGCCTCTGATTCCCGGACTCTGATTACCCGCTTCTGATTCTGATTCCCTGCCTCTTATTCCCCATCTCTGATTCCGCACATCTGATTCCCTGCCTCTGATTCCCCACGTCTGATTCCCCATATCTGATTCCCCGCCTCTGTTTCCCCACCTCTGATTCCCCGCCTCTGTTTCCCTATATCTAATTCCCCACCTCTGATGCCCCAACTCTGATTCCCCGCCTCTGATTCCCCAGCTCTGATTCCCCGCCTCTGATTCCCTGCATCCGATTCCCCATATCTGATTCCCCGCCTCTGTTTCACCGCCTCTGATTCCCCGCCTCTGTTTCCCCATATCTGATTCCCGCCTCTGATTCCCAACTCTGAATCCCCTACTCTGATTCCCCAGCTCTGATTCCCTGCCTCTGATTCCCCGCGTTCTATTCCCTGCCTCTGATTCCCCGCCTGTGATTCCCCATCACTGATTCACCACCTCTGATTCCCTACCTCTGATTCCCCATATCTAATTCCCCGCCTCTGTTTGCCCGCCTCTGATTCCCCGCCTCTGTTTCCCCATATCTGATTCCCCGCCTCTGAATTCCCAACTCTGATTCCCTGCCTCAGATTCCCCAGATCTGATTCCCCGCCTTTGATTCCCCCCGTCTGATTCCCAGCCTCTGAATCCCCGTGTCTGATTTCCTGCCTCTGATTCCCCGCCTCTGATTCCCCATCTCTGATTCACCGCCTCTGATTCCCCACCTCTGATTCCCCCTCTCTGATTCCGCACATCCAATTCCCTTCCTCTGATTCCCCAACTCTGATTCCCCACCTCTGATTCCCCATCTCTGATTCCCAGCCTCAGATTCCACGCGTCTGATTCCCTGCCTCTGATTCCCCACCTCCGATTCCCTGCCTCTGATTCCCCATATCTGATTCCCCGCTTCTGATTCCCCAACTCTGATTCCCCGCTTCTGATTCCCCAGCTCTGAATCCCCGCCTCTGATTCCCCGCGTCTGATTCCCTGCCTCTGATTCCCCGCCTCTGATTCCCCATCTGTGATTCACAACCTCTGATGCCCCACCTCTGATTCCCCATATCTGATTCCCTGCCTCTGTTTCCCCGCCTCTGATTCCCCACCTCTGTTTCCCCATATCTGATTCCCCGCCTCTGATTCCCCAACTCTAATACCCCGCCTCTGATTCCCCAGCTCTGATTCCCCGCCTCTGATTCCCCGCATCTGATTCCCTGCCTCTGATTCCCCATATCTGATTCCCCGCCTCTGATTCCCCAACTCTGATTCCCCGCTTCTGATTCCCCAGCTCTGAATCCCCGCGTCTGATTCCCCGCGTCTGATTCCCTGCCTCTGATTCCCAACCTCTGATTCCACACCTCTGATTCCCCATATCTGATTCCCCGCCTCTATTTCCCCATATCTGATTCCCCGCCTCTGACTCCCCAACTCTGATTCCCCGCCTCTGATTCCCCAGCTCTGATTCCCCGACTCTGATTCCCGGAGTCCGATTCCCTGCCTCTGATTCCCCGCCTCTGATTCCCCATCTCTGATTCCCCGCCTCTGATTCCCCGTGTCTGATTCCCTGCCTCTGATTCCCCGCCTCTTATTCCCCGCCTCTGATTCCCTGCCACTGATTCCCTGCCCCTGATTCCCCAATTCTGATTCCCCATATCTGATTCCCCGCCTCTGTTTCCCCGCCTCTGGTTCCCCACCTCTGATTTCCCATATCTGGTTCCCTGCCTCTGATTCCCCAACTCTGATTCACCGGCTCTGATTCCCCAGCTCTGAATCCCCGCCTCTGATTCCCCGCGTCTGATTCCCTGCCTCTGATTCCCCGCCTTGATTCCCCATCTCTGATTCACAACGTCTGATTCCCCACCTCTGATTCCCTATATTTGATTCCCCGCCTCTGTTTCCCCGCCTCTGATTCACTGCCTCTGATTCCCCACATCTGATTCCCCATCTCTGATTCCGCACAACCGATTCCCTGCCTATGATTCCCCGACTCTGATTCCCCACCTCTGATTCCCCAGCTCTGATTCCCCGCCTCTGATTCCCCGCGTCTGATTCCCTGCCTGTGATTCCCCGCCTCTGATTCCACATCTCTGATTCCCCACCTCTGATTCCCCGTGTCTGATTCCCTTCCTTTGATTCCCTGCCTCTGATTCCCCGCCTCTGATTCCCTGCCACTGATTCCCCGCCCCTGATTCCCCACCTCTGATTCCCCATATCTTATTCCCCGCCTCTGTTTCCCCCCCTCTGATTCCCAGCCTCTGATTCCCCATATCTGATTCCCCGCCTCTGATTCCCCATATCTGATTCCCCGCCTCTATTTCCCCATATCTGCTTCGCCGCCTCTGATTCCCCAACTCTGATTCCCCGCCTCTGATTCCCCAGCTCTGATTTCCCGCCTCTGATTCCCGGCATCCGATTCCCTGCCTCTGATTCCCCGCCTCTGATTCCCCATCTCTGATTCCCCGCCTCTGATTTCCCGTGTCTGATTCCCTGCCTCTGATTCCCCGCCTCTGATTCCCCATATCTGATTCCCCGCCTCTGTTTTCCCGCCTCCGATTCCCTGCCTCTGATTCCCCATATCTGATTCCCCGCCTCTGATTCCCCAACTCTGATTCCCAGCCTCTGATTCCCCAGCTCTGAATCCCCGCCTCTGATTCCCCGCGTCTGATTCCCTGCCTCTGATTCCCCGCCTCTGATTCCCCATCTGTGATTCACAACCTCTGATGCCCCACCTCTGATTCCCCATATCTGATTCCCCGCCTCTGTTTCCCCGCCTCTGATTCCCCGCCTCTGATTCCCCATATCTGATTCCCCGCCTCTGATTGCCCACCTCTGATTCCCCGCGTCTGATTCCCTGCCTCTGATTCCCCGCCTCTGATTCCCCATCTCTGATTCACCACCTCTGATTCCCAGCCTCTGATTCCCCATCTCTGATTCCGCACATCCGATTCCCTGCCTATGATTCCCCACCACTGATTCCCCGCCTCTGATTCCCCATATCTGATTCCATGCCTCTGTTTCCCCGCCTCTGATTCCCCACCTCTGTTTCCCCATATCTGATTCCCCGCCTCTGATTCCCCAACTCTAATACCCCGCCTCTGATTCCCCAGCTCTGATTCCCCGCCTCTGATTCCCCGCATCTGATTCCCTGCCTCTGATTCTCCGCCTCTGATTCCAGGCCTCTGATTCCCAGCATCTGATTCCGGCCTCTGATTCCCGGCCTCTGATTCCCTGCTTCTGATTCTGATTCCCTGCCTCTGATTCCCCATCTCTGATTCAGCACATCTGATTCCTTGCCTCTGATTCCCCACCTCTGATTCCCCATATCTGATTCCCCGCCTGGGTTTCCCCGCCTCTGATTCCCCGCCTCTGTTTCCCAATATCTAAGTCCCCGCCTCTGATTCCCCAAATCTGATTCCCCACCTCTGATTCCCCAGCTCTGATTCCCCGCCTCTGATTCCCCGCATCTGATTCCCTGCATCTGATTCCAAGCCTCTGATTCCCTGCCTCTGATTCCCAACCTCTGATTCCCCACCTCTGATTCCCCATATCTGATTCCCCGCCTCTGTTTCCCCGCCTCGGATTCCCCGCCTCTGTTTCCCCATATCTGATTCCCGGCCTCTGATTCCCTGCCTCTGATTCCCCATCTCCGATTCCGCACATCTGATTCCCTTCCTCTGATTCCCCGCCTCTGATTTTCCGCCTCTGATTCCCTGCCTCTGATTCCCAACCTCGGATTCCCCACCTCTGATTCCCCATATCTGATTCCCCGCCTCTGTTTCCCCGCCTCTGATTCCCCGCCTCTGATTCCCAACTCTGATTCCCCGCCTCTGATTCCCCAGCTCTGATTCCCCGTGTATGATTCCCTGCCTCTGATTCCCTGCCCTGATTCCCCATCTCTGTTTCACCGCTTTTGATTCGCCACCTCTGATTCCCCATATCTGATTCCCCGCCTCTGTTTCCCCGACTCTGATTCCCTGCCTCTGATTCCCAACCTCCGATTCCCCATATCTGATTCCCCGCCTCTATTTCCCCATATCTGATTCCCCGCCTCTGATTCCCCAACTCTGATTCCCCGCCACTGATTCCCCAGCTCTGATTCCCCGACTCTGATTCCAGGCATCCGATTCCCTGCCTCTGATTCCCCGCCTCTGATTCCCCATCTCTGATTCCCCGCCTCTGATTCCCCGTGTCTGATTCCCTGCCTTTGATTCCCCGCCTCTGATTCCCCGCCTCTGATTCCCTGCCACTGATTCCCTGCCCCTGATTCCCCACCTCTGATTCCCCACATCTGATTCCCCGCCTCTGTTTCCCCGCCTCTGATTCCCCGCCTCTGATTCCCCATATCTGATTCCCTGCCTCTGATTCCCCAACTCTGATTCCCCGCCTCTGATTCCCCAGCTCTGAATCCCCGCCTCTGATTCCCCGCGTCTGATTCCCTGCCTCTGATTCCCCGCCTTGAACCCCATCTCTGATTCACAACCTCTGATTCCCCACCTCTGATTCCCTATATTTGATTCCCCGCCTCTGTTTCCCCGCCTCTGATTCCCCGCCTCTGATTCCCCATATCTGATTCCCCGCCTCTGATTGCCCACCTCTGATTCCCAGCCTCTGATTCGCCAGCTCTGATTCCCCGCCTCTGATTCCCCGCATCTGATTCCCTGCCTCTGATTCCCCGCCTCTGATTCCCCATCTCTGATTCACCGCCTTTGATTCGCCACCTCTGATTCCCCATATCTGATTCCCCACCTCTGATTCCCGGCCTCTTATTCCCAGCATCTGATTCCCGGCCTCTGATTCCCGGCCTCTGATTACCCGCTTCTGATTCTGATTCCCTGCCTCTTATTCCCCATCTCTGATTCCGCACATCTGATTCCCTGCCTCTGATTCCCCACCTCTGATTCCCCATATCTGATTCCCCGCCTCTGTTTCCCCGCCTCTGATTCCCCGCCTCTGTTTCCCTATATCTAATTCCCCACCTCTGATGCCCCAACTCTGATTCCCCGCTTCTGATTCCCCAGCTCTGATTCCCCGCCTCTTATTCCCTGCATCCGATTCCCCATATCTGATTCCCCGCCTCTGATTCCCCAACTCTGATTCCCAGCCTCTGATTCCCCAGCTCTGAATCCCCGCCTCTGATTCCCCGCGTCTGATTCCCTGCCTCCGATTCCCCGACTCTGATTCCCCATCTGTGATTCACAACCTCTGATGCCCCACCTCTGATTCCCCATATCTGATTCCCCGCCTCTGTTTCCCCGCCTCTGATTCCCCGCCTCTGATTCCCCATATCTGATTCCCCGCCTCTTATTGCCCACCTCTGATTCCCCGCGTCTGATTCCCTGCCTCTGATTCCCCGCCTCTGATTCCCCATCTCTGATTCACCACCTCTGATTCCCAGCCTCTGATTCCCCATCTCTGATTCCGCACATCCGATTCCCTGCCTATGATTCCCCACCTCTGATTCCCCGCCTCTGATTCCCCATATCTGATTCCCTGCCTCTGTTTCTCCGCCTCTGATTCCCCGCCTCTGTTTCCCTATATCTAATTCCCCACCTCTGATGCCCCAACTCTGATTCCCCGCCTCTGATTCCCCAGCTCTGATTCCCCGCCTCTGATTCCCTGCATCCGATTCCCCATATCTGATTCCCCGCCTCTGTTTCCCCGCCTCGGATTCCCCGCCTCTGTTTCCCCATATCTGATTCCCGGCCTCTGATTCCCCGCCTCTGATTCCCCGCCTCTGATTCCCTGCCTCTGATTCCCCATCTCCGATTCCGCACATCTGATTCCCTTCCTCTGATTCCCCGCCTCTGATTTTCCGCCTCTGATTCCCTGCCTCTGATTCCCAACCTCGGATTCCCCACCTCTGATTCCCAATATCGGATTCCCCGCCTCTGTTTCCCCGCCTCTGATTCCCCGCCTCTGATTCCCAACTCTGATTCCCCGCCTCTGATTCCCCAGCTCTGATTCCCCGTGTTTGATTCCCTGCCTCTGATTCCCTGCCCTGATTCCCCATCTCTGTTTCACCGCCTTTGATTCGCCACCTCTGATTCCCCATATCTGATTCCCCGCCTCTGTTTCCCCGACTCTGATTCCCTGCCTCTGATTCCCAACCTCCGATTCCCCATATCTGATTCCCCGCCTCTATTTCCCCATATCTGATTCCCCGCCTCTGATTCCCCAACTCTGATTCCCCGCCACTGATTCCCCAGCTCTGATTCCCCGACTCTGATTCCAGGCATCCGATTCCCTGCCTCTGATTCCCCGCCTCTGATTCCCCATCTCTGATTCCCCGCCTCTGATTCCCCGTGTCTGATTCCCTGCCTTTGATTCCCCGCCTCTGATTCCCCGCCTCTGATTCCCTGCCACTGATTCCCTGCCCCTGATTCCCCACCTCTGATTCCCCACATCTGATTCCCCGCCTCTGTTTCCCCGCCTCTGATTCCCCGCCTCTGATTCCCCATATCTGATTCCCTGCCTCTGATTCCCCAACTCTGATTCCCCGCCTCTGATTCCCCAGCTCTGAATCCCCGCCTCTGATTCCCCGCGTCTGATTCCCTGCCTCTGATTCCCCGCCTTGAACCCCATCTCTGATTCACAACCTCTGATTCCCCACCTCTGATTCCCTATATTTGATTCCCCGCCTCTGTTTCCCCGCCTCTGATTCCCCGCCTCTGATTCCCCATATCTGATTCCCCGCCTCTGATTGCCCACCTCTGATTCCCAGCCTCTGATTCGCCAGCTCTGATTCCCCGCCTCTGATTCCCCGCATCTGATTCCCTGCCTCTGATTCCCCGCCTCTGATTCCCCATCTCTGATTCACCGCCTTTGATTCGCCACCTCTGATTCCCCATATCTGATTCCCCACCTCTGATTCCCGGCCTCTTATTCCCAGCATCTGATTCCCGGCCTCTGATTCCCGGCCTCTGATTACCCGCTTCTGATTCTGATTCCCTGCCTCTTATTCCCCATCTCTGATTCCGCACATCTGATTCCCTGCCTCTGATTCCCCACCTCTGATTCCCCATATCTGATTCCCCGCCTCTGTTTCCCCGCCTCTGATTCCCCGCCTCTGTTTCCCTATATCTAATTCCCCACCTCTGATGCCCCAACTCTGATTCCCCGCCTCTGATTCCCCAGCTCTGATTCCCCGCCTCTGATTCCCTGCATCCGATTCCCCATATCTGATTCCCCGCCTCTGATTCCCCAACTCTGATTCCCAGCCTCTGATTCCCCAGCTCTGAATCCCCGCCTCTGATTCCCCGCGTCTGATTCCCTGCCTCTGATTCCCCGCCTCTGATTCCCCATCTGTGATTCACAACCTCTGATGCCCCACCTCTGATTCCCCATATCTGATTCCCCGCCTCTGTTTCCCCGCCTCTGATTCCCCGCCTCTGATTCCCCATATCTGATTCCCCGCCTCTTATTGCCCACCTCTGATTCCCCGCGTCTGATTCCCTGCCTCTGATTCCCCGCCTCTGATTCCCCATCTCTGATTCACCACCTCTGATTCCCAGCCTCTGATTCCCCATCTCTGATTCCGCACATCCGATTCCCTGCCTATGATTCCCCACCTCTGATTCCCCGCCTCTGATTCCCCATATCTGATTCCCTGCCTCTGTTTCTCCGCCTCTGATTCCCCGCCTCTGTTTCCCTATATCTAATTCCCCACCTCTGATGCCCCAACTCTGATTCCCCGCCTCTGATTCCCCAGCTCTGATTCCCCGCCTCTGATTCCCTGCATCCGATTCCCCATATCTGATTCCCCGCCTCTGTTTCCCCGCCTCGGATTCCCCGCCTCTGTTTCCCCATATCTGATTCCCGGCCTCTGATTCCCCGCCTCTGATTCCCCGCCTCTGATTCCCTGCCTCTGATTCCCCATCTCCGATTCCGCACATCTGATTCCCTTCCTCTGATTCCCCGCCTCTGATTTTCCGCCTCTGATTCCCTGCCTCTGATTCCCAACCTCGGATTCCCCAACTCTGATTCCCCATATCTGATTCCCCGCCTCTGTTTCCCCGCCTCTGATTCCCCGCCTCTGATTCCCAACTCTGATTCCCCGCCTCTGATTCCCCAGCTCTGATTCCCCGTGTTTGATTCCCTGCCTCTGATTCCCTGCCCTGATTCCCCATCTCTGTTTCACCGCCTTTGATTCGCCACCTCTGATTCCCCATATCTGATTCCCCGCCTCTGTTTCCCCGACTCTGATTCCCTGCCTCTGATTCCCAACCTCCGATTCCCCATATCTGATTCCCCGCCTCTATTTCCCTATATCTGATTCCCCGCCTCTGATTCCCCAACTCTGATTCCCCGCCTCTGATTCCCCAGCTCTGATTCCCCGACTCTGATTCCAGGCATCCGATTCCCTGCCTCTGATTCCCCGCCTCTGATTCCCCATCTCTGATTCCCCGCCTCTGATTCCCCGTGTCTAATTCCCTGCCTTTGATTCCCCGCCTCTGATTCCCCGCCTCTGATTCCCTGCCACTGATTCCCTGCCCCTGATTCCCCACCTCTGATTCCCCACATCTGATTCCCCGCCTCTGTTTCCCCGCCTCTGATTCCCCGCCTCTGATTCCCCATATCTGATTCCCTGCCTCTGATTCCCCAACTCTGATTCCCCGCCTCTGATTCCCCAGCTCTGAATCCCCGCCTCTGATTCCCCGCGTCTGATTCCCTGCCTCTGATTCCCCGCCTTGATTCCCCATCTCTGATTCACAACCTCTGATTCCCCACCTCTGATTCCCTATATTTGATTCCCCGCCTCTGTTTCCCCGCCTCTGATTCCCCGCCTCTGATTCCCCATATCTGATTCCCCGCCTCTGATTGCCCACCTCTGATTCCCAGCCTCTGATTCGCCAGCTCTGATTCCCCGCCTCTGATTCCCCGCATCTGATTCCCTGCCTCTGATTCCCCGCCTCTGATTCCCCATCTCTGATTCACCGCCTTTGATTCGCCACCTCTGATTCCCCATATCTGATTCCCCACCTCTGATTCCCGGCCTCTTATTCCCAGCATCTGATTCCCGGCCTCTGATTCCCGGCCTCTGATTACCCGCTTCTGATTCTGATTCCCTGCCTCTTATTCCCCATCTCTGATTCCGCACATCTGATTCCCTGCCTCTGATTCCCCACCTCTGATTCCCCATATCTGATTCCCCGCCTCTGTTTCCCCGCCTCTGATTCCCCGCCTCTGTTTCCCTATATCTAATTCCCCACCTCTGATGCCCCAACTCTGATTCCCCGCCTCTGATTCCCCAGCTCTGATTCCCCGCCTCTGATTCCCTGCATCCGATTCCCCATATCTGATTCCCCGCCTCTGATTCCCCAACTCTGATTCCCAGCCTCTGATTCCCCAGCTCTGAATCCCCGCCTCTGATTCCCCGCGTCTGATTCCCTGCCTCTGATTCCCCGCCTCTGATTCCCCATCTGTGATTCACAACCTCTGATGCCCCACCTCTGATTCCCCATATCTGATTCCCCGCCTCTGTTTCCCCGCCTCTGATTCCCCGCCTCTGATTCCCCATATCTGATTCCCCGCCTCTTATTGCCCACCTCTGATTCCCCGCGTCTGATTCCCTGCCTCTGATTCCCCGCCTCTGATTCCCCATCTCTGATTCACCACCTCTGATTCCCAGCCTCTGATTCCCCATCTCTGATTCCGCACATCCGATTCCCTGCCTATGATTCCCCACCTCTGATTCCCCGCCTCTGATTCCCCATATCTGATTCCCTGCCTCTGTTTCTCCGCCTCTGATTCCCCACCTCTGTTTCCCCATATCTGATTCCCCGCCTCTGATTCCCCAACTCTAATACCCCGCCTCTGATTCCCCAGCTCTGGTTCCCCGCCTCTGATTCCCCGCATCTGATTCCCTGCCTCTGATTCCCCGCCTCTGATTCCAGGCCTCTGATTCCCAGCATCTGATTCCGACCTCTGATTCCCGGCCTCTGATTCCCTGCTTCTGATTCTGATTCCCTGCCTCTGATTCCCCATCTCTGATTCCGCACATCTGATTCCTTGCCTCTGATTCCCCACCTCTGATTCCCCATATCTGATTCCCCGCCTGGGTTTCCCCGCCTCTGATTCCCCGCCTCTGTTTCCCAATATCTAAGTCCCCGCCTCTGATTCCCCAAATCTGATTCCCCACCTCTGATTCCCCAGCTCTGATTCCCCGCCTCTGATTCCCCGCATCTGATTCCCTGCATCTGATTCCAAGCCTCTGATTCCCTGCCTCTGATTCCCAACCTCTGATTCCCCACCTCTGATTCCCCATATCTGATTCCCCGCCTCTGTTTCCCCGCCTCGGATTCCCCGCCTCTGTTTCCCCATATCTGATTCCCGGCCTCTGATTCCCCGCCTCTGATTCCCCGCCTCTGATTCCCTGCCTCTGATTCCCCATCTCCGATTCCGCACATCTGATTCCCTTCCTCTGATTCCCCGCCTCTGATTTTCCGCCTCTGATTCCCTGCCTCTGATTCCCAACCTCGGATTCCCCACCTCTGATTCCCCATATCTGATTCCCCGCCTCTGTTTCCCCGCCTCTGTCTCCCCGCCTCTGATTCCCAACTCTGATTCCCCGCCTCTGATTCCCCAGCTCTGATTCCCCGTGTTTGATTCCCTGCCTCTGATTCCCTGCCCTGATTCCCCATCTCTGTTTCACCGCCTTTGATTCGCCACCTCTGATTCCCCATATCTGATTCCCCGCCTCTGTTTCCCCGACTCTGATTCCCTGCCTCTGATTCCCAACCTCCGATTCCCCATATCTGATTCCCCGCCTCTATTTCCCCATATCTGATTCCCCGCCTCTGATTCCCCAACTCTGATTCCCCGCCTCTGATTCCCCAGCTCTGATTCCCCGACTCTGATTCCCGGCATCCGATTCCCTGCCTCTGATTCCCCGCCTCTGATTCCCCATCTCTGATTCCCCGCCTCTGATTCCCCGTGTCTGATTCCCTGCCTTTGATTCCCCGCCTCTGATTCCCCGCCTCTGATTCCCTGCCACTGATTCCCTGCCCCTGATTCCCCACCTCTGATTCCCCACATCTGATTACCCGCCTCTGTTTCCCCGCCTCTGATTCCCCGCCTCTGATTCCCCATATCTGATTCCCTGCCTCTGATTCCCCAACTCTGATTCCCCGCCTCTGATTCCCCAGCTCTGAATCCCCGCCTCTGATTCCCCGCGTCTGATTCCCTGCCTCTGATTCCCCGCCTTGATTCCCCATCTCTGATTCACAACCTCTGATTCCCCACCTCTGATTCCCTATATTTGATTCCCCGCCTCTGTTTCCCCGCCTCTGATTCCCCGCCTCTGATTCCCCATATCTGATTCCCCGCCTCTGATTGCCCACCTCTGATTCCCAGCCTCTGATTCGCCAGCTCTGATTCCCCGCCTCTGATTCCCCGCATCTGATTCCCTGCCTCTGATTCCCCGCCTCTGATTCCCCATCTCTGATTCACCGCCTTTGATTCGCCACCTCTGATTCCCCATATCTGATTCCCCACCTCTGATTCCCGGCCTCTTATTCCCAGCATCTGATTCCCGGCCTCTGATTCCCGGACTCTGATTACCCGCTTCTGATTCTGATTCCCTGCCTCTTATTCCCCATCTCTGATTCCGCACATCTGATTCCCTGCCTCTGATTCCCCACGTCTGATTCCCCATATCTGATTCCCCGCCTCTGTTTCCCCACCTCTGATTCCCCGCCTCTGTTTCCCTATATCTAATTCCCCACCTCTGATGCCCCAACTCTGATTCCCCGCCTCTGATTCCCCAGCTCTGATTCCCCGCCTCTGATTCCCTGCATCCGATTCCCCATATCTGATTCCCCGCCTCTGTTTCACCGCCTCTGATTCCCCGCCTGTTTCCCCATATCTGATTCCCGCCTCTGATTCCCAACTATGAATCCCCTACTCTGATTCCCCAGCTCTGATTCCCTGCCTCTGATTCCCCGCGTTCTATTCCCTGCCTCTGATTCCCCGCCTGTGATTCCCCATCACTGATTCACCACCTCTGATTCCCTACCTCTGATTCCCCATATCTAATTCCCCGCCTCTGTTTGCCCGCCTCTGATTCCCCGCCTCTGTTTCCCCATATCTGATTCCCCGCCTCTGAATTCCCAACTCTGATTCCCTGCCTCAGATTCCCCAGATCTGATTCCCCGCCTTTGATTCCCCCCGTCTGATTCCCAGCCTCTGAATCCCCGTGTCTGATTTCCTGCCTCTGATTCCCCGCCTCTGATTCCCCATCTCTGATTCACCGCCTCTGATTCCCCACCTCTGATTCCCCCTCTCTGATTCCGCACATCCAATTCCCTTCCTCTGATTCCCCAACTCTGATTCCCCACCTCTGATTCCCCATCTCTGATTCCCAGCCTCAGATTCCACGCGTCTGATTCCCTGCCTCTGATTCCCCGCCTCCGATTCCCTGCCTCTGATTCCCCATATCTGATTCCCCGCCTCTGATTCCCCAACTCTGATTCCCCGCTTCTGATTCCCCAGCTCTGAATCCCCGCCTCTGATTCCCCGCGTCTGATTCCCTGCCTCTGATTCCCCGCCTCTGATTCCCCATCTGTGATTCACAACCTCTGATGCCCCACCTCTGATTCCCCATATCTGATTCCCTGCCTCTGTTTCCCCGCCTCTGATTCCCCACCTCTGTTTCCCCATATCTGATTCCCCGCCTCTGATTCCCCAACTCTAATACCCCGCCTCTGATTCCCCAGCTCTGATTCCCCGCCTCTGATTCCCCGCATCTGATTCCCTGCCTCTGATTCCCCGCCTCTGATTCCAGGCCTCTGATTCCCAGCATCTGATTCCGGCCTCTGATTCCCGGCCTCTGATTCCCTTCTTCTGATTCTGATTCCCTGCCTCTGATTCCCCATCACTGATTCCGCACATCTGATTCCCTGCCTCTGATTCCCCACCTCTGATTCCCCATATCTGATTCCCCGCCTCTGTTTCCCCGCCTCTGATTCCCCGCCTCTGTTTCCCAATATCTAAGTCCCCACCTCTGATTCCCCAAATCTGATTCCCCACCTCTGATTTCCCAGCTCTGATTCCCCGCCTCTGATTCCCCGCATCTGATACCCTGCATCTGATTCCAACCCTCTGATTCCCTGCCTCTGATTCCCAACCTCTGATTCCCCACCTCTGAATCCCCATATCTGATTCCCCGCCTCTGTTTCCCCGCCTCGGATTCCCCGCCTCTGTTTCCCCATATCTGATTCCCGGCCTCTGATTCCCCGCCTCTGATTCCCCATATCTGATTCCCTGCCTCTGATTCCCCAACTCTGATTCCCCGCCTCTGATTCCCCAGCTCTGATTCCCCGCCTCTGATTCCCCGCGTCTGATTCCCTGCCTCTGATTCACCGCCTTGATTCCCCATCTCTGATTCACAACCTCTGATTCCCCACCTCTGATTCCCTATATTTGATTCCCCGCCTCTGTTTCCCCGCCTCTGATTCCCCGCCTCTGATTCCCCATATCTGATTCCCCGCCTCTGATTGCCCACCTCTGATTCCCAGACTCTGATTCGCCAGCTCTGATTCCCCGCCTCTGATTCCCCGCATCTGATTCCCTGCCTCTGATTCCCCGCCTCTGATTCTCCATATCTCATTCCCCGCCTCTGAATCCCCATCTCTGATTCCCGGACTCTGATTCCCCTCCTCTGATTCCCGGCCTCTTATTCCCAGCATCTGATTCCCGGCCTCTGATTCCTGGCCTCTGATTCCCCGCTTCTGATTCCCTGCCTCTGATTCCACATCTCTGATTCCCCATATCTGATTCCCCGACTCTCTTTCCCCGCCTCTGATTCCCCACCTCTGTTTCCCTATATCTAATTCCCCACCTCTGATGCCCCAACTCTGATTCCCCGCCTCTGATTCCCCAGCTCTGATTCCCCGCCTCTGATTCCCTGCATCCGATTCCCCATATCTGATTCCCCGCCTCTGTTTCCCCACCTCTGATTCCCCGCCTCTGTTTCCCCATATCTGTTTCCCGCCTCTGATTCCCAACTATGATTCCCCACCTCTGATTCCCCAGCTCTGATTCCCTGCCTCTGATTCCCCGCGTTCTATTCCCTGCCTCTGATTCCCCGCCTGTGATTCCCCATCACTGATTCACCACCTCTGATTCCCTACCTCTGATTCCCCATATCTAATTCCCCGCCTCTGTTTGCCCGCCTCTGATTCCCCGCCTCTGTTTCCCCATATCTGATTCCCCGCCTGTGAATCCCCAACTCTGATTCCCTGCCTCAGATTCCCCAGCTCTGATTCCCCGCCTTTGATTCCCCCCGTCTGATTCCCAGCCTCTGAATCCCCGTGTCTGATTTCCTGCCTCTGATTCCCCGCCTCTGATTCCCCGCCTCTGTTTGCCCGCCTCTGATTCCCCGCCTCTGTTTCCCCATATCTGATTCCCCGCCTCTGAATCCCCAACTTTGATTCCATGCCTCAGATTCCCCAGCTCTGATTCCCCGCCTTTGATTCCCCCCGTCTGATTCCCAGCCTCTGAATCCCCGTGTCTGATTTCCTGCCTCTGATTCCCCGCCTCTGATTCCCCATCTCTGATTCACCGCCTCTGATTCCCCACCTCTGATTCCCCATCTCTGATTCCGCACATCCAATTCCCTGCCTCTGATTCCCCAACTCTGATTCCCCACCTCTGATTCCCCAGCTCTGATTCCCCACCTCAGATTCCCCGCGTCTGATTCCCTGCCTCTGATTCCCCGCCTCTGATTCCCCGCCTCTGATTCCCCATATCTGATTCCCCGCCTCTGATTGCCCACCTCTGATTCCCCGCGTCTGATACCCTGCCTCTGATTCCCCGCCTCTGATTCCCCATCTCTGATTCACCACCTCTGATTCCCGCCCTCTGATTCCCCATCTCTGATTCCGCACATCCGATTCCCTGCCTATGTTTCCCCACCTCTGATTCCCCGCCTCTGATTCCCCATATCTGATTCCCTGCCTCTGTTTCCCCGCCTCTGAATCCCTACCTCTGTTTCCCCATATCTGATTCCCCGCCTCTGATTGCCCAACTCTAATACCCCGCCTCTGATTCCCCAGCTCTGATTCCCCGCCTCTGATTCCCCGCATCTGATTCCCTGCCTCTGATTCCCCGCCTCTGATTCCAGGCCTCTGATTCCCATCATCTGATTCCGGCCTCTGATTCCCGGCCTCTGATTCCCTGCTTCTGATTCTGATTCCCTGCCTCTGATTCCCCATCTCTGATTCCGCACATCTGATTCCCTACCTCTGATTCCCCACCTCTGATTCCGCATATCTGATTCACCGCCTCTGTTTCCCCGCCTCTGATTCCCCGCCTCTGTTTCCCAATATCTAAGTCCCCACCTCTGATTCCCCAAATCTGATTCCCCACCTCTGATTCCCCAGCTCTGATTCCCCGCCTCTGATGCCCCGCATCTGATTCCCTGCATCTGATTCCAAGCCTCTGATTCCCTGCCTCTGATTCCCAACCTCTGATTCCCCACCTCTGATTCCCCATATCTGATTCCCCGCCTCTGTTTCCCCGCCTCGGATTCCCCGCCTCAGTTTCCACATATCTGATTCCCGGCCTCTGATTCCCCGCCTCTGATTCCCCGCCTCTGATTCCCTGCCTCTGATTCCCCATCTCCGATTCCGCACATCTGATTCCCTTCCTCTGATTCCTCGCCTCTGATTCCCCTCCTCTGATTCCCTGCCTCTGATTCCCAACCTCTGATTCCCAACCTCTGATTCCCCATATCTGATTCCCCGCCTCTGTTTCCCCGCCTCCTATTCCCCGCCTCTGATTCCCAACTCTGATTCCCCGCCTCTGATTCCCCAGCTCTGATTCCCCGTGTTTGATTCCCTGCCTCTGATTCCCTGCCCTGATTCCCCATCTCTGTTTCAACGCCTTTGATTCGCCACCTCTGATTCCACATATCTGATTCCCCGCCTCTGTTTCCCCGACTCTGATTCCCTTCCTCTGATTCCCAACCTCTGATTCCACACCTCTGATTCCCCATATCTGATTCCCCGTCTCTATTTCCCCATATCTGAATCCCCGCCTCTGATTCCCCAACTCTGATTCCCCGCCTCTGATTCCCCAGCTCTGATTCTCCGACTCTGATTCCCGGCGTCCGATTCCCTGCCTCTGATTCCCCGCCTCTGATTCCCCATCTCTGATTCCCCGCCTCTCATTCCCCGTGTCTGATTCCCTGCCTCTGATTCCCCGCCTCTGATTCCCCGCCTCTGATTCCCTGCCACTGATTCCCTGCCCCTGATTCCCCACCTCTGATTCCCCATATCTGATTCCCCGCCTCTGTTTCCCCGCCTCTGATTCCCCGCCTCTGATTCCCCATATCTGATTCCCTGCCTCTGATTCCCCAACTCTGATTCCCCTCCTCTGATTCCCCAGCTCTGAATCCCCGCCTCTGATTCCCCGTGTCTGATTCCCTGCCTCTGATTCCCCGCCTTGATTCCCCATCTCTGATTCACAACCTCTGATTCCCCACCTCTGATTCCCTATATTTGATTCCCCGCCTCTGTTTCCCCGCCTCTGATTCCCCGCCTCTGATTCCCCATATCTGATTCCCCGCCTCTGATTGCCCACCTCTGATTCCCCGCCTCTGATTCGCCACCTCTGATTCCCCGCCTCTGATTCCCCGCATCTGATTCCCTGCCTCTGATTCCCCGCCTCTGATTCCCCATCTCTGATTCACCGCCTTTGATTCGCCACCTCTGATTCCCCATATCTGATTCCCCACCTCTGTTTCCCGGCCTCTGATTCCCCGCCTCTGATTCTCCATATCTCATTCCCCGCCTCTGAATCCCCATCCCTGATTCCCGGACTCTGATTCCCCACCTCTGATTCCCGGCCTCTTATTCCCAGCATCTGATTCCCGGCCTCTGATTCCCGGCCTCTGATTCCCCGCTTCTGATTCTGATTCCCTGCCTCTGATTCCCCATCTCTGATTCCGCACATCTGATTCCCTGCCTCTGATTCCCCACCTCTGATTCCCCATATCTGATTCCCCGCCTCTGTTTCCCCGCCTCTGATTCCCCGCCTCTGTTTCCCTATATCTAATTCCCCACCTCTGATGCCCCAACTCTGATTCCCCGCCTCTGATTCCCCAGCTCTGATTCCCCGCCTCTGATTCCCCGCATCTGATTCCCTGCCTC
Source organism: Narcine bancroftii (assembly GCF_036971445.1). Classification (NCBI taxonomy): domain Eukaryota; kingdom Metazoa; phylum Chordata; class Chondrichthyes; order Torpediniformes; family Narcinidae; genus Narcine; species Narcine bancroftii. Next base: position 2,779,962 of record NW_027211890.1, on the reverse strand, counting down.
TGATTCCCCGCCTCTGATTCCAGGCCTCTGATTCCCAGCATCTGATTCCGGCCTCTGATTCCCGGCCTCTGATTCCCTGCTTCTGATTCTGATTCCCTGCCTCTGATTCCCCATCTCTGATTCCGCACATCTGATTCCTTGCCTCTGATTCCCCACCTCTGATTCCCCATATCTGATTCCCCGCCTGGGTTTCCCCGCCTCTGATTCCCCGCCTCTGTTTCCCAATATCTAAGTCCCCGCCTCTGATTCCCCAAATCTGATTCCCCACCTCTGATTCCCCAGCTCTGATTCCCCGCCTCTGATTCCCCGCATCTGATTCCCTGAATCTGATTCCAAGCCTCTGATTCCCTGCCTCTGATTCCCAACCTCTGATTCCCCACCTCTGATTCCCCATATCTGATTCCCCGCCTCTGTTTCCCCGCCTCGGATTCCCCGCCTCTGTTTCCCCATATCTGATTCCCGGCCTCTGATTCCCCGCCTCTGATTCCCCGCCTCTGATTCCCTGCCTCTGATTCCCCATCTCCGATTCCGCACATCTGATTCCCTTCCTCTGATTCCCCGCCTCTGATTTTCCGCCTCTGATTCCCTGCCTCTGATTCCCAACCTCGGATTCCCCACCTCTGATTCCCCATATCTGATTCCCCGCCTCTGTTTCCCCGCCTCTGATTCCTCGCCTCTGATTCCCAACTCTGATTCCCCGCCTCTGATTCCCCAGCTCTGATTCCCCGTGTTTGATTCCCTGCCTCTGATTCCCTGCCCTGATTCCCCATCTCTGTTTCACCGCCTTTGATTCGCCACCTCTGATTCCCCATATCTGATTCCCCGCCTCTGTTTCCCCGACTCTGATTCCCTGCCTCTGATTCCCAACCTCCGATTCCCCATATCTGATTCCCCGCCTCTATTTCCCCATATCTGATTCCCCGCCTCTGATTCCCCAACTCTGATTCCCCGCCTCTGATTCCCCAGCTCTGATTCCCCGACTCTGATTCCAGGCATCCGATTCCCTGCCTCTGATTCCCCGCCTCTGATTCCCCATCTCTGATTCCCCGCCTCTGATTCCCCGTGTCTGATTCCCTGCCTTTGATTCCCCGCCTCTGATTCCCCGCCTCTGATTCCCTGCCACTGATTCCCTGCCCCTGATTCCCCACCTCTGATTCCCCACATCTGATTCCCCGCCTCTGTTTCCCCGCTTCTGATTCCCCGCCTCTGATTCCCCATATCTGATTCCCTGCCTCTGATTCCCCAACTCTGATTCCCCGCCTCTGATTCCCCAGCTCTGAATCCCCGCCTCTGATTCCCCGCGTCTGATTCCCTGCCTCTGATTCCCCGCCTTGATTCCCCATCTCTGATTCACAACCTCTGATTCCCCACCTCTGATTCCCTATATTTGATTCCCCGCCTCTGTTTCCCCGCCTCTGATTCCCCGCCTCTGATTCCCCATATCTGATTCCCCGCCTCTGATTGCCCACCTCTGATTCCCAGCCTCTGATTCGCCAGCTCTGATTCCCCGCCTCTGATTCCCCGCATCTGATTCCCTGCCTCTGATTCCCCGCCTCTGATTCCCCATCTCTGATTCACCGCCTTTGATTCGCCACCTCTGATTCCCCATATCTGATTCCCCACCTCTGATTCCCGGCCTCTTATTCCCAGCATCTGATTCCCGGCCTCTGATTCCCGGCCTCTGATTACCCGCTTCTGATTCTGATTCCCTGCCTCTTATTCCCCATCTCTGATTCCGCACATCTGATTCCCTGCCTCTGATTCCCCACCTCTGATTCCCCATATCTGATTCCCCGCCTCTGTTTCCCCGCCTCTGATTCCCCGCCTCTGTTTCCCTATATCTAATTCCCCACCTCTGATGCCCCAACTCTGATTCCCCGCCTCTGATTCCCCAGCTCTGATTCCCCGCCTCTGATTCCCTGCATCCGATTCCCCATATCTGATTCCCCGCCTCTGATTCCCCAACTCTGATTCCCAGCCTCTGATTCCCCAGCTCTGAATCCCCGCCTCTGATTCCCCGCGTCTGATTCCCTGCCTCTGATTCCCCGCCTCTGATTCCCCATCTGTGATTCACAACCTCTGATGCCCCACCTCTGATTCCCCATATCTGATTCCCAGCCTCTGTTTCCCCGCCTCTGATTCCCCGCCTCTGATTCCCCATATCTGATTCCCCGCCTCTTATTGCCCACCTCTGATTCCCCGCGTCTGATTCCCTGCCTCTGATTCCCCGCCTCTGATTCCCCATCTCTGATTCACCACCTCTGATTCCCAGCCTCTGATTCCCCATCTCTGATTCCGCACATCCGATTCCCCGCCTCTGATTCCCCATATCTGATTCCCTGCCTCTGTTTCTCCGCCTCTGATTCCCCACCTCTGTTTCCCCATATCTGATTCCCCGCCTCTGATTCCCCAACTCTAATACCCCGCCTCTGATTCCCCAGCTCTGATTCCCCGCCTCTGATTCCCCGCATCTGATTCCCTGCCTCTGATTCCCCGCCTCTGATTCCAGGCCTCTGATTCCCAGCATCTGATTCCGGCCTCTGATTCCCGGCCTCTGATTCCCTGCTTCTGATTCTGATTCCCTGCCTCTGATTCCCCATCTCTGATTCCGCACATCTGATTCCTTGCCTCTGATTCCCCACCTCTGATTCCCCATATCTGATTCCCCGCCTGGGTTTCCCCGCCTCTGATTCCCCGCCTCTGTTTCCCAATATCTAAGTCCCCGCCTCTGATTCCCCAAATCTGATTCCCCACCTCTGATTCCCCAGCTCTGATTCCCCGCCTCTGATTCCCCGCATCTGATTCCCTGCATCTGATTCCAAGCCTCTGATTCCCTGCCTCTGATTCCCAACCTCTGATTCCCCACCTCTGATTCCCCATATCTGATTCCCCGCCTCTGTTTCCCCGCCTCGGATTCCCCGCCTCTGTTTCCCCATATCTGATTCCCGGCCTCTGATTCCCCGCCTCTGATTCCCCGCCTCTGATTCCCTGCCTCTGATTCCCCATCTCCGATTCCGCACATCTGATTCCCTTCCTCTGATTCCCCGCCTCTGATTTTCCGCCTCTGATTCCCTGCCTCTGATTCCCAACCTCGGATTCCCCACCTCTGATTCCCCATATCTGATTCCCCGCCTCTGTTTCCCCGCCTCTGTCTCCCCGCCTCTGATTCCCAACTCTGATTCCCCGCCTCTGATTCCCCAGCTCTGATTCCCCGTGTTTGATTCCCTGCCTCTGATTCCCTGCCCTGATTCCCCATCTCTGTTTCACCGCCTTTGATTCGCCACCTCTGATTCCCCATATCTGATTCCCGCCTCTGTTTCCCCGACTCTGATTCCCTGCCTCTGATTCCCAACCTCCGATTCCCCATATCTGATTCCCCGCCTCTATTTCCCCATATCTGATTCCCCGCCTCTGATTCCCCAACTCTGATTCCCGGCCTCTGATTCCCCAGCTCTGATTCCCCGACTCTGATTCCCGGCATCCGATTCCCTGCCTCTGATTCCCCGCCTCTGATTCCCCATCTCTGATTCCCCGCCTCTGATTCCCCGTGTCTGATTCCCTGCCTTTGATTCCCCGCCTCTGATTCCCCGCCTCTGATTCCCTGCCACTGATTCCCTGCCCCTGATTCCCCACCTCTGATTCCCCACATCTGATTCCCCGCCTCTGTTTCCCCGCCTCTGATTCTCCGCCTCTGATTCCCCATATCTGATTCCCTGCCTCTGATTCCCCAACTCTGATTCCCCGCCTCTGATTCCCCAGCTCTGAATCCCCGCCTCTGATTCCCCGCGTCTGATTCCCTGCCTCTGATTCCCCGCCTTGATTCCCCATCTCTGATTCACAACCTCTGATTCCCCACCTCTGATTCCCTATATTTGATTCCCCGCCTCTGTTTCCCCGCCTCTGATTCCCCGCCTCTGATTCCCCATATCTGATTCCCCGCCTCTGATTGCCCACCTCTGATTCCCAGCCTCTGATTCGCCAGCTCTGATTCCCCGCCTCTGATTCCCCGCATCTGATTCCCTGCCTCTGATTCCCCGCCTCTGATTCCCCATCTCTGATTCACCGCCTTTGATTCGCCACCTCTGATTCCCCATATCTGATTCCCCACCTCTGATTCCCGGCCTCTTATTCCCAGCATCTGATTCCCGGCCTCTGATTCCCGGACTCTGATTACCCGCTTCTGATTCTGATTCCCTGCCTCTTATTCCCCATCTCTGATTCCGCACATCTGATTCCCTGCCTCTGATTCCCCACGTCTGATTCCCCATATCTGATTCCCCGCCTCTGTTTCCCCACCTCTGATTCCCCGCCTCTGTTTCCCTATATCTAATTCCCCACCTCTGATGCCCCAACTCTGATTCCCCGCCTCTGATTCCCCAGCTCTGATTCCCCGCCTCTGATTCCCTGCATCCGATTCCCCATATCTGATTCCCCGCCTCTGTTTCACCGCCTCTGATTCCCCGCCTCTGTTTCCCCATATCTGATTCCCGCCTCTGATTCCCAACTATGAATCCCCTACTCTGATTCCCCAGCTCTGATTCCCTGCCTCTGATTCCCCGCGTTCTATTCCCTGCCTCTGATTCCCCGCCTGTGATTCCCCATCACTGATTCACCACCTCTGATTCCCTACCTCTGATTCCCCATATCTAATTCCCCGCCTCTGTTTGCCCGCCTCTGATTCCCCGCCTCTGTTTCCCCATATCTGATTCCCCGCCTCTGAATTCCCAACTCTGATTCCCTGCCTCAGATTCCCCAGATCTGATTCCCCGCCTTTGATTCCCCCCGTCTGATTCCCAGCCTCTGAATCCCCGTGTCTGATTTCCTGCCTCTGATTCCCCGCCTCTGATTCCCCATCTCTGATTCACCGCCTCTGATTCCCCACCTCTGATTCCCCCTCTCTGATTCCGCACATCCAATTCCCTTCCTCTGATTCCCCAACTCTGATTCCCCACCTCTGATTCCCCATCTCTGATTCCCAGCCTCAGATTCCACGCGTCTGATTCCCTGCCTCTGATTCCCCACCTCCGATTCCCTGCCTCTGATTCCCCATATCTGATTCCCCGCCTCTGATTCCCCAACTCTGATTCCCCGCTTCTGATTCCCCAGCTCTGAATCCCCGCCTCTGATTCCCCGCGTCTGATTCCCTGCCTCTGATTCCCCGCCTCTGATTCCCCATCTGTGATTCACAACCTCTGATGCCCCACCTCTGATTCCCCATATCTGATTCCCTGCCTCTGTTTCCCCGCCTCTGATTCCCCACCTCTGTTTCCCCATATCTGATTCCCCGCCTCTGATTCCCCAACTCTAATACCCCGCCTCTGATTCCCCAGCTCTGATTCCCCGCCTCTGATTCCCCGCATCTGATTCCCTGCCTCTGATTCCCCGCCTCTGATTCCCCATCTGTGATTCACAACCTCTGATGCCCCACCTCTGATTCCCCATATCTGATTCCCTGCCTCTGTTTCCCCGCCTCTGATTCCCCACCTCTGTTTCCCCATATCTGATTCCCCGCCTCTGATTCCCCAACTCTAATACCCCGCCTCTGATTCCCCAACTCTGATTCCCCGCTTCTGATTCCCCAGCTCTGAATCCCCGCGTCTGATTCCCCGCGTCTGATTCCCTGCCTCTGATTCCCAACCTCTGATTCCACACCTCTGATTCCCCATATCTGATTCCCCGCCTCTATTTCCCCATATCTGATTCCCCGCCTCTGACTCCCCAACTCTGATTCCCCGCCTCTGATTCCCCAGCTCTGATTCCCCGACTCTGATTCCCGGAGTCCGATTCCCTGCCTCTGATTCCCCGCCTCTGATTCCCCATCTCTGATTCCCCGCCTCTGATTCCCCGTGTCTGATTCCCTGCCTCTGATTCCCCGCCTCTTATTCCCCGCCTCTGATTCCCTGCCACTGATTCCCTGCCCCTGATTCCCCAATTATGATTCCCCATATCTGATTCCCCGCCTCTGTTTCCCCGCCTCTGGTTCCCCACCTCTGATTTCCCATATCTGATTCCCTGCCTCTGATTCCCCAACTCTGATTCACCGGCTCTGATTCCCCAGCTCTGAATCCCCGCCTCTGATTCCCCGCGCCTGATTCCCTGCCTCTGATTCCCCGCCTTGATTCCCCATCTCTGATTCACAACGTCTGATTCCCCACCTCTGATTCCCTATATTTGATTCCCCGCCTCTGTTTCCCCGCCTCTGATTCACTGCCTCTGATTCCCCACATCTGATTCCCCATCTCTGATTCCGCACAACCGATTCCCTGCCTATGATTCCCCGACTCTGATTCCCCACCTCTGATTCCCCAGCTCTGATTCCCCGCCTCTGATTCCCCGCGTCTGATTCCCTGCCTGTGATTCCCCGCCTCTGATTCCACATCTATGATTCCCCACCTCTGATTCCCCGTGTCTGTTTCCCTTCCTTTGATTCCCTGCCTCTGATTCCCCGCCTCTGATTCCCTGCCACTGATTCCCCGCCCCTGATTCCCCACCTCTGATTCCCCATATCTTATTCCCCGCCTCTGTTTCCCCCCCTCTGATTCCCAGCCTCTGATTCCCCATATCTGATTCCCCGCCTCTGATTCCCCATATCTGATTCCCCGCCTCTATTTCCCCATATCTGCTTCGCCGCCTCTGATTCCCCAACTCTGATTCCCCGCCTCTGATTCCCCAGCTCTGATTTCCAGCCTCTGATTCCCGGCATCCGATTCCCTGCCTCTGATTCCCCGCCTCTGATTCCCCATCTCTGATTCCCCGCCTCTGATTTCCCGTGTCTGATTCCCTGCCTCTGATTCCCCGCCTCTGATTCCCCATATCTGATTCCCCGCCTCTGTTTTCCCGCCTCTGATTCCCTGCCTCTGATTCCCCATATCTGATTCCCCGCCTCTGATTCCCCAACTCTGATTCCCAGCCTCGGATTCCCCAGCTCTGAATCCCCGCCTCTGATTCCCCGCGTCTGATTCCCTGCCTCTGATTCCCCGCCTCTGATTCCCCATCTGTGATTCACAACCTCTGATGCCCCACCTCTGATTCCCCATATCTGATTCCCCGCCTCTGTTTCCCCGCCTCTGATTCCCCGCCTCTGATTCCCCATATCTGATTCCCCGCCTCTGATTGCCCACCTCTGATTCCCCGCGTCTGATTCCCTGCCTCTGATTCCCCGCCTCTGATTCCCCATCTCTGATTCACCACCTCTGATTCCCAGCCTCTGATTCCCCATCTCTGATTCCGCACATCCGATTCCCTGCCTATGATTCCCCACCACTGATTCCCCGCCTCTGATTCCCCATATCTGATTCCCTGCCTCTGTTTCCCCGCCTCTGATTCCCCACCTCTGTTTCCCCATATCTGATTCCCCGCCTCTGATTCCCCAACTCTAATACCCCGCCTCTGATTCCCCAGCTCTGATTCCCCGCCTCTGATTCCCCGCATCTGATTCCCTGCCTCTGATTCCCCGCCTCTGATTCCAGGCCTCTGATTCCCAGCATCTGATTCCGGCCTCTGATTCCCGGCCTCTGATTCCCTGCTTCTGATTCTGATTCCCTGCCTCTGATTCCCCATCTCTGATTCCGCACATCTGATTCCTTGCCTCTGATTCCCCACCTCTGATTCCCCATATCTGATTCCCCGCCTGGGTTTCCCCGCCTCTGATTCCCCGCCTCTGTTTCCCAATATCTAAGTCCCCGCCTCTGATTCCCCAAATCTGATTCCCCACCTCTGATTCCCCAGCTCTGATTCCCCGCCTCTGATTCCCCGCATCTGATTCCCTGCATCTGATTCCAAGCCTCTGATTCCCTGCCTCTGATTCCCAACCTCTGATTCCCCACCTCTGATTCCCCATATCTGATTCCCCGCCTCTGTTTCCCCGCCTCGGATTCCCCGCCTCTGTTTCCCCATATCTGATTCCCGGCCTCTGATTCCCCGCCTCTGATTCCCCGCCTCTGATTCCCTGCCTCTGATTCCCCATCTCCGATTCCGCACATCTGATTCCCTTCCTCTGATTCCCCGCCTCTGATTTTCCGCCTCTGATTCCCTGCCTCTGATTCCCAACCTCGGATTCCCCACCTCTGATTCCCCATATCTGATTCCCCGCCTCTGTTTCCCCGCCTCTGATTCCCCGCCTCTGATTCCCAACTCTGATTCCCCGCCTCTGATTCCCCAGCTCTGATTCCCCGTGTTTGATTCCCTGCCTCTGATTCCCTGCCCTGATTCCCCATCTCTGTTTCACCGCCTTTGATTCGCCACCTCTGATTCCCCATATCTGATTCCCCGCCTCTGTTTCCCCGACTCTGATTCCCTGCCTCTGATTCCCAACCTCCGATTCCCCATATCTGATTCCCCGCCTCTATTTCCCCATATCTGATTCCCCGCCTCTGATTCCCCAACTCTGATTCCCCGCCACTGATTCCCCAGCTCTGATTCCCCGACTCTGATTCCAGGCATCCGATTCCCTGCCTCTGATTCCCCGCCTCTGATTCCCCATCTCTGATTCCCCGCCTCTGATTCCCCGTGTCTGATTCCCTGCCTTTGATTCCCCGCCTCTGATTCCCCGCCTCTGATTCCCTGCCACTGATTCCCTGCCCCTGATTCCCCACCTCTGATTCCCCACATCTGATTCCCCGCCTCTGTTTCCCCGCCTCTGATTCCCCGCCTCTGATTCCCCATATCTGATTCCCTGCCTCTGATTCCCCAACTCTGATTCCCCGCCTCTGATTCCCCAGCTCTGAATCCCCGCCTCTGATTCCCCGCGTCTGATTCCCTGCCTCTGATTCCCCGCCTTGATTCCCCATCTCTGATTCACAACCTCTGATTCCCCACCTCTGATTCCCTATATTTGATTCCCCGCCTCTGTTTCCCCGCCTCTGATTCCCCGCCTCTGATTCCCCATATCTGATTCCCCGCCTCTGATTGCCCACCTCTGATTCCCAGCCTCTGATTCGCCAGCTCTGATTCCCCGCCTCTGATTCCCCGCATCTGATTCCCTGCCTCTGATTCCCCGCCTCTGATTCCCCATCTCTGATTCACCGCCTTTGATTCGCCACCTCTGATTCCCCATATCTGATTCCCCACCTCTGATTCCCGGCCTCTTATTCCCAGCATCTGATTCCCGGCCTCTGATTCCCGGCCTCTGATTACCCGCTTCTGATTCTGATTCCCTGCCTCTTATTCCCCATCTCTGATTCCGCACATCTGATTCCCTGCCTCTGATTCCCCACCTCTGATTCCCCATATCTGATTCCCCGCCTCTGTTTCCCCGCCTCTGATTCCCCGCCTCTGTTTCCCTATATCTAATTCCCCACCTCTGATGCCCCAACTCTGATTCCCCGCCTCTGATTCCCCAGCTCTGATTCCCCGCCTCTGATTCCCTGCATCCGATTCCCCATATCTGATTCCCCGCCTCTGATTCCCCAACTCTGATTCCCAGCCTCTGATTCCCCAGCTCTGAATCCCCGCCTCTGATTCCCCGCGTCTGATTCCCTGCCTCTGATTCCCCGCCTCTGATTCCCCATCTGTGATTCACAACCTCTGATGCCCCACCTCTGATTCCCCATATCTGATTCCCCGCCTCTGTTTCCCCGCCTCTGATTCCCCGCCTCTGATTCCCCATATCTGATTCCCCGCCTCTTATTGCCCACCTCTGATTCCCCGCGTCTGATTCCCTGCCTCTGATTCCCCGCCTCTGATTCCCCATCTCTGATTCACCACCTCTGATTCCCAGCCTCTGATTCCCCATCTCTGATTCCGCACATCCGATTCCCTGCCTATGATTCCCCACCTCTGATTCCCCGCCTCTGATTCCCCATATCTGATTCCCTGCCTCTGTTTCTCCGCCTCTGATTCCCCACCTCTGTTTCCCCATATCTGATTCCCCGCCTCTGATTCCCCAACTCTAATACCCCGCCTCTGATTCCCCAGCTCTGATTCCCCGCCTCTGATTCCCCGCATCTGATTCCCTGCCTCTGATTCCCCGCCTCTGATTCCAGGCCTCTGATTCCCAGCATCTGATTCCGGCCTCTGATTCCCGGCCTCTGATTCCCTGCTTCTGATTCTGATTCCCTGCCTCTGATTCCCCATCTCTGATTCCGCACATCTGATTCCTTGCCTCTGATTCCCCACCTCTGATTCCCCATATCTGATTCCCCGCCTGGGTTTCCCCGCCTCTGATTCCCCGCCTCTGTTTCCCAATATCTAAGTCCCCGCCTCTGATTCCCCAAATCTGATTCCCCACCTCTGATTCCCCAGCTCTGATTCCCCGCCTCTGATTCCCCGCATCTGATTCCCTGCATCTGATTCCAAGCCTCTGATTCCCTGCCTCTGATTCCCAACCTCTGATTCCCCACCTCTGATTCCCCATATCTGATTCCCCGCCTCTGTTTCCCCGCCTCGGATTCCCCGCCTCTGTTTCCCCATATCTGATTCCCGGCCTCTGATTCCCCGCCTCTGATTCCCCGCCTCTGATTCCCTGCCTCTGATTCCCCATCTCCGATTCCGCACATCTGATTCCCTTCCTCTGATTCCCCGCCTCTGATTTTCCGCCTCTGATTCCCTGCCACTGATTCCCAACCTCGGATTCCCCACCTCTGATTCCCCATATCTGATTCCCCGCCTCTGTTTCCCCGCCTCTGTCTCCCCGCCTCTGATTCCCAACTCTGATTCCCCGCCTCTGATTCCCCAGCTCTGATTCCCCGTGTTTGATTCCCTGCCTCTGATTCCCTGCCCTGATTCCCCATCTCTGTTTCACCGCCTTTGATTCGCCACCTCTGATTCCCCATATCTGATTCCCCGCCTCTGTTTCCCCGACTCTGATTCCCTGCCTCTGATTCCCAACCTCCGATTCCCCATATCTGATTCCCCGCCTCTATTTCCCCATATCTGATTCCCCGACTCTGATTCCCCAACACTGATTCCCCGCCTCTGATTCCCCAGCTCTGATTCCCCGACTCTGATTCCCGGCATCCGATTCCCTGCCTCTGATTCCCCGCCTCTGATTCCCCATCTCTGATTCCCCGCCTCTGATTCCCCGTGTCTGATTCCCTGCCTTTGATTCCCCGCCTCTGATACCCCGCCTCTGATTCCCTGCCACTGATTCCCTGCCCCTGATTCCCCACCTCTGATTCCCCACATCTGATTCCCCGCCTCTGTTTCCCCGCCTCTGATTCCCCGCCTCTGATTCCCCATATCTGATTCCCTGCCTCTGATTCCCCAACTCAGATTCCCCGCCTCTGATTCCCCAGCTCTGAATCCCCGCCTCTGATTCCCCGCGTCTGATTCCCTGCCTCTGATTCCCCGCCTTGATTCCCCATCTCTGATTCACAACCTCTGATTCCCCACCTCTGATTCCCTATATTTGATTCCCCGCCTCTGTTTCCCCGCCTCTGATTCCCCGCCTCTGATTCCCCATATCTGATTCCCCGCCTCTGATTGCCCACCTCTGATTCCCAGCCTCTGATTCGCCAGCTCTGATTCCCCGCCTCTGATTCCCCGCATCTGATTCCCTGCCTCTGATTCCCCGCCTCTGATTCCCCATCTCTGATTCACCGCCTTTGATTCGCCACCTCTGATTCCCCATATCTGATTCCCCACCTCTGATTCCCGGCCTCTTATTCCCAGCATCTGATTCCCGGCCTCTGATTCCCGGACTCTGATTACCCGCTTCTGATTCTGATTCCCTGCCTCTTATTCCCCATCTCTGATTCCGCACATCTGATTCCCTGCCTCTGATTCCCCACGTCTGATTCCCCATATCTGATTCCCCGCCTCTGTTTCCCCACCTCTGATTCCCCGCCTCTGTTTCCCTATATCTAATTCCCCACCTCTGATGCCCCAACTCTGATTCCCCGCCTCTGATTCCCCAGCTCTGATTCCCCGCCTCTGATTCCCTGCATCCGATTCCCCATATCTGATTCCCCGCCTCTGTTTCACCGCCTCTGATTCCCCGCCTCTGTTTCCCCATATCTGATTCCCGCCTCTGATTCCCAACTATGAATCCCCTACTCTGATTCCCCAGCTCTGATTCCCTGCCTCTGATTCCCCGCGTTCTATTCCCTGCCTCTGATTCCCCGCCTGTGATTCCCCATCACTGATTCACCACCTCTGATTCCCTACCTCTGATTCCCCATATCTAATTCCCCGCCTCTGTTTGCCCGCCTCTGATTCCCCGCCTCTGTTTCCCCATATCTGATTCCCCGCCTCTGAATTCCCAACTCTGATTCCCTGCCTCAGATTCCCCAGATCTGATTCCCCGCCTTTGATTCCCCCCGTCTGATTCCCAGCCTCTGAATCCCCGTGTCTGATTTCCTGCCTCTGATTCCCCGCCTCTGATTCCCCATCTCTGATTCACCGCCTCTGATTCCCCATCTCTGATTCCCAGCCTCAGATTCCACGCGTCTGATTCCCTGCCTCTGATTCCCCGCCTCCGATTCCCTGCCTCTGATTCCCCATATCTGATTCCCCGCCTCTGATTCCCCAACTCTGATTCCCCGCTTCTGATTCCCCAGCTCTAAATCCCCGCCTCTGATTCCCCGCGTCTGATTCCCTGCCTCTGATTCCCCGCCTCTGATTCCCCATCTGTGATTCACAACCTCTGATGCCCCACCTCTGATTCCCCATATCTGATTCCCTGCCTCTGTTTCCCCGCCTCTGATTCCCCACCTCTGTTTCCCCATATCTGATTCCCCGCCTCTGATTCCCCAACTCTAATACCCCGCCTCTGATTCCCCAGCTCTGATTCCCCGCCTCTGATTCCCCGCATCTGATTCCCTGCCTCTGATTCCCCGCCTCTGATTCCAGGCCTCTGATTCCCAGCATCTGATTCCGGCCTCTGATTCCCGGCCTCTGATTCCCTTCTTCTGATTCTGATTCCCTGCCTCTGATTCCCCATCTCTGATTCCGCACATCTGATTCCCTGCCTCTGATTCCCCACCTCTGATTCCCCATATCTGATTCCCCGCCTCTGTTTCCCCGCCTCTGATTCCCCGCCTCTGTTTCCCAATATCTAAGTCCCCACCTCTGATTCCCCAAATCTGATTCCCCACCTCTGATTTCCCAGCTCTGATTCCCCGCCTCTGATTCCCCGCATCTGATACCCTGCATCTGATTCCAACCCTCTGATTCCCTGCCTCTGATTCCCAACCTCTGATTCCCCACCTCTGAATCCCCATATCTGATTCCCCGCCTCTGTTTCCCCGCCTCGGATTCCCCGCCTCTGTTTCCCCATATCTGATTCCCGGCCTCTGATTCCCCGCCTCTGATTCCCCATATCTGATTCCCTGCCTCTGATTCCCCAACTCTGATTCCCCGCCTCTGATTCCCCAGCTCTGATTCCCCGCCTCTGATTCCCCGCGTCTGATTCCCTGCCTCTGATTCACCGCCTTGATTCCCCATCTCTGATTCACAACCTCTGATTCCCCACCTCTGATTCCCTATATTTGATTCCCCGCCTCTGTTTCCCCGCCTCTGAATCCCCGCCTCTGATTCCCCATATCTGATTCCCCGCCTCTGATTGCCCACCTCTGATTCCCAGCCTCTGATTCGCCAGCTCTGATTCCCCGCCTCTGATTCCCCGCATCTGATTCCCTGCCTCTGATTCCCCGCCTCTGATTCTCCATATCTCATTCCCCGCCTCTGAATCCCCATCTCTGATTCCCGGACTCTGATTCCCCTCCTCTGATTCCCGGCCTCTTATTCCCAGCATCTGATTCCCGGCCTCTGATTCCCGGCCTCTGATTCCCCGCTTCTGATTCCCTGCCTCTGATTCCCCATCTCTGATTCCCCATATCTGATTCCCCGACTCTCTTTCCCCGCCTCTGATTCCCCACCTCTGTTTCCCTATATCTAATTCCCCACCTCTGATGCCCCAACTCTGATTCCCCGCCTCTGATTCCCCAGCTCTGATTCCCCGCCTCTGATTCCCTGCATCCGATTCCCCATATCTGATTCCCCGCCTCTGTTTCCCCACCTCTGATTCCCCGCCTCTGTTTCCCCATATCTAATTCCCGCCTCTGATTCCCAACTATGATTCCCCACCTCTGATTCCCCAGCTCTGATTCCCTGCCTCTGATTCCCCGCGTTCTATTCCCTGCCTCTGATTCCCCGCCTGTGATTCCCCATCACTGATTCACCACCTCTGATTCCCTACCTCTGATTCCCCATATCTAATTCCCCGCCTCTGTTTGCCCGCCTCTGATTCCCCGCCTCTGTTTCCCCATATCTGATTCCCCGCCTGTGAATCCCCAACTCTGATTCCCTGCCTCAGATTCCCCAGCTCTGATTCCCCGCCTTTGATTCCCCCCGTCTGATTCCCAGCCTCTGAATCCCCGTGTCTGATTTCCTGCCTCTGATTCCCCGCCTCTGATTCCCCGCCTCTGTTTGCCCGCCTCTGATTCCCCGCCTCTGTTTCCCCATATCTGATTCCCCGCCTCTGAATCCCCAACTTTGATTCCATGCCTCAGATTCCCCAGCTCTGATTCCCCGCCTTTGATTCCCCCCGTCTGATTCCCAGCCTCTGAATCCCCGTGTCTGATTTCCTGCCTCTGATTCCCCGCCTCTGATTCCCCATCTCTGATTCACCGCCTCTGATTCCCCACCTCTGATTCCCCATCTCTGATTCCGCACATCCAATTCCCTGCCTCTGATTCCCCAACTCTGATTCCCCACCTCTGATTCCCCAGCTCTGATTCCCCACCTCAGATTCCCCGCGTCTGATTCCCTGCCTCTGATTCCCCGCCTCTGATTCCCCGCCTCTGATTCCCCATATCTGATTCCCCGCCTCTGATTGCCCACCTCTGATTCCCCGCGTCTGATACCCTGCCTCTGATTCCCCGCCTCTGATTCCCCATCTCTGATTCACCACCTCTGATTCCCGCCCTCTGATTCCCCATCTCTGATTCCGCACATCCGATTCCCTGCCTATGTTTCCCCACCTCTGATTCCCCGCCTCTGATTCCCCATATCTGATTCCCTGCCTCTGTTTCCCCGCCTCTGAATCCCTACCTCTGTTTCCCCATATCTGATTCCCCGCCTCTGATTGCCCAACTCTAATACCCCGCCTCTGATTCCCCAGCTCTGATTCCCCGCCTCTGATTCCCCGCATCTGATTCCCCGCCTCTGTTTCCCCGACTCTGATTCCCTTCCTCTGATTCCCAACCTCTGATTCCACACCTCTGATTCCCCATATCTGATTCCCCGTCTCTATTTCCCCATATCTGAATCCCCGCCTCTGATTCCCCAACTCTGATTCCCCGCCTCTGATTCCCCAGCTCTGATTCTCCGACTCTGATTCCCGGCGTCCGATTCCCTGCCTCTGATTCCCCGCCTCTGATTCCCCATCTCTGATTCCCCGCCTCTCATTCCCCGTGTCTGATTCCCTGCCTCTGATTCCCCGCCTCTGATTCCCCGCCTCTGATTCCCTGCCACTGATTCCCTGCCCCTGATTCCCCACCTCTGATTCCCCATATCTGATTCCCCGCCTCTGTTTCCCCGCCTCTGATTCCCCGCCTCTGATTCCCCATATCTGATTCCCTGCCTCTGATTCCCCAACTCTGATTCCCCTCCTCTGATTCCCCAGCTCTGAATCCCCGCCTCTGATTCCCCGTGTCTGATTCCCTGCCTCTGATTCCCCGCCTTGATTCCCCATCTCTGATTCACAACCTCTGATTCCCCACCTCTGATTCCCTATATTTGATTCCCCGCCTCTGTTTCCCCGCCTCTGATTCCCCGCCTCTGATTCCCCATATCTGATTCCCCGCCTCTGATTGCCCACCTCTGATTACCCGCCTCTGATTCGCCACCTCTGATTCCCCGCCTCTGATTCCCCGCATCTGATTCCCTGCCTCTGATTCCCCGCCTCTGATTCCCCATCTCTGATTCACCGCCTTTGATTCGCCACCTCTGATTCCCCATATCTGATTCCCCACCTCTGTTTCCCGGCCTCTGATTCCCCGCCTCTGATTCTCCATATCTCATTCCCCGCCTCTGAATCCCCATCCCTGATTCCCGGACTCTGATTCCCCACCTCTGATTCCCGGCCTCTTATTCCCAGCATCTGATTCCCGGCCTCTGATTCCCGGCCTCTGATTCCCCGCTTCTGATTCTGATTCCCTGCCTCTGATTCCCCATCTCTGATTCCGCACATCTGATTCCCTGCCTCTGATTCCCCAACTCTGATTCCCCATATCTGATTCCCCGCCTCTGTTTCCCCGCCTCTGATTCCCCGCCTCTGTTTCCCTATATCTAATTCCCCACCTCTGATGCCCCAACTCTGATTCCCCGCCTCTGATTCCCCAGCTCAAATTCCCCGCCTCTGATTCCCCGCATCCGATTCCCCATATCTGATTCCCCGCCTCTGTTTCCCCGCCTCTGATTCCCCGCCTCTGTTTCCCCATATCTGATTCCCCGCCTCTGATTCCCAACTATGATTCCCCGCCTCTGATTCCCCAGCTCTGATTCCCTGCGTCTGATTCCCTGCGTTCTATTCCCTGCCTCTGATTCCCCGCCTGTGATTCCCCATCACTGATTCACCACCTCTGATTCCCCACCTCTGATTCCCCATATCTAATTCCCCGCCTCTGTTTGCCCGCCTCTGATTCCCCGCCTCTGTTTCCCCATATCTGATTCCCCGTCTCTGAATCCCCAACTCTGATTCCCTGCCCCTGATTCCCCAGCTCTGATTCCCCGCCTTTGATTCCCCCCGTCTGATTCCCAGCCTCTGAATCCCCGTGTCTGATTTCCTGCCTCTGATTCCCCGCCTCTGATTCCCCATCTCTGATTCCTCTGATTCACCACATCTGATTCCCCATCTCTGATTCCGCACATCCGATTCCCTGCCTCTGATTCCCCAACTCTGATTCCCCACCTCTGATTCCCCAGCTCTGATTCCCCGCCTCAGATTCATCGCGTCTGATTCCCTGCCTCTGATTCCCCACCTCTGATTCCCCATCTCTGATTCCCCACCTCTGATTCCCCGTGTCTGATTCCCTGCCTCTGATTCCCCGCCTCTGAATCCCAGCCTCTGATTCCCCATATCTGATTCCCCGCCTCTGATTCCCTGCCTCTGATTCCCCAGCTCTGATTCCCCGCCTTTGATACCCCCCGTCTGATTCCCAGCCTCTGAATCCCCGTGTCTGATTTCCTGCCTCTGATTCCCTGCCTCTGATTCCCCATATCTGATTCCCTGCCTCTGTTTCCCCGCCTCTGATTCCCCACCTCTGTTTCCCCATATCTGATTCCCCGCCTCTGATTCCCCAACTCTAATACCCCACCTCTGATTCCCCAGCTCTGATTCCCCGCCTCTGATTCCCCGCATCTGATTCCCTGCCTCTGATTCCCCGCCTCTGATTCCAGGCCTCTGAATCCCAGCATCTGATTCCGGCCTCTGATTCCCGGCCTCTGATTCCCTGCTTCTGATTCTGATTCCCTGCCTCTGATTCCCCATCTCTTATTCCGCACATCTGATTCCTTGCCTCCGATTCCCCACCTCTGATTCCCCATATCTGATTCCCCGCCTGGGTTTCCCCGCCTCTGATTCCCCGCCTCTGTTTCCCAATATCTAAGTCCCCGCCTCTGATTCCCCAAATCTGATTCCCTACCTCTGATTCCCCAGCTCTGATTCCCCACCTCTGATTCCCCGCATCTGATTCCCTGCATCTGATTCCAAGCCTCTGATTCCCTGCCTCTTATTCCCAACCTCTGATTCCCCACCTCTGATTCCCCATATCTGATTCCCCGCCTCTGTTTCCCCGCCTCGGATTCCCCACCTCTGTTTCCCCATATCTGATTCCCGGCCTCTGATTCCTCGCCTCTGATTCCCCTCCTCTGATTACCTGCCTCTGATTCCCAACCTCTGATTCCCAACCTCTGATTCCCCATATCTGATTCCCCGCCTCTGTTTCCCCGCCTCTGATTCCCCGCCTCTGATTCCCAACTCTGATTCCCCGCCTCTGATTCCCCAGCTCTGATTCCCCGTGTTTGATTCCCTGCCTCTGATTCCCTGCCCTGATTCCCCATCTCTGTTTCACCGCCTTTGATTCGCCACCTCTGATTCCACATATCTGATTCCCCGCCTCTGTTTCCCCGACTCTGATTCCCTTCCTCTGATTCCCAACCTCTGATTCCACACCTCTGATTCCCCATATCTGATTCCCCGTCTCTATTTCCCCATATCTGAATACCCGCCTCTGATTCCCCAACTCTGATTCCCCGCCTCTGATTCCCCAGCTCTGATTCTCCGACTCTGATTCCCGGCGTCCGATTCCCTGCCTCTGATTCCCCGCCTCTGATTCCCCATCTCTGATTCCCCGCCTCTCATTCCCCGTGTCTGATTCCCTGCCTCTGATTCCCCGCCTCTGATTCCCCGCCTCTGATTCCCTGCCACTGATTCCCTGCCCCTGATTCCCCACCTCTGATTCCCCATATCTGATTCCCCGCCTCTGTTTCCCCGCCTCTGATTCCCCGCCTCTGATTCCCCATATCTGATTCCCTGCCTCTGATTCCCCAACTCTGATTCCCCTCCTCTGATTCCCCAGCTCTGAATCCCCGCCTCTGATTCCCCGTGTCTGATTCCCTGCCTCTGATTCCCCGCCTTGATTCCCCATCTCTGATTCACAACCTCTGATTCCCCACCTCTGATTCCCTATATTTGATTCCCCGCCTCTGTTTCCCCGCCTCTGATTCCCCGCCTCTGATTCCCCATATCTGATTCCCCGCCTCTGATTGCCCACCTCTGATTCCCCGCCTCTGATTCGCCACCTCTGATTCCCCGCCTCTGATTCCCCGCATCTGATTCCCTGCCTCTGATTCCCCGCCTCTGATTCCCCATCTCTGATTCACCGCCTTTGATTCGCCACCTCTGATTCCCCATATCTGATTCCCCACCTCTGTTTCCCGGACTCTGATTCCCCGCCTCTGATTCTCCATATCTCATTCCCCGCCTCTGAATCCCCATCCCTGATTCCCGGACTCTGATTCCCCACCTCTGATTCCCGGCCTCTTATTCCCAGCATCTGATTCCCGGCCTCTGATTCCCGGCCTCTGATTCCCCGCTTCTGATTCTGATTCCCTGCCTCTGATTCCCCATCTCTGATTCCGCACATCTGATTCCCTGCCTCTGATTCCCCACCTCTGATTCCCCATATCTGATTCCCCGCCTCTGTTTCCCCGCCTCTGATTCCCCGCCTCTGTTTCCCTATATCTAATTCCCCACCTCTGATGCCCCAACTCTGATTCCCCGCCTCTGATTCCCCAGCTCTAATTCCCCGCCTCTGATTCCCCGCATCCGATTCCCCATATCTGATTCCCCGCCTCTGTTTCCCCGCCTCTGATTCCCCGCCTCTGTTTCCCCATATCTGATTCCCCGCCTCTGATTCCCAACTATGATTCCCCGCCTCTGATTCCCCAGCTCTGATTCCCTGCGTCTGATTCCCTGCGTTCTATTCCCTGCCTCTGATTCCCCGCCTGTGATTCCCCATCACTGATTCACCACCTCTGATTCCCCACCTCAGATTCCCCGCGTCTGATTCCCTGCCTCTGATTCCCCGCCTCTGATTCCCCGCCTCTGATTCCCCATATCTGATTCCCCGCCTCTGATTGCCCACCTCTGATTCCCCGCGTCTGATACCCTGCCTCTGATTCCCCGCCTCTGATTCCCCATCTCTGATTCACCACCTCTGATTCCCGCCCTCTGATTCCCCATCTCTGATTCCGCACATCCGATTCCCTGCCTATGTTTCCCCACCTCTGATTCCCCGCCTCTGATTCCCCATATCTGATTCCCTGCCTCTGTTTCCCCGCCTCTGAATCCCTACCTCTGTTTCCCCATATCTGATTCCCCGCCTCTGATTGCCCAACTCTAATACCCCGCCTCTGATTCCCCAGCTCTGATTCCCCGCCTCTGATTCCCCGCATCTGATTCCCTGCCTCTGATTCCCCGCCTCTGATTCCAGGCCTCTGATTCCCATCATCTGATTCCGGCCTCTGATTCCCGGCCTCTGATTCCCTGCTTCTGATTCTGATTCCCTGCCTCTGATTCCCCATCTCTGATTCCGCACATCTGATTCCCTACCTCTGATTCCCCACCTCTGATTCCGCATATCTGATTCACCGCCTCTGTTTCCCCGCCTCTGATTCCCCGCCTCTGTTTCCCAATATCTAAGTCCCCACCTCTGATTCCCCAAATCTGATTCCCCACCTCTGATTCCCCAGCTCTGATTCCCCGCCTCTGATGCCCCGCATCTGATTCCCTGCATCTGATTCCAAGCCTCTGATTCCCTGCCTCTGATTCCCAACCTCTGATTCCCCACCTCTGATTCCCCATATCTGATTCCCCGCCTCTGTTTCCCCGCCTCGGATTCCCCGCCTCAGTTTCCCCATATCTGATTCCCGGCCTCTGATTCCCCGCCTCTGATTCCCCGCCTCTGATTCCCTGCCTCTGATTCCCCATCTCCGATTCCGCACATCTGATTCCCTTCCTCTGATTCCTCGCCTCTGATTCCCCTCCTCTGATTCCCTGCCTCTGATTCCCAACCTCTGATTCCCAACCTCTGATTCCCCATATCTGATTCCCCGCCTCTGTTTCCCCGCCTCTGATTCCCCGCCTCTGATTCCCAACTCTGATTCCCCGCCTCTGATTCCCCAGCTCTGATTCCCCGTGTTTGATTCCCTGCCTCTGATTCCCTGCCCTGATTCCCCATCTCTGTTTCACCGCCTTTGATTCGCCACCTCTGATTCCACATATCTGATTCCCCGCCTCTGTTTCCCCGACTCTGATTCCCTTCCTCTGATTCCCAACCTCTGATTCCACACCTCTGATTCCCCACATCTGATTCCCCGTCTCTATTTCCCCATATCTGAATCCCCGCCTCTGATTCCCCAACTCTGATTCCCCGCCTCTGATTCCCCAGCTCTGATTCTCCGACTCTGATTCCCGGCGTCCGATTCCCTGCCTCTGATTCCCCGCCTCTGATTCCCCATCTCTGATTCCCCGCCTCTCATTCCCCGTGTCTGATTCCCTGCCTCTGATTCCCCGCCTCTGATTCCCCGCCTCTGATTCCCTGCCACTGATTCCCTGCCCCTGATTCCCCACCTCTGATTCCCCATATCTGATTCCCCGCCTCTGTTTCCCCGCCTCTGATTCCCCGCCTCTGATTCCCCATATCTGATTCCCTGCCTCTGATTCCCCAACTCTGATTCCCCTCCTCTGATTCCCCAGCTCTGAATCCCCGCCTCTGATTCCCCGTGTCTGATTCCCTGCCTCTGATTCCCCGCCTTGATTCCCCATCTCTGATTCACAACCTCTGATTCCCCACCTCTGATTCCCTATATTTGATTCCCCGCCTCTGTTTCCCCGCCTCTGATTCCCCGCCTCTGATTCCCCATATCTGATTCCCCGCCTCTGATTGCCCACCTCTGATTACCCGCCTCTGATTCGCCACCTCTGATTCCCCGCCTCTGATTCCCCGCATCTGATTCCCTGCCTCTGATTCCCCGCCTCTGATTCCCCATCTCTGATTCACCGCCTTTGATTCGCCACCTCTGATTCCCCATATCTGATTCCCCACCTCTGTTTCCCGGCCTCTGATTCCCCGCCTCTGATTCTCCATATCTCATTCCCCGCCTCTGAATCCCCATCCCTGATTCCCGGACTCTGATTCCCCACCTCTGATTCCCGGCCTCTTATTCCCAGCATCTGATTCCCGGCCTCTGATTCCCGGCCTCTGATTCCCCGCTTCTGATTCTGATTCCCTGCCTCTGATTCCCCATCTCTGATTCCGCACATCTGATTCCCTGCCTCTGATTCCCCAACTCTGATTCCCCATATCTGATTCCCCGCCTCTGTTTCCCCGCCTCTGATTCCCCGCCTCTGTTTCCCTATATCTAATTCCCCACCTCTGATGCCCCAACTCTGATTCCCCGCCTCTGATTCCCCAGCTCAAATTCCCCGCCTCTGATTCCCCGCATCCGATTCCCCATATCTGATTCCCCGCCTCTGTTTCCCCGCCTCTGATTCCCCGCCTCTGTTTCCCCATATCTGATTCCCCGCCTCTGATTCCCAACTATGATTCCCCGCCTCTGATTCCCCAGCTCTGATTCCCTGCGTCTGATTCCCTGCGTTCTATTCCCTGCCTCTGATTCCCCGCCTGTGATTCCCCATCACTGATTCACCACCTCTGATTCCCCACCTCTGATTCCCCATATCTAATTCCCCGCCTCTGTTTGCCCGCCTCTGATTCCCCGCCTCTGTTTCCCCATATCTGATTCCCCGTCTCTGAATCCCCAACTCTGATTCCCTGCCCCTGATTCCCCAGCTCTGATTCCCCGCCTTTGATTCCCCCCGTCTGATTCCCAGCCTCTGAATCCCCGTGTCTGATTTCCTGCCTCTGATTCCCCGCCTCTGATTCCCCATCTCTGATTCCTCTGATTCACCACATCTGATTCCCCATCTCTGATTCCGCACATCCGATTCCCTGCCTCTGATTCCCCAACTCTGATTCCCCACCTCTGATTCCCCAGCTCTGATTCCCCGCCTCAGATTCATCGCGTCTGATTCCCTGCCTCTGATTCCCCACCTCTGATTCCCCATCTCTGATTCCCCACCTCTGATTCCCCGTGTCTGATTCCCTGCCTCTGATTCCCCGCCTCTGAATCCCAGCCTCTGATTCCCCATATCTGATTCCCCGCCTCTGATTCCCTGCCTCTGATTCCCCAGCTCTGATTCCCCGCCTTTGATACCCCCCGTCTGATTCCCAGCCTCTGAATCCCCGTGTCTGATTTCCTGCCTCTGATTCCCTGCCTCTGATTCCCCATATCTGATTCCCTGCCTCTGTTTCCCCGCCTCTGATTCCCCACCTCTGTTTCCCCATATCTGATTCCCCGCCTCTGATTCCCCAACTCTAATACCCCACCTCTGATTCCCCAGCTCTGATTCCCCGCCTCTGATTCCCCGCATCTGATTCCCTGCCTCTGATTCCCCGCCTCTGATTCCAGGCCTCTGAATCCCAGCATCTGATTCCGGCCTCTGATTCCCGGCCTCTGATTCCCTGCTTCTGATTCTGATTCCCTGCCTCTGATTCCCCATCTCTTATTCCGCACATCTGATTCCTTGCCTCCGATTCCCCACCTCTGATTCCCCATATCTGATTCCCCGCCTGGGTTTCCCCGCCTCTGATTCCCCGCCTCTGTTTCCCAATATCTAAGTCCCCGCCTCTGATTCCCCAAATCTGATTCCCTACCTCTGATTCCCCAGCTCTGATTCCCCACCTCTGATTCCCCGCATCTGATTCCCTGCATCTGATTCCAAGCCTCTGATTCCCTGCCTCTTATTCCCAACCTCTGATTCCCCACCTCTGATTCCCCATATCTGATTCCCCGCCTCTGTTTCCCCGCCTCGGATTCCCCACCTCTGTTTCCCCATATCTGATTCCCGGCCTCTGATTCCTCGCCTCTGATTCCCCTCCTCTGATTACCTGCCTCTGATTCCCAACCTCTGATTCCCAACCTCTGATTCCCCATATCTGATTCCCCGCCTCTGTTTCCCCGCCTCTGATTCCCCGCCTCTGATTCCCAACTCTGATTCCCCGCCTCTGATTCCCCAGCTCTGATTCCCCGTGTTTGATTCCCTGCCTCTGATTCCCTGCCCTGATTCCCCATCTCTGTTTCACCGCCTTTGATTCGCCACCTCTGATTCCACATATCTGATTCCCCGCCTCTGTTTCCCCGACTCTGATTCCCTTCCTCTGATTCCCAACCTCTGATTCCACACCTCTGATTCCCCATATCTGATTCCCCGTCTCTATTTCCCCATATCTGAATACCCGCCTCTGATTCCCCAACTCTGATTCCCCGCCTCTGATTCCCCAGCTCTGATTCTCCGACTCTGATTCCCGGCGTCCGATTCCCTGCCTCTGATTCCCCGCCTCTGATTCCCCATCTCTGATTCCCCGCCTCTCATTCCCCGTGTCTGATTCCCTGCCTCTGATTCCCCGCCTCTGATTCCCCGCCTCTGATTCCCTGCCACTGATTCCCTGCCCCTGATTCCCCACCTC
Source organism: Narcine bancroftii (assembly GCF_036971445.1). NCBI lineage: Eukaryota > Metazoa > Chordata > Chondrichthyes > Torpediniformes > Narcinidae > Narcine > Narcine bancroftii. The sequence goes on along the minus strand of NW_027211890.1, from coordinate 2,755,927 downwards.
TGATTCCCCATATCTGATTCCCCGCCTCTGTTTCCCCGCCTCTGATTCCCCGCCTCTGATTCCCCATATCTGATTCCCTGCCTCTGATTCCCCAACTCTGATTCCCCTCCTCTGATTCCCCAGCTCTGAATCCCCGCCTCTGATTCCCCGTGTCTGATTCCCTGCCTCTGATTCCCCGCCTTGATTCCCCATCTCTGATTCACAACCTCTGATTCCCCACCTCTGATTCCCTATATTTGATTCCCCGCCTCTGTTTCCCCGCCTCTGATTCCCCGCCTCTGATTCCCCATATCTGATTCCCCGCCTCTGATTGCCCACCTCTGATTCCCCGCCTCTGATTCGCCACCTCTGATTCCCCGCCTCTGATTCCCCGCATCTGATTCCCTGCCTCTGATTCCCCGCCTCTGATTCCCCATCTCTGATTCACCGCCTTTGATTCGCCACCTCTGATTCCCCATATCTGATTCCCCACCTCTGTTTCCCGGACTCTGATTCCCCGCCTCTGATTCTCCATATCTCATTCCCCGCCTCTGAATCCCCATCCCTGATTCCCGGACTCTGATTCCCCACCTCTGATTCCCGGCCTCTTATTCCCAGCATCTGATTCCCGGCCTCTGATTCCCGGCCTCTGATTCCCCGCTTCTGATTCTGATTCCCTGCCTCTGATTCCCCATCTCTGATTCCGCACATCTGATTCCCTGCCTCTGATTCCCCACCTCTGATTCCCCATATCTGATTCCCCGCCTCTGTTTCCCCGCCTCTGATTCCCCGCCTCTGTTTCCCTATATCTAATTCCCCACCTCTGATGCCCCAACTCTGATTCCCCGCCTCTGATTCCCCAGCTCTAATTCCCCGCCTCTGATTCCCCGCATCCGATTCCCCATATCTGATTCCCCGCCTCTGTTTCCCCGCCTCTGATTCCCCGCCTCTGTTTCCCCATATCTGATTCCCCGCCTCTGATTCCCAACTATGATTCCCCGCCTCTGATTCCCCAGCTCTGATTCCCTGCGTCTGATTCCCTGCGTTCTATTCCCTGCCTCTGATTCCCCGCCTGTGATTCCCCATCACTGATTCACCACCTCTGATTCCCCACCTCTGATTCCCCATATCTAATTCCCCGCCTCTGTTTGCCCGCCTCTGATTCCCCGCCTCTGTTTCCCCATATCTGATTCCCCATCTCTGAATCCCCAACTCTGATTCCCTGCCCCTGATTCCCCAGCTCTGATTCCCCGCCTTTGATTCCCCCCGTCTGATTCCCAGCCTCTGAATCCCCGTGTCTGATTTCCTGCCTCTGATTCCCCGCCTCTGATTCCCCATCTCTGATTCCTCTGATTCACCACATCTGATTCCCCATCTCTGATTCCGCACATCCGATTCCCTGCCTCTGATTCCCCAACTCTGATTCCCCACCTCTGATTCCCCAGCTCTGATTCCCCGCCTCAGATTCATCGCGTCTGATTCCCTGCCTCTGATTCCCCGCCTCTGATTCCCCATCTCTGATTCCCCACCTCTGATTCCCCGTGTCTGATTCCCTGCCTCTGATTCCCCGCCTCTGAATCCCAGCCTCTGATTCCCCATATCTGATTCCCCGCCTCTGATTCCCTGCCTCTGATTCCCCAGCTCTGATTCCCCGCCTTTGATACCCCCCGTCTGATTCCCAGCCTCTGAATCCCCGTGTCTGATTTCCTGCCTCTGATTCCCTGCCTCTGATTCCCCATATCTGATTCCCTGCCTCTGTTTCCCCGCCTCTGATTCCCCACCTCTGTTTCCCCATATCTGATTCCCCGCCTCTGATTCCCCAACTCTTATACCCCACCTCTGATTCCCCAGCTCTGGTTCCCCGCCTCTGATTCCCCGCATCTGATTCCCTGCCTCTGATTCCCCGCCTCTGATTCCAGGCCTCTGAATCCCAGCATCTGATTCCGGCCTCTGATTCCCGGCCTCTGATTCCCTGCTTCTGATTCTGATTCCCTGCCTCTGATTCCCCATCTCTTATTCCGCACATCTGATTCCTTGCCTCCGATTCCCCACCTCTGATTCCCCATATCTGATTCCCCGCCTGGGTTTCCCCGCCTCTGATTCCCCGCCTCTGTTTCCCAATATCTAAGTCCCCGCCTCTGATTCCCCAAATCTGATTCCCCACCTCTGATTCCCCAGCTCTGATTCCCCACCTCTGATTCCCCGCATCTGATTCCCTGCATCTGATTCCAAGCCTCTGATTCCCTGCCTCTTATTCCCAACCTCTGATTCCCCACCTCTGATTCCCCATATCTGATTCCCCGCCTCTGTTTCCCCGCCTCGGATTCCCCACCTCTGTTTCCCCATATCTGATTCCCGGCCTCTGATTCCCCGCCTCTGATTCCCCGCCTCTGATTCCCTGCCTCTGATTCCCCATCTCCGATTCCGCACATCTGATTCCCTTCCTCTGATTCCCCGCCTCTGATTCCCCGCCTCTGATTCCCTGCCTCTGATTCCCAACCTCGGATTCCCCACCTCTGATTCCCCATATCTGATTCCCCGCCTCTGTTTCCCCGCCTCTGATTCCCCGCCTCTGATTCCCAACTCTGATTCGCCGCCTCTGATTCCCCAGCTCTGATTCCCCGTGTTTGATTCCCTGCCTCTGATTCCCTGCCCTGATTCCCCATCTCTGTTTCACCGCCTTTGATTCGCCACCTCTGATTCCCCATATCTGATTCCCCGCCTCTGTTTCCCCGACTCTGATTCCCTGCCTCTGATTCCCAACCTCTGATTCCACACCTCTGATTCCCCATATCTGATTCCCCACCTCTATTTCCCCATATCTGATTCCCCGCCTCTGATTCCCCAACTCTGATTCCCCGCCTCTGATTCCCCAGCTCTGATTCCCCGACTCTGATTCCCGGAGTCCGATTCCCTGCCTCTGATTCCCCGCCTCTGATTCCCCATCTCTGATTCCCCGCCTCCGATTCCCCGTGTCTGATTCCCTGCCTCTGATTCCCCGCCTCTGATTCCCCGCCTCTGATTCCCTGCCACTGATTCCCTGCCCCTGATTCCCCAATTCTGATTCCCCATATCTGATTCCCCGCCTCTGTTTCCCCGCCTCTGATTCCCCGCCTCTGATTCCCCAACTCTGATTCCCCGCCTCTGATTCCCCAGCTCTGATTCCCCGACTCTGATTCCCGGCATCCGATTCCCTGCCTCTGATTCCCCGCCTCTGATTCCCCATCTCTGATTCCCCGCCTCTGATTCCCCGTGTCTGATTCCCTGCCTTTGATTCCCCAATTCTGATTCCCCATATCTGATTCCCCGCCTCTGTTTCCCCGCCTCTGATTCCCCGCCTCTGATTCCCCAACTCTGATTCCCCGCCTCTGATTCCCCAGCTCTGATTCCCCGACTCTGATTCCCGGCATCCGATTCCCTGCCTCTGATTCCCCGCCTCTGATTCCCCATCTCTGATTCCCCGCCTCTGATTCCCCGTGTCTGATTCCCTGCCTTTGATTCCCCGCCTCTGATTCCCCGCCTCTGATTCCCTGCCACTGATTCCCTGCCCCTGATTCCCCACATCTGATTCCCCATATCTGATTCCCCGCCTCTGTTTCCCCGCCTCTGATTCCCCGCCTCTGTTTCCCTATATCTAATTCCCCACCTCTGATGCCCCAACTCTGATTCCCCGCCTCTGATTCCCCAGCTCTGATTCCCCGCCTCTGATTCCCTGCATCCGATTCCCCATATCTGATTCCCCACCTCTGTTTCACCGCCTCTGATTCCCCGCCTCTGTTTCCCCATATCTGATTCCCGCCTCTGATTCCCAACTATGAATCCCCTCCTCTGATTCCCCAGCTCTGATTCCCTGCCTCTGATTCCCCGCGTTCTATTCCCTGCCTCTGATTCCCCGCCTGTGATTCCCCATCACTGATTCACCACCTCTGATTCCCTACCTCTGATTCCCCATATCTAATTCCCCGCCTCTGTTTGCCCGCCTCTGATTCCCCGCCTCTGTTTCCCCATATCTGATTCCCCGCCTCTGAATCCCCAACTCTGATTCCCTGCCTCAGATTCCCCAGCTGTGATTCCCCGCCTTTGATTCCCCCCGTCTGATTCCCAGCCTCTGAATCCCCGTGTCTGATTTCCTGCCTCTGATTCCCCGCCTCTGATTCCCCATCTCTGATTCACCGCCTCTGATTCCCCACCTCTGATTCCCCCTCTCTGATTCCGCACATCCAATTCCCTGCCTCTGATTCCCCAACTCTGATTCCCCACCTCTGATTCCCCATCTCTGATTCCCCGCCTCAGATTCCACGCGTCTGATTCCCTGCCTCTGATTCCCCGCCTCCGATTCCCTGCCTCTGATTCCCCATATCTGATTCCCCGCCTCTGATTCCCCAACTCTGATTCCCCGCTTCTGATTCCCCAGCTCTGAATCCCCGCCTCTGATTCCCCGCGTCTGATTCCCTGCCTCTGATTCCCCGCCTCTGATTCCCCATCTGTGATTCACAACCTCTGATGCCCCACCTCTGATTCCCCATATCTGATTCCCTGCCTCTGTTTCCCCGCCTCTGATTCCCCACCTCTGTTTCCCCATATCTGATTCCCCGCCTCTGATTCCCCAACTCTAATACCCCGCCTCTGATTCCCCAGCTCTGATTCCCCGCCTCTGATTCCCCGCATCTGATTCCCTGCCTCTGATTCCCCGCCTCTGATTCCAGGCCTCTGATTCCCAGCATCTGATTCCGGCCTCTGATTCCCGGCCTCTGATTCCCTTCTTCTGATTCTGATTCCCTGCCTCTGATTCCCCATCTCTGATTCCGCACATCTGATTCCCTGCCTCTGATTCCCCACCTCTGATTCCCCATATCTGATTCCCCGCCTCTGTTTCCCCGCCTCTGATTCCCCGCCTCTGTTTCCCAATATCTAAGTCCCCACCTCTGATTCCCCAAATCTGATTCCCCACCTCTGATTCCCCAGCTCTGATTCCGCGCCTCTGATTCCCCGCATCTGATACCCTGCATCTGATTCCAAGCCTCTGATTCCCTGCCTCTGATTCCCAACCTCTGATTCCCCACCTCTGATTCCCCATATCTGATTCCCCGCCTCTGTTTCCCCGCCTCGGATTCCCCGCCTCTGTTTCCCCATATCTGAATCCCTTCCTCTGATTCCCCGCCTCTGATTCCCCATATCTGATTCCCCATATCTGATTCCCCGCCTCTGTTTCCCCGCCTCTGATTCCCCGCCTCTGATTCCCCAACTCTGATTCCCCGCCTCTGATTCCCCAGCTCTGATTCCCCGACTCTGATTCCCGGCATCCGATTCCCTGCCTCTGATTCCCCGCCTCTGATTCCCCATCTCTGATTCCCCGCCTCTGATTCCCCGTGTCTGATTCCCTGCCTTTGATTCCCCGCCTCTGATTCCCCGCCTCTGATTCCCTGCCACTGATTCCCTGCGCCTGATTCCCCACATCTGATTCCCCATATCTGATTCCCCGCCTCTGTTTCCCCGCCTCTGATTCCCCGCCTCTGTTTCCCTATATCTAAATCCCCACCTCTGATGCCCCAACTCTGATTCCCCGCCTCTGATTCCCCAGCTCTGATTCCCCGCCTCTGATTCCCTGCATCCGATTCCCCATATCTGATTCCCCACCTCTGTTTCACCGCCTCTGATTCCCCGCCTGTGATTCCCCATCACTGATTCACCACCTCTGATTCCCTACCTCTGATTCCCCATATCTAATTCCCCGCCTCTGTTTGCCCGCCTCTGATTCCCCGCCTCTGTTTCCCCATATCTGATTCCCCGCCTCTGAATCCCCAACTCTGATTCCCTGCCTCAGATTCCCCAGCTGTGATTCCCCGCCTTTGATTCCCCCCGTCTGATTCCCAGCCTCTGAATCCCCGTGTCTGATTTCCTGCCTCTGATTCCCCGCCTCTGATTCCCCATCTCTGATTCACCGCCTCTGATTCCCCACCTCTGATTCCCCCTCTCTGATTCCGCACATCCAATTCCCTGCCTCTGATTCCCCAACTCTGATTCCCCACCTCTGATTCCCCATCTCTGATTCCCCTCCTCAGATTCCACGCGTCTGATTCCCTGCCTCTGATTCCCCGCCTCCGATTCCCTGCCTCTGATTCCCCATATCTGATTCCCCGCCTCTGATTCCCCAACTCTGATTCCCCGCTTCTGATTCCCCAGCTCTGAATCCCCGCCTCTGATTCCCCGCGTCTGATTCCCTGCCTCTGATTCCCCGCCTCTGATTCCCCATCTGTGATTCACAACCTCTGATGCCCCACCTCTGATTCCCCATATCTGATTCCCTGCCTCTGTTTCCCCGCCTCTGATTCCCCACCTCTGTTTCCCCATATCTGATTCCCCGCCTCTGATTCCCCAACTCTAATACCCCGCCTCTGATTCCCCAGCTCTGATTCCCCGCCTCTGATTCCCCGCATCTGATTCCCTGCCTCTGATTCCCCGCCTCTGATTCCAGGCCTCTGATTCCCAGCATCTGATTCCGTCCTCTGATTCCCGGCCTCTGATTCCCTTCTTCTGATTCTGATTCCCTGCCTCTGATTCCCCATCTCTGATTCCGCACATCTGATTCCCTGCCTCTGATTCCCCACCTCTGATTCCCCATATCTGATTCCCCGCCTCTGTTTCCCCGCCTCTGATTCCCCGCCTCTGTTTCCCAATATCTAAGTCCCCACCTCTGATTCCCCAAATCTGATTCCCCACCTCTGATTCCCCAGCTCTGATTCCGCGCCTCTGATTCCCCGCATCTGATACCCTGCATCTGATTCCAAGCCTCTGATTCCCTGCCTCTGATTCCCAACCTTTGATTCCCCACCTCTGATTCCCCATATCTGATTCCCCGCCTCTGTTTCCCCGCCTCGGATTCCCCGCCTCTGTTTCCCCATATCTGAATCCCGGCCTCTGATTCCCCGCCTCTGATTCCCCATATCTGATTCCCTGCCTCTGATTCCCCAACTCTGATTCCACGCCTCTGATTCCCCAGCTCTGAATCCTCGCCTCTGATTCCCCGCGTCTGATTCCCTGCCTCTGATTCCCCGCCTTGATTCCCCATCTCTGATTCACAACCTCTGATTCCCCACCTCTGATTCCCTATATTTGATTCCCCGCCTCTGTTTCCCCGCCTCTGATTCCCCGCCTCTGATTCCCCATATCTGATTCCCCGCCTCAGATTGCCCACCTCTGATTCCCAGCCTTTGATTCGCCAGCTCTGATTCCCCGCCTCTGATTCCCCGCATCTGATTCCCTGCCTCTGATTCCCCGCCTCTGATTCCCCATCTCTGATTCACCGCCTTTGATTCGCCACCTCTGATTCCCCATATCTGATTCCCCACCTCTGTTTCCCCGCTTCTGATTCCCCGCCTCTGATTCTCCATATCTCATTCCCCGCCTCTGAATCCCCATCTCTGATTCCCGGACTCTGAATCCCCTCCTCTGATTCCCGGCCTCTTATTCCCAGCATCTGATTCCCGGCCTCTGATTCCCGGCCTCTGATTCCCCGCTTCTGATTCCCTGCCTCTGATTCCCCATCTCTGATTCCGCACATCTGATTCCCTGCCTCTGATTCCCCACCTCTGATTCCCCATATCTGATTCCCCGACTCTGTTTCCCCGCCTCTGATTCCCCGCCTCTGTTTCCCTATATCTAATTCCGCACCTCTGATGCCCCAACTCTGATTCCCCGCCTCTGATTCCCCAGCTCTGATACCCCGCCTCTGATTCCCTGCATCCGATTCCCCATATCTGATTCCCCGCCTCTGTTTCCCCGCCTCTGATTCCCCACCTCTGTTTCCCCATATCTGATTCCCGCCTCTGATTCCCAAATATGATTCCCCGCCTCTGATTCCCCAGCTCTGATTCCCTGCCTCTGATTCCCCGCGTTCTATTCCCTGCCTCTGATTCCCCGCCTGTGATTCCCCATCACTGATTCACCACCTCTGATTCCCTACCTCTGATTCCCCATATCTAATTCCCCGCCTCTGTTTGACCGCCTCTGATTCCCCGCCTCTGTTTCCCCATATCTGATTCCCCGCCTCTGAATCCCCAACTCTGATTCCCTGCCTCAGATTCCCCAGCTCTGATTCCCCGCCTTTGATTCCCCCCGTCTGATTCCCAGCCTCTGAATCCCCGTGTCTGATTTCCTGCCTCTGATTCCCCGCCTCTGATTCCCCGCCTCTGTTTGCCCGCCTCTGATTCCCCGCCTCTGTTTCCCCATATCTGATTCCCCGCCTCTGAATCCCCAACTCTGATTCCCTGCCTCAGATTCCCCATCTCTGATTCCCCGCCTTTGATTCCCCCCGTCTGATTCCCAGCCTCTGAATCCCCGTGTCTGATTTCCTGCCTCTGATTCCCCGCCTCTGATTCCCCATCTCTGATTCACCGCCTCTGATTCCCCACATCTGATTCCCCATCTCTGATTCCGCACATCCAATTCCCTGCCTCTGATTCCCCAACTCTGATTCCCCACCTCTGATTCCCCAGCTCTGATTCCCCACCTCAGATTCCCCGCGTCTGATTCCCTGCCTCTGATTCCCCGCCTCTGATTCCCTGCCTCTGATTCCCCACCTCAGATTCCCCGCGTCTGATTCCCTGCCTCTGATTCCCCGCCTCTGATTCCCTGCCTCTGATTCCCCATATCTGATTCCCCGCCTCTGATTCCCCATCTGTGATTCACAACCTCTGATGCCCCACCTCTGATTCCCCATATCTGATTCCCCGCCTCTGTTTCCCCGCCTCTGATTCCCCGCCTCTGATTCCCCATATCTGATTCCCCGCCTCTGATTGCCCACCTCTGATTCCCCGCGTCTGATACCCTGCCTCTGATTCCCCGCCTCTGATTCCCCATCTCTGATTCACCACCTCTGATTCCCGCCCTCTGATTCCCCATCTCTGATTCCGCACATCCGATTCCCTGCCTATGTTTCCCCACCTCTGATTCCCCGCCTCTGATTCCCCATATCTGATTCCCTGCCTCTGTTTCCCCGCCTCTGATTCCCTACCTCTGTTTCCCCATATCTGATTCCCCGCCTCTGATTCCCCAACTCTAATACCCCGCCTCTGATTCCCCAGCTCTGATTCCCCGCCTCTGATTCCCCGCATCTGATTCCCTGCCTCTGATTCCCCGCCTCTGATTCCAGGCCTCTGATTCCCATCATCTGATTCCGGCCTCTGATTCCCGGCCTCTGTTTCCCTGCTTCTGATTCTGATTCCCTGCCTCTGATTCCCCATCTCTGATTCCGCACATCTGATTCCCTGCCTCTGATTCCCCACCTCTGATTCCCCATATCTGATTCCCCGCCTCTGTTTCCCCGCCTCTGATTCCCCGCCTCTGTTTCCCAATATCTAAGTCCCCACCTCTGATAACCCAAATCTGATTCCCCACCTCTGATTCCCCAGCTCTGATTCTCCGCCTCTGATGCCCCGCATCTGATTCCCTGCATCTGATTCCAAGCCTCTGATTCCCTGCCTCTGATTCCCAACCTCTGATTCCCCACCTCTGATTTCCCATATCTGATTCCCCGCCTCTGTTTCCCCGCCTCGGATTCCCCGCCTCAGTTTCCCCATATCTGATTCCCTGCCTCTGATTCCCCAACTCTGATTCCCCGCCTCTGATTCCCCAGCTCTGAATCCCCGCCTCTGATTCCCCGTGTCTGATTCCCTGCCTCTGATTCCCCGCCTTGATTCCCCATCTCTGATTCACAACCTCTGATTCCCCACCTCTGATTCCCTATATTTGATTCCCCGCCTCTGTTTCCCCGCCTCTGATTCCCCGCCTCTGATTCCCCATATCTGATTCCCCGCCTCTGATTGCCCACCTCTGATTCCCCGCCTCTGATTCGCCAGCTCTGATTCCCCGCCTCTGATTCCCCGCATCTGATTCCCTGCCTCTGATTCCCCGCCTCTGATTCCCCATCTCTGATTCACCTCCTTTGATTCGCCACCTCTGATTCCCCATGTCTGATTCCCCACCTCTGTTTCCCGGCCTCTGATTCCCCGCATCTGATTCTCCATATCTCATTCCCCGCCTCTGAATCCCCATCTCTGATTCCCGGACTCTGATTCCCCACCTCTGATTCCCGGCCTCTTATTCCCAGCATCTGATTCCCGGCCTCTGATACCCAGCCTCTGATTCCCCGCTTCTGATTCTGATTCCCTGCCTCTGATTCCCCATCTCTGATTCCGCACATCTGATTCCCTGCCTCTGATTCCCCACCTCTGATTCCCCATATCTGATTCCCCGCCTCTGTTTCCCCGCCTCTGATTCCCCGCCTCTGTTTCCCTATATCTAATTCCCCACCTCTGATGCCCCAACTCTGATTCCCCGCCTCTGATTCCCCAGCTCTGATTCCGCGCCTCTGATTCCCCGCATCGGATTCCCCATATCTGATTCCCCGCCTCTGTTTCCCCGCCTCTTATTCCCCGGCTCTGTTTCCCCATATCTGATTCCCCGCCTCTGATTACCAACTATGATTGCCCGCCTCTGATTCCCCAGCTCTGATTCCCTGCGTCTGATTCCCTGCGTTCTATTCCCTGCCTCTGATTCCCCGCCTGTGATTCCCCATCACTGATTCACCACCTCTGATTCCCCACCTCTGATTCCCCATATCTAATTCCCCGCCTCTGTTTGCCCGCCTCTGATTCCCCGCCTCTGTTTCCCCATATCTGATTCCCCGTCTCTGAATCCCCAACTCTGATTCCCTGCCTCTGATTCCCCAGCTCTGATTCCCCGCCTTTGATTCCCCCCGTCTGATTCCCAGCCTCTGAATCCCCGTCTGATTTCCTGCCTCTGATTCCCCGCCTCTGATTCCCCATCTCTGATTCCTCCGATTCCCCACATCTGATTCCCCATCTCTGATTCCGCACATCCGATTCCCCAGCTCTGATTCCCCGCCTCAGATTCATCGCGTCTGATTCCCTGCCTCTGATTCCCCGCCTCTGATTCCCCATCTCTGATTCCCCATCTCTGATTCCCCGTGTCTGATTCCCTGCCTCTGATTCCCCGCCTCTGAATCCCAGCCTCTGATTCCCCATATCTGATTCCCCGCCTCTGATTCCCTGCCTCTGATTCCCCAGCTCTGATTCCCCGCCTTTGATTCCCCCCGTCTGATTCCCAGCCTCTGAATCCCCGTGTCTGATTTCCTGCCTCTGATTCCCCGCCTCTGATTCCCCATCTCTGATTCACCGCCTCTGATTCCCCATCTCTGATTCCCCACCTCTGATTCCCCATATCTGATTCCCTGCCTCTGTTTCCCCGCCTCTGATTCCCCACCTCTGTTTCCCCATATCTGATTCCCCGCCTCTGATTCCCCAACTCTAATACCCCACCTCTGATTCCCCAGCTCTGATTCCCCGCCTCTGATTCCCCGCATCTGATTCCTTGCCTCTGATTCCCCGCCTCTGATTCCAGGCCTCTGATTCCCAGCATCTGATTCCGGCCTCTGATTCCCGGCCTCTGATTCCCTGCTTCTGATTCTGATTCCCTGCCTCTGATTCCCCATCTCTGATTCCGCACATCTGATTCCTTGCCTCTGATTCCCCACCTCTGATTCCCCATATCTGATTCCCCGCCTGGGTTTCCCCGCCTCTGATTCCCCGCCTCTGTTTCCCAATATCTAACTCCCCGCCTCTGATTCCCCAAATCTGATTCCCCACCTCTGATTCCCCAGCTCTGATTCCCCGCCTCTGATTCCCCGCATCTGATTCCCTGCATCTGATTACAAGCCTCTGATTCCCTGCCTCTTATTCCCAACCTCTGATTCCCCACCTCTGATTCCCCATATCTGATTCCCCGCCTCTGTTTCCCCGCCTCGGATTCCCCGCCTCTGTTTCCCCATATCTGATTCCCGGCCTCTGATTCCCCGCCTCTGATTCCCCGCCTCTGATTCCCTGCCTCTGATTCCCCATCTCCGATTCCGCACATCTGATTCACTTCCTCTGATTCCCCGCCTTTGATTCCCCGCCTCTGATTCCCTGCCTCTGATTCCCAACCTCGGATTCCCCACCTCTGATTCCCCATATCTGATTCCCCGCCTCTGTTTCCCCGCCTCTGATTCCCCGCCTCTGATTCCCAACTCTGATTCGCCGCCTCTGATTCCCCAGCTCTGATTCCCCGTGTTTGATTCCCTGCCTCTGATTCCCCGCCTCTGATTCCAGGCCTCTGATTCCCATCATCTGATTCCGGCCTCTGATTCCCGGCCTCTGTTTCCCTGCTTCTGATTCTGATTCCCTGCCTCTGATTCCCCATCTCTGATTCCGCACATCTGATTCCCTGCCTCTGATTCCCCACCTCTGATTCCCCATATCTGATTCCCCGCCTCTGTTTCCCCGCCTCTGATTCCCCGCCTCTGTTTCCCAATATCTAAGTCCCCACCTCTGATAACCCAAATCTGATTCCCCACCTCTGATTCCCCAGCTCTGATTCTCCGCCTCTGATGCCCCGCATCTGATTCCCTGCATCTGATTCCAAGCCTCTGATTCCCTGCCTCTGATTCCCAACCTCTGATTCCCCACCTCTGATTTCCCATATCTGATTCCCCGCCTCTGTTTCCCCGCCTCGGATTCCCCGCCTCAGTTTCCCCATATCTGATTCCCTGCCTCTGATTCCCCAACTCTGATTCCCCGCCTCTGATTCCCCAGCTCTGAATCCCCGCCTCTGATTCCCCGTGTCTGATTCCCTGCCTCTGATTCCCCGCCTTGATTCCCCATCTCTGATTCACAACCTCTGATTCCCCACCTCTGATTCCCTATATTTGATTCCCCGCCTCTGTTTCCCCGCCTCTGATTCCCCGCCTCTGATTCCCCATATCTGATTCCCCGCCTCTGATTGCCCACCTCTGATTCCCCGCCTCTGATTCGCCAGCTCTGATTCCCCGCCTCTGATTCCCCGCATCTGATTCCCTGCCTCTGATTCCCCGCCTCTGATTCCCCATCTCTGATTCACCTCCTTTGATTCGCCACCTCTGATTCCCCATGTCTGATTCCCCACCTCTGTTTCCCGGCCTCTGATTCCCCGCATCTGATTCTCCATATCTCATTCCCCGCCTCTGAATCCCCATCTCTGATTCCCGGACTCTGATTCCCCACCTCTGATTCCCGGCCTCTTATTCCCAGCATCTGATTCCCGGCCTCTGATACCCAGCCTCTGATTCCCCGCTTCTGATTCTGATTCCCTGCCTCTGATTCCCCATCTCTGATTCCGCACATCTGATTCCCTGCCTCTGATTCCCCACCTCTGATTCCCCATATCTGATTCCCCGCCTCTGTTTCCCCGCCTCTGATTCCCCGCCTCTGTTTCCCTATATCTAATTCCCCACCTCTGATGCCCCAACTCTGATTCCCCGCCTCTGATTCCCCAGCTCTGATTCCGCGCCTCTGATTCCCCGCATCGGATTCCCCATATCTGATTCCCCGCCTCTGTTTCCCCGCCTCTTATTCCCCGGCTCTGTTTCCCCATATCTGATTCCCCGCCTCTGATTACCAACTATGATTGCCCGCCTCTGATTCCCCAGCTCTGATTCCCTGCGTCTGATTCCCTGCGTTCTATTCCCTGCCTCTGATTCCCCGCCTGTGATTCCCCATCACTGATTCACCACCTCTGATTCCCCACCTCTGATTCCCCATATCTAATTCCCCGCCTCTGTTTGCCCGCCTCTGATTCCCCGCCTCTGTTTCCCCATATCTGATTCCCCGTCTCTGAATCCCCAACTCTGATTCCCTGCCTCTGATTCCCCAGCTCTGATTCCCCGCCTTTGATTCCCCCCGTCTGATTCCCAGCCTCTGAATCCCCGTCTGATTTCCTGCCTCTGATTCCCCGCCTCTGATTCCCCATCTCTGATTCCTCCGATTCCCCACATCTGATTCCCCATCTCTGATTCCGCACATCCGATTCCCCAGCTCTGATTCCCCGCCTCAGATTCATCGCGTCTGATTCCCTGCCTCTGATTCCCCGCCTCTGATTCCCCATCTCTGATTCCCCATCTCTGATTCCCCGTGTCTGATTCCCTGCCTCTGATTCCCCGCCTCTGAATCCCAGCCTCTGATTCCCCATATCTGATTCCCCGCCTCTGATTCCCTGCCTCTGATTCCCCAGCTCTGATTCCCCGCCTTTGATTCCCCCCGTCTGATTCCCAGCCTCTGAATCCCCGTGTCTGATTTCCTGCCTCTGATTCCCCGCCTCTGATTCCCCATCTCTGATTCACCGCCTCTGATTCCCCATCTCTGATTCCCCACCTCTGATTCCCCATATCTGATTCCCTGCCTCTGTTTCCCCGCCTCTGATTCCCCACCTCTGTTTCCCCATATCTGATTCCCCGCCTCTGATTCCCCAACTCTAATACCCCACCTCTGATTCCCCAGCTCTGATTCCCCGCCTCTGATTCCCCGCATCTGATTCCTTGCCTCTGATTCCCCGCCTCTGATTCCAGGCCTCTGATTCCCAGCATCTGATTCCGGCCTCTGATTCCCGGCCTCTGATTCCCTGCTTCTGATTCTGATTCCCTGCCTCTGATTCCCCATCTCTGATTCCGCACATCTGATTCCTTGCCTCTGATTCCCCACCTCTGATTCCCCATATCTGATTCCCCGCCTGGGTTTCCCCGCCTCTGATTCCCCGCCTCTGTTTCCCAATATCTAACTCCCCGCCTCTGATTCCCCAAATCTGATTCCCCACCTCTGATTCCCCAGCTCTGATTCCCCGCCTCTGATTCCCCGCATCTGATTCCCTGCATCTGATTACAAGCCTCTGATTCCCTGCCTCTTATTCCCAACCTCTGATTCCCCACCTCTGATTCCCCATATCTGATTCCCCGCCTCTGTTTCCCCGCCTCGGATTCCCCGCCTCTGTTTCCCCATATCTGATTCCCGGCCTCTGATTCCCCGCCTCTGATTCCCCGCCTCTGATTCCCTGCCTCTGATTCCCCATCTCCGATTCCGCACATCTGATTCACTTCCTCTGATTCCCCGCCTTTGATTCCCCGCCTCTGATTCCCTGCCTCTGATTCCCAACCTCGGATTCCCCACCTCTGATTCCCCATATCTGATTCCCCGCCTCTGTTTCCCCGCCTCTGATTCCCCGCCTCTGATTCCCAACTCTGATTCGCCGCCTCTGATTCCCCAGCTCTGATTCCCCGTGTTTGATTCCCTGCCTCTGATTCCCTGCCCTGATTCCCCATCTCTGTATCACCGCCTTTGATTCGCCACCTCTGATTCACCATATCTGATTCCCCGCCTCTGTTTCCCCGACTCTGATTCCCTGCCTCTGATTCCCAACCTCTGATTCCACACCTCTGATTCCCCATATCTGATTCCCCACCTCTATTTCCCCATATCTGATTCCCCGCCTCTGATTCCCCAACTCTGATTCCCCACCTCTGATTCCCCAGCTCTGATTCCCCGACTCTGATTCCCGGAGTCCGATTCCCTGCCTCTGATTCCCCGCCTCTGATTCCCCATCTCTGATTCCCCGCCTCCGATTCCCCGTGTCTGATTCCCTGCCTCTGATTCCCCGCCTCTGATTCCCCGCCTCTGATTCACTGCCACTGATTCCCTGCCCCTGATTCCCCAATTCTGATTCCCCATATCTGATTCCCCGCCTCTGTTTCCCCGCCTCTGATTCCCCGCCTCTGATTCCCCATATCTGATTCCCTGCCTCTGATTCCCCAACTCTGATTCACGGCCTCTGATTCCCCAGCTCTGAATCCCCGCCTCTGATTCCCCGCGTCTGATTCCCTGCCTCTGATTCCCCGCCTTGATTCCCCATCTCTGATTCACAACCTCTGATTCCCCACCTCTTATTCCCTATATTTGATTCCCCGCCTCTGTTTCCCCGCCTCTGATTCGCAACCTCTAATTCCCCACCTCTTATTCCCCATATCTGATTCCCCGCCTCTGTTACCCTGCCTCTGATTCCCGGCCTCTGTTTACCCATATCTGATTCCCCTCCTCTGATTCCCCAACTCTGATTCCCCGCCTCTGATTCCCCAGCTCTGATTCCCCGCCTTTTATTCCCGGCCTCTGATTCCCTGCCACTGATTCCCCGCCCCTGATTCCCCACCTCTGATTCCCCATATCTGATTCCCCGCCTCTGTTTCCCCAGCTCTGATTCCCCACCTCTGATTCCCAAGCTCTGATTCCCTGCCACTGATTCCCCGCCCCTGATTCCCCACCTCTGATTTCCCATATCTGATTCCCCGCCTCTGTTTCCCCAGCTCTGATTCCCTGCCTCTGATTCCCTGCCCTGATTCCCCATCTCTGTTTCACCGCCTTTGATTCGCCACCTCTGATTCCCCATATCTGATTCCCCGCCTCTGTTTCCCCGCCTCTGATTCCTGCCTCTGATTCCCAACCTCTGATTCCACACCTCTGATTCCCCATATCTGATTCCCCGCCTCTATTTCCCCATATCTGATTCCCCGCCTCTGATTCCCCATCTCTGATTCCCCGCCTCTGATTCCCCAGCTCTGATTCCCCGCCTCTGATTCCCGGCGTCCGATTCCCTGCCTCTGATTCCCCGCCTCTGATTCCCCATCTCTGATTCTCCATATCTGATTCCCCGCCTCTGAATCCCCATCTCTGATTCCCGGACTCTGATTCCCCTCCTCTGATTCCTGGCCTCTTATTCCCAGCATCTGATTCCCGGCCTCTGATTCCCGGCCTCTGATTCCCCGCTTCTGATTCTGATTCCCTGCCTCTGATTCCCCATCTCTGATTCCGCACATCTGATTCCGTGCCTCTGATTCCCCACCTCTGATTCCCCATATCTGATTCCCCGCCTCTGTTTCCCCGCCTCTGATTCCCCGCTTCTGTTTCCCTATATCTAATTCCCCACCTCTGATGCCCCAACTCTGATTCCCCGCCTCTGATTCCCCATCTCTGATTCCCCGCCTCTGATTCCCTGCATCCGATTCCCCATATCTGATTCCCCGCCTCTGTTTCCCCGCCTCTGATTCCCCGCCTCTGTTTCCCCATATCTGATTCCCCGCCTCTGATTACCAACTATGATTCCCCGCCTCTGATTCCCCAGCTCTGATTCCCTGCGTCTGATTCCCTGCGTTCTATTCCCTGCCTCTGATTCCCCGCCTGTGATTCCCCATCACTGATTCACCACCTCTGATTCCCCACCTCTGATTCCCCATATCTAATTCCCCGCCTCTGTTTGCCCGCCTCTGATTCCCCGCCTCTGATTCCCCGCATCTGATTCCCTGCCTCTGATTCCCCGCCTCTGATTCCCCATCTCTGATTCACCTCCTTTGATTCGCCACCTCTGATTCCCCATGTCTGATTCCCCACCTCTGTTTCCCGGCCTCTGATTCCCCGCATCTGATTCTCCATATCTCATTCCCCGCCTCTGAATCCCCATCTCTGATTCCCGGACTCTGATTCCCCACCTCTGATTCCCGGCCTCTTATTCCCAGCATCTGATTCCCGGCCTCTGATACCCAGCCTCTGATTCCCCGCTTCTGATTCTGATTCCCTGCCTCTGATTCCCCATCTCTGATTCCGCACATCTGATTCCCTGCCTCTGATTCCCCACCTCTGATTCCCCATATCTGATTCCCCGCCTCTGTTTCCCCGCCTCTGATTCCCCGCCTCTGTTTCCCTATATCTAATTCCCCACCTCTGATGCCCCAACTCTGATTCCCCGCCTCTGATTCCCCAGCTCTGATTCCGCGCCTCTGATTCCCCGCATCGGATTCCCCATATCTGATTCCCCGCCTCTGTTTCCCCGCCTCTTATTCCCCGGCTCTGTTTCCCCATATCTGATTCCCCGCCTCTGATTACCAACTATGATTGCCCGCCTCTGATTCCCCAGCTCTGATTCCCTGCGTCTGATTCCCTGCGTTCTATTCCCTGCCTCTGATTCCCCGCCTGTGATTCCCCATCACTGATTCACCACCTCTGATTCCCCACCTCTGATTCCCCATATCTAATTCCCCGCCTCTGTTTGCCCGCCTCTGATTCCCCGCCTCTGTTTCCCCATATCTGATTCCCCGTCTCTGAATCCCCAACTCTGATTCCCTGCCTCTGATTCCCCAGCTCTGATTCCCCGCCTTTGATTCCCCCCGTCTGATTCCCAGCCTCTGAATCCCCGTCTGATTTCCTGCCTCTGATTCCCCGCCTCTGATTCCCCATCTCTGATTCCTCCGATTCCCCACATCTGATTCCCCATCTCTGATTCCGCACATCCGATTCCCCAGCTCTGATTCCCCGCCTCAGATTCATCGCGTCTGATTCCCTGCCTCTGATTCCCCGCCTCTGATTCCCCATCTCTGATTCCCCATCTCTGATTCCCCGTGTCTGATTCCCTGCCTCTGATTCCCCGCCTCTGAATCCCAGCCTCTGATTCCCCATATCTGATTCCCCGCCTCTGATTCCCTGCCTCTGATTCCCCAGCTCTGATTCCCCGCCTTTGATTCCCCCCGTCTGATTCCCAGCCTCTGAATCCCCGTGTCTGATTTCCTGCGTCTGATTCCTCGCCTCTGATTCCCCATCTCTGATTCACCGCCTCTGATTCCCCATCTCTGATTCCCCACCTCTGATTCCCCATATCTGATTCCCTGCCTCTGTTTCCCCGCCTATGATTCCCCACCTCTGTTTCCCCATATCTGATTCCCCGCCTCTGATTCCCCAACTCTAATACCCCACCTCTGATTCCCCAGCTCTGATTCCCCGCCTCTGATTCCCCGCATCTGATTCCCTGCCTCTGATTCCCCGCCTCTGATTCCAGGCCTCTGATTCCCAGCATCTGATTCCGGCCTCTGATTCCCGGCCTCTGATTCCCTGCTTCTGATTCTGATTCCCTGCCTCTGATTCCCCATCTCTGATTCCGCACATCTGATTCCTTGCCTCTGATTCCCCACCTCTGATTCCCCATATCTGATTCCCCGCCTGGGTTTCCCCGCCTCTGATTCCCCGCCTCTGTTTCCCAATATCTAACTCCCCGCCTCTGATTCCCCAAATCTGATTCCCCACCTCTGATTCCCCAGCTCTGATTCCCCGCCTCTGATTCCCCGCATCTGATTCCCTGCATCTGATTACAAGCCTCTGATTCCCTGCCTCTTATTCCCAACCTCTGATTCCCCACCTCTGATTCCCCATATCTGATTCCCCGCCTCTGTTTCCCCGCCTCGGATTCCCCGCCTCTGTTTCCCCATATCTGATTCCCGGCCTCTGATTCCCCGCCTCTGATTCCCCGCCTCTGATTCCCTGCCTCTGATTCCCCATCTCCGATTCCGCACATCTGATTCACTTCCTCTGATTCCCCGCCTTTGATTCCCCGCCTCTGATTCCCTGCCTCTGATTCCCAACCTCGGATTCCCCACCTCTGATTCCCCATATCTGATTCCCCGCCTCTGTTTCCCCGCCTCTGATTCCCCGCCTCTGATTCCCAACTCTGATTCGCCGCCTCTGATTCCCCAGCTCTGATTCCCCGTGTTTGATTCCCTGCCTCTGATTCCCTGCCCTGATTCCCCATCTCTGTATCACCGCCTTTGATTCGCCACCTCTGATTCACCATATCTGATTCCCCGCCTCTGTTTCCCCGACTCTGATTCCCTGCCTCTGATTCCCAACCTCTGATTCCACACCTCTGATTCCCCATATCTGATTCCCCACCTCTATTTCCCCATATCTGATTCCCCGCCTCTGATTCCCCAACTCTGATTCCCCACCTCTGATTCCCCAGCTCTGATTCCCCGACTCTGATTCCCGGAGTCCGATTCCCTGCCTCTGATTCCCCGCCTCTGATTCCCCATCTCTGATTCCCCGCCTCCGATTCCCCGTGTCTGATTCCCTGCCTCTGATTCCCCGCCTCTGATTCCCCGCCTCTGATTCACTGCCACTGATTCCCTGCCCCTGATTCCCCAATTCTGATTCCCCATATCTGATTCCCCGCCTCTGTTTCCCCGCCTCTGATTCCCCGCCTCTGATTCCCCATATCTGATTCCCTGCCTCTGATTCCCCAACTCTGATTCACGGCCTCTGATTCCCCAGCTCTGAATCCCCGCCTCTGATTCCCCGCGTCTGATTCCCTGCCTCTGATTCCCCGCCTTGATTCCCCATCTCTGATTCACAACCTCTGATTCCCCACCTCTTATTCCCTATATTTGATTCCCCGCCTCTGTTTCCCCGCCTCTGATTCGCAACCTCTAATTCCCCACCTCTTATTCCCCATATCTGATTCCCCGCCTCTGTTACCCTGCCTCTGATTCCCGGCCTCTGTTTCCCCATATCTGATTCCCCTCCTCTGATTCCCCAACTCTGATTCCCCGCCTCTGATTCCCCAGCTCTGATTCCCCGCCTTTTATTCCCGGCCTCTGATTCCCTGCCACTGATTCCCCGCCCCTGATTCCCCACCTCTGATTCCCCATATCTGATTCCCCGCCTCTGTTTCCCCAGCTCTGATTCCCCACCTCTGATTCCCAAGCTCTGATTCCCTGCCACTGATTCCCCGCCCCTGATTCCCCACCTCTGATTTCCCATATCTGATTCCCCGCCTCTGTTTCCCCAGCTCTGATTCCCTGCCTCTGATTCCCTGCCCTGATTCCCCATCTCTGTTTCACCGCCTTTGATTCGCCACCTCTGATTCCCCATATCTGATTCCCCGCCTCTGTTTCCCCGCCTCTGATTCCTGCCTCTGATTCCCAACCTCTGATTCCACACCTCTGATTCCCCATATCTGATTCCCCGCCTCTATTTCCCCATATCTGATTCCCCGCCTCTGATTCCCCATCTCTGATTCCCCGCCTCTGATTCCCCAGCTCTGATTCCCCGCCTCTGATTCCCGGCGTCCGATTCCCTGCCTCTGATTCCCCGCCTCTGATTCCCCATCTCTGATTCTCCATATCTGATTCCCCGCCTCTGAATCCCCATCTCTGATTCCCGGACTCTGATTCCCCTCCTCTGATTCCTGGCCTCTTATTCCCAGCATCTGATTCCCGGCCTCTGATTCCCGGCCTCTGATTCCCCGCTTCTGATTCTGATTCCCTGCCTCTGATTCCCCATCTCTGATTCCGCACATCTGATTCCGTGCCTCTGATTCCCCACCTCTGATTCCCCATATCTGATTCCCCGCCTCTGTTTCCCCGCCTCTGATTCCCCGCTTCTGTTTCCCTATATCTAATTCCCCACCTCTGATGCCCCAACTCTGATTCCCCGCCTCTGATTCCCCATCTCTGATTCCCCGCCTCTGATTCCCTGCATCCGATTCCCCATATCTGATTCCCCGCCTCTGTTTCCCCGCCTCTGATTCCCCGCCTCTGTTTCCCCATATCTGATTCCCCGCCTCTGATTACCAACTATGATTTCCCGCCTCTGATTCCCCAGCTCTGATTCCCTGCGTCTGATTCCCTGCGTTCTATTCCCTGCCTCTGATTCCCCGCCTGTGATTCCCCATCACTGATTCACCACCTCTGATTCCCCACCTCTGATTCCCCATATCTAATTCCCCGCCTCTGTTTGCCCGCCTCTGATTCCCCGCCTCTGTTTCCCCATATCTGATTCCCCGTCTCTGAATCCCCAACTCTGATTCCCTGCCTCTGATTCCCCAGCTCTGATTCCCCGCCTTTGATTCCCCCCGTCTGATTCCCAGCCTCTGAATCCCCGTGTCAGATTTCCTGCCTCTGATTCCCCGCCTCTGATTCCCCATCTCTGATTCCTCTGATTCCCCACATCTGATTCCCCATCTCTGATTCCGCACATCCGATTCCCTGCCTCTGATTCCCCAACTCTGATTCCCCACCTCTGATTCCCCAGCTCTGATTCCCCGCCTCAGATTCATCGCGTCTGATTCCCTGCCTCTGATTCCCCGCCTCTGATTCCCCATCTCTGATTCCCCACCTCTGATTCCCCGTGTCTGATTCCCTGCCTCTGATTCCCCGCCTCTGAATTCCAGCCTCTGATTCCCCATATCTGATTCCCCGCCTCTGATTCCCTGCCTCTGATTCCCCAGCTCTGATTCCCCGCCTTTGATTCCCCCCGTCTGATTCCCAGCCTCTGAATCCCCGTGTCTGATTTCCTGCCTCTGATTCCCCGCCTCTGATTCCCCATCTCTGATTCACCGCCTCTGATTCCCCATCTCTGATTCCCCACCTCTGATTCCCCATATCTGATTCCCTGCCTCTGTTTCCCCGCCTCTGATTCCCCACCTCTGTTTCCCCATATCTGATTCCCCGCCTCTGATTCCCCAACTCTAATACCCCACCTCTGATTCCCCAGCTCTGATTCCCCGCCTCTGATTCCCCGCATCTGATTCCCTGCCTCTGATTCCCCGCCTCTGATTCCAGGCCTCTGATTCCCAGCATCTGATTCCGGCCTCTGATTCCCGGCCTCTGATTCCCTGCTTCTGATTCTGATTCCCTGCCTCTGATTCCCCATCTCTGATTCCGCACATCTGATTCCTTGCCTCTGATTCCCCACCTCTGATTCCCCATATCTGATTCCCCGCCTGGGTTTCCCCGCCTCTGATTCCACGCCTCTGTTTCCCAATATCTAAGTCCCCGCCTCTGATTCCCCAAATCTGATTCCCCACCTCTGATTCCCCAGCTCTGATTCCCCGCCTCTGATTCCCCGCATCTGATTCCCTGCATCTGATTCCAAGCCTCTGATTCCCTGCCTCTTATTCCCAACCTCTGATTCCCAACCTCTGATTCCCCATATCTGATTCCCCGCCTCTGTTTCCCCGCCTCGGATTCCCCGCCTCTGTTTCCCCATATCTGATTCCCGGCCTCTGATTCCCCGCCTCTGATTCCCCGCCTCTGATTCCCTGCCTCTGATTCCCCATCTCCGATTCCGCACATCTGATTCACTTCCTCTGATTCCCCGCCTCTGATTCCCCGCCTCTGATTCCCTGCCTCTGATTCCCAACCTCGGATTCCCCACCTCTGATTCCCCATATCTGATTCCCCGCCTCTGTTTCCCCGCCTCTGATTCCCCGCCTCTGATTCCCAACTCTGATTCGCCGCCTCTGATTCCCCAGCTCTGATTCCCCGTGTTTGATTCCCTGCCTCTGATTCCCTGCCCTGATTCCCCATCTCTGTTTCACCGCCTTTGATTCGCCACCTCTGATTCACCATATCTGATTCCCCGCCTCTGTTTCCCCGACTCTGATTCCCTGCCTCTGATTCCCAACCTCTGATTCCACACCTCTGATTCCCCATATCTGATTCCCCACCTCTATTTCCGCATATCTGATTCCCCGCCTCTGATTCCCCAACTCTGATTCCCCACCTCTTATTCCCCAGCTCTGATTCCCCGACTCTGATTCCCGGAGTCCGATTCCCTGCCTCTGATTCCCCGCCTCTGATTCCCCGCCTCTGATTCACTGCCACTGATTCCCTGCCCCTGATTCCCCAATTCTGATTCCCCATATCTGATTCCCCGCCTCTGTTTCCCCGCCTCTGATTCCCCGCCTCTGATTCCCCATATCTGATTCCCTGCCTCTGATTCCCCAACTCTGATTCACGGCCTCTGATTCCCCAGCTCTGAATCCCCGCCTCTGATTCCCCGCGTCTGATTCCCTGCCTCTGATTCCCCGCCTTGATTCCCCATCTCTGATTCACAACCTCTGATTCCCCACCTCTGATTCCCTATATTTGATTCCCCGCCTCTGTTTCCCCGCCTCTGATTCGCAACCTCTAATTCCCCACCTCTTATTCCCCATATCTGATTCCCCGCCTCTGTTACCCTGCCTCTGATTCCCGGCCTCTGTTTCCCCATATCTGATTCCCCTCCTCTGATTCCCCAACTCTGATTCCCCGCCTCTGATTCCCCAGCTCTGATTCCCCGCCTTTTATTCCCGGCCTCTGATTCCCTGCCACTGATTCCCCGCCCCTGATTCCCCACCTCTGATTCCCCATATCTGATTCCCCGCCTCTGTTTCCCCAGCTCTGATTCCCCACCTCTGATTCCCAAGCTCTGATTCCCTGCCACTGATTCCCCGCCCCTGATTCCCCACCTCTGATTTCCCATATCTGATTCCCCGCCTCTGTTTCCCCAGCTCTGATTCCCTGCCTCTGATTCCCTGCCCTGATTCCCCATCTCTGTTTCACCGCCTTTGATTCGCCACCTCTGATTCCCCATATCTGATTCCCCGCCTCTGTTTCCCGCCTCTGATTCCTGCCTCTGATTCCCAACCTCTGATTCCACACCTCTGATTCCCCATATCTGATTCCCCGCCTCTATTTCCCCATATCTGATTCCCCGCCTCTGATTCCCCAACTCTGATTCCCCGCCTCTGATTCCCCAGCTCTGATTCCCCGCCTCTGATTCCCGGCGTCCGATTCCCTGCCTCTGATTCCCCGCCTCTGATTCCCCATCTCTGATTCTCCATATCTGATTCCCCGCCTCTGAATCCCCATCTCTGATTCCC
Organism: Narcine bancroftii; assembly: GCF_036971445.1. Lineage (NCBI taxonomy): Eukaryota > Metazoa > Chordata > Chondrichthyes > Torpediniformes > Narcinidae > Narcine > Narcine bancroftii. The sequence goes on along the minus strand of NW_027211890.1, from coordinate 2,731,570 downwards.
GGACTCTGATTCCCCTCCTCTGATTCCAGGCCTCTTATTCCCAGCATCTGATTCCCGGCCTCTGATTCCCGGCCTCTGATTCCCCGCTTCTGATTCTGATTCCCTGCCTCTGATTCCCCATCTCTGATTCCGCACATCTGATTCCGTGCCTCTGATTCCCCACCTCTGATTCCCCATATCTGATTCCCCGCCTCTGTTTCCCCGCCTCTGATTCCCCGCCTCTGTTTCCCTATATCTAATTCCCCACCTCTGATGCCCCAACTCTGATTCCCCGCCTCTGATTCCCCAGCTCTGATTACCCGCCTCTGATTCCCTGCATCCGATTCCCCATATCTGATTCCCCGCCTCTGTTTCCCCGCCTCTGATTCCCCGCCTCTGTTTCCCCATATCTGATTCCGGCCTCTGATTCCCAACTATGATTCCCCGCCTCTGATTCCCCAGCTCTGATTCCCTGCCTCTGATTCCCCACGTTCTATTCCCTGCCTCTGATTCCCCGCCTGTGATTCCCCATCACTGATTCACCACCTCTGATTCCCTACCTCTGATTCCCCATATCTAATTCCCCGCCTCTGTTTGCCCGCCTCTGATTCCCCGCCTCTCTTTCCCCATATCTGATTCCCCGCCTATGAATCCCCAACTCTGATTCCCTGCCTCAGATTACCCAGCTCTGATTCCCCGCCATTGATTCCCCCCGTCTGATTCCCAGCCTCTGAATCCCCGTGTCTGATTTCCTGCCTCTGATTCCCCGCCTCTGATTCCCCATCTCTGATTCACCGCCTCTGATTCCCCACCTCTGATTCCCCATCTCTGATTCCGCACATCCAATTCCCTGCCTCTGATTCCCCAACTCTGATTCCCCACCTCTGATTCCCCAGCTCTGATTCCCCGCCTCAGATTCCCAGCGTCTGATTCCCTGCCTCTGATTCCCCGCCTCTGATTCCCTGCCTCTGATTCCCCATATCTGATTCCCCGCCTCTGATTCCCCAACTCTGATTCCCCGCTTCTGATTCCCCAGCTCTGAATCCCCGCCTCTGATTCCCCGCATCTGATTCCCTGCCTCTGATTCCCCGCCTCTGATTCCCCATCTGTGATTCACAACCTCTGATGCCCCACCTCTGATTCCCCATATCTGATTCCCCGCCTCTGTTTCCCCGCCTCTGATTCCCTGCCTCTGATTCCCCGCCTCTGATTCCCCATCTCTGATTCCCCACCTCTGATTCCCCGTGTCTGATTCCCTGCCTCTGATTCCCCGCCTCTGAATCCCAGCCTCTGATTCCCCATATCTGATTCCCCGCCTCTGATTCCCTGCCTCTGATTCCCCAGCTCTGATTCCCCGCCTTTGATTCCCCCCGTCTGATTCCCAGCCTCTGAATCCCCGTGTCTGATTTCCTGCCTCTGATTCCCCGCCTCTGATTCCCCATCTCTGATTCACCGCCTCTGATTCCCCATCTCTGATTCCCCACCTCTGATTCCCCATATCTGATTCCCTGCCTCTGTTTCCCCGCCTCTGATTCCCCACCTCTGTTTCCCCATATCTGATTCCCCGCCTCTGATTCCCCAACTCTAATACCCCACCTCTGATTCCCCAGCTCTGATTCCCCGCCTCTGATTCCCCGCATCTGATACCCTGCCTCTGATTCCCCGCCTCTGATTCCAGGCCTCTGATTCCCAGCATCTGATTCCGGCCTCTGATTCCCGGCCTCTGATTCCCTGCTTCTGATTCTGATTCCCTGCCTCTGATTCCCCATCTCTGATTCCGCACATCTGATTCCTTGCCTCTGATTCCCCACCTCTGATTCCCCATATCTGATTCCCCGCCTGGGTTTCCCCGCCTCTGATTCCACGCCTCTGTTTCCCAATATCTAAGTCCCCGCCTCTGATTCCCCAAATCTGATTCCCCACCTCTGATTCCCCAGCTCTGATTCCCCGCCTCTGATTCCCCGCATCTGATTCCCTGCATCTGATTCCAAGCCTCTGATTCCCTGCCTCTTATTCCCAACCTCTGATTCCCCACCTCTGATTCCCCATATCTGATTCCCCGCCTCTGTTTCCCCGCCTCGGATTCCCCGCCTCTGTTTCCCCATATCTGATTCCCGGCCTCTGATTCCCCGCCTCTGATTCCCCGCCTCTGATTCCCTGCCTCTGATTCCCCATCTCCGATTCCGCACATCTGATTCACTTCCTCTGATTCCCCGCCTCTGATTCCCCGCCTCTGATTCCCTGCCTCTGATTCCCAACCTCGGATTCCCCACCTCTGATTCCCCATATCTGATTCCCCGCCTCTGTTTCCCCGCCTCTGATTCCCCGCCTCTGATTCCCAACTCTGATTCGCCGCCTCTGATTCCCCAGCTCTGATTCCCCGTGTTTGATTCCCTGCCTCTGATTCCCTGCCCTGATTCCCCATCTCTGTTTCACCGCCTTTGATTCGCCAACTCTGATTCACCATATCTGATTCCCCGCCTCTGTTTCCCCGACTCTGATTCCCTGCCTCTGATTCCCAACCTCTGATTCCACACCTCTGATTCCCCATATCTGATTCCCCGCCTCTATTTCCGCATATCTGATTCCCCGCCTCTGATTCCCCAACTCTGATTCCCCACCTCTGATTCCACAGCTCTGATTCCCCGACTCTGATTCCCGGAGTCCGATTCCCTGCCTCTGATTCCCCGCCTCTGATTCCCCACCTCTGATTCCCCGCCTCCGATTCCCCGTGTCTGATTCCCTGCCTCTGATTCCCCGCCTCTGATTCCCCGCCTCTGATTCACTGCCACTGATTCCCTGCCCCTGATTCCCCAATTCTGATTCCCCATATCTGATTCCCCGCCTCTGTTTCCCCGCCTCTGATTCCCCGCCTCTGATTCCCCAGCTCTGATTCCCCACCTCTGATTCCCAAGCTCTGATTCCCTGCCACTGATTCCCCAGCTCTGATTCCCCACCTCTGATTTCCCATATCTGATTCCCCGCCTCTGTTTCCCCAGCTCTGATTCCCTGCCTCTGATTCCCTGCCCTGATTCCCCATCTCTGTTTCACCGCCTTTGATTCGCCACCTCTGATTCCCCATATCTGATTCCCCGCCTCTGTTTCCCCGCCTCTGATTCCTGCCTCTGATTCCCAACCTCTGATTCCACACCTCTGATTCCCCATATCTGATTCCCCGCCTCTATTTCCCCATATCTGATTCCCCGCCTCTGATTCCCCATCTCTGATTCCCCGCATCTGATTCCCCAGCTCTGATTCCCCGCCTCTGATTCCCGGCGTCCGATTCCCTGCCTCTGATTCCCCGCCTCTGATTCCCCATCTCTGATTCTCCATATCTGATTCCCCGCCTCTGAATCCCCATCTCTGATTCCCGGACTCTGATTCCCCTCCTCTGATTCCTGGCCTCTTATTCCCAGCATCTGATTCCCGGCCTCTGATTCCCGGCCTCTGATTCCCCGCTTCTGATTCTGATTCCCTGCCTCTGATTCCCCATCTCTGATTCCGCACATCTGATTCCGTGCCTCTGATTCCCCACCTCTGATTCCCCATATCTGATTCCCCGCCTCTGTTTCCCCGCCTCTGATTCCCCGCTTCTGTTTCCCTATATCTAATTCCCCACCTCTGATGCCCCAACTCTGATTCCCCGCCTCTGATTCCCCATCTCTGATTCCCCGCCTCTGATTCCCTGCATCCGATTCCCCATATCTGATTCCCCGCCTCTGATTACCAACTATGATTCCCCGCCTCTGATTCCCCAGCTCTGATTCCCTGCGTCTGATTCCCTGCGTTCTATTCCCTGCCTCTGATTCCCCGCCTGTGATTCCCCATCACTGATTCACCACCTCTGATTCCCCACCTCTGATTCCCCATATCTAATTCCCCGCCTCTGTTTGCCCGCCTCTGATTCCCCGCCTCTGTTTCCCCATATCTGATTCCCCGTCTCTGAATCCCCAACTCTGATTCCCTGCCTCTGATTCCCCAGCTCTGATTCCCCGCCTTTGATTCCCCCCGTCTGATTCCCAGCCTCTGAATCCCCGTGTCAGATTTCCTGCCTCTGATTCCCCGCCTCTGATTCCCCATCTCTGATTCCTCTGATTCCCCACATCTGATTCCCCATCTCTGATTCCGCACATCCGATTCCCTGCCTCTGATTCCCCAACTCTGATTCCCCACCTCTGATTCCCCAGCTCTGATTCCCCGCCTCAGATTCATCGCGTCTGATTCCCTGCCTCTGATTCCCCGCCTCTGATTCCCCATCTCTGATTCCCCACCTCTGATTCCCCGTGTCTGATTCCCTGCCTCTGATTCCCCGCCTCTGAATCCCAGCCTCTGATTCCCCATATCTGATTCCCCGCCTCTGATTCCCTGCCTCTGATTCCCCAGCTCTGATTCCCCGCCTTTGATTCCCCCCGTCTGATTCCCAGCCTCTGAATCCCCGTGTCTGATTTCCTGCCTCTGATTCCCCGCCTCTGATTCCCCATCTCTGATTCACCGCCTCTGATTCCCCATCTCTGATTCCCCACCTCTGATTCCCCATATCTGATTCCCTGCCTCTGTTTCCCCGCCTCTGATTCCCCACCTCTGTTTCCCCATATCTGATTCCCCGCCTCTGATTCCCCAACTCTAATACCCCACCTCTGATTCCCCAGCTCTGATTCCCCGCCTCTGATTCCCCGCATCTGATTCCCTGCCTCTGATTCCCCGCCTCTGATTCCAGGCCTCTGATTCCCAGCATCTGATTCCGGCCTCTGATTCCCGGCCTCTGATTCCCTGCTTCTGATTCTGATTCCCTGCCTCTGATTCCCCATCTCTGATTCCGCACATCTGATTCCTTGCCTCTGATTCCCCACCTCTGATTCCCCATATCTGATTCCCCGCCTGGGTTTCCCCGCCTCTGATTCCACGCCTCTGTTTCCCAATATCTAAGTCCCCGCCTCTGATTCCCCAAATCTGATTCCCCACCTCTGATTCCCCAGCTCTGATTCCCCGCCTCTGATTCCCCGCATCTGATTCCCTGCATCTGATTCCAAGCCTCTGATTCCCTGCCTCTTATTCCCAACCTCTGATTCCCCACCTCTGATTCCCCATATCTGATTCCCCGCCTCTGTTTCCCCGCCTCGGATTCCCCGCCTCTGTTTCCCCATATCTGATTCCCGGCCTCTGATTCTCCGCCTCTGATTCCCCGCCTCTGATTCCCTGCCTCTGATTCCCCATCTCCGATTCCGCACATCTGATTCACTTCCTCTGATTCCCCGCCTCTGATTCCCCGCCTCTGATTCCCTGCCTCTGATTCCCAACCTCGGATTCCCCACCTCTGATTCCCCATATCTGATTCCCCGCCTCTGTTTCCCCGCCTCTGATTCCCCGCCTCTGATTCCCAACTCTGATTCGCCGCCTCTGATTCCCCAGCTCTGATTCCCCGTGTTTGATTCCCTGCCTCTGATTCCCTGCCCTGATTCCCCATCTCTGTTTCACCGCCTTTGATTCGCCACCTCTGATTCACCATATCTGATTCCCCGCCTCTGTTTCCCCGACTCTGATTCCCTGCCTCTGATTCCCAACCTCTGATTCCACACCTCTGATTCCCCATATCTGATTCCCCACCTCTATTTCCGCATATCTGATTCCCCGCCTCTGATTCCCCAACTCTGATTCCCCACCTCTGATTCCCCAGCTCTGATTCCCCGACTCTGATTCCCGGAGTCCGATTCCCTGCCTCTGATTCCCCGCCTCTGATTCCCCACCTCTGATTCCCCGCCTCCGATTCCCCGTGTCTGTTTCCCTGCCTCTGATTCCCCGCCTCTGATTCCCCGCCTCTGATTCACTGCCACTGATTCCCTGCCCCTGATTCCCCAATTCTGATTCCCCATATCTGATTCCCCGCCTCTGTTTCCCCGCCTCTGATTCCCCGCCTCTGATTCCCCATATCTGATTCCCTGCCTCTGATTCCCCAACTCTGATTCACGGCCTCTGATTCCCCAGCTCTGAATCCCCGCCTCTGATTCCCCGCGTCTGATTCCCTGCCTCTGATTCCCCGCCTTGATTCCCCATCTCTGATTCACAACCTCTGATTCCCCACCTCTGATTCCCCGCCTCTGATTCGCAACCTCTAATTCCCCACCTCTTATTCCCCATATCTGATTCCCCGCCTCTGTTACCCTGCCTCTGATTCCCGGCCTCTGTTTCCCCATATCTGATTCCCCTCCTCTGATACCCCAACTCTGATTCCCCGCCTCTGATTCCCCAGCTCTGATTCCCCGCCTTTTATTCCCGGCCTCTGATTCCCTGCCACTGATTCCCCGCCCCTGATTCCCCACCTCTGATTCCCCATATCTGATTCCCCGCCTCTGTTTCCCCAGCTCTGATTCCCCACCTCTGATTCCCAAGCTCTGATTCCCTGCCACTGATTCCCCGCCCCTGATTCCCCACCTCTGATTTCCCATATCTGATTCCCCGCCTCTGTTTCCCCAGCTCTGATTCCCTGCCTCTGATTCCCTGCCCTGATTCCCCATCTCTGTTTCACCGCCTTTGATTCGCCACCTCTGATTCCCCATATCTGATTCCCCGCCTCTGTTTCCCGCCTCTGATTCCTGCCTCTGATTCCCAACCTCTGATTCCACACCTCTGATTCCCCATATCTGATTCCCCGCCTCTATTTCCCCATATCTGATTCCCCGCCTCTGATTCCCCAACTCTGATTCCCCGCCTCTGATTCCCCAGCTCTGATTCCCCGCCTCTGATTCCCGGCGTCCGATTCCCTGCCTCTGATTCCCCGCCTCTGATTCCCCATCTCTGATTCTCCATATCTGATTCCCCGCCTCTGAATCCCCATCTCTGATTCCCGGACTCTGATTCCCCTCCTCTGATTCCCGGCCTCTGATTCCCGGCCTCTGATTCCCCGCTTCTGATTCTGATTCCCTGCCTCTGATTCCCCATCTCTGATTCCGCACATCTGATTCACCGCCTCTGTTTCCCCGCCTCTGATTCCCCGCCTCTGTTTCCCTATATCTAATTCCCCACCTCTGATGCCCCAACTCTGATTCCCCGCCTCTGATTCCCCAGCTCTGATTCCCCGCCTCTGATTCCCTGCATCCGATTCCCCATATCTGATTCCCCGCCTCTGTTTCCCCGCCTCTGATTCCCCGCCTCTGTTTCCCCATATCTGATTCCGGCCTCTGATTCCCAACTATGATTCCCCGCCTCTGATTCCCCAGCTCTGATTCCCTGCCTCTGATTCCCCGCGTTCTATTCCCTGCCTCTGATTCCCCGCCTGTGATTCCCCATCACTGATTCACCACCTCTGATTCCCTACCTCTGATTCCCCATATCTAATTCCCCGCCTCTGTTTGCCCGCCTCTGATTCCCCGCCTCTCTTTCCCCATATCTGATTCCCCGCCTATGAATCCCCAACTCTGATTCCCTGCCTCAGATTACCCAGCTCTGATTCCCCGCCATTGATTCCCCCCGTCTGATTCCCAGCCTCTGAATCCCCGTGTCTGATTTCCTGACTCTGATTCCCCGCCTCTGATTCCCCATCTCTGATTCACCGCCTCTGATTCCCTACCTCTGATTCCCCATCTCTGATTCCGCACATCCAATTCCCTGCCTCTGATTCCCCAACTCTGATTCCCCACCTCTGATTCCCCAGCTCTGATTCCCCGCCTCAGATTCCCCGCGTCTGATTCCCTGCCTCTGATTCCCCGCCTCTGATTCCCTGCCTCTGATTCCCCATATCTGATTCCCCGCCTCTGATTCCCCAACTCTGATTCCCCGCTTCTGATTCCCCAGCTCTGAATCCCCGCCTCTGATTCCCCGCATCTGATTCCCTGCCTCTGATTCCCCGCCTCTGATTCCCCATCTGTGATTCACAACCTCTGATGCCCCACCTCTGATTCCCCATATCTGATTCCCCGCCTCTGTTTCCCCGCCTCTGATTCCCTGCCTCTGATTCCCCGCCTCTGATTCCCCATCTCTGATTCCCCACCTCTGATTCCCCGTGTCTGATTCCCTGCCTCTGATTCCCCGCCTCTGAATCCCAGCCTCTGATTCCCCATATCTGATTCCCCGCCTCTGATTCCCTGCCTCTGATTCCCCAGCTCTGATTCCCCGCCTTTGATTCCCCCCGTCTGATTCCCAGCCTCTGAATCCCCGTGTCTGATTTCCTGCCTCTGATTCCCCGCCTCTGATTCCCCATCTCTGATTCACCGCCTCTGATTCCCCATCTCTGATTCCCCACCTCTGATTCCCCATATCTGATTCCCTGCCTCTGTTTCCCCGCCTCTGATTCCCCACCTCTGTTTCCCCATATCTGATTCCCCGCCTCTGATTCCCCAACTCTAATACCCCACCTCTGATTCCCCAGCTCTGATTCCCCGCCTCTGATTCCCCGCATCTGATACCCTGCCTCTGATTCCCCGCCTCTGATTCCAGGCCTCTGATTCCCAGCATCTGATTCCGGCCTCTGATTCCCGGCCTCTGATTCCCTGCTTCTGATTCTGATTCCCTGCCTCTGATTCCCCATCTCTGATTCCGCACATCTGATTCCTTGCCTCTGATTCCCCATCTCTGATTCCCCATATCTGATTCCCCGCCTGGGTTTCCCCGCCTCTGATTCCACGCCTCTGTTTCCCAATATCTAAGTCCCCGCCTCTGATTCCCCAAATCTGATTCCCCACCTCTGATTCCCCAGCTCTGATTCCCCGCCTCTGATTCCCCGCATCTGATTCCCTGCATCTGATTCCAAGCCTCTGATTCCCTGCCTCTTATTCCCAACCTCTGATTCCCCACCTCTGATTCCCCATATCTGATTCCCCGCCTCTGTTTCCCCGCCTCGGATTCCCCGCCTCTGTTTCCCCATATCTGATTCCCGGCCTCTGATTCCCCGCCTCTGATTCCCCGCCTCTGATTCCCTGCCTCTGATTCCCCATCTCCGATTCCGCACATCTGATTCACTTCCTCTGATTCCCCGCCTCTGATTCCCCGCCTCTGATTCCCTGCCTCTGATTCCCAACCTCGGATTCCCCACCTCTGATTCCCCATATCTGATTCCCCACCTCTGTTTCCCCGCCTCTGATTCCCCGCCTCTGATTCCCAACTCTGATTCGTCGCCTCTGATTCCCCAGCTCTGATTCCCCGTGTTTGATTCCCTGCCTCTGATTCCCTGCCCTGATTCCCCATCTCTGTTTCACCGCCTTTGATTCGCCAACTCTGATTCACCATATCTGATTCCCCGCCTCTGTTTCCCCGACTCTGATTCCCTGCCTCTGATTCCCAACCTCTGATTCCACACCTCTGATTCCCCATATCTGATTCCCCACCTCTATTTCCGCATATCTGATTCCCCGCCTCTGATTCCCCAACTCTGATTCCCCACCTCTGATTCCCCAGCTCTGATTCCCCGACTTTGATTCCCGGAGTCCGATTCCCTGCCTCTGATTCCCCGCCTCTGATTCCCCACCTCTGATTCCCCGCCTCCGATTCCCCGTGTCTGATTCCCTGCCTCTGATTCCCCGCCTCTGATTCCCCGCCTCTGATTCACTGCCACTGATTCCCTGCCCCTGATTCCCCAATTCTGATTCCCCATATCTGATTCCCCGCCTCTGTTTCCCCGCCTCTGATTCCCCGCCTCTGATTCCCCAGCTCTGATTCCCCACCTCTGATTCCCAAGCTCTGATTCCCTGCCACTGATTCCCCAGCTCTGATTCCCCACCTCTGATTTCCCATATCTGATTCCCCGCCTCTGTTTCCCCAGCTCTGATTCCCTGCCTCTGATTCCCTGCCCTGATTCCCCATCTCTGTTTCACCGCCTTTGATTCGCCACCTCTGATTCCCCATATCTGATTCCCCGCCTCTGTTTCCCCGCCTCTGATTCCTGCCTCTGATTCCCAACCTCTGATTCCACACCTCTGATTCCCCATATCTGATTCCCCGCCTCTATTTCCCCATATCTGATTCCCCGCCTCTGATTCCCCAACTCTGATTCCCCGCCTCTGATTCCCCAGCTCTGATTCCCCGCCTCTGATTCCCGGCGTCCGATTCCCTGCCTCTGATTCCCCGCCTCTGATTCCCCATCTCTGATTCTCCATATCTGATTCCCCGCCTCTGAATCCCCATCTCTGATTCCCGGACTCTGATTCCCCTCCTCTGATTCCAGGCCTCTTATTCCCAGCATCTGATTCCCGGCCTCTGATTCCCGGCCTCTGATTCCCCGCTTCTGATTCTGATTCCCTGCCTCTGATTCCCCATCTCTGATTCCGCACATCTGATTCCGTGCCTCTGATTCCCCACCTCTGATTCCCCATATCTGATTCCCCGCCTCTGTTTCCCCGCCTCTGATTCCCCGCCTCTGTTTCCCTATATCTAATTCCCCACCTCTGATGCCCCAACTCTGATTCCCCGCCTCTGATTCCCCAGCTCTGATTCCCCGCCTCTGATTCCCTGCATCCGATTCCCCATATCTGATTCCCCGCCTCTGTTTCCCCGCCTCTGATTCCCCGCCTCTGTTTCCCCATATCTGATTCCGGCCTCTGATTCCCAACTATGATTCCCCGCCTCTGATTCCCCAGCTCTGATTCCCTGCCTCTGATTCCCCGCGTTCTATTCCCTGCCTCTGATTCCCCGCCTGTGATTCCCCATCACTGATTCACCACCTCTGATTCCCTACCTCTGATTCCCCATATCTAATTCCCCGCCTCTGTTTGCCCGCCTCTGATTCCCCGCCTCTCTTTCCCCATATCTGATTCCCCGCCTATGAATCCCCAACTCTGATTCCCTGCCTCAGATTACCCAGCTCTGATTCCCCGCCATTGATTCCCCCCGTCTGATTCCCAGCCTCTGAATCCCCGTGTCTGATTTCCTGCCTCTGATTCCCCGCCTCTGATTCCCCATCTCTGATTCACCGCCTCTGATTCCCCACCTCTGATTCCCCATCTCTGATTCCGCACATCCAATTCCCTGCCTCTGATTCCCCAACTCTGATTCCCCACCTCTGATTCCCCAGCTCTGATTCCCCGCCTCAGATTCCCCGCGTCTGATTCCCTGCCTCTGATTCCCCGCCTCTGATTCCCTGCCTCTGATTCCCCATATCTGATTCCCCGCCTCTGATTCCCCAACTCTGATTCCCCGCTTCTGATTCCCCAGCTCTGAATCCCCGCCTCTGATTCCCCGCATCTGATTCCCTGCCTCTGATTCCCCGCCTCTGATTCCCCATCTGTGATTCACAACCTCTAATGCCCCACCTCTGATTCCCCATATCTGATTCCCCGCCTCTGTTTCCCCGCCTCTGATTCCCCGCCTCTGATTCCCCATATCTGATTCCCCGCCTCTGATTGCCCACCTCTGATTCCCCGCGTCTGATACCCTGCCTCTGATTCCCCGCCTCTGATTCCCCATCTCTGATTCACCACCTCTGATTCCCGGCCTCGATTCCCCATCTCTGATTCCGCACATCCGATTCCCTGCCTATGATTCCCCACCTCTGATTCCCCGCCTCTGATTCACCATATCTGATTCCCTGCCTCTGTTTCCCCGCCTCTGATTCCCTACCTCTGTTTCCCCATATCTGATTCCCCGCCTCTGATTCCCCAACTCTAATACCCCGCCTCTGATTCCCCAGCTCTGATTCCCCGCCTCTGATTCCCCGCATCTGATTCCCTGCCTCTGATTCCCCGCCTCTGATTCCAGGCCTCTGATTCCCAGCATCTGATTCCAGCCTCTGATTCCCGGCCTCTGATTCCCTGCTTCTGATTCTGTTTCCCTGCCTCTGATTCCCCATCTCTGATTCCGCACATCTGATTCCCTGCCTCTGATTCCCCACCTCTGATTCCCCATATCTGATTCCCCGCCTCTGTTTCCCCGCCTCTGATTCCCCGCCTCTGTTTCCCAATATCTAAGTCCCCACCTCTGATTCCCCAAATCTGATTCCCCACCTCTGATTCCCCAGCTCTGATTCCCCACCTCTGATTCCCCATATCTGATTCCCCGCCTCTGTTTCCCCGCCTCGGATTCCCCGCCTCAGTTTCCCCATATCTGATTCCCGGCCTCTGATTCCCCGCCTCTGATTCCCCGCCTCTGATTCCCTGCCTCTGATTCCCCATCTCCGATTCCGCACATCTGATTCCCTTCCTCTGATTCCCCGCCTCTGATTCCCCGCCTCTGATTCCCTGCCTCTGATTCCCTGCCACTGATTGCCTGCCCCTGATTCCCCACCTCTGATTCCCCATATCTGATTCCCCGCCTCTGTTTCCCCGCCTTTGATTCCCCGACTCTGATTCCCATATCTGATTCCCTGCCTCTGATTCCCCAACTCTGATTCCCCGCCTCTGATTCCCCAGCTCTGAATCCCCGCCTCTGATTCCCCGTGTCTGATTCCCTGCCTCTGATTCCCCGCCTTGATTCCCCATCACTGATTCACAACCTCTGATTCCCCAACTCTGATTCCCCATATCTAATTCCCCGCCTCTGTTTGCCCACCTCTGATTCCCCGCCTCTGTTTCCCCATATCTGATTCCCCGTCTCTGAATCCCCAACTCTGATTCCCTGCCTCTGATTCCCCAGCTCTGATGCCCCGCCTTTGATTCCCCCCGTCTGATTCCCAGCCTCTGAATCCCCGTGTCTGATTTCCTGCCTCTGATTCCCCGCCTCTGATTCCCCATTTCTGATTCCTCTGATTCCCCACATCTGATTCCCCATCTCTGATTTCGCACATCCGATTCCCTGCCTCTGATTCCCCAACTCTGATTCCCCACCTCTGATTCCCCAGCTCTGATTCCCCGCCTCAGATTCATCACGTCTGATTCCCTGCCTCTGATTCCCCGCCTCTGATTCCCCATCTCTGATTCCCCACCTCTGATTCCCCGTGTCTGATTCCCTGCCTCTGATTCCCCACCTCTGAATCCCAGCCTCTGATTCCCCATATCTGATTCCCCGCCTCTGATTCCCTGCCTCTGATTCCCCAGCTCTGATTCCCCGGCTTTGATTCCCCCCGTCTGATTCCCAGCCTCTGAATCCCCGTGTCTGATTTCCTGCCTCTGATTACCCGCCTCTGATTCCCCATCTCTGATTCACCGCCTCTGATTCCCCATCTCTGATTCCCCACCTCTGATTCCCCATATCTGATTCCCTGCCTCTGTTTCCCCGCCTCTGATTCCCCACCTCTGTTTCCCCATATCTGATTCCCCGCCTCTGATTCCCCAACTCTAATACCCCACCTCTGATTCCCCAGCTCTGATTCCCCGCCTCTGATTCCCCGCATCTGATTCCCTGCCTCTGATTCCCCGCCTCTGATTCCAGGCCTCTGATTCCCAGCATCTGATTCCGGCCTCTGATTCCCGGCCTCTGATTCCCTGCTTCTGATTCTGATTCCCTGCCTCTGATTCCCCATCTCTGATTCCGCACATCTGATTCCTTGCCTCTGATTCCCCACCTCTGATTCCCCATATCTGATTCCCCGCCTGGGTTTCCCCGCCTCTGATTCCCCGCCTCTGTTTCCCAATATCTAAGTCCCCGCCTCTGATTCCCCAAATCTGATTCCCCACCTCTGATTCCCCAGCTCTGATTCCCCGCCTCTGATTCCCCGCATCTGATACCCTGCATCTGATTCCAAGCCTCTGATTCCCTGCCTCTTATTCCCAACCTCTGATTCCCCACCTCTGATTTCCCATATCTGATTCCCCGCCTCTGTTTCCCCGCCTCGGATTCCCCGCCTCTGTTTCCCCATATCTGATTCCCGGCCTCTGATTCCCCGCCTCTGATTCCCCGCCTCTGATTCCCTGCCTCTGATTCCCCATTTCCGATTCCGCACATCTGATTCCCTTCCTCTGATTCCCCGCCTCTGATTCCCCGCCTCTGATTCCCTGCCTCTGATTCCCAACCTCGGATTCCCCACCTCTGATTCCCCATATCTGATTCCCCGCCTGGGTTTCCCCGCCTCTGATTCCCCGCCTCTGTTTCCCAATATCTAAGTCCCCGCCTCTGATTCCCCAAATCTGATTCCCCACCTCTGATTCCCCGCCTCTGATTCCCCGCCTCTGTTTCCCAATATCTAAGTCCCCACCTCTGATTCCCCAAATCTGATTCCCCACCTCTGATTCCCCAGCTCTGATTCCCCGCCTCTGATGCCCCGCATCTGATTCCCTGCATCTCATTCCAAGCCTCTGATTCCCTGCCTCTGATTCCCAACCTCTGATTCCCCACCTCTGATTCCCCATATCTGATTCCCCGCCTCTGTTTCCCCGCCTCGGATTCCCCGCCTCAGTTTCCCCATATCTGATTCCCGGCCTCTGATTCCCCGCCTCTGATTCCCCGCCTCTGATTCCCTGCCTCTGATTCCCCATCTCCGATTCCGCACATCTGATTCCCTTCCTCTGATTCCCCGCCTCTGATTCCCCGCCTCTGATTCCCTGCCTCTGATTCCCAACCTCTGATTCCCCACCTCTGATTCCCCATATCTGATTCCCCGCCTCTGTTTCCCCGCCTCTGATTCCCCGCCTCTGATTCCCAACTCTGATTCCCCGCCTCTGATTCCCCAGCTCTGATTCCCCGTGTTTGATTCCCTGCCTCTGATTCCCTGCCCTGATTCCCCATCTCTGTTTCACCGCCTTTGATTCGCCACCTCTGATTCCACATATCTGATTCCCCGCCTCTGTTTCCCCGACTCTGATTCCCTTCCTCTGATTCCCAACCTCTGATTCCACACCTCTGATTCCCCATATCTGATTCCCCGCCTCTATTTCCCCATATCTGAATCCCCGCCTCTGATTCCCCAACTCTGATTCCCCGCCTCTGATTCCCCAGCTCTGATTCCCCGACTCTGATTCCCGGCGTCCGATTCCCTGCCTCTGATTCCCCGCCTCTGATTCCCCATCTCTGATTCCCCGCCTCTGATTCCCCATGTCTGATTCCCTGCCTCTGATTCCCCGCCTCTGATTCCCCGCCTCTGATTCCCTGCCACTGATTCCCTGCCCCTGATTCCCCACCTCTGATTCCCCATATCTGATTCCCCGCCTCTGTTTCCCCGCCTCTGATTCCCCGCCTCTGATTCCCCATATCTGATTCCCTGCCTCTGATTCCCCAACTCTGATTCCCCGCCTCTGATTCCCCAGCTCTGAATCCCCGCCTCTGATTCCCCGTGTCTGATTCCCTGCCTCTGATTCCCCGCCTTGATTCCCCATCTCTGATTCACAACCTCTGATTCCCCACCTCTGATTCCCTATATTTGATTCGCCGCCTCTGTTTCCCCGCCTCTGATTCCCCGCCTCTGATTCCCCATATCTGATTCCCCGCCTCTGATTGCCCACCTCTGATTCCCCGCCTCTGATTCGCCAGCTCTGATTCCCCGCTTCTGATTCCCCGCATCTGATTCCCTGCCTCTGATTCCCCGCTTCTGATTCCCCATCTCTGATTCACAGCCTTTGATTCGCCACCTCTGATTCCCCATGTCTGATTCCCCACCTCTGTTTCCCGGCCTCTGATTCCCCGCATCTGATTCTCCATATCTCATTCCCCGCCTCTGAATCCCCATCTCTGATTCCCGGACGCTGATTCCCCACCTCTGATTCCCGGCCTCTTATTCCCAGCATCTGATTCCCGGCCTCTGATTCCCGGCCTCTGATTCCCGGCCTCTGATTCCCCGCTTCTGATTCTGATTCCCTGCCTCTGATTCCCCATCTCTGATTCCGCACATCTGATTCCCCGCCTCTGATTCCCCGCCTCTGTTTCCCCGCCTCTGATTCCCCGCCTCTGTTTCCCTATATCTAATTCCCCACCTCTGATGCCCCAACTCTGATTCCCCGCCTCTGATTCCCCAGCTCTGCTTCCCCGCCTCTGATTCCCCGCATCCGATTCCCCATATCTGATTCCCCGCCTCTGTTTCCCCGCCTCTGATTCCCCGCCTCTGTTTCCCCATATCTGATTCCCCGCCTCTGATTACCAACTATGATTCCCCGCCTCTGATTCCCCAGCTCTGATTCCCTGCGTCTGATTCCCTGCGTTCTATTCCCTGCCTCTGATTCCCCGCCTGTGATTCCCCATCACTGATTCACCACCTCTGATTCCCCACCTCTGATTCCCCATATCAAATTCCCCGCCTCTGTTTGCCCGCCTCTGATTCCCCGCCTCTGTTTCCCCATATCTGATTCCCCGTCTCTGAATCCCCAACTCTGATTCCCTGCCTCTGATTCCCCAGCTCTGATTCCCCGCCTTTGATTCCCCCCGTCTGATTCCCAGCCTCTGAATCCCCGTGTCTGATTTCCTGCCTCTGATTCCCCGCCTCTGATTGCCAATCTCTGATTCCTCTGATTCCCCACATCTGATTCCCCATCTCTGATTCCGCACATCCGATTCCCTGCCTCTGATTCCCCAACTCTGATTCCCCACCTCTGATTCCCCAGCTCTGATTCCCCGCCTCAGATTCATCGCGTCTGATTCCCTGCCTCTGATTCCCCGCCTCTGATTCCCCATCTCTGATTCCCCACCTCTGATTCCCCGTGTCTGATTCCCTGCCTCTGATTCCCCGCCTCTGAATCCCAGCCTCTGATTCCCCATATCTGATTCCCCGCCTCTGATTCCCTGCCTCTGATTCCCCAGCTCTGATTCCCCGCCTTTGATTCCCCCCGTCTGATTCCCAGCCTCTGAATCCCCGTGTCTGATTTCCTGCCTCTGATTCCCCGCCTCTGATTCCCATCTCTGATTCACCGCCTCTGATTCCCCATCTCTGATTCCCCACCTCTGATTCCCCATATCTGATTCCCTGCCTCTGTTTCCCCGCCTCTGATTCCCCACCTCTGTTTCCCCATATCTGATTCCCCGCCTCTGATTCCCCAACTCTAATACCCCACCTCTGATTCCCCAGCTCTGATTCCCCGCCTCTGATTCCCCGCATCTGATTCCCTGCCTCTGATTCCCCGCCTCTGATTCCAGGCCTCTGATTCCCAGAATCTGATTCCGGCCTCTGATTCCCGGCCTCTGATTCCCTGCTTCTGATTCTGATTCCCTGCCTCTGATTCCCCATCTCTGATTCCGCACATCTGATTCCTTGCCTCTGATTCCCCACCTCTGATTCCCCATATCTGATTCCCCGCCTGGGTTTCCCCGCCTCTGATTCCCCGCCTCTGTTTCCCAATATCTAAGTCCCCGCCTCTGATTCCCCAAATCTGATTCCCCACCTCTGATTCCCCAGCTCTGATTCCCCGCCTCTGATTCCCCGCATCTGATTCCCTGCATCTGATTCCAAGCCTCTGATTCCCTGCCTCTTATTCCCAACCTCTGATTCCCCACCTCTGATTCCCCATATCTGATTCCCCGCCTCTGTTTCCCCGCCTCGGATTCCCCGCCTCTGTTTCCCCATATCTGATTCCCGGCCTCTGATACCCCGCCTCTGATTCCCCGCCTCTGATTCCCTGCCTCTGATTCCCCATCTCCGATTCCGCACATCTGATTCACTTCCTCTGATTCCCCGCCTCTGATTCCCCGCCTCTGATTCCCTGCCTCTGATTCCCAACCTCGGATTCCCCACCTCTGATTCCCCATATCTGATTCCCCGCCTCTGTTTCCCCGCCTCTGATTCCCCGCCTCTGATTCCCAACTCTGATTCGCCGCCTCTGATTCCCCAGCTCTGATTCCCCGTGTTTGATTCCCTGCCTCTGATTCCCTGCCCTGATTCCCCATCTCTGTTTCACCGCCTTTGATTCGCCACCTCTGATTCACCATATCTGATTCCCCGCCTCTGTTTCCCCGACTCTGATTCCCTGCCTCTGATTCCCAACCTCTGATTCCACACCTCTGATTCCCCATATCTGATTCCCCACCTCTATTTCCCCATATCTGATTCCCCGCCTCTGATTCCCCAACTCTGATTCCCTGCCTCTGATTCCCCAGCTCTGATTCCCCGACTCTGATTCCCGGAGTCCGATTCCCTGCCTCTGATTCCCCGCCTCTGATTCCCCATCTCTGATTCCCCGCCTCTGATTCCCCGTGTCTGATTCCCTGCCTCTGATTCCCCGCCTCTGATTCCCCGCCTCTGATTCACTGCCACTGATTCCCTGCCCCTGATTCCCCAATTCTGATTCCCCATATCTGATTCCCCGCCTCTGTTTCCCCGCCTCTGATTCCCCGCCTCTGATTCCCCATATCTGATTCCCTGCCTCTGATTCCCCAACTCTGATTCACGGTCTCTGATTCCCCAGCTCTGAATCCCCGCCTCTGATTCCCCGCGTCTGATTCCCTGCCTCTGATTCCCCGCCTTGATTCCCCATCTCTGATTCACAACCTCTGATTCCCCACCTCTGATTCCCTATATTTGATTCCCCGCCTCTGTTTCCCCGCCTCTGATTCGCAACCTCTAATTCCCCACCTCTGATTCCCCATATCTGATTCCCCGCCTCTGTTACCCTGCCTCTGATTCCCGGCCTCTGTTTCCCCATATCTGATTCCCATCCTCTGATTCCCCAACTCTGATTCCCCGCCTCTGATTCCCCAGCTCTGATTCCCCGCCTTTTATTCCCGGCCTCTGATTCCCTGCCACTGATTCCCCGCCCCTGATTCCCCACCTCTGATTCCCCATATCTGATTCCCCGCCTCTGTTTCCCCAGCTCTGATTCCCCACCTCTGATTCCCAAGCTCTGATTCCCTGCCACTGATTCCCCGCCCCTGATTCCCCACCTCTGATTTCCCATATCTGATTCCCCGCCTCTGTTTCCCCAGCTCTGATTCCCTGCCTCTGATTCCCTGCCCTGATTCCCCATCTCTGTTTCACCGCCTTTGATTCGCCACCTCTGATTCCCCATATCTGATTCCCCGCCTCTGTTTCCCCGCCTCTGATTCCTGCCTCTGATTCCCAACCTCTGATTCCACACCTCTGATTCCCCATATCTGATTCCCCGCCTCTATTTCCCCATATCTGATTCCCCGCCTCTGATTCCCCAACTCTGATTCCCCGCCTCTGATTCCCCAGCTCTGATTCTCCGCCTCTGATTCCCGGCGTCCGATTCCCTGCCTCTGATTCCCCGCCTCTGATTCCCCATCTCTGATTCTCCATATCTGATTCCCCGCCTCTGAATCCCCATCTCTGATTCCCGGACTCTGATTCCCCTCCTCTGATTCCTGGCCTCTTATTCCCAGCATCTGATTCCCGGCCTCTGATTCCCGGCCTCTGATTCCCCGCTTCTGATTCTGATTCCCTGCCTCTGATTCCCCATCTCTGATTCCGCACATCTGATTCCGTGCCTCTGATTCCCCACCTCTGATTCCCCATATCTGATTCCCCGCCTCTGTTTCCCCGCCTCTGATTCCCCGCCTCAGTTTCCCTATATCTAATTCCCCACCTCTGATGCCCCAACTCTGATTCCCCGCCTCTGATTCCCCAGCTCTGATTCCCCGCCTCTGATTCCCTGCATCCGATTCCCCATATCTGATTCCCCGCCTCTGTTTCCCCGCCTCTGATTCCCCGCCTCTGTTTCCCCATATCTGATTCCGGCCTCTGATTCCCAACTATGATTCCCCGCCTCTGATTCCCCAGCTCTGATTCCCTGCCTCTGATTCCCCGCGTTCTATTCCCTGCCTCTGATTCCCCGCCTGTGATTCCCCATCACTGATTCACCACCTCTGATTCCCTACCTCTGATTCCCCATATCTAATTCCCCGCCTCTGTTTGCCCGCCTCTGATTCCCCGCCTCTGTTTCCCCATATCTGATTCCCCGCCTATGAATCCCCAACTCTGATTCCCTGCCTCAGATTACCCAGCTCTGATTCCCCGCCATTGATTCCCCCGTCTGATTCCCAGCCTCTGAATTCCCGTGTCTGATTTCCTGCCTCTGATTCCCCGCCTCTGATTCCCCATCTCTGATTCACCGCCTCTGATTCCCCACCTCTGATTCCCCATCTCTGATTCCGCACATCCAATTCCCTGCCTCTGATTCCCCAACTCTGATTCCCCACCTCTGATTCCCCAGCTCTGATTCCCCGCCTCAGATTCCCCGCGTCTGATTCCCTGCCTCTGATTCCCCGCCTCTGATTCCCTGCCTCTGATTCCCCATATCTGATTCCCCGCCTCTGATTCCCCAACTCTGATTCCCTGCTTCTGATTCCCCAGCTCTGAATCCCCGCCTCTGATTCCCCGCATCTGATTCCCTGCCTCTGATTCCCCGCCCCTGATTCCCCATCTGTGATTCACAACCTCTGATGCCCCACCTCTGATTCCCCATATCTGATTCCCCGCCTCTGTTTCCCCGCCTCTGATACCCCGCCTCTGATTCCCCATATCTCATTCCCCGCCTCTGATTGCCCACCTCTGATTCCCCGCGTCTGATATCCTGCCTCTGATTCCCCGCCTCTGATTCCCCATCTCTGATTCACCACCTCTGATTCCCGGCCTCTGATTCCCCATCTCTGATTCCGCATATCCGATTCCCTGCCTATGATTCCCCACCTCTGATTCCCCGCGTCTGATTCACCATATCTGATTCCCTGCCTCTGTTTCCCCGCCTCTGATTACCTACCTCTGTTTCCCCATATCTGATTCCCCGCCTCTGATTCCCCAACTCTAATACCCCGCCTCTGATTCCCCAGCTCTGATTCCCCGCCTCTGATTCCCCGCATCTGATTCCCTGCCTCTGATTCCCCGCCTCTGATTCCAGGCCTCTGATTCCCAGCATCTGATTCCGGCCTCTGATTCCCGGCCTCTGATTCCCTGCTTCTGATTCTGTTTCCCTGCCTCTGATTCCCCATCTCTGATTCCGCACATCTGATTCCCTGCCTCTGATTCCCCACCTCTGATTCCCCATATCTGATTCCCCGCCTCTGTTTCCCCGCCTCTGATTCCCCGCCTCTGTTTCCCAATATCTAAGTCCCCACCTCTGATTCCCCAAATCTGATTCCCCACCTCTGATTCCCCAGCTCTGATTCCCCGCCTCTGATTCCCCGCATCTGATTCCCTGCATCTGATTCCAAGCCTCTGATTCCCTGCCTCTGATTCCCAACCTCTGATTCCCCACCTCTGATTCCCCATATCTGATTCCCCGCCTCTGTTTCCCCGCCTCGGATTCCCCGCCTCAGTTTCCCCATATCTGATTCCCGGCCTCTGATTCCCCGCCTCTGATTCCCCGCCTCTGATTCCCTGCCTCTGATTCCCCATCTCCGATTCCGCACATCTGATTCCCTTCCTCTGATTCCCCGCCTCTGATTCCCCGCCTCTGATTCCCTGCCTCTGATTCCCAACCTCTGATTCCCCACCTCTGATTCCCCATATCTGATTCCCCGCCTCTGTTTCCCCGCCTCTGATTCCCCACCTCTGATTCCCAACTCTGATTCCCCGCCTCTGATTCCCCAGCTCTGATTCCCCGTGTTTGATTCCCTGCCTCTGATTCCCTGCCCTGATTCCCCATCTCTGTTTCACCGCCTTTGATTCGCCACCTCTGATTCCACATATCTGATTCCCCGCCTCTGTTTCCCCGACTCTGATTCCCTTCCTCTGATTCCCAACCTCTGATTCCACACCTCTGATTCCCCATATCTGATTCCCCGCCTCTATTTCCCCATATCTGATTCCCCGCCTCTGATTCCCCAACTCTGATTCCCCGCCTCTGATTCCCCAGCTCTGATTCCCCGACTCTGATTCCCGGCGTCCGATTCCCTGCCTCTGATTCCCCGCCTCTGATTCCCCATCTCTGATTCCCCGCCTCTGATTCCCCGTGTCTGATTCCCTGCCTCTGATTCCCCGCCTCTGATTCCCCGCCTCTGATTCCCTGCCAGTGATTCCCTGCCCCTGATTCCCCACCTCTGATTCCCCATATCTGATTCCCCGCCTCTGTTTCCCCGCATCTGATTCCCCGACTCTGATTCCCCATATCTGATTCCCTGCCTCTGATTCCCTAACTCTGATTCCCCGCCTCTGATTCCCCAGCTCTGAATCCCCGCCTCTGATTCCCCGTGTCTGATTCCCTGCCTCTGATTCCCCGCCTTGATTCCCCATCACTGATTCACCACCTCTGATTCCCCACCTCTGATTCCCCATATCTAATGCCCCGCCTCTGTTTGCCCGCCTCTGATTCCCCGCCTCTGTTTCCCCATATCTGATTCCCCGTCTCTGAATCCCCAACTCTGATTCCCTGCCTCTGATTCCCCAGCTCTGATTCCCCGCCTTTGATTCCCCCCGTCTGATTCCCAGCCTCTGAATCCCCGTGTCTGATTTCCTGCCTCTGATTCCCCGCCTCTGATTCCCCATTTCTGATTCCTCTGATTCCCCACATCTGATTCCCCATCTCTGATTCCGCACATGCGATTCCCTGCCTCTGATTCCCCAACTCTGATTCCCCACCTCTGATTCCCCAGCTCTGATTCCCCGCCTCAGATTCATCGCGTCTGATTCCCTGCCTCTGATTCCCCGCCTCTGATTCCCCACCTCTGATTCCCCATCTCTGATTCCGCACATCCAATTCCCTGCCTCTGATTCCCCAACTCTGATTCCCCACCTCTGATTCCCCAGCACTGATTCCCCGCCTCAGATTCCCCGCGTCTGATTCCCTGCCTCTGATTCCCCGCCTCTGATTCCCTGCCTCTGATTCCCCATATCTGATTCCCCGCCTCTGATTCCCCAACTCTGATTCCCTGCTTCTGATTCCCCAGCTCTGAATCCCCGCCTCTGATTCCCCGCATCTGATTCCCTGCCTCTGATTCCCCGCCCCTGATTCCCCATCTGTGATTCACAACCTCTGATGCCCCACCTCTGATTCCCCATATCTGATTCCCCGCCTCTGTTTCCCCGCCTCTGATACCCCGCCTCTGATTCCCCATATCTGATTCCCCGCCTCTGATTGCCCACCTCTGATTCCCCGCGTCTGATACCCTGCCTCTGATTCCCCGCCTCTGATTCCCCATCTCTGATTCACCACCTCTGATTCCCGGCCTCTGATTCCCCATCTCTGATTCCGCATATCCGATTCCCTGCCTATGATTCCCCACCTCTGATTCCCCGCGTCTGATTCACCATATCTGATTCCCTGCCTCTGTTTCCCCGCCTCTGATTCCCTACCTCTGTTTCCCCATATCTGATTCCCCGCCTCTGATTCCCCAACTCTAATACCCCGCCTCTGATTCCCCAGCTCTGATTCCCCGCCTCTGATTCCCCGCATCTGATTCCCTGCCTCTGATTCCCCGCCTCTGATTCCAGGCCTCTGATTCCCAGCATCTGATTCCGGCCTCTGATTCCCGGCCTCTGATTCCCTGCTTCTGATTCTGTTTCCCTGCCTCTGATTCCCCATCTCTGATTCCGCACATCTGATTCCCTGCCTCTGATTCCCCACCTCTGATTCCCCATATCTGTTTCCCCGCCTCTGTTTCCCCGCCTCTGATTCCCCGCCTCTGTTTCCCAATATCTAAGTCCCCACCTCTGATTCCCCAAATCTGATTCCCCACCTCTGATTCCCCAGCTCTGATTCCCCGCCTCTGATTCCCCGCATCTGATTCCCTGCATCTGATTCCAAGCCTCTGATTCCCTGCCTCTGATTCCCAACCTCTGATTCCCCACCTCTGATTCCCCATATCTGATTCCCCGCCTCTGTTTCCCCGCCTCGGATTCCCCGCCTCAGTTTCCCCATATCTCATTCCCGGCCTCTGATTCCCCGCCTCTGATTCCCCGCCTCTGATTCCCTGCCTCTGATTCCCCATCTCCGATTCCGCACATCTGATTCCCTTCCTCTGATTCCCCGCCTCTGATTCCCCGCCTCTGATTCCCTGCCTCTGATTCCCAACCTCTGATTCCCCACCTCTGATTCCCCATATCTGATTCCCCGCCTCTGTTTCCCCGCCTCTGATTCCCCGCCTCTGATTCCCAACTCAGATTCCCCGCCTCTGATTCCCCAGCTCTGATTCCCCGTGTTTGATTCCCTGCCTCTGATTCCCTGCCCTGATTCCCCATCTCTGTTTCACCGCCTTTGATTCGCCACCTCTGATTCCACATATCTGATTCCCCGCCTCTGTTTCCCCGACTCTGATTCCCTTCCTCTGATTCCCAACCTCTGATTCCACACCTCTGATTCCCCATATCTGATTCCCCGCCTCTATTTCCCCATATCTGATTCCCCGCCTCTGATTCCCCAACTCTGATTCCCCGCCTCTGATTCCCCAGCTCTGATTCTCCGCCTCTGATTCCCGGCGTCCGATTCCCTGCCTCTGATTCCCCGCCTCTGATTCCCCATCTCTGATTCTCCATATCTGATTCCCCGCCTCTGAATCCCCATCTCTGATTCCCGGACTCTGATTCCCCTCCTCTGATTCCTGGCCTCTTATTCCCAGCATCTGATTCCCGGCCTCTGATTCCCGGCCTCTGATTCCCCGCTTCTGATTCTGATTCCCTGCCTCTGATTCCCCATCTCTGATTCCGCACATCTGATTCCGTGCCTCTGATTCCCCACCTCTGATTCCCCATATCTGATTCCCCGCCTCTGTTTCCCCGCCTCTGATTCCCCGCCTCAGTTTCCCTATATCTAATTCCCCACCTCTGATGCCCCAACTCTGATTCCCCGCCTCTGATTCCCCAGCTCTGATTCCCCGCCTCTGATTCCCTGCATCCGATTCCCCATATCTGATTCCCCGCCTCTGTTTCCCCGCCTCTGATTCCCCGCCTCTGTTTCCCCATATCTGATTCCGGCCTCTGATTCCCAACTATGATTCCCCGCCTCTGATTCCCCAGCTCTGATTCCCTGCCTCTGATTCCCCGCGTTCTAGTCCCTGCCTCTGATTCCCCGCCTGTGATTCCCCATCACTGATTCACCACCTCTGATTCCCTACCTCTGATTCCCCATATCTAATTCCCCGCCTCTGTTTGCCCGCCTCTGATTCCCCGCCTCTGTTTCCCCATATCTGATTCCCCGCCTATGAATCCCCAACTCTGATTCCCTGCCTCAGATTACCCAGCTCTGATTCCCCGCCATTGATTCCCCCCGTCTGATTCCCAGCCTCTGAATTCCCGTGTCTGATTTCCTGCCTCTGATTCCCCGCCTCTGATTCCCCATCTCTGATTCACCGCCTCTGATTCCCCACCTCTGATTCCCCATCTCTGATTCCGCACATCCAATTCCCTGCCTCTGATTCCCCAACTCTGATTCCCCACCTCTGATTCCCCAGCTCTGATTCCCCGCCTCAGATTCCCCGCGTCTGATTCCCTGCCTCTGATTCCCCGCCTCTGATTCCCTGCCTCTGATTCCCCATATCTGATTCCCCGCCTCTGATTCCCCAACTCTGATTCCCTGCTTCTGATTCCCCAGCTCTGAATCCCCGCCTCTGATTCCCCGCATCTGATTCCCTGCCTCTGATTCCCCGCCCCTGATTCCCCATCTGTGATTCACAACCTCTGATGCCCCACCTCTGATTCCCCATATCTGATTCCCCGCCTCTGTTTCCCCGCCTCTGATACCCCGCCTCTGATTCCCCATATCTGATTCCCCGCCTCTGATTGCCCACCTCTGATTCCCCGCGTCTGATACCCTGCCTCTGATTCCCCGCCTCTGATTCCCCATCTCTGATTCACCACCTCTGATTCCCGGCCTCTGATTCCCCATCTCTGATTCCGCATATCCGATTCCCTGCCTATGATTCCCCACCTCTGATTCCCCGCGTCTGATTCACCATATCTGATTCCCTGCCTCTGTTTCCCCGCCTCTGATTCCCTACCTCTGTTTCCCCATATCTGATTCCCCGCCTCTGATTCCCCAACTCTAATACCCCGCCTCTGATTCCCCAGCTCTGATTCCCCGCCTCTGATTCCCCGCATCTGATTCCCTGCCTCTGATTCCCCGCCTCTGATTCCAGGCCTCTGATTCCCAGCATCTGATTCCGGCCTCTGATTCCCGGCCTCTGATTCCCTGCTTCTGATTCTGTTTCCCTGCCTCTGATTCCCCATCTCTGATTCCGCACATCTGATTCCCTGCCTCTGATTCCCCACCTCTGATTCCCCATATCTGATTCCCCGCCTCTGTTTCCCCGCCTCTGATTCCCCGCCTCTGTTTCCCAATATCTAAGTCCCCACCTCTGATTCCCCAAATCTGATTCCCCACCTCTGATTCCCCAGCTCTGATTCCCCGCCTCTGATTCCCCGCATCTGATTCCCTGCATCTGATTCCAAGCCTCTGATTCCCTGCCTCTGATTCCCAACCTCTGATTCCCCACCTCTGATTCCCCATATCTGATTCCCCGCCTCTGTTTCCCCGCCTCGGATTCCCCGCCTCAGTTTCCCCATATCTGATTCCCGGCCTCTGATTCCCCGCCTCTGATTCGCCGCCTCTGATTCCCTGCCTCTGATTCCCCATCTCCGATTCCGCACATCTGATTCCCTTCCTCTGATTCCCCGCCTCTGATTCCCCGCCTCTGATTCCCTGCCTCTGATTCCCAACCTCTGATTCCCCACCTCTGATTCCCCATATCTGATTCCCCGCCTCTGTTTCCCCGCCTCTGATTCCCCGCCTCTGATTCCCAACTCTGATTCCCCG
The DNA here is from genome assembly GCF_036971445.1 of Narcine bancroftii. Lineage (NCBI taxonomy): Eukaryota > Metazoa > Chordata > Chondrichthyes > Torpediniformes > Narcinidae > Narcine > Narcine bancroftii. The sequence continues at coordinate 2,705,114 of NW_027211890.1, read as the reverse complement.
CCTCTGATTCCCCAGCTCTGATTCCCCGTGTTTGATTCCCTGCCTCTGATTCCCTGCCCTGATTCCCCATCTCTGTTTCACCGCCTTTGATTCGCCACCTCTGATTCCACATATCTGATTCCCCGCCTCTGTTTCCCCGACTCTGATTCCCTTCCTCTGATTCCCAACCTCTGATTCCACACCTCTGATTCCCCATATCTGATTCCCCGCCTCTATTTCCCCATATCTGATTCCCCGCCTCTGATTCCCCAACTCTGATTCCCCGCCTCTGATTCCCCAGCTCTGATTCCCCGACTCTGATTCCCGGCGTCCGATCCCTGCCTCTGATTCCCCGCCTCTGATTCCCCATCTCTGATTCCCCGCCTCTGATTCCCCGTGTCTGATTCCCTGCCTCTGATTCCCCGCCTCTGATTCCCCGCCTCTGATTCCCTGCCAGTGATTCCCTGCCCCTGATTCCCCACCTCTGATTCCCCATATCTGATTCCCCGCCTCTGTTTCCCCGCATCTGATTCCCCGACTCTGATTCCCCATATCTGATTCCCTGCCTCTGATTCCCTAACTCTGATTCCCCGCCTCTGATTCCCCAGCTCTGAATCCCCGCCTCTGATTCCCCGTGTCTGATTCCCTGCCTCTGATTCCCCGCCTTGATTCCCCATCACTGATTCACCACCTCTGATTCCCCACCTCTGATTCCCCATATCTAATGCCCCGCCTCTGTATGCCCGCCTCTGATTCCCCGCCTCTGTTTCCCCATATCTGATTCCCCGTCTCTGAATCCCCAACTCTGATTCCCTGCCTCTGATTCCCCAGCTCTGATTCCCCGCCTTTGATTCCCCCCGTCTGATTCCCAGCCTCTGAATCCCCGTGTCTGATTTCCTGCCTTTGATTCCCCGCCTCTGATTCCCCATTTCTGATTACTCTGATTCCCCACATCTGATTCCCCATCTCTGATTCCGCACATGCGATTCCCTGCCTCTGATTCCCCAACTCTGATTCCCCACCTCTGATTCCCCAGCTCTGATTCCCCGCCTCAGATTCATCGCGTCTGATTCCCTGCCTCTGATTCCCCGCCTCTGATTCCCCACCTCTGATTCCCCATCTCTGATTCCCCACCTCTGATTCCCCAGCACTGATTCCCCGCCTCAGATTCCCCGCGTCTGATTCCCTGCCTCTGATTCCCCGCCTCTGATTCCCTGCCTCTGATTCCCCATATCTGATTCCCCGCCTCTGATTCCCCAACTCTGATTCCCTGCTTCTGATTCCCCAGCTCTGAATCCCCGCCTCTGATTCCCCGCATCTGATTCCCTGCCTCTGATTCCCCGCCCCTGATTCCCCATCTGTGATTCACAACCTCTGATGCCCCACCTCTGATTCCCCATATCTGATTCCCCGCCTCTGTTTCCCCGCCTCTGATACCCCGCCTCTGATTCCCCATATCTGATTCCCCGCCTCTGATTGCCCACCTCTGATTCCCCGCGTCTGATACCCTGCCTCTGATTCCCCGCCTCTGATTCCCCATCTCTGATTCACCACCTCTGATTCCCGGCCTCTGATTCCCCATCTCTGATTCCGCATATCCGATTCCCTGCCTATGATTCCCCACCTCTGATTCCCCGCGTCTGATTCACCATATCTGATTCCCTGCCTCTGTTTCCCCGCCTCTGATTCCCTACCTCTGTTTCCCCATATCTGATTCCCCGCCTCTGATTCCCCAACTCTAATACCCCGCCTCTGATTCCCCAGCTCTGATTCCCCGCCTCTGATTCCCCGCATCTGATTCCCTGCCTCTGATTCCCCGCCTCTGATTCCAGGCCTCTGATTCCCAGCATCTGATTCCGGCCTCTGATTCCCGGCCTCTGATTCCCTGCTTCTGATTCTGTTTCCCTGCCTCTGATTCCCCATCTCTGATTCCGCACATCTGATTCCCTGCCTCTGATTCCCCACCTCTGATTCCCCATATCTGATTCCCCGCCTCTGTTTCCCCGCCTCTGATTCCCCGCCTCTGTTTCCCAATATCTAAGTCCCCACCTCTGATTCCCCAAATCTGATTCCCCACCTCTGATTCCCCAGCTCTGATTCCCCGCCTCTGATTCCCCGCATCTGATTCCCTGCATCTGATTCCAAGCCTCTGATTCCCTGCCTCTGATTCCCCGCCTCTGATTCCCCGCCTCTGATTCCCTGCCAGTGATTCCCTGCCCCTGATTCCCCACCTCTGATTCCCCATATCTGATTCCCCGCCTCTGTTTCCCCGCATCTGATTCCCCGACTCTGATTCCCCATATCTGATTCCCTGCCTCTGATTCCCTAACTCTGATTCCCCGCCTCTGATTCCCCAGCTCTGAATCCCCGCCTCTGATTCCCCGTGTCTGATTCCCTGCCTCTGATTCCCCGCCTTGATTCCCCATCACTGATTCACCACCTCTGATTCCCCACCTCTGATTCCCCATATCTAATGCCCCGCCTCTGTATGCCCGCCTCTGATTCCCCGCCTCTGTTTCCCCATATCTGATTCCCCGTCTCTGAATCCCCAACTCTGATTCCCTGCCTCTGATTCCCCAGCTCTGATTCCCCGCCTTTGATTCCCCCCGTCTGATTCCCAGCCTCTGAATCCCCGTGTCTGATTTCCTGCCTCTGATTCCCCGCCTCTGATTCCCCATTTCTGATTCCTCTGATTCCCCACATCTGATTCCCCATCTCTGATTCCGCACATGCGATTCCCTGCCTCTGATTCCCCAACTCTGATTCCCCACCTCTGATTCCCCAGCTCTGATTCCCCGCCTCAGATTCATCGCATCTGATTCCCTGCCTCTGATTCCCCGCCTCTGATTCCCCACCTCTGATTCCCCATCTCTGATTCCCCACCTCTGATTCCCCAGCACTGATTCCCCGCCTCAGATTCCCCGCGTCTGATTCACTGCCTCTGATTCCCCGCCTCTGATTCCCTGCCTCTGATTCCCCATATCTGATTCCCCGCCTCTGATTCCCCAACTCTGATTCCCTGCTTCTGATTCCCCAGCTCTGAATCCCCGCCTCTGATTCCCCGCATCTGATTCCCTGCCTCTGATTCCCCGCCCCTGATTCCCCATCTGTGATTCACAAACTCTGATGCCCCACCTCTGATTCCCCATATCTGATTCCCCGCCTCTGTTTCCCCGCCTCTGATACCCCGCCTCTGATTCCCCATATCTGATTCCCCGCCTCTGATTGCCCACCTCTGATTCCCCGCGTCTGATACCCTGCCTCTGATTCCCCGCCTCTGATTCCCCATCTCTGATTCACCACCTCTGATTCCCGGCCTCTGATTCCCCATCTCTGATTCCGCATATCCGATTCCCTGCCTATGATTCCCCACCTCTGATTCCCCGCGTCTGATTCACCATATCTGATTCCCTGCCTCTGTTTCCCCGCCTCTGATTCCCTACCTCTGTTTCCCCATATCTGATTCCCCGCCTCTGATTCCCCAACTCTAATACCCCGCCTCTGATTCCCCAGCTCTGATTCCCCGCCTCTGATTCCCCGCATCTGATTCCCTGCCTCTGATTCCCCGCCTCTGATTCCAGGCCTCTGATTCCCAGCATCTGATTCCGGCCTCTGATTCCCGGCCTCTGATTCCCTGCTTCTGATTCTGTTTCCCTGCCTCTGATTCCCCATCTCTGATTCCGCACATCTGATTCCCTGCCTCTGATTCCCCACCTCTGATTCCCCATATCTGATTCCCCGCCTCTGTTTCCCCGCCTCTGATTCCCCGCCTCTGTTTCCCAATATCTAAGTCCCCACCTCTGATTCCCCAAATCTGATTCCCCACCTCTGATTCCCCAGCTCTGATTCCCCGCCTCTGATTCCCCGCATCTGATTCCCTGCATCTGATTCCAAGCCTCTGATTCCCTGCCTCTGATTCCCAACCTCTGATTCCCCACCTCTGATTCCCCATATCTGATTCCCCGCCTCTGTTTCCCCACCTCGGATTCCCCGCCTCAGTTTCCCCATATCTGATTCCCGGCCTCTGATTCCCCGCCTCTGATTCCCCGCCTCTGATTCCCTGCCTCTGATTCCCCATCTCCGATTCTGCACATCTGATTCCCTTCCTCTGATTCCCCGCCTCTGATTCCCCGCCTCTGATTCCCTGCCTCTGATTCCCAACCTCTGATTCCCCACCTCTGATTCCCCGCCTCTGATTCCCCGCCTCTGATTCCCTGCCTCTGATTCCACATCTCCGATTCCGCACATCTGAATCCCTTCCTCTGATTCCCCGCCTCTGATTCCCCGCCTCTGATTCCCTGCCTCTGATTCCCAACCTCGGATTCCCCACCTCTGATTCCCCATATCTGATTCCCCGCCTCTGTTTCCCCGCCTCTGATTCCCCGCCTCTGATTCCCAACTCTGATTCGCCGCCTCTGATTCCCCAGCTCTGATTCCCCGTGTTTGATTCCCTGCCTCTGATTCCCTGCCCTGATTCCCCATCTCTGTTTCACCGCCTTTGATTCGCCACCTCTGATTCCCCATATCTGATTCCCCGCCTCTGTTTCCCCGACTCTGATTCCCTGCCTCTGATTCCCTACATCTGATTCCACACCTCTGATTCCCCATATCTGATTCCCCACCTCTATTTTCCCATATCTGATTCCCCGCCTCTGATTCCCCAACTCTGATTCCCCGCCTCTGATTCCCCAGCTCTGATTCCCCGACTCTGATTGCCGGAGTCCGATTCCCTGCCTCTGATTCCCCGCCTCTGATTCCCCATCTCTGATTCCCCGCCTCCGATTCCCCGTGTCTGATTCCATGCCTCTGATTCCCCGCCTCTGATTCCCCGCCTCTGATTCCCTGCCACTGATTCCCTGCCCCTGATTCCCCAATTCTGATTCCCCATATCTGATTCCCCGCCTCTGTTTCCCCGCCTCTGATTCCCCGCCTCTGATTCCCCATATCTGATTCCCTGTCTCTGATTCCCCAACTCTGATTCACCGCCTCTGATTCCCCAGCTCTGAATCCCCGCCTCTGATTCCCAGCGTCTGATTCCCTGCCTCTGATTCCCCGCCTTGATTCCCCATCTCTGATTCACAACCTCTGATTCCCCACCTCTGATTCCCTATATTTGATTCCCCGCCTCTGTTTCCCCGCCTCTGATTCGCAACCTCTAATTCCCCACCTCTGATTCCCCATATCTGATTCCCCGCCTCTGTTACCCTGCCTCTGATTCCCGGCCTCTGTTTCCCCATATCTGATTCCCCTCCTCTGATTCCCCAACTCTGATTCCCCTCCTCTGATTCCCCAGCTCTGATTCCCCGCCTTTTATTCCCGGCCTCTGATTCCCTGCCACTGATTCCCCGCCCCTGATTCCCCACCTCTGATTCCCCATATCTGATTCCCCGCCTTTGTTTCCCCAGCTCTGATTCCCCACCTCTGATTCCCAAGCTCTGATTCCCTGCCACTGATTCCCCGCCCCTGATTCCCCACCTCTGATTTCCCATATCTGATTCCCCGCCTCTGTTTCCCCAGCTCTGATTCCCTGCCTCTGATTCCCTGCCCTGATTCCCCATCTCTGTTTCACCGCCTTTGATTCGCCACCTCTGATTCCCCATATCTGATTCCCCGCCTCTGTTTCCCCGCCTCTGATTCCCTGCCTCTGAATCCCAACCTCTGATTCCACACCTCTGATTCCCCATATCTGATTCCCCGCCTCTATTTCCCCATATCTGATTCCCCGCCTCTGATTCCCCAACTCTGATTCCCCGCCTCTGATTCCCCAGCTCTGATTCCCCGCCTCTGATTCCCGGCGTCCGATTCCCTGCCTCTGATTCCCCGCCTCTGATTCCCCATCTCTGATTCTCCATATCTGATTCCCCGCCTCTTAATCCCCATCTCTGATTACCGGACTCTGATTCCCCTCCTCTGATTCCTGGCCTCTTATTCCCTGCATCTGATTACCGGCCTCTGATTCCCGGCCTCTGATTCCCCGCTTCTGATTCTGATTTCCTGCCTCTGATTCCCCATCTCTGATTCCGCACATCTGATTCCCTGCCTCTGATTCCCCACCTCTGATTCCCCATATCTGATTCCCCGCCTCTGTTTCCCCGCCTCTGATTCCCCGCCTCTGTTTCCCTATATCTAATTCCCCACCTCTGATGCCCCAACTCTGATTCCCCGCCTCTGATTCCCCAGCTCTGATTCCCCGCCTCTGATTCCCTGCATCCGATTCCCCATATCTGATTCCCCGCCTCTGTTTCCCCGCCTCTGATTCCCCGCCTCTGTTTCCCCATATCTGATTCCTGCCTCTGATTCCCAACTATGATTCCCCGCCTCTGATTCCCCAGCTCTGATTCCCTGCCTCTGATTCCCCGCGTTCTATTCCCTGCCTCTGATTCCCCGCCTGTGATTCCCCATCACTGATTCACCACCTCTGATTCCCTACCTCTGATTCCCCATATCTAATTCCCCGCCTATGAATCCCCAACTCTGATTCCCTGCCTCAGATTACCCAGCTCTGATTCCCCGCCATTGATTCCCCCCGTCTGATTCCCAGCCTCTGAATCCCCGTGTCTGATTTCCTGCCTCTGATTCCCCGCCTCTGATTCCCCATCTCTGATTCACCGCCTCTGATTCCCCACCTCTGATTCCCCATCTCTGATTCCGCACATCCAATTCCCTGCCTCTGATTCCCCAACTCTGATTCCCCACCTCTGATTCCCCAGCTCTGATTCCCCGCCTCAGATTCCCCGCGTCTGATTCCCTGCCTCTGATTCCCTGCCTCTGATTCCCTGCCTCTGATTCCCCATATCTGATTCCCCGCCTCTGATTCCCCAACTCTGATTGCCCGCTTCTGATTCCCCAGCTCTGAATCCCCGCCTCTGATTCCCCGCATCTGATTCCCTGCCTCTGATTCCCCGCCTCTGATTCCCCATCTGTGATTCACAACCTCTGATGCCCCACCTCTGATTCCCCATATCTGATTCCCCGCCTCTGTTTCCCCGCCTCTGATTCCCCGCCTCTGATTCCCCATATCTGATTCCCCGCCTCTGATTGCCCACCTCTGATTCCCCGCGTCTGATACCCTGCCTCTGATTCCCCGCCTCTGATTCCCCATCTCTGATTCACCACCTCTGATTCCCGGCCTCTGATTCCCCATCTCTGATTCCGCACATCCGATTCCCTGCCTATGATTCCCCACCTCTGATTCCCCGCCTCTGATTCACCATATCTGATTCCCTGCCTCTGTTTCCCCGCCTCTGATTCCCTACCTCTGTTTCCCCATATCTGATTCCCCGCCTCTGATTCCCCAACTCTAATACCCCGCCTCTGATTCCCCAGCTCTGATTCCCCGCCTCTGATTCCCCGCATCTGATTCCCTGCCTCTGATTCCCCGCCTCTGATTCCAGGCCTCTGATTCCCAGCATCTGATTCCGGCCTCTGATTCCCGGCCTCTGATTCCCTGCTTCTGAATCTGTTTCCCTGCCTCTGATTCCCCATCTCTGATTCCGCACATCTGATTCCCTGCCTCTGATTCCCCACCTCTGATTCCCCATATCTGATTCCCCGCCTCTGTTTCCCCGCCTCTGATTCCCCGCCTCTGTTTCCCAATATCTAAGTCCCCACCTCTGATTCCCCAAATCTGATTCCCCACCTCTGATTCCCCAGCTCTGATTCCCCGCCTCTGATTCCCCGCATCTGATTCCCTGCATCTGATTCCAAGCCTCTCATTCCCTGCCTCTGATTCCCAACCTCTGATTCCCCACCTCTGATTCCCCATATCTGATTCCCCGCCTCTGTTTCCACGCCTCGGATTCCCCGCCTCAGTTTCCCCATATCTGATTCCCGGCCTCTGATTCCCCGCCTCTGATTCCCCGCCTCTGATTCCCTGCCTCTGATTCCCCATCTCCGATTCCGCACATCTGATTCCCTTCCTCCGATTCCCCGCCTCTGATTCCCCGCCTCTGATTCCCTGCCTCTGATTCCCAACCTCTGATTCCCCACCTCTGATTCCCCATATCTGATTCCCCGCCTCTGTTTCCCCGCCTCTGATTCCCCGCCTCTGATTCCCAACTCTGTTTCCCCGCCTCTGATTCCCCAGCTCTGATTCCCCGTGTTTGATTCCCTGCCTCTGATTCCCTGCCCTGATTCCCCATCTCTGTTTCACCGCCTTTGATTCGCCACCTCTGATTCCACATATCTGATTCCCCGCCTCTGTTTCCCCGACTCTGATTCCCTTCCTCTGATTCCCAACCTCTGATTCCACACCTCTGATTCCCCATATCTGATTCCCCGCCTCTATTTCCCCATATCTGATTCCCCGCCTCTGATTCCCTGCCAGTGATTCCCTGCCCCTGATTCCCCACCTCTGATTCCCCATATCTGATTCCCCGCCTCTGTTTCCCCGCATCTGATTCCCCGACTCTGATTCCCCATATCTGATTCCCTGCCTCTGATTCCCTAACTCTGATTCCCCGCCTCTGATTCCCCAGCTCTGAATCCCCGCCTCTGATTCCCCGTGTCTGATTCCCTGCCTCTGATTCCCCGCCTTGATTCCCCATCACTGATTCACCACCTCTGATTCCCCACCTCTGATTCCCCATATCTAATGCCCCGCCTCTGTTTGCCCGCCTCTGATTCCCCGCCTCTGTTTCCCCATATCTGATTCCCCGTCTCTGAATCCCCAACTCTGATTCCCTGCCTCTGATTCCCCAGCTCTGATTCCCCGCCTTTGATTCCCCCCGTCTGATTCCCAGCCTCTGAATCCCCGTGTCTGATTTCCTGCCTCTGATTCCCCGCCTCTGATTCCCCATTTCTGATTCCTCTGATTCCCCACATCTGATTCCCCATCTCTGATTCCGCACATGCGATTCCCTGCCTCTGATTCCCCAACTCTGATTCCCCACCTCTGATTCCCCAGCTCTGATTCCCCGCCTCAGATTCATCGCGTCTGATTCCCTGCCTCTGATTCCCCGCCTCTGATTCCCCACCTCTGATTCCCCATCTCTGATTCCGCACATCCAATTCCCTGCCTCTGATTCCCCAACTCTGATTCCCCACATCTGATTCCCCAGCACTGATTCCCCGCCTCAGATTCCCCGCGTCTGATTCCCTGCCTCTGATTCCCCGCCTCTGATTCCCTGCCTCTGATTCCCCATATCTGATTCCCCGCCTCTGATTCCCCAACTCTGATTCCCTGCTTCTGATTCCCCAGCTCTGAATCCCCGCCTCTGATTCCCCGCATCTGATTCCCTGCCTCTGATTCCCCGCCCCTGATTCCCCATCTGTGATTCACAACCTCTGATGCCCCACCTCTGATTCCCCATATCTGATTCCCCGCCTCTGTTTCCCCGCCTCTGATACCCCGCCTCTGATTCCCCATATCTGATTCCCCGCCTCTGATTGCCCACCTCTGATTCCCCGCGTCTGATACCCTGCCTCTGATTCCCCGCCTCTGATTCCCCATCTCTGATTCACCACCTCTGATTCCCGGCCTCTGATTCCCCATCTCTGATTCCGCATATCCGATTCCCTGCCTATGATTCCCCACCTCTGATTCCCCGCGTCTGATTCACCATATCTGATTCCCTGCCTCTGTTTCCCCGCCTCTGATTCCCTACCTCTGTTTCCCCATATCTGATTCCCCGCCTCTGATTCCCCAACTCTAATACCCCGCCTCTGATTCCCCAGCTCTGATTCCCCGCCTCTGATTCCCCGCATCTGATTCCCTGCCTCTGATTCCCCGCCTCTGATTCCAGGCCTCTGATTCCCAGCATCTGATTCCGGCCTCTGATTCCCGGCCTCTGATTCCCTGCTTCTGATTCTGTTTCCCTGCCTCTGATTCCCCATCTCTGATTCCGCACATCTGATTCCCTGCCTCTGATTCCCCACCTCTGATTCCCCATATCTGATTCCCCGCCTCTGTTTCCCCGCCTCTGATTCCCCGCCTCTGTTTCCCAATATCTAAGTCCCCACCTCTGATTCCCCAAATCTGATTCCCCACCTCTGATTCCCCAGCTCTGATTCCCCGCCTCTGATTCCCCGCATCTGATTCCCTGCATCTGATTCCAAGCCTCTGATTCCCTGCCTCTGATTCCCAACCTCTGATTCCCCACCTCTGATTCCCCATATCTGATTCCCCGCCTCTGTTTCCCCACCTCGGATTCCCCGCCTCAGTTTCCCCATATCTGATTCCCGGCCTCTGATTCCCCGCCTCTGATTCCCCGCCTCTGATTCCCTGCCTCTGATTCCCCATCTCCGATTCCGCACATCTGATTCCCTTCCTCTGATTCCCCGCCTCTGATTCCCCGCCTCTGATTCCCTGCCTCTGATTCCCAACCTCTGATTCCCCACCTCTGATTCCCCATATCTGATTCCCCGCCTCTGTTTCCCCGCCTCTGATTCCCCGCCTCTGATTCCCAACTCAGATTCCCCGCCTCTGATTCCCCAGCTCTGATTCCCCGTGTTTGATTCCCTGCCTCTGATTCCCTGCCCTGATTCCCCATCTCTGTTTCACCGCCTTTGATTCGCCACCTCTGATTCCACATATCTGATTCCCCGCCTCTGTTTCCCCGACTCTGATTCCCTTCCTCTGATTCCCAACCTCTGATTCCACACCTCTGATTCCCCATATCTGATTCCCCGCCTCTATTTCCCCATATCTGATTCCCCGACTCTGATTCCCCAACTCTGATTCCCCGCCTCTGATTCCCCAGCTCTGATTCCCCGACTCTGATTCCCGGCGTCCGATTCCCTGCCTCTGATTCCCCGCCTCTGATTCCCCATCTCTGATTCCCCGCCTCTGATTCCCCGTGTCTGATTCCCTGCCTCTGATTCCCCGCCTCTGATTCCCCGCCTCTGATTCCCTGCCAGTGATTCCCTGCCCCTGATTCCCCACCTCTGATTCCCCATATCTGATTCCCCGCCTCTGTTTCCCCGCATCTGATTCCCCGACTCTGATTCCCCATATCTGATTCCCTGCCTCTGATTCCCTAACTCTGATTCCCCGCCTCTGATTCCCCAGCTCTGAATCCCCGCCTCTGATTCCCCGTGTCTGATTCCCTGCCTCTGATTCCCCGCCTTGATTCCCCATCACTGATTCACCACCTCTGATTCCCCACCTCTGATTCCCCATATCTAATGCCCCGCCTCTGTTTGCCCGCCTCTGATTCCCCGCCTCTGTTTCCCCATATCTGATTCCCCGTCTCTGAATCCCCAACTCTGATTCCCTGCCTCTGATTCCCCAGCTCTGATTCCCCGCCTTTGATTCCCCCCGTCTGATTCCCAGCCTCTGAATCCCCGTGTCTGATTTCCTGCCTCTGATTCCCCGCCTCTGATTCCCCATTTCTGATTCCTCTGATTCCCCACATCTGATTCCCCATCTCTGATTCCGCACATGCGATTCCCTGCCTCTGATTCCCCAACTCTGATTCCCCACCTCTGATTCCCCAGCTCTGATTCCCCGCCTCAGATTCATCGCGTCTGATTCCCTGCCTCTGATTCCCCGCCTCTGATTCCCCATCTCTGATTCCCCACCTCTGATTCCCCGTGTCTGATTCCCTGCCTCTGATTCCCCGCCTCTGAATCCCAGCCTCTGATTCCCCATATCTGATTCCCCGCCTCTGATTCCCTGCCTCTGATTCCCCAGCTCTGATTCCCCGCCTTTGATTCCCCCCGTCTGATTCCCAGCCTCTGAATCCCCGTATCTGATTTCCTGCCTCTGATTCCCCGCCTCTGATTCCCCATCTCTGATTCACCGCCTCTGATTCCCCATCTCTGATTCCCCACCTCTGATTTCCCATATCTGATTCCCTGCCTCTGTTTCCCCGCCTCTGATTCCCCACCTCTGTTTCCCCATATCTGATTCCCCGCCTCTGATTCCCCAACTCTAATACCCCACCTCTGATTCCCCAGCTCTGATTCCCCGCCTCTGATTCCCCGCATCTGATTCCCTGCCTCTGATTCCCCGCCTCTGATTCCAGGCCTCTGATTCCCAGCATCTGATTCCGGCCTCTGATTCCCGGCCTCTGATTCCCTGCTTCTGATTCTGATTCCCTGCCTCTGATTCCCCATCTCTGATTCCGCACATCTGATTCCTTGCCTCTGATTCCCCACCTCTGATTCCCCATATCTGATTCCCCGCCTGGGTTTCCCCGCCTCTGATTCCCCGCCTCTGTTCCCCAATATCTAAGTCCCCGCCTCTGATTCCCCGCATCTGATTCCCTGCATCTGATTCCAAGCCTCTGATTCCCTGCCTCTGTTTCCCCGCCTCTGATTCCCCACCTCTGATTCCCCATATCTGATTCCCCGCCTCTGTTTCCCCGCCTCGGATTCCCCGCCTCTGTTTCCCCATATCTGATTCCCGGCCTCTGATTCCCCGCCTCTGATTCCCCGCCTCTGATTCCCTGCCTCTGATTCCCCATCTCCGATTCCGCACATCTGAATCCCTTCCTCTGATTCCCCGCCTCTGATTCCCCGCCTCTGATTCCCTGCCTCTGATTCCCAACCTCGGATTCCCCACCTCTGATTCCCCATATCTGATTCCCCGCCTCTGTTTCCCCGCCTCTGATTCCCCGCCTCTGATTCCCAACTCTGATTCGCCGCCTCTGATTCCCCAGCTCTGATTCCCCGTGTTTGATTCCCTGCCTCTGATTCCCTGCCCTGATTCCCCATCTCTGTTTCACCGCCTTTGATTCGCCACCTCTGATTCCCCATATCTGATTCCCCGCCTCTGTTTCCCCGACTCTGATTCCCTGCCTCTGATTCCCTACATCTGATTCCACACCTCTGATTCCCCATATCTGATTCCCCACCTCTATTTCCCCATATCTGATTCCCCGCCTCTGATTCCCCAACTCTGATTCCCCGCCTCTGATTCCCCAGCTCTGATTCCCCGACTCTGATTGCCGGAGTCCGATTCCCTGCCTCTGATTCCCCGCCTCTGATTCCCCATCTCTGATTCCCCGCCTCCGATTCCCCGTGTCTGATTCCCTGCCTCTGATTCCCCGCCTCTGATTCCCCGCCTCTGATTCCCTGCCACTGATTCCCTGCCCCTGATTCCCCAATTCTGATTCCCCATATCTGATTCCCCGCCTCTGTTTCCCCGCCTCTGATTCCCCGCCTCTGATTCCCCATATCTGATTCCCTGTCTCTGATTCCCCAACTCTGATTCACCGCCTCTGATTCCCCAGCTCTGAATCCCCGCCTCTGATTCCCAGCGTCTGATTCCCTGCCTCTGATTCCCCGCCTTGATTCCCCATCTCTGATTCACAACCTCTGATTCCCCACCTCTGATTCCCTATATTTGATTCCCCGCCTCTGTTTCCCCGCCTCTGATTCGCAACCTCTAATTCCCCACCTCTGATTCCCCATATCTGATTCCCCGCCTCTGTTACCCTGCCTCTGATTCCCGGCCTCTGTTTCCCCATATCTGATTCCCCTCCTCTGATTCCCCAACTCTGATTCCCCTCCTCTGATTCCCCAGCTCTGATTCCCCGCCTTTTATTCCCGGCCTCTGATTCCCTGCCACTGATTCCCCGCCCCTGATTCCCCACCTCTGATTCCCCATATCTGATTCCCCGCCTTTGTTTCCCCAGCTCTGATTCCCCACCTCTGATTCCCAAGCTCTGATTCCCTGCCACTGATTCCCCGCCCCTGATTCCCCACCTCTGATTTCCCATATCTGATTCCCCGCCTCTGTTTCCCCAGCTCTGATTCCCTGCCTCTGATTCCCTGCCCTGATTCCCCATCTCTGTTTCACCGCCTTTGATTCGCCACCTCTGATTCCCCATATCTGATTCCCCGCCTCTGTTTCCCCGCCTCTGATTCCCTGCCTCTGAATCCCAACCTCTGATTCCACACCTCTGATTCCCCATATCTGATTCCCCGCCTCTATTTCCCCATATCTGATTCCCCGCCTCTGATTCCCCAACTCTGATTCCCCGCCTCTGATTCCCCAGCTCTGATTCCCCGCCTCTGATTCCCGGCGTCCGATTCCCTGCCTCTGATTCCCCGCCTCTGATTCCCCATCTCTGATTCTCCATATCTGATTCCCCGCCTCTTAATCCCCATCTCTGATTCCCGGACTCTGATTCCCCTCCTCTGATTCCTGGCCTCTTATTCCCTGCATCTGATTACCGGCCTCTGATTCCCGGCCTCTGATTCCCCGCTTCTGATTCTGATTCCCTGCCTCTGATTCCCCATCTCTGATTCCGCACATCTGATTCCCTGCCTCTGATTCCCCACCTCTGATTCCCCATATCTGATTCCCCGCCTCTGTTTCCCCGCCTCTGATTCCCCGCCTCTGTTTCCCTATATCTAATTCCCCACCTCTGATGCCCCAACTCTGATTCCCCGCCTCTGATTCCCCAGCTCTGATTCCCCGCCTCTGATTCCCTGCATCCGATTCCCCATATCTGATTCCCCGCCTCTGTTTCCCCGCCTCTGATTCCCCGCCTCTGTTTCCCCATATCTGATTCCCGCCTCTGATTCCCAACTATGATTCCCCGCCTCTGATTCCCCAGCTCTGATTCCCTGCCTCTGATTCCCCGCGTTCTATTCCCTGCCTCTGATTCCCCGCCTGTGATTCCCCATCACTGATTCACCACCTCTGATTCCCTACCTCTGATTCCCCATATCTAATTCCCCGCCTCTGTTTGCCCGCCTCTGATTCCCCGCCTCTGTTTCCCCATATCTGATTCCCCGCCTATGAATCCCCAACTCTGATTCCCTGCCTCAGATTACCCAGCTCTGATTCCCCGCCATTGATTCCCCCCGTCTGATTCCCAGCCTCTGAATCCCCGTGTCTGATTTCCTGCCTCTGATTCCCCGCCTCTGATTCCCCATCTCTGATTCACCGCCTCTGATTCCCCACCTCTGATTCCCCATCTCTGATTCCGCACATCCAAATCCCTGCCTCTGATTCCCCAACTCTGATTCCCCACCTCTGATTCCCCAGCTCTGATTCCCCGCCTCAGATTCCCCGCGTCTGATTCCCTGCCTCTGATTCCCTGCCTCTGATTCCCTGCCTCTGATTCCCCATATCTGATTCCCCGCCTCTGATTCCCCAACTCTGATTCCCCAGCTCTGAATCCCCGCCTCTGATTCCCCGCATCTGATTCCCTGCCTCTGATTCCCCGCCTCTGATTCCCCATCTGTGATTCACAACCTCTGATGCCCCACCTCTGATTCCCCATATCTGATTCCCCGCCTCTGTTTCCCCGCCTCTGATTCCCCGCCTCTGATTCCCCATATCTGATTCCCCGCCTCTGATTGCCCACCTCTGATTCCCCGCGTCTGATACCCTGCCTCTGATTCCCCGCCTCTGATTCCCCATCTCTGATTCACCACCTCTGATTCCCGGCCTCTGATTCCCCATCTCTGATTCCGCACATCCGATTCCCTGCCTATGATTCCCCACCTCTGATTCCCCGCCTCTGATTCACCATATCTGATTCCCTGCCTCTGTTTCCCCGCCTCTGATTCCCTACCTCTGTTTCCCCATATCTGATTCCCCGCCTCTGATTCCCCAACTCTAATACCCCGCCTCTGATTCCCCAGCTCTGATTCCCCGCCTCTGATTCCCCGCATCTGATTCCTTGCCTCTGATTCCCCGCCTCTGATTCCAGGCCTCTGATTCCCAGCATCTGATTCCGGCCTCTGATTCCCGGCCTCTGATTCCCTGCTTCTGATTCTGTTTCCCTGCCTCTGATTCCCCATCTCTGATTCCGCACATCTGATTCCCTGCCTCTGATTCCCCACCTCTGATTCCCCATATCTGATTCCCCGCCTCTGTTTCCCCGCCTCTGATTCCCCGCCTCTGTTTCCCAATATCTAAGTCCCCACCTCTGATTCCCCAAATCTGATTCCCCACCTCTGATTCCCCAGCTCTGATTCCCCGCCTCTGATTCCCCGCATCTGATTCCCTGCATCTGATTCCAAGCCTCTCATTCCCTGCCTCTGATTCCCAACCTCTGATTCCCCACCTCTGATTCCCCATATCTGATTCCCCGCCTCTGTTTCCCCGCCTCGGATTCCCCGCCTCAGTTTCCCCATATCTGATTCCCGGCCTCTGATTCCCCGCCTCTGATTCCCCGCCTCTGATTCCCTGCCTCTGATTCCCCATCTCCGATTCCGCACATCTGATTCCCTTCCTCCGATTCCCCGCCTCTGATTCCCCGCCTCTGATTCCCTGCCTCTGATTCCCAACCTCTGATTCCCCACCTCTGATTCCCCATATCTGATTCCCCGCCTCTGTTTCCCCGCCTCTGATTCCCCGCCTCTGATTCCCAACTCTGATTCCCCGCCTCTGATTCCCCAGCTCTGATTCCCCGTGTTTGATTCCCTGCCTCTGATTCCCTGCCCTGATTCCCCATCTCTGTTTCACCGCCTTTGATTCGCCACCTCTGATTCCACATATCTGATTCCCCGCCTCTGTTTCCCCGACTCTGATTCCCTTCCTCTGATTCCCAACCTCTGATTCCACACCTCTGATTCCCCATATCTGATTCCCCGCCTCTATTTCCCCATATCTGATTCCCCGCCTCTGATTCCCCAACTCTGATTCCCCGCCTCTGATTCCCCAGCTCTGATTCCCCGACTCTGATTCCCGGCGTCCGATTCCCTGCCTCTGATTCCCCGCCTCTGATTCCCCATCTCTGATTCCCCGCCTCTGATTCCCCGTGTCTGATTCCCTGCCTCTGATTCCCCGCCTCTGATTCCCCGCCTCTGATTCCCTGCCACTGATTCCCTGCCCCTGATTCCCCACCTCTGATTCCCCATATCTGAATCCCCGCCTCTGTTTCCCCGCCTCTGATTCCCCGCCTCTGATTCCCCATATCTGATTCCCTGCCTCTGATTCCCCAACTCTGATTCCCTGCCTCTGATTCCCCAGCTCTGAATCCCCGCCTCTGATTCCCCGTGTCTGATTCCCTGCCTCTGATTCCCCTCCTTGATTCCCCATCTCTGATTCACAACCTCTGATTCCCCACCTCTGATTCCCTATATTTGATTCCCCGCCTCTGTTTCCCCGCCTCTGATACCCCGCCTCTGATTCCCCATATCTGATTCCCCGCCTCTGATTGCCCACCTCTGATTCCCCGCATATGATTCGCCAGCTCTGATTCCCCGCCTCTGATTCCCCGCATCTGTTTCCCCGCCTCTGATTCCCCGCCTCTGATTCCCAACTCTGATTCGCCGCCTCTGATTCCCCAGCTCTGATTCCCCGTGTTTGATTCCCTGCCTCTGATTCCCTGCCCTGATTCCCCATCTCTGTTTCACCGCCTTTGATTCGCCACCTCTGATTCCCCATATCTGATTCCCCGCCTCTGTTTCCCCGACTCTGATTCCCTGCCTCTGATTCCCAACCTCTGATTCCACACCTCTGATTCCCCATATCTGATTCCCCGCCTCTATTTCCCCATATCTGATTCCCCGCCTCTGATTCCCCAACTCTGATTCCCCGCCTCTGATTCCCCAGCTCTGATTCCCCGACTCTGATTCCCGGAGTCCGTTTCCCTGCCTCTGATTCCCCGCCTCTGATTCCCCATCTCTGATTCCCCGCCTCCGATTCCCCGTGTCTGATTCCCTGCCTCTGATTCCCCGCCTCTGATTCCCCGCCTCTGATTCCCTGCGACTGATTCCCTGCCCCTGATTCCCCAATTCTGATTCCCCATATCTGATTCCCCGCCTCTGTTTCCCCGCCTCTGATTCCCCGCCTCTGATTCCCCATATCTGATTCCCTGCCTCTGATTCCCCAACTCTGATTCACCGCCTCTGATTCCCCAGCTCTGAATCCCCGCCTCTGATTCCCCGCGTCTGATTCCCTGCCTCTGATTCCCCGCCTTGATTCCCCATCTCTGATTCACAACCTCTGATTCCCCACCTCTGATTCCCTATATTTGATTCCCCGCCTCTGTTTCCCCGCCTCTGATTCGCAACCTCTAATTCCCCACCTCTGATTCCCCATATCTGATTCCCCGCCTCTGTTACCCTGCCTCTGATTCCCGGCCTCTGTTTCCCCATATCTGATTCCCCTCCTCTGATTCCCCAACTCTGATTCCCCGCCTCTGATTCCCCAGCTCTGATTCCCCGCCTTTTATTCCCGGCCTCTGATTCCCTGCCACTGACTCCCCGCCCCTGATTCCCCACCTCTGATTCCCCATATCTGATTCCCCGCCTCTGTTTCCCCAGCTCTGATTCCCCACCTCTGATTCCCAAGCTCTGATTCCCTGCCACTGATTCCCCGCCCCTGATTCCCCACCTCTGATTTCCCATATCTGATTCCCCGCCTCTGTTTCCCCAGCTCTGATTCCCTGCCTCTGATTCCCTGCCCTGATTCCCCATCTCTGTTTCACCGCCTTTGATTCGCCACCTCTGATTCCCCATATCAGATTCCCCGCCTCTGTTTCCCCGCCTCTGATTCCCTGCCTCTGATTCCCAACCTCTGATTCCACACCTCTGATTCCCCATATCTGATTCCCCGCCTCTATTTCCCCATATCTGATTCCCCGCCTCTGATTCCCCAACTCTGATTCCCCGCCTCTGATTCCCCAGCTCTGATTCCCCGCCTCTGATTCCCGGCGTCCGATTCCCTGCCTCTGATTCCCCGCCTCTGATTCCCCATCTCTGATTCTCCATATCTGATTCCCCGCCTCTGAATCCCCATCTCTGATTCCCGGACTCTGATTCCCCTCCTCTGATTCCTGGCCTCTTATTCCCAGCATCTGATTCCCGGCCTCTGATTCCCGGCCTCTGATTCCCCGCTTCAGATTCTGATTCCCTGCCTCTGATTCCCCATCTCTGATTCCGCACATCTGATTCCCTGCCTCTGATTCCACACCTCTGATTCCCCATATCTGATTCCCCGCCTCTGTTTCCCCGCCTCTGATTCCCCGCCTCTGTTTCCCTATATCTAATTCCCCACCTCTGATGCCCCAACTCTGATTCCCCGCCTCTGATTCCCCAGCTCTGATTCCCCGCCTCTGATTCCCTGCATCCGATTCCCCATATCTGATTCCCCGCCTCTGTTTCCCCGCCTCTGATTCCCCGCCTCTGTTTCCCCATATTTGATTCCCGCCTCTGATTCCCAACTATGATTCCCCGCCTCTGATTCCCCAGCTCTGATTCCCTGCCTCTGATTCCCCGCGTTCTATTCCCTGCCTCTGATTCCCCGCCTGTGATCCCCATCACTGATTCACCACCTCTGATTCCCTACCTCTGATTCCCCATATCTAATTCCCCGCCTCTGTTTGCCCGCCTCTGATTCCCCGCCTCTGTTTCCCCATATCTGATTCCCCGCCTATGAATCCCCAACTCTGATTCCCTGCCTCAGATTACCCAGCTCTGATTCCCCGCCATTGATTCCCCCCGTCTGATTCCCAGCCTCTGAATCCCCGTGTCTAATTTCCTGCCTCTGATTCACCGCCTCTGATTCCCCACCTCTGATTCCCCATCTCTGATTCCGCAAATCCAATTCCCTGCCTCTGATTCCCCAACTCTGATTCCCCACCTCTGATTCCCCATCTCTGATTCACCACCTCTGATTCCCGGCCTCTGATTCCCCATCTCTGATTCCGCACATCCGATTCCCTGCCTATGATTCCCCACCTCTGATTCCCCGCCTCTGATTCACCATATCTGATTCCCTGCCTCTGTTTCCCCGCCTCTGATTCCCTACCTCTGTTTCCCCATATCTGATTCCCCGCCTCTGATTCCCCAACTCTAATACCCCGCCTCTGATTCCCCAGCTCTGATTCCCCGCCTCTGATTCCCAGCATCTGATTCCCTGCCTCTGATTCCCCGCCTCTGATTCCAGGCCTCTGATTCCCAGCATCTGATTCCGGCCTCTGATTCCCGGCCTCTGATTCCCTGCTTCTGATTCTGTTTCCCTGCCTCTGATTCCCCATCTCTGATTCCGCACATCTGATTCCCTGCCTCTGATTCCCCACCTCTGATTCCCCATATCTGATTCCCCGCCTCTGTTTCCCCGCCTCTGATTCCCCGCCTCTGTTTCCCAATATCTAAGTCCCCACCTCTGATTCCCCAAATCTGATTCCCCACCTCTGATTCCCCAGCTCTGATTCCCCGCCTCTGATTCCCCGCATCTGATTCCCTGCATCTGATTCCAAGCCTCTGATTCCCTGCCTCTGATTCCCAACCTCTGATTCCCCACCTCTGATTCCCCATATCTGATTCCCCGCCACTGTTTCCCCGCCTCGGATTCCCCGCTTCAGTTTCCCCATATCTGATTCCCGGCCTCTGATTCCCCGCCTCTGATTCCCCGCCTCTGATTCCCTGCCTCTGATTCCCCATCTCCGATTCCGCACATCTGATTCCCTTCCTCTGATTCCCCGCCTCTGTTTCCCCGCCTCTGATTCCCTGCCTCTGATTCCCAACCTCTGATTCCCCACCTCTGATTCCCCATATCTGATTCCCCGCCTCTGTTTCCCCGCCTCTGATTCCCCGCCTCTGATTCCCAACTCTGATTCCCCGCCTCTGATTCCCCAGCTCTGATTCCCCGTTTTTGATTCCCTGCCTCTGATTCCCTGCCCTGATTCCCCATCTCTGTTTCACCGCCTTTGATTCGCCACCTCTGATTCCACATATCTTATTCCCCGCCTCTGTTTCCCCGACTCTGATTCCCTTCCTCTGATTCCCAACCTCTGATTCCACACCTCTGATTCCCCATATCTGATTCCCCGCCTCTATTTCCCCATATCTGATTCCCCGCCTCTGATTCCCCAACTCTGATTCCCCGCCTCTGATTCCCCAGCTCTGATTCCCCGACTCTGATTCCCGGCGTCCGATTCCCTGCCTCTGATTCCCCGCCTCTGATTCCCCATCTCTGATTCCCCGCCTCTGATTCCCCGTGTCTGATTCCCTGCCTCTGATTCCCCGCCTCTGATTCCCCGCCTCTGATTCCCTGCCACTGATTCCCTTCCCCTGATTCCCCACCTCTGATTCCCCATATCTGATTCTCCGCCTCTGTTTCTCCGCCTCTGATTCCCCGCCTCTGATTCCCCATATCTGATTCCCTGCCTCTGATTCCCCAACTCTGATTCCCCGCCTCTGATTCCCCAGCTCTGAATCCCCGCCTCTGATTCCCCGTGTCTGATTCCCTGCCTCTGATTCCCCGCCTTGATTCCCCATCTCTGATTCACAACCTCTGATTCCCCACCTCTGATTCCCTATATTTGATTCCCCGCCTCTGTTTCCCCGCCTCTGATTCCCCGCCTCTGATACCCCATATCTGATTCCCCGCCTCTGTTTGCCCGCCTCTGATTCCCCGCCTCTGTTTCACCATATCTGATTCCCCGCCTATGAATCCCCAACTCTGATTCCCTGCCTCAGATTACCCAGCTCTGATTCCCCGCCATTGATTCCCCCCGTCTGATTCCCAGCCTCTGAATCCCCGTGTCTAATTTCCTGCCTCTGATTCCCCGCCTCTGATTCCCCATCTCTGATTCACCGCCTCTGATTCCCCACCTCTGATTCCCCATCTCTGATTCCGCACATCCAATTCCCTGCCTCTGATTCCCCAACTCTGATTCCCCACCTCTGATTCCCCAGCTCTGATTCCCCGCCTCAGATTCCCCGCGTCTGATTCCCTGCCTCTGATTCCCCGCCTCTGATTCCCTGCCTCTGATTCCCCATATCTGATTCCCCGCCTCTGATTCCCCAACTCTGATTCCCCGCTTCTGATTCCCCAGCTATGAATCCCCGCATCTGATTCCCCGCATCTGATTCCCTGCCTCTGATTCCCCGCCTCTGATTCTCCATCTGTGATTCACAACCTCTGATGCCCCACCTCTGATTCCCCATATCTGATTCCCCGCCTCTGTTTCCCCGCCTCTGATTCCCCGCCTCTGATTCCCCATATCTGATTCCCCGCCTCTGATTGCCCACCTCTGATTCCCCGCGTCTGATACCCTGCCTCTGATTCCCCGCCTCTGATTCCCCATCTCTGATTCACCACCTCTGATTCCCGGCCTCTGATTCCCCATCTCTGATTCCGCACATCCGATTCCCTGCCTATGATTCCCCACCTCTGATTCCCCGCCTCTGATTCACCATATATGATTCCCTGCCTCTGTTTCCCCGCCTCTGATTCCCTACCTCTGTTTCCCCATATCTGATTCCCCGCCTCTGATTCCCCAACTCTAATACCCCGCCTCTGATTCCCCAGCTCTGATTCCCCGCCTCTGATTCCCCGCATCTGATTCCCTGCCTCTGATTCCCCGCCTCTGATTCCAGGCCTCTGATTCCCAGCATCTGATTCCGGCCTCTGAAACCCGGCCTCTGATTCCCTGCTTCTGATTCTGTTTCCCTGCCTCTGATTCCCCATCTCTGATTCCGCACATCTGATTCCCTGCCTCTGATTCCCCACCTCTGATTCCCCATATCTGATTCCCCGCCTCTGTTTCCCCGCCTCTGATTCCCCGCCTCTGTTTCCCAATATCTAAGTCCCCACCTCTGATTCCCCAAATCTGATTCCCCACCTCTGATTCCCCAGCTCTGATTCCCCGCCTCTGATTCCCCGCATCTGATTCCCTGCATCTGATTCCAAGCCTCTGATTCCCTGCCTCTGATTCCCAACCTCTGATTCCCCACCTCTGATTCCCCATATCTGATTCCCCGCCACTGTTTCCCCGCCTCGGATTCCCCGCTTCAGTTTCCCCATATCTGATTCCCGGCCTCTGATTCCCCGCCTCTGATTCCCCGCCTCTGATTCCCTGCCTCTGATTCCCCATCTCCGATTCCGCACATCTGATTCCCTTCCTCTGATTCCCCGCCTCTGATTCCCCGCCTCTGATTCCCTGCCTCTGATTCCCAACCTCTGATTCCCCACCTCTGATTCCCCATATCTGATTCCCCGCCTCTGTTTCCCCGCCTCTGATTCCCCGCCTCTGATTCCCAACTCTGATTCCCCGCCTCTGATTCCCCAGCTCTGATTCCCCGTTTTTGATTCCCTGCCTCTGATTCCCTGCCCTGATTCCCCATCTCTGTTTCACCGCCTTTGATTCGCCACCTCTGATTCCACATATCTGATTCCCCGCCTCTGTTTCCCCGACTCTGATTCCCTTCCTCTGATTCCCAACCTCTGATTCCACACCTCTGATTCCCCATATCTGATTCCCCGCCTCTATTTCCCCATATCTGATTCCCCGCCTCTGATTCCCCAACTCTGATTCCCCGCCTCTGATTCCCCAGCTCTGATTCCCCGACTCTGATTCCCGGCGTCCGATTCCCTGCCTCTGATTCCCCGCCTCTGATTCCCCATCTCTGATTCCCCGCCTCTGATTCCCCCCGTCTGATTCCCAGCCTCTGAATCCCCGTGTCTGATTTCCTGCCTCTGATTCCCCGCCTCTGATTCCCCATTTCTGATTCCTCTGATTCCCCACATCTGATTCCCCATCTCTGATTCCGCACATGCGATTCCGTGCCTCTGATTCCCCAACTCTGATTCCCCACCTCTGATTCCCCAGCTCTGCTTCCCCGCCTCAGATTCATCGCGTCTGATTCCCTGCCTCTGATTCCCCGCCTCTGATTCCCCATCTCTGATTCCCCACCTCTGATTCCCCGTGTCTGATTCCCTGCCTCTGATTCCCCGCCTCTGAATCCCAGCCTCTGATTCCCCATATCTGATTCCCCGCCTCTGATTCCCTGCCTCTGATTCCCCAGCTCTGATTCCCCGCCTTTGATTCCCCCCGTCTGATTCCCAGCCTCTGAATCCCCGTGTCTGATTTCCTGCCTCTGATTCCCCGCCTCTGATTCCCCATCTCTGATTCACCGCCTCTGATTCCCCATCTCTGATTCCCCACCTCTGATTCCCCATATCTGATTCCCTGCCTCTGTTTCCCCGCCTCTGATTCCCCACCTCTGTTTCCCCATATCTGATTCCCCGCCTCTGATTCCCCAACTCTAATACCCCACCTCTGATTCCCCAGCTCTGATTCCCCGCCTCTGATTCCCCGCATCTGATTCCCTGCCTCTGATTCCCCGCCTCTGATTCCAGGCCTCTGATTACCAGCATCTGATTCCGGCCTCTGATTCCCGGCCTCTGATTCCCTGCTTCTGATTCTGATTCCCTGCCTCTGATTCCCCATCTCTGATTCCGCACATCTGATTCCTTGCCTCTGATTCCCCACCTCTGATTCCCCATATCTGATTCCCCGGCTGGGTTTCCCCGCCTCTGATTCCCCGCCTCTGTTTCCCAATATCTAAGTCCCCGCCTCTGATTCCCCGCATCTGATTCCCTGCATCTGATTCCAAGCCTCTGATTCCCTGCCTCTGTTTCCCCGCCTCTGATTCCCCACCTCTGATTCCCCATATCTGATTCCCCGCCTCTGTTTCCCCGCCTCGGATTCCCCGCCTCTGTTTCCCCATATCTGATTCCCGGCCTCTGATTCCCCGCCTCTGATTCCCCGCCTCTGATTCCCTGCCTCTGATTCCCCATCTCCGATTCCGCACATCTGAATCCCTTCCTCTGATTCCCCGCCTCTGATTCCCCGCCTCTGATTCCCTGCCTCTGATTCCCAACCTCGGATTCCCCACCTCTGATTCCCCATATCTGATTCCCCGCCTCTGTTTCCCCGCCTCTGATTCCCCGCCTCTGATTCCCAACTCTGATTCGCCGCCTCTGATTCCCCAGCTCTGATTCCCCGTGTTTGATTCCCTGCCTCTGATTCCCTGCCCTGATTCCCCATCTCTGTTTCACCGCCTTTGATTCGCCACCTCTGATTCCCCATATCTGATTCCCCGCCTCTGTTTCCCCGACTCTGATTCCCTGCCTCTGATTCCCTACATCTGATTCCACACCTCTGATTCCCCATATCTGATTCCCCACCTCTATTTCCCCATATCTGATTCCCCGCCTCTGATTCCCCAACTCTGATTCCCCGCCTCTGATTCCCCAGCTCTGATTCCCCGACTCTGATTGCCGGAGTCCGATTCCCTGCCTCTGATTCCCCGCCTCTGATTCCCCATCTCTGATTCCCCACCTCCGATTCCCCGTGTCTGATTCCCTGCCTCTGATTCCCCGCCTCTGATTCCCCGCCTCTGATTCCCTGCCACTGATTCCCTGCCCCTGATTCCCCAATTCTGATTCCCCATATCTGATTCCCCGCCTCTGTTTCCCCGCCTTTGATTCCCCGCCTCTGATTCCCCATATCTGATTCCCTGTCTCTGATTCCCCAACTCTGATTCACCGCCTCTGATTCCCCAGCTCTGAATCCCCGCCTCTGATTCCCAGCGTCTGATTCCCTGCCTCTGATTCCCCGCCTTGATTCCCCATCTCTGATTCACAACCTCTGATTCCCCACCTCTGATTCCCTATATTTGATTCCCCGCCTCTGTTTCCCCGCCTCTGATTCGCAACCTCTAATTCCCCACCTCTGATTCCCAATATCTGATTCCCCGCCTCTGTTACCCTGCCTCTGATTCCCGGACTCTGTTTCCCCATATCTGATTCCCCTCCTCTGATTCCCCAACTCTGATTCCCCTCCTCTGATTCCCCAGCTCTGATTCCCCGCCTTTTATTCCCGGCCTCTGATTCCCTGCCACTGATTCCACGCCCCTGATTCCCCACCTCTGACTCCCCATATCTGATTCCCCGCCTTTGTTTCCCCAGCTCTGATTCCCCACCTCTGATTCCCAAGCTCTGATTCCCTGCCACTGATTCCCCGCCCCTGATTCCCCACCTCTGATTTCCCATATCTGATTCCCCGCCTCTGTTTCCCCAGCTCTGATTCCCTGCCTCTGATTCCCTGCCCTGATTCCCCATCTCTGTTTCACCGCCTTTGATTCGCCACCTCTGATTCCCCATATCTGATTCCCCGCCTCTGTTTCCCCGCCTCTGATTCCCTGCCTCTGAATCCCAACCTCTGATTCCACACCTCTGATTCCCCATATCTGATTCCCCGCCTCTATTTCCCCATATCTGATTCCCCGCCTCTGATTCCCCAACTCTGATTCCCCGCCTCTGATTCCCCAGCTCTGATTCCCCGCCTCTGATTCCCGGCGTCCGATTCCCTGCCTCTGATTCCCCGCCTCTGATTCCCCATCTCTGATTCTCCATATCTGATTCCCCGCCTCTTAATCCCCATCTCTGATTCCCGGACTCTGATTCCCCTCCTCTGATTCCTGGCCTCTTATTCCCTGCATCTGATTACCGGCCTCTGATTCCCGGCCTCTGATTCCCCGCTTCTGATTCTGATTCCCTGCCTCTGATTCCCCATCTCTGATTCCGCACATCTGATTCCCTGCCTCTGATTCCCCACCTCTGATTCCCCATATCTGATTCCCCGCCTCTGTTTCCCCGCCTCTGATTCCCCGCCTCTGTTTCCCTATATCTAATTCCCCACCTCTGATGCCCCAACTCTGATTCCCCGCCTCTGATTCCCCAGCTCTGATTCCCCGCCTCTGATTCCCTGCATCCGATTCCCCATATCTGATTCCCCGCCTCTGTTTCCCCGCCTCTGATTCCCCGCCTCTGTTTCCCCATATCTGATTCGCGCCTCTGATTCCCAACTATGATTTCACGCCTCTGATTCCCCAGCTCTGATTCCCTGCCTCTGATTCCCCGCGTTCTATTCCCTGCCTCTGATTCCCCGCCTGTGATTCCCCATCACTGATTCACCACCTCTGATTCCCTACCTCTGATTCCCCATATCTAATTCCCCGCCTCTGTTTGCCCGCCTCTGATTCCCCGCCTCTGTTTCCCCATATCTGATTCCCCGCCTATGAATCCCCAACTCTGATTCCCTGCCTCAGATTACCCAGCTCTGATTCCCCGCCATTGATTCCCCCCGTCTGATTCCCAGCCTCTGAATCCCCGTGTCTGATTTCCTGCCTCTGATTCCCCGCCTCTGATTCCCCATCTCTGATTCACCGCCTCTGATTCCCCACCTCTGATTCCCCATCTCTGATTCCGCACATCCAATTCCCTGCCTCTGATTCCCCAACTCTGATTCCCCACCTCTGATTCCCCAGCTCTGATTCCCCGCCTCAGATTCCCCGCGTCTGATTCCCTGCCTCTGATTCCCTGCCTCTGATTCCCTGCCTCTGATTCCCCATATCTGATTCCCCGCCTCTGATTCCCCAACTCTGATTGCCCGCTTCTGATTCCCCAGCTCTGAATCCCCGCCTCTGATTCCCCGCATCTGATTCCCTGCCTCTGATTCCCCGCCTCTGATTCCCCATCTGTGATTCACAACCTCTGATGCCCCACCTCTGATTCCCCATATCTGATTCCCCGCCTCTGTTTCCCCGCCTCTGATTCCCCGCCTCTGATTCCCCATATCTGATTCCCCGCCTCTGATTGCCCACCTCTGATTCCCCGCGTCTGATACCCTGCCTCTGATTCCCCGCCTCTGATTCCCCATCTCTGATTCACCACCTCTGATTCCCGGCCTCTGATTCCCCATCTCTGATTCCGCACATCCGATTCCCTGCCTATGATTCCCCACCTCTGATTCCCCGCCTCTGATTCACCATATCTGATTCCCTGCCTCTGTTTCCCCGCCTCTGATTCCCTACCTCTGTTTCCCCATATCTGATTCCCCGCCTCTGATTCCCCAACTCTAATACCCCGCCTCTGATTCGCCAGCTCTGATTCCCCGCCTCTGATTCCCCGCATCTGATTCCCTGCCTCTGATTCCCCGCCTCTGATTCCAGGCCTCTGATTCCCAGCATCTGATTCCGGCCTCTGATTCCCGGCCTCTGATTCCCTGCTTCTGATTCTGTTTCCCTGCCTCTGATTCCCCATCTCTGATTCCGCACATCTGATTCCCTGCCTCTGATTCCCCACCTCTGATTCCCCATATCTGATTCCCCGCCTCTGTTTCCCCGCCTCTGATTCCCCGCCTCTGTTTCCCAATATCTAAGTCCCCACCTCTGATTCCCCAAATCTGATTCCCAACCTCTGATTCCCCAGCTCTGATTCCCCGCCTCTGATTCCCCGCATCTGATTCCCTGCATCTGATTCCAAGCCTCTCATTCCCTGCCTCTGATTCCCAACCTCTGATTCCCCACCTCTGATTCCCCATATCTGATTCCCCGCCTCTGTTTCCCCGCCTCGGATTCCCCGCCTCAGTTTCCCCATATCTGATTCCCGGCCTCTGATTCCCCGCCTCTGATTCCCCGCCTCTGATTCCCTGCCTCTGATTCCCCATCTCCGATTCCGCACATCTGATTCCCTTCCTCCGATTCCCCGCCTCTGATTCCCCGCCTCTGATTCCCTGCCTCTGATTCCCAACCTCTGATTCCCCACCTCTGATTCCCCATATCTGATTCCCCGCCTCTGTTTCCCCGCCTCTGATTCCCCGCCTCTGATTCCCAACTCTGATTCCCCGCCTCTGATTCCCCAGCTCTGATTCCCCGTGTTTGATTCCCTGCCTCTGATTCCCTGCCCTGATTCCCCATCTCTGTTTCACCGCCTTTGATTCGCCACCTCTGATTCCACATATCTGATTCCCCGCCTCTGTTTCCCCGACTCTGATTCCCTTCCTCTGATTCCCAACCTCTGATTCCACACCTCTGATTCCCCATATCTGATTCCCCGCCTCTATTTCCCCATATCTGATTCCCCGCCTCTGATTCCCTGCCAGTGATTCCCTGCCCCTGATTCCCCACCTCTGATTCCCCATATCTGATTCCCCGCCTCTGTTTCCCCGCATCTGATTCCCCGACTCTGATTCCCCATATCTGATTCCCTGCCTCTGATTCCCTAACTCTGATTCCCCGCCTCTGATTCCCCAGCTCTGAATCCCCGCCTCTGATTCCCCGTGTCTGATTCCCTGCCTCTGATTCCCCGCCTTGATTCCCCATCACTGATTCACCACCTCTGATTCCCCACCTCTGATTCCCCATATCTAATGCCCCGCCTCTGTTTGCCCGCCTCTGATTCCCCGCCTCTGTTTCCCCATATCTGATTCCCCGTCTCTGAATCCCCAACTCTGATTCCCTGCCTCTGATTCCCCAGCTCTGATTCCCCGCCTTTGATTCCCCCCGTCTGATTCCCAGCCTCTGAATCCCCGTGTCTGATTTCCTGCCTCTGATTCCCCGTCTCTGATTCCCCATTTCTGATTCCTCTGATTCCCCACATCTGATTCCCCATCTCTGATTCCGCACATGCGATTCCCTGCCTCTGATTCCCCAACTCTGATTCCCCACCTCTGATTCCCCAGCTCTGATTCCCCGCCTCAGATTCATCGCGTCTGATTCCCTGCCTCTGATTCCCCGCCTCTGATTCCCCACCTCTGATTCCCCATCTCTGATTCCGCACATCCAATTCCCTGCCTCTGATTCCCCAACTCTGATTCCCCACCTCTGATTCCCCAGCACTGATTCCCCGCCTCAGATTCCCCGCGTCTGATTCCCTGCCTCTGATTCCCCGCCTCTGATTCCCTGCCTCTGATTCCCCATATCTGATTCCCCGCCTCTGATTCCCCAACTCTGATTCCCTGCTTCTGATTCCCCAGCTCTGAATCCCCGCCTCTGATTCCCCGCATCTGATTCCCTGCCTCTGATTCCCCGCCCCTGATTCCCCATCTGTGATTCACAACCTCTGATGCCCCACCTCTGATTCCCCATATCTGATTCCCCGCCTCTGTTTCCCCGCCTCTGATACCCCGCCTCTGATTCCCCATATCTGATTCCCCGCCTCTGATTGCCCACCTCTGATTCCCCGCGTCTGATACCCTGCCTCTGATTCCCCGCCTCTGATTCCCCATCTCTGATTCACCACCTCTGATTCCCGGCCTCTGATTCCCCATCTCTGATTCCGCATATCCGATTCCCTGCCTATGATTCCCCACCTCTGATTCCCCGCGTCTGATTCACCATATCTGATTCCCTGCCTCTGTTTTCCCGCCTCTGATTCCCTACCTCTGTTTCCCCATATCTGATTCCCCGCCTCTGATTCCCCAACTCTAATACCCCGCCTCTGATTCCCCAGCTCTGATTCCCCGCCTCTGATTCCCCGCATCTGATTCCCTGCCTCTGATTCCCCGCCTCTGATTCCAGGCCTCTGATTCCCAGCATCTGATTCCGGCCTCTGATTCCCGGCCTCTGATTCCCTGCTTCTGATTCTGTTTCCCTGCCTCTGATTCCCCATCTCTGATTCCGCACATCTGATTCCCTGCCTCTGATTCCCCACCTCTGATTCCCCATATCTGATTCCCCGCCTCTGTTTCCCCGCCTCTGATTCCCCGCCTCTGTTTCCCAATATCTAAGTCCCCACCTCTGATTCCCCAAATCTGATTCCCCACCTCTGATTCCCCAGCTCTGATTCCCCGCCTCTGATTCCCCGCATCTGATTCCCTGCATCTGATTCCAAGCCTCTGATTCCCTGCCTCTGATTCCCAACCTCTGATTCCCCACCTCTGATTCCCCATATCTGATTCCCCGCCTCTGTTTCCCCACCTCGGATTCCCCCCCTCAGTTTCCCCATATCTGATTCCCGGCCTCTGATTCCCCGCCTCTGATTCCCCGCCTCTGATTCCCTGCCTCTGATTCCCCATCTCCGATTCCGCACATCTGATTCCCTTCCTCTGATTCCCCGCCTCTGATTCCCCGCCTCTGATTCCCTGCCTCTGATTCCCAACCTCTGATTCCCCACCTCTGATTCCCCATATCTGATTCCCCGCCTCTGTTTCCCCGCCTCTGATTCCCCGCCTCTGATTCCCAACTCAGATTCCCCGCCTCTGATTCCCCAGCTCTGATTCCCCGTGTTTGATTCCCTGCCTCTGATTCCCTGCCCTGATTCCCCATCTCTGTTTCACCGCCTTTGATTCGCCACCTCTGATTCCACATATCTGATTCCCCGCCTCTGTTTCCCCGACTCTGATTCCCTTCCTCTGATTCCCAACCTCTGATTCCACACCTCTGATTCCCCATATCTGATTCCCCGCCTCTATTTCCCCATATCTGATTCCCCGCCTCTGATTCCCCAACTCTGATTCCCCGCCTCTGATTCCCCAGCTCTGATTCCCCGACTCTGATTCCCGGCGTCCGATTCCCTGCCTCTGATTCCCCGCCTCTGATTCCCCATCTCTGATTCCCCGCCTCTGATTCCCCGTGTCTGATTCCCTGCCTCTGATTCCCCGCCTCTGATTCCCCGCCTCTGATTCCCTGCCAGTGATTCCCTGCCCCTGATTCCCCACCTCTGATTCCCCATATCTGATTCCCCGCCTCTGTTTCCCCGCATCTGATTCCCCGACTCTGATTCCCCATATCTGATTCCCTGCCTCTGATTCCCTAACTCTGATTCCCCGCCTCTGATTCCCCAGCTCTGAATCCCCGCCTCTGATTCCCCGTGTCTGATTCCCTGCCTCTGATTCCCCGCCTTGATTCCCCATCACTGATTCACCACCTCTGATTCCCCACCTCTGATTCCCCATATCTAATGCCCCGCCTCTGTTTGCCCGCCTCTGATTCCCCGCCTCTGTTTCCCCATATCTGATTCCCCGTCTCTGAATCCCCAACTCTGATTCCCTGCCTCTGATTCCCCAGCTCTGATTCCCCGCCTTTGATTCCCCCCGTCTTATTCCCAGCCTCTGAATCCCCGTGTCTGATTTCCTGCCTCTGATTCCCCGCCTCTGATTCCCCATTTCTGATTCCTCTGATTCCCCACATCTGATTCCCCATCTCTGATTCCGCACATGCGATTCCCTGCCTCTGATTCCCCAACTCTGATTCCCCACCTCTGATTCCCCAGCTCTGATTCCCCGCCTCAGATTCATCGCGTCTGATTCCCTGCCTCTGATTCCCCGCCTCTGATTCCCCATCTCTGATTCCCCACCTCTGATTCCCCGTGTCTGATTCCCTGCCTCTGATTCCCCGCCTCTGAATCCCAGCCTCTGATTCCCCATATCTGATTCCCCGCCTCTGATTCCCTGCCTCTGATTCCCCAGCTCTGATTCCCCGCCTTTGATTCCCCCCATCTGATTCCCAGCCTCTGAATCCCCGTGTCTGATTTCCTGCCTCTGATTCCCCGCCTCTGATTCCCCATCTCTGATTCACCGCCTCTGATTCCCCATCTCTGATTCCCCACCTCTGATTCCCCATATCTGATTCCCTGCCTCTGTTTCCCCGCCTCTGATTCCCCACCTCTGTTTCCCCATATCTGATTCCCCGCCTCTGATTCCCCAACTCTAATACCCCACGTCTGATTCCCCAGCTCTGATTCCCCGCCTCTGATTCCCCGCATCTGATTCCCTGCCTCTGATTCCCCGCCTCTGATTCCAGGCCTCTGATTCCCAGCATCTGATTCCGGCCTCTGATTCCTCGGCCTCTGATTCCCTGCTTCTGATTCTGATTCCCTGCCTCTGATTCCCCATCTCTGATTCCGCACATCTGATTCCTTGCCTCTGATTCCCCACCTCTGATTCCCCATATCTGATTCCCCGCCTGGGTTTCCCCGCCTCTGATTCCCCGCCTCTGTTTCCCAATATCTAAGTCCCCGCCCCTGATTCCCCGCATCTGATTCCCTGCATCTGATTCCAAGCCTCTGATTCCCTGCCTCTGTTTCCCCGCCTCTGATTCCCCACCTCTGATTCCCCATATCTGATTCCCCGCCTCTGTTTCCCCGCCTCGGATTCCCCGCATCTGTTTCCCCATATCTGATTCCCGGCCTCTGATTCCCCGCCTCTGATTCCCCGCCTCTGATTCCCTGCCTCTGATTCCCCATCTCCGATTCCGCACATCTGAATCCCTTCCTCTGATTCCCCGCCTCTGATTCCCCGCCTCTGATTCCCTGCCTCTGATTCCCAACCTCGGATTCCCCACCTCTGATTCCCCATATCTGATTCCCCGCCTCTGTTTCCCCGCCTCTGATTCCCCGCCTCTGATTCCCAACTCTGATTCGCCGCCTCTGATTCCCCAGCTCTGATTCCCCGTGTTTGATTCCCTGCCTCTGATTCCCTGCCCTGATTCCCCATCTCTGTTTCACCGCCTTTGATTCGCCACCTCTGATTCCCCATATCTGATTCCCCGCCTCTGTTTCCCCGACTCTGATTCCCTGCCTCTGATTCCCTACATCTGATTCCACACCTCTGATTCCCCATATCTGATTCCCCACCTCTATTTCCCCATATCTGATTCCCCGCCTCTGATTCCCCAACTCTGATTCCCCGCCTCTGATTCCCCAGCTCTGATTCCCCGACTCTGATTGCCGGAGTCCGATTCCCTGCCTCTGATTCCCCGCCTCTGATTCCCCATCTCTGATTCCCCGCCTCCGATTCCCCGTGTCTGATTCCCTGCCTCTGATTCCCCGCCTCTGATTCCCCGCCTCTGATTCCCTGCCACTGATTCCCTGCCCCTGATTCCCCAATTCTGATTCCCCATATCTGATTCCCCGCCTCTGTTTCCCCGCCTCTGATTCCCCGCCTCTGATTCCCCATATCTGATTCCCTGTCTCTGATTCCCCAACTCTGATTCACCGCCTCTGATTCCCCAGCTCTGAATCCCCGCCTCTGATTCCCAGCGTCTGATTCCCTGCCTCTGATTCCCCGCCTTGATTCCCCATCTCTGATTCACAACCTCTGATTCCCCACCTCTGATTCCCTATATTTGATTCCCCGCCTCTGTTTCCCCGCCTCTGATTCGCAACCTCTAATTCCCCACCTCTGATTCCCCATATCTGATTCCCCGCCTCTGTTACCCTGCCTCTGATTCCCGGCCTCTGTTTCCCCATATCTGATTCCCCTCCTCTGATTCCCCAACTCAGATTCCCCTCCTCTGATTCCCCAGCTCTGATTCCCCGCCTTTTATTCCCGGCCTCTGATTCCCTGCCACTGATTCCCCGCCCCTGATTCCCCACCTCTGATTCCCCATATCTGATTCCCCGCCTTTGTTTCCCCAGCTCTGATTCCCCACCTCTGATTCCCAAGCTCTGATTCCCTGCCACTGATTCCCCGCCCCTGATTCCCCACCTCTGATTTCCCATATCTGATTCCCCGCCTCTGTTTCCCCAGCTCTGATTCCCTGCCTCTGATTCCCTGCCCTGATTCCCCATCTCTGTTTCACCGCCTTTGATTCGCCACCTCTGATTCCCCATATCTGATTCCCCGCCTCTGTTTCCCCGCCTCTGATTCCCTGCCTCTGAATCCCAACCTCTGATTCCACACCTCTGATTCCCCATATCTGATTCCCCGCCTCTATTTCCCCATATCTGATTCCCCGCCTCTGATTCCCCAACTCTGATTCCCCGCCTCTGATTCCCCAGCTCTGATTCCCCGCCTCTGATTCCCGGCGTCCGATTCCCTGCCTCTGATTCCCCGCCTCTGATTCCCCATCTCTGATTCTCCATATCTGATTCCCCGCCTCTTAATCCCCATCTCTGATTCCCGGACTCTGATTCCCCTCCTCTGATTCCTGGCCTCTTATTCCCTGCATCTGATTACCGGCCTCTGATTCCCGGCCTCTGATTCCCCGCTTCTGATTCTGATTCCCTGCCTCTGATTCCCCATCTCTGATTCCGCACATCTGATTCCCTGCCTCTGATTCCCCACCTCTGATTCCCCATATCTGATTCCCCGCCTCTGTTTCCCCGCCTCTGATTCCCCGCCTCTGTTTCCCTATATCTAATTCCCCACCTCTGATGCCCCAACTCTGATTCCCCGCCTCTGATTCCCCAGCTCTGATTCCCCGCCTCTGATTCCCTGCATCCGATTCCCCATATCTGATTCCCCGCCTCTGTTTCCCCGCCTCTGATTCCCCGCCTCTGTTTCCCCATATCTGATTCCCGCCTCTGATTCCCAACTATGATTCCCCGCCTCTGATTCCCCAGCTCTGATTCCCTGCCTCTGATTCCCCGCGTTCTATTCCCTGCCTCTGATTCCCCGCCTGTGATTCCCCATCACTGATTCACCACCTCTGACTCCCTACCTCTGATTCCCCATATCTAATTCCCCGCCTCTGTTTGCCCGCCTCTGATTCCCCGCCTCTGTTTCCCCATATCTGATTCCCCGCCTATGAATCACCAACTCTGATTCCCTGCCTCAGATTACCCAGCTCTGATTCCCCGCCATTGATTCCCCCCGTCTGATTCCCAGCCTCTGAATCCCCGTGTCTGATTTCCTGCCTCTGATTCCCCGCCTCTGATTCCCCATCTCTGATTCACCGCCTCTGATTCCTCACCTCTGATTCCCCATCTCTGATTCCGCACATCCAATTCCCTGCCTCTGATTCCCCAACTCTGATTCCCCACCTCTGATTCCCCAGCTCTGATTCCCCGCCTCAGATTCCCCGCGTCTGATTCCCTGCCTCTGATTCCCTGCCTCTGATTCCCTGCCTCTGATTCCCCATATCTGATTCCCCGCCTCTGATTCCCCAACTCTGATTGCCCGCTTCTGATTCCCCAGCTCTGAATCCCCGCCTCTGATTCCCCGCATCTGATTCCCTGCCTCTGATTCCCCGCCTCTGATTCCCCATCTGTGATTCACAACCTCTGATGCCCCACCTCTGATTCCCCATATCTGATTCCCCGCCTCTGTTTCCCCGCCTCTGATTCCCCGCCTCTGATTCCCCATATCTGATTCCCCGCCTCTGATTGCCCACCTCTGATTCCCCGCGTCTGATACCCTGCCTCTGATTCCCCGCCTCTGATTCCCCATCTCTGATTCACCACCTCTGATTCCCGGCCTCTGATTCCCCATCTCTGATTCCGCACATCCGATTCCCTGCCTATGATTCCCCACCTCTGATTCCCCGCCTCTGATTCACCATATCTGATTCCCTGCCTCTGTTTCCCCGCCTCTGATTCCCTACCTCTGTTTCCCCATATCTGATTCCCCGCCTCTGATTCCCCAACTCTAATACCCCGCCTCTGATTCCCCAGCTCTGATTCCCCGCCTCTGATTCCCCGCATCTGATTCCCTGCCTCTGATTCCCCGCCTCTGATTCCAGGCCTCTGATTCCCAGCATCTGATTCCGGCCTCTGATTCCCGGCCTCTGATTCCCTGCTTCTGATTCTGTTTCCCTGCCTCTGATTCCCCATCTCTGATTCCGCACATCTGATTCCCTGCCTCTGATTCCCCACCTCTGATTCCCCATATCTGATTCCCCGCCTCTGTTTCCCCGCCTCTGATTCCCCGCCTCTGTTTCCCAATATCTAAGTCCCCACCTCTGATTCCCCAAATCTGATTCCCCACCTCTGATTCCCCAGCTCTGATTCCCCGCCTCTGATTCCCCGCATCTGATTCCCTGCATCTGATTCCAAGCCTCTGATTCCCTGCCTCTGATTCCCAACCTCTGATTCCCCACCTCTGATTCCCCATATCTGATTCCCCGCCTCTGTTTCCCCGCCTCGGATTCCCCGCCTCAGTTTCCCCATATCTGATTCCCGGCCTCTGATTCCCCGCCTCTGATTCCCCGCCTCTGATTCCCTGCCTCTGATTCCCCATCTCCGATTCCGCACATCTGATTCCCTTCCTCCGATTCCCCGCCTCTGATTCCCCGCCTCTGATTCCCTGCCTCTGATTCCCAACCTCTGATTCCCCACCTCTGATTCCCCATATCTGATTCCCCGCCTCTGTTTCCCCGCCTCTGATTCCCCGCCTCTGATTCCCAACTCTGATTCCCCGCCTCTGATTCCCCAGCTCTGATTCCCCGTGTTTGATTCCCTGCCTCTGATTCCCTGCCCTGATTCCCCATCTCTGTTTCACCGCCTTTGATTCGCCACCTCTGATTCCACATATCTGATTCCCCGCCTCTGTTTCCCCGACTCTGATTCCCTTCCTCTGATTCCCAACCTCTGATTCCACACCTCTGATTCCCCATATCTGATTCCCCGCCTCTATTTCCCCATATCTGATTCCCCGCCTCTGATTCCCCAACTCTGATTCCCCGCCTCTGATTCCCCAGCTCTGATTCCCCGACTCTGATTCCCGGCGTCCGATTCCCTGCCTCTGATTCCCCGCCTCTGATTCCCCATCTCTGATTCCCCGCCTCTGATTCCCCGTGTCTGATTCCCTGCCTCTGATTCCCCGCCTCTGATTCCCCGCCTCTGATTCCCTGCCACTGATTCCCTGCCCCTGATTCCCCACCTCTGATTCCCCATATCTGAATCCCCGCCTCTGTTTCCCCGCCTCTGATTCCCCGCCTCTGATTCCCCATATCTGATTCCCTGCCTCTGATTCCCCAACTCTGCTTCCCTGCCTCTGATTCCCCAGCTCTGAATCCCCGCCTCTGATTCCCCGTGTCTGATTCCCTGCCTCTGATTCCCCGCCTTGATTCCCCATCTCTGATTCACAACCTCTGATTCCCCACCTCTGATTCCCTATATTTGATTCCCCGCCTCTGTTTCCCCGCCTCTGATACCCCGCCTCTGATTCCCCATATCTGATTCCCCGCCTCTGATTGCCCACCTCTGATTCCCCGCCTCTGATTCGCCAGCTCTGATTCCCCGCCTCTGATTCCCCGCATCTGTTTCCCCGCCTCTGATTCCCCGCCTCTGATTCCCAACTCTGATTCGCCGCCTCTGATTCCCCAGCTCTGATTCCCCGTGTTTGATTCCCTGCCTCTGATTCCCTGCCCTGATTCCCCATCTCTGTTTCACCGCCTTTGATTCGCCACCTCTGATTCCCCATATCTGATTCCCCGCCTCTGTTTCCCCGACTCTGATTCCCTGCCTCTGATTCCCAACCTCTGATTCCACACCTCTGATTCCCCATATCTGATTCCCCGCCTCTATTTCCCCATATCTGATTCCCCGCCTCTGATTCCCCAACTCTGATTCCCCGCCTCTGATTCCCCAGCTCTGATTCCCCGACTCTGATTCCCGGAGTCCGTTTCCCTGCCTCTGATTCCCCGCCTCTGATTCCCCATCTCTGATTCCCCGCCTCCGATTCCCCGTGTGTGATTCCCTGCCTCTGATTCCCATCCTCTGATTCCCCGCCTCTGATTCCCTGCGACTGATTCCCTGCCCCTGATTCCCCAATTCTGATTCCCCATATCTGATTCCCCGCCTCTGTTTCCCCGCCTCTGATTCCCCGCCTCTGATTCCCCATATCTGATTCCCTGCCTCTGATTCCCCAACTCTGATTCACCGCCTCTGATTCCCCAGCTCTGAATCCCCGCCTCTGATTCCCCGCGTCTGATTCCCTGCCTCTGATTCCCCGCCTTGATTCCCCATCTCTGATTCACAACCTCTGATTCCCCACCTCTGATTCCCTATATTTGATTCCCCGCCTCTGTTTCCCCGCCTCTGATTCGCAACCTCTAATTCCCCACCTCTGATTCCCCATATCTGATTCCCCGCCTCTGTTACCCTGCCTCTGATTCCCGGCCTCTGTTTCCCCATATCTGATTCCCCTCCTCTGATTCCCCAACTCTGATTCCCCGCCTCTGATTCCCCAGCTCTGATTCCCCGCCTTTTATTCCCGGCCTCTGATTCCCTGCCACTGACTCCCCGCCCCTGATTCCCCACCTCTGATTCCCCATATCTGATTCCCCGCCTCTGTTTCCCCAGCTCTGATTCCCCACCTCTGATTCCCAAGCTCTGATTCCCTGCCACTGATTCCCCGCCCCTGATTCCCCACCTCTGATTTCCCATATCTGATTCCCCGCCTCTGTTTCCCCAGCTCTGATTCCCTGCCTCTGATTCCCTGCCCTGATTCCCCATCTCTGTTTCACCGCCTTTGATTCGCCACCTCTGATTCCCCATATCAGATTCCCCGCCTCTGTTTCCCCGCCTCTGATTCCCTGCCTCTGATTCCCAACCTCTGATTCCACACCTCTGATTCCCCATATCTGATTCCCCGCCTCTATTTCCCCATATCTGATTCCCCGCCTCTGATTCCCCAACTCTGATTCCCCGCCTCTGATTCCCCAGCTCTGATTCCCCGCCTCTGATTCCCGGCGTCCGATTCCCTGCCTCTGATTCCCCGCCTCTGATTCCCCATCTCTGATTCTCCATATCTGATTCCCCGCCTCTGAATCCCCATCTCTGATTCCCGGACTCTGATTCCCCTCCTCTGATTCCTGGCCTCTTATTCCCAGCATCTGATTCCCGGCCTCTGATTCCCGGCCTCTGATTCCCCGCTTCAGATTCTGATTCCCTGCCTCTGATTCCCCATCTCTGATTCCGCACATCTGATTCCCTGCCTCTGATTCCACACCTCTGATTCCCCATATCTGATTCCCCGCCTCTGTTTCCCCGCCTCTGATTCCCCGCCTCTGTTTCCCTATATCTAATTCCCCACCTCTGATGCCCCAACTCTGATTCCCCGCCTCTGATTCCCCAGCTCTGATTCCCCGCCTCTGATTCCCTGCATCCGATTCCCCATATCTGATTCCCCGCCTCTGTTTCCCCGCCTCTGATTCCCCGCCTCTGTTTCCCCATATTTGATTCCCGCCTCTGATTCCCAACTATGATTCCCCGCCTCTGATTCCCCAGCTCTGATTCCCTGCCTCTGATTCCCCGCGTTCTATTCCCTGCCTCTGATTCCCCGCCTGTGATCCCCATCACTGATTCACCACCTCTGATTCCCTACCTCTGATTCCCCATATCTAATTCCCCGCCTCTGTTTGCCCGCCTCTGATTCCCCGCCTCTGTTTCCCCATATCTGATTCCCCGCTTATGAATCCCCAACTCTGATTCCCTGCCTCAGATTACCCAGCTCTGATTCCCCGCCATTGATTCCCCCCGTCTGATTCCCAGCCTCTGAATCCCCGTGTCTGATTTCCTGCCTCTGATTCCCCGCCTCTGATTCCCCATCTCTGATTCACCGCCTCTGATTCCCCACCTCTGATTCCCCATCTCTGATTCCGCACATCCAATTCCCTGCCTCTGATTCCCCAACTCTGATTCCCCACCTCTGATTCCCCAGCTCTGATTCCCCGCCTCAGATTCCCCGCGTCTGATTCCCTGCCTCTGATTCCCTGCCTCTGATTCCCTGCCTCTGATTCCCCATATCTGATTCCCCGCCTCTGATTCCCCAACTCTGATTGCCCGCTTCTGATTCCACAGCTCTGAATCCCCGCCTCTGATTCCCCGCATCTGATTCCCTGCCTCTGATTCCCCGCCTCTGATTCCCCATCTGTGATTCACAACCTCTGATGCCCCACCTCTGATTCCCCATATCTGATTCCCCGCCTCTGTTTCCCCGCCTCTGATTCCCCGCCTCTGATTCCCCATATCTGATTCCCCGCCTCTGATTGCCCACCTCTGATTCCCCGCGTCTGATACCCTGCCTCTGATTCCCCGCCTCTGATTCCCCATCTCTGATTCACCACCTCTGATTCCCGGCCTCTGATTCCCCATCTCTGATTCCGCACATCCGATTCCCTGCCTATGATTCCCCACCTCTGATTCCCCGCCTCTGATTCACCATATCTGATTCCCTGCCTCTGTTTCCCCGCCTCTGATTCCCTACCTCTGTTTCCCCATATCTGATTCCCCGCCTCTGATTCCCCAACTCTAATACCCCGCCTCTGATTCCCCAGCTCTGATTCCCCGCCTCTGATTCCCCGCATCTGATTCCCTGCCTCTGATTCCCCGCCTCTGATTCCAGGCCTCTGATTCCCAGCATCTGATTCCGGCCTCTGATTCCCGGCCTCTGATTCCCTGCTTCTGATTCTGTTTCCCTGCCTCTGATTCCCCATCTCTGATTCCGCACATCTGATTCCCTGCCTCTGATTCCCCACCTCTGATTCCCCATATCTGATTCCCCGCCTCTGTTTCCCCGCCTCTGATTCCCCGCCTCTGTTTCCCAATATCTAAGTCCCCACCTCTGATTCCCCAAATCTGATTCCCCACCTCTGATTCCCCAGCTCTGATTCCCCGCCTCTGATTCCCCGCATCTGATTCCCTGCATCTGATTCCAAGCCTCTCATTCCCTGCCTCTGATTCCCAACCTCTGATTCCCCACCTCTGATTCCCCATATCTGATTCCCCGCCTCTGTTTCCCCGCCTCGGATTCCCCGCCTCAGTTTCCCCATATCTGATTCCCGGCCTCTGATTCCCCGCCTCTGATTCCCCGCCTCTGATTCCCTGCCTCTGATTCCCCATCTCCGATTCCGCACATCTGATTCCCTTCCTCCGATTCCCCGCCTCTGATTCCCCGCCTCTGATTCCCTGCCTCTGATTCCCAACCTCTGATTCCCCACCTCTGATTCCCCATATCTGATTCCCCGCCTCTGTTTCCCCGCCTCTGATTCCCCGCCTCTGATTCCCAACTCTGATTCCCCGCCTCTGATTCCCCAGCTCTGATTCCCCGTGTTTGATTCCCTGCCTCTGATTCCCTGCCCTGATTCCCCATCTCTGTTTCACCGCCTTTGATTCGCCACCTCTGATTCCACATATCTGATTCCCCGCCTCTGTTTCCCCGACTCTGATTCCCTTCCTCTGATTCCCAACCTCTGATTCCACACCTCTGATTCCCCATATCTGATTCCCCGCCTCTATTTCCCCATATCTGATTCCCCGCCTCTGATTCCCCAACTCTGATTCACCGCCTCTGATTCCCCAGCTCTGATTCCCCGACTCTGATTCCCGGCGTCCGATTCCCTGCCTCTGATTCCCCGCCTCTGATTCCCCATCTCTGATTCCCCGCCTCTGATTCCCCGTGTCTGATTCCCTGCCTCTGATTCCCCGCCTCTGATTCCCCGCCTCTGATTCCCTGCCACTGATTCCCTGCCCCTGATTCCCCACCTCTGATTCCCCATATCTGAATCCCCGCCTCTGTTTCCCCGCCTCTGATTCCCCGCCTCTGATTCCCCATATCTGATTCCCTGCCTCTGATTCCCCAACTCTGATTCCCTGCCTCTGATTCCCCAGCTCTGAATCCCCGCCTCTGATTCCCCGTGTCTGATTCCCTGCCTCTGATTCCCCGCCTTGATTCCCCATCTCTGATTCACAACCTCTGATTCCCCACCTCTGATTCCCTATATTTGATTCCCCGCCTCTGTTTCCCCGCCTCTGATACCCCGCCTCTGATTCCCCATATCTGATTCCCCGCCTCTGATTGCCCACCTCTGATTCCCCGCCTCTGATTCGCCAGCTCTGATTCCCCGCCTCTGATTCCCCGCATCTGTTTCCCCGCCTCTGATTCCCCGCCTCTGATTCCCAACT
The DNA here is from genome assembly GCF_036971445.1 of Narcine bancroftii. NCBI lineage: Eukaryota > Metazoa > Chordata > Chondrichthyes > Torpediniformes > Narcinidae > Narcine > Narcine bancroftii. The sequence goes on along the minus strand of NW_027211890.1, from coordinate 2,663,080 downwards.
CTGATTCGCCGCCTCTGATTCCCCAGCTCTGATTCCCCGTGTTTGATTCCCTGCCTCTGATTCCCTGCCCTGATTCCCCATCTCTGTTTCACCGCCTTTGATTCGCCACCTCTGATTCCCCATATCTGATTCCCCGCCTCTGTTTCCCCGACTCTGATTCCCTGCCTCTGATTCCCAACCTCTGATTCCACACCTCTGATTCCCCATATCTGATTCCCCGCCTCTATTTCCCCATATCTGATTCCCCGCCTCTGATTCCCCAACTCTGATTCCCCGCCTCTGATTCCCCAGCTCTGATTCCCCGACTCTGATTCCCGGAGTCCGTTTCCCTGCCTCTGATTCCCCGCCTCTGATTCCCCATCTCTGATTCCCCGCCTCCGATTCCCCGTGTCTGATTCCCTGCCTCTGATTCCCATCCTCTGATTCCCCGCCTCTGATTCCCTGCGACTGATTCCCTGCCCCTGATTCCCCAATTCTGATTCCCCATATCTGATTCCCCGCCTCTGTTTCCCCGCCTCTGATTCCCCGCCTCTGATTCCCCATATCTGATTCCCTGCCTCTGATTCCCCACCTCTGATTCCCTATATTTGATTCCCCGCCTCTGTTTCCCCGCCTCTGATACCCCGCCTCTGATTCCCCATATCTGATTCCCCGCCTCTGATTGCCCACCTCTGATTCCCCGCCTCTGATTCGCCAGCTCTGATTCCCCGCCTCTGATTCCCCGCATCTGTTTCCCCGCCTCTGATTCCCCGCCTCTGATTCCCAACTCTGATTCGCCGCCTCTGATTCCCCAGCTCTGATTCCCCGTGTTTGATTCCCTGCCTCTGATTCCCTGCCCTGATTCCCCATCTCTGTTTCACCGCCTTTGATTCGCCACCTCTGATTCCCCATATCTGATTCCCCGCCTCTGTTTCCCCGACTCTGATTCCCTGCCTCTGATTCCCAACCTCTGATTCCACACCTCTGATTCCCCATATCTGATTCCCCGCCTCTATTTCCCCATATCTGATTCCCCGCCTCTGATTCCCCAACTCTGATTCCCCGCCTCTGATTCCCCAGCTCTGATTCCCCGACTCTGATTCCCGGAGTCCGTTTCCCTGCCTCTGATTCCCCGCCTCTGATTCCCCATCTCTGATTCCCCGCCTCCGATTCCCCGTGTCTGATTCCCTGCCTCTGATTCCCATCCTCTGATTCCCCGCCTCTGATTCCCCGCCTCTGATTCCCCATATCTGATTCCCTGCCTCTGATTCCCCAACTCTGATTCACCGCCTCTGATTCCACAGCTCTGAATCCCCGCCTCTGATTCCCCGCGTCTGATTCCCTGCCTCTGATTCCCCGCCTTGATTCCCCATCTCTGATTCACAACCTCTGATTCCCCACCTCTGATTCCCTATATTTGATTCCCCGCCTCTGTTTCCCCGCCTCTGATTCGCAACCTCTAATTCCCCACCTCTGATTCCCCATATCTGATTCCCCGCCTCTGTTACCCTGCCTCTGATTCCCGGCCTCTGTTTCCCCATATCTGATTCCCCTCCTCTGATTCCCCAACTCTGATTCCCCGCCTCTGATTCCCCAGCTCTGATTCCCCGCCTTTTATTCCCGGCCTCTGATTCCCTGCCACTGACTCCCCGCCCCTGATTCCCCACCTCTGATTCCCCATATCTGATTCCCCGCCTCTGTTTCCCCAGCTCTGATTCCCCACCTCTGATTCCCAAGCTCTGATTCCCTGCCACTGATTCCCCGCCCCTGATTCCCCACCTCTGATTTCCCATATCTGATTCCCCGCCTCTGTTTCCCAAGCTCTGATTCCCTGCCTCTGATTCCCTGCCCTGATTCCCCATCTCTGTTTCACCGCCTTTGATTCGCCACCTCTGATTCCCCATATCAGATTCCCCGCCTCTGTTTCCCCGCCTCTGATTCCCTGCCTCTGATTCCCAACCTCTGATTCCACACCTCTGATTCCCCATATCTGATTCCCCGCCTCTATTTCCCCATATCTGATTCCCCGCCTCTGATTCCCGAACTCTGATTCCCCGCCTCTGATTCCCCAGCTCTGATTCCCCGCCTCTGATTCCCGGCGTCCGATTCCCTGCCTCTGATTCCCCGCCTCTGATTCCCCATCTCTGATTCTCCATATCTGATTCCCCGCCTCTGAATCCCCATCTCTGATTCCCGGACTCTGATTCCCCTCCTCTGATTCCTGGCCTCTTATTCCCAGCATCTGATTCCCGGCCTCTGATTCCCGGCCTCTGATTCCCCGCTTCAGATTCTGATTCCCTGCCTCTGATTCCCCATCTCTGATTCCGCACATCTGATTCCCTGCCTCTGATTCCACACCTCTGATTCCCCATATCTGATTCCCCGCCTCTGTTTCCCCGCCTCTGATTCCCCGCCTCTGTTTCCCTATATCTAATTCCCCACCTCTGATGCCCCAACTCTGATTCCCCGCCTCTGATTCCCCAGCTCTGATTCCCCGCCTCTGATTCCCTGCATCCGATTCCCCATATCTGATTCCCCGCCTCTGTTTCCCCGCCTCTGATTCCCCGCCTCTGTTTCCCCATATTTGATTCCCGCCTCTGATTCCCAACTATGATTCCCCGCCTCTGATTCCCCAGCTCTGATTCCCTGCCTCTGATTCCCCGCGTTCTATTCCCTGCCTCTGATTCCCCGCCTGTGATCCCCATCACTGATTCACCACCTCTGATTCCCTACCTCTGATTCCCCATATCTAATTCCCCGCCTCTGTTTGCCCGCCTCTGATTCCCCGCCTCTGTTTCCCCATATCTGATTCCCCGCCTATGAATCCCCAACTCTGATTCCCTGCCTCAGATTACCCAGCTCTGATTCCCCGCCATTGATTCCCCCCGTCTGATTCCCAGCCTCTGAATCCCCGTGTCTAATTTCCTGCCTCTGATTCCCCGCCTCTGATTCCCCATCTCTGATTCACCGCCTCTGATTCCCCACCTCTGATTCCCCATCTCTGATTCCGCAAATCCAATTCCCTGCCTCTGATTCCCCAACTCTGATTCCCCACCTCTGATTCCCCAGCTCTGATTCCCCGCCTCAGATTCCCCGCGTCTGATTCCCTGCCTCTGATTCCCCGCCTCTGATTCCCTGCCTCTGATTCCCCATATCTGATTCCCCGCCTCTGATTCCCCAACTCTGATTCCCCGCTTCTGATTCCCCAGCTCTGAATCCCCGCATCTGATTCCCCGCATCTGATTCCCTGCCTCTGATTCCCCGCCTCTGATTCTCCATCTGTGATTCACAACCTCTGATGCCCCACCTCTGATTCCCCATATCTGATTCCCCGCCTCTGTTTCCCCGCCTCTGATTCCCCGCCTCTGATTCCCCATATCTGATTCCCCGCCTCTGATTGCCCACCTCTGATTCCCAGCGTCTGATACCCTGCCTCTGATTCCCCGCCTCTGATTCCCCATCTCTGATTCACCACCTCTGATTCCCGGCCTCTGATTCCCCATCTCTGATTCCGCACATCCGATTCCCTGCCTATGATTCCCCACCTCTGATTCCCCGCCTCTGATTCACCATATCTGATTCCCTGCCTCTGTTTCCCCGCCTCTGATTCCCTACCTCTGTTTCCCCATATCTGATTCCCCGCCTCTGATTCCCCAACTCTAATACCCCGCCTCTGATTCCCCAGCTCTGATTCCCCGCCTCTGATTCCCAGCATCTGATTCCCTGCCTCTGATTCCCCGCCTCTGATTCCAGGCCTCTGATTCCCAGCATCTGATTCCGGCCTCTGATTCCCGGCCTCTGATTCCCTGCTTCTGATTCTGTTTCCCTGCCTCTGATTCCCCATCTCTGATTCCGCACATCTGATTCCATGCCTCTGATTCCCCACCTCTGATTCCCCATATCTGATTCCCCGCCTCTGTTTCCCCGCCTCTGATTCCCCGCCTCTGTTTCCCAATATCTAAGTCCCCACCTCTGATTCCCCAAATCTGATTCCCCACCTCTGATTCCCCAGCTCTGATTCCCCGCCTCTGATTCCCCGCATCTGATTCCCTGCATCTGATTCCAAGCCTCTGATTCCCTGCCTCTGATTCCCAACCTCTGATTCCCCACCTCTGATTCCCCATATCTGATTCCCCGCCACTGTTTCCCCGCCTCGGATTCCCCGCTTCAGTTTCCCCATATCTGATTCCCGGCCTCTGATTCCCCGCCTCTGATTCCCCGCCTCTGATTCCCTGCCTCTGATTCCCCATCTCCGATTCCGCACATCTGATTCCCTTCCTCTGATTCCCCGCCTCTGTTTCCCCGCCTCTGATTCCCTGCCTCTGATTCCCAACCTCTGATTCCCCACCTCTGATTCCCCATATCTGATTCCCCGCCTCTGTTTCCCCGCCTCTGATTCCCCGCCTCTGATTCCCAACTCTGATTCCCCGCCTCTGATTCCCCAGCTCTGATTCCCCGTTTTTGATTCCCTGCCTCTGATTCCCTGCCCTGATTCCCCATCTCTGTTTCACCGCCTTTGATTCGCCACCTCTGATTCCACATATCTGATTCCCCGCCTCTGTTTCCCCGACTCTGATTCCCTTCCTCTGATTCCCAACCTCTGATTCCACACCTCTGATTCCCCATATCTGATTCCCCGCCTCTATTTCCCCATATCTGATTCCCCGCCTCTGATTCCCCAACTCTGATTCCCCGCCTCTGATTCCCCAGCTCTGATTCCCCGACTCTGATTCCCGGCGTCCGATTCCCTGCCTCTGATTCCCCGCCTCTGATTCCCCATCTCTGATTCCCCGCCTCTGATTCCACGTGTCTGATTCCCTGCCTCTGATTCCCCGCCTCTGATTCCCCGCCTCTGATTCCCTGCCACTGATTCCCTTCCCCTGATTCCCCACCTCTGATTCCCCATATCTGATTCTCCGCCTCTGTTTCTCCGCCTCTGATTCCCCGCCTCTGATTCCCCATATCTGATTCCCTGCCTCTGATTCCCCAACTCTGATTCCCCGCCTCTGATTCCCCAGCTCTGAATCCCCGCCTCTGATTCCCCGTGTCTGATTCCCTGCCTCTGATTCCCCGCCTTGATTCCCCATCTCTGATTCCCCACCTCTGTTTGCCCGCCTCTGATTCCCCGCCTCTGATACCCCATATCTGATTCCCCGCCTCTGTTTGCCCGCCTCTGATTCCCCGCCTCTGTTTCCCCATATCTGATTCCCCGCCTATGAATCCCCAACTCTGATTCCCTGCCTCAGATTACCCAGCTCTGATTCCCCGCCATTGATTCCCCCCGTCTGATTCCCAGCCTCTGAATCCCCGTGTCTAATTTCCTGCCTCTGATTCCCCGCCTCTGATTCCCCATCTCTGATTCACCGCCTCTGATTCCCCACCTCTGATTCCCCATCTCTGATTCCGCACATCCAATTCCCTGCCTCTGATTCCCCAACTCTGATTCCCCACCTCTGATTCCCCAGCTCTGATTCCCCGCCTCAGATTCCCCGCGTCTGATTCCCTGCCTCTGATTCCCCGCCTCTGATTCCCTGCCTCTGATTCCCCATATCTGATTCCCCGCCTCTGATTCCCCAACTCTGATTCCCCGCTTCTGATTCCCCAGCTCTGAATCCCCGCATCTGATTCCCCGCATCTGATTCCCTGCCTCTGATTCCCCGCCTCTGATTCTCCATCTGTGATTCACAACCTCTGATGCCCCACCTCTGATTCCCCATATCTGATTCCCCGCCTCTGTTTCCCCGCCTCTGATTCCCCCCCTCTGATTCCCCATATCTGATTCCCCGCCTCTGATTGCCCACCTCTGATTCCCCGCGTCTGATACCCTGCCTCTGATTCCCCGCCTCTGATTCCCCATCTCTGATTCACCACCTCTGATTCCCGGCCTCTGATTCCCCATCTCTGATTCCGCACATCCGATTCCCTGCCTATGATTCCCCACCTCTGATTCCCCGCCTCTGATTCACCATATCTGATTCCCTGCCTCTGTTTCCCCGCCTCTGATTCCCTACCTCTGTTTCCCCATATCTGATTCCCCGCCTCTGATTCCCCAACTCTAATACCCCGCCTCTGATTCCCCAGCTCTGATTCCCCGCCTCTGATTCCCCGCCTCTGATTCCCCGCATCTGATTCCCTGCCTCTGATTCCCCGCCTCTGATTCCAGGCCTCTGATTCCCAGCATCTGATTCCGGCCTCTGATTCCCGGCCTCTGATTCCCTGCTTCTGATTCTGTTTCCCTGCCTCTGATTCCCCATCTCTGATTCCGCACATCTGATTCCCTGCCTCTGATTCCCCACCTCTGATTCCCCATATCTGATTCCCCGCCTCTGTTTCCCCGCCTCTGATTCCCCGCCTCTGTTTCCCAATATCTAAGTCCCCACCTCTGATTCCCCAAATCTGATTCCCCACCTCTGATTCCCCAGCTCTGATTCCCCGCCTCTGATTCCCCGCATCTGATTCCCTGCATCTGATTCCAAGCCTCTGATTCCCTGCCTCTGATTCCCAACCTCTGATTCCCCACCTCTGATTCCCCATATCTGATTCCCCGCCACTGTTTCCCCGCCTCGGATTCCCCGCTTCAGTTTCCCCATATCTGATTCCCGGCCTCTGATTCCCCGCCTCTGATTCCCCGCCTCTGATTCCCTGCCTCTGATTCCCCATCTCCGATTCCGCACATCTGATTCCCTTCCTCTGATTCCCCGCCTCTGATTCCCCGCCTCTGATTCCCTGCCTCTGATTCCCAACCTCTGATTCCCCACCTCTGATTCCCCATATCTGATTCCCCGCCTCTGTTTCCCCGCCTCTGATTCCCCGCCTCTGATTCCCAACTCTGATTCCCCGCCTCTGATTCCCCAGCTCTGATTCCCCGTTTTTGATTCCCTGCCTCTGATTCCCTGCCCTGATTCCACATCTCTGTTTCACCGCCTTTGATTCGCCACCTCTGATTCCACATATCTGATTCCCCGCCTCTGTTTCCCCGACTCTGATTCCCTTCCTCTGATTCCCAACCTCTGATTCCACACCTCTGATTCCCCATATCTGATTCCCCGCCTCTATTTCCCCATATCTGATTCCCCGCCTCTGATTCCCCAACTCTGATTCCCCGCCTCTGATTCCCCAGCTCTGAATCCCCGACTCTGATTCCCGGCGTCCGATTCCCTGCCTCTGATTCCCCGCCTCTGATTCCCCATCTCTGATTCCCCGCCTCTGATTCCCCGTGTCTGATTCCCTGCCTCTGATTCCCCGCCTCTGATTCCCTGCCACTGATTCCCTTCCCCTGATTCCCCACCTCTGATTCCCCATATCTGATTCTCTGCCTCTGTTTCTCCGCCTCTGATTCCCCGCCTCTGATTCCCCATATCTGATTCCCTGCCTCTGATTCCCCAACTCTGATTCCCCGCCTCTGATTCCCCAGCTCTGAATCCCCGCCTCTGATTCCCCGTGTCTGATTCCCTGCCTCTGATTCCCCGCCTTGATTCCCCATCTCTGATTCACAACCTCTGATTCCCCACCTCTGATTACCTATATTTGATTCCCCGCCTCTGTTTCCCCGCCTCTGATTCCCCGCCTCTGATACCCCATATCTGATTCCCCGCCTCTGATTGCCCACCTCTGATTCCCCGCCTCTGATTGGCCAGCTCTGATTCCCCGCCTCTGATTCCCCGCATCTGATTCCCTGCCTCTGATTCCCCGCCTCTGATTCCCATCTCTGATTCACCGCCTTTGATTCGCCACCTCTGATTCCCCATATCTGATTCCCCACCTCTGTTTCCCGGCCTATGATTCCCCGCCTCTGATTCTCCATATCTCATTCCCCGCCTCTGAATCCCCATCTCTGATTCCCGGACTCTGATTCCCCACCTCTGATTCCCGGCCTCTTATTCCCAGCATCTGATTCCCGGCCTCTGATTCCCGGCCTCTGATTCCCCGCTTCTGATTCTGATTCCCTGCCTCTGATTCCCCATCTCTGATTCCGCACATCTGATTCCCTGCCTCTGATTCCCCACCTCTGATTCCCCATATCTGATTCCCCGCCTCTGTTTCCCCGCCTCTGATTCCCCACCTCTGTTTCCCGATATCTAATTCCCCACCTCTGATGCCCCAACTCTGATTCCCCGCCTCTGATTCCCCAGCTCTGATTCCCCGCCTCTGATTCCCCGCATCCGATTCCCCATATCTGATTCCCCGCCTCTGTTTCCCCGCCTCTGATTCCCCGCCTCTGTTTCCCCATATCTGATTCCCCGCCTCTGATTCCCAACTATGATTCCCCGCCTCTGATTCCCCAGCTCTGATTCCCTGCGTCTGATTCCCTGCGTTCTATTCCCTGCCTCTGATTCCCCGCCTGTGATTCCCCATCACTGATTCACCACCTCTGATTCCCCACCTCTGATTCCCCATATCTAATTCCCCGCCTCTGTTTGCCCGCCTCTGATTCCCCGCCTCTCTTTCCCCATATCTGATTCCCCGTCTCTGAATCCCCAACTCTGATTCCCTGTCTCTGATTCCCCAGCTCTGATTCCCCGCCTTTGATTCCCCCCGTCTGATTCCCAGCCTCTGAATCCCCGTGTCTGATTTCCTGCCTCTGATTCCCCCCCTCTGATTCCCCATCTCTGATTCCTCTGATTCCCCACATCTGATTCCCCATCTCTGATTCCGCACATCCGATTCCCTACCTCTGATTCCCCAACTCTGATTCCCCACCTCTGATTCCCCAGCTCTGATTCCCCGCCTCAGATTCCCCGCGTCTGATTCCCTGCCTCTGATTCCCCGCCTCTGATTCCCCACCTCTGATTCCCCGTGTCTGATTCCCTGCCTCTGATTCCCCGCCTCTGAATCCCAGCCTCTGATTCCCCATATCTGATTCCCCGCCTCTGATTCCCTGCCTCTGATTCCCCAGCTCTGATTCCCCGCCTTTGATTCCCCCCGTCTAATTCCCAGCCTCTGAATCCCCGTGTCTGATTTCCTGCCTCTGATTCCCCGCCTCTGATTCCCCATCTCTGATTCACCGCCTCTGATTCCCCATCTCTGATTCACCGCCTCTGATTCCCCATCTCTGATTCCCCACCTCTGATTCCCCGTGTCTGATTCCCCGTGTCTGATTCCCTGCCTCTGATTCCACGCCTCTGATTCCCCATATCTGATTCCCTGCCACTGATTCCCCGCCTCTGATTCCCCATCTCTGATTCACCACCTCTGATTCCCGGCCTCTGATTGCCCACCTCTGATTCCCCGCCTCTGATTCGCCAGCTATGATACCCCCCCTCTGATTCCCCGCGTCTGATTCCCCGCCTCTGATTCCCCAACTCTAATACCCCGCCTCTGATTCCCCAGCTCTGATTCCCCTCCTCTGATTCCCCGCATCTGATTCCCTGCCTCTGATTCCCCGCCTCTGATTCCAGGCCTCTGATTTCCAACCTCTGATTCCCCACCTCTGATTCCCCATATCTGATTCCCCGCCTCTGTTTCACCGCCTCTGATTCCCCGACTCTGTTTCCCCATATCTGATTCCCCGCCTCTGATTCCCCAACTCTGATTCCCCGCCTGTGATTCCCCAGCTCTAATTCCGCGCCTCTGATTCCCCATATCTGATTCCCATCCTCTGATTGCCCACCTCTGATTCCCCGCCTCTGATTCGCCAGCTCTGATTCCCCGCCTCTGATTCCCCGCATCTGATTCCCTGCCTCTGATTCCCCGCGTCTGATTCCCCATCTCTGATTCCCCGCCTGTGATTCCCCAGCTCTGATTCCCAGCCTCTGATTCCCCGTGTTTGATCCCCTGCCTCTGATTACCTTCCTCTGATTCCCGGCCTCTGATACCCCGCTTCTGATTCTGATTCCCTGCCTCTGATTCCCCATCTCTGATTCACCACATATAATTCCCTGGCTCTGATTCCACGCCCCTGATTCCCCACCTCTGATTCCCCATATCTGAATCCCCGCCTCTGTTTCCACGCCTCTGATTCCCTGCCTCTGATTCCCAACCTCTGATTCCCCACCCCTGATTCCCCATATCTGATTCCCCGCCTCCGTTTCCCTGCCTCTGATTCTCCGCCCCTGTTTCCCCATATCTGATTCCCCGCCTCTGATTCCCCAACTCTGATTCCCCACCTCTGATTCCCCAGCTCTGATTCCCCGCCTCTGATTCCCCGTGTTTGATTCCCTGCCTCTGATTCCCCGCCTCTGATTCCCCATCTCTGATTCACCGCCTTTGATTCGACACCTCTGATTCCCCATATCTGATTCCCCACCTCTGTTACCCCGCCTCTGATTCCCCGCCTCTGATTCCCCATATATCATTCCCCGCCTCTGAATCCCCATCTCTGATTCCCGGACTCTGATTCCCCACCTCTGATTCCCGGCCTCTTATTCCCGGCATCTGAATCCCGGCCTCTGATTCCCGGCCTCTGATTCCCCGCTTCTGATTCTGATTCCCTGCCTCTGATTCCCCATCTCTGATTCCGCACATCTGATTCCCTGCCTCTGATTCCCCACCTCTGATCCCCCATATCTGATTCCCCACCTCTGTTTCCCCGCCTCTGATTCCCCGCCTCTTTTTCCCCATATCTAATTCCCCACCTCTGATGCCCCAACTCTGATACCCCGCCTCTGATTCCCCAGCTCTGATTCCCCGCCTCTGATTCCCCGCATCCGATTCCCCATATCTGATTCCCCGCCTCTGTTTCCCCGCCTTTGATTCCCCGCCTCTGTTTCCCCATATCTGATTCCCCGCCTCTGATTCCCAACTATGATTCCCCGCCTCTGATTCCCCAGCTCTGATTCACCGCCTCTGATTCCCCGCGTTCTATTCCCTGCCTCTGATTCCCCGCCTGTGATTCCCCATCTCTGATTCACCACCTCTGATTCCCCACCTCTGATTCCCCTTATCTAATTCCCCGCCTCTGTTTGCCCGCCTCTGATTCCCCGCCTCTGTTTCCCCATATCTGATTCCCCGTGTCTGATTCCCTGCCTCTGATTCCCCGCATCTGATTCCCTGCCACTGATTCCCTGCCCCTGATACCCCACCTCTGATTCCCCATATCTGATTCCCTGACTCTGTTTCCCCGCCTCTGATTCCCCGCCTCTGATTCCCCGCCTCTGATTCCCCGCCTCTGATTCCCCAACTCTGATTCCCCGCCTCCGATTCCCCAGCTCTGATACCCGCCTCTGATTCCCCGCGTCTGTTTCCCCGCCTCTGATTCCCTGCCTCTGTTTCCCCATATCTAAGTCCCCGACTCTGATTCCCCAACTCTGATTCCCCACCTCTGATTCCCCAGCTCTGATTCCCCGCCTCTGATTCCCCGCATCTGATTCCCTGCATCTGATTCCCAGCCTCTGATTCCCTGCCTCTGATTCCCAACCTCTGATTCCCCACCTCTGATTCCCCATATCTGATTCGCCGCCTCTGTTTCCCCGCCTCTGATTCCCCGCCTCTGTTTCCCCAAATTTGATTCCCGGCCTCTGATTCCCCGCCTCTGATTCCCCGCCTCTGATTCCCTGCCTCTGATTCCCCATCTCCGATTCCGCACATCGGATTTCCTGCCTCTGATTCCCCGCCTCTGATTCCCCGCCTCTGATTCACTGCTTCTGATTCCCAACCTCTGATTCCCCACCTCTGATTCCCCATATCTGATTCCCCGCCTCTGTTTCCCCGCCTCTGATTCCCCGCCTCTGATTCCCCAACTCTGAATCCCCGCCTCTGATTCCCCAGCTCAGATTCCACGCCTCTGATTCCCCGTGTTTGATTCCCTGACTCTGATTCCCTGCCCTGATTCCCCATCTCTGATTCACCGCCTTTAATTCGCCACCTCTGATTCCCCATATCTGATTCCCCTCCTCTGTTTCCCCGCCTCTGATTCCCAACCTCTGATTCCACACCTCTGATTCCCCATATCTGATTCCCCGCCTCTGTTTCCCCGCCTCTGATTCCCCGCCCCTGTTTCCCCATATCTCATTCCCCACCTCTGATTCTCCTACTCTGCTTCCCCGCCTCTGATTCCCCAGCTCTGATTCCCCGCATCTGATTCCCCGTTTTTGATTCCCTGCCTCTGATTCCCCGCCTCTGATTCCCCATCTCTGATTCACCGCCTTTGATTCGCCACCTCTGTTTCCCCATATCTGATTCCCCACCTCTGTTTCCCCGCCTCTGATTCCCCGCCTCTGATTCCCCATATCTGATTCGCCAGCTCTGATTCCCCGCCTCTGATTCCCCGCATCTGATTCCCTGCCTCTGATTCCCCGCCTGTGATTCCCCATCACTGATTCACCGCCTTTGATTCGCCACCTCTGATTCCCCATATCTGATTCCCCACCTCTGTTTCCCGGCCTCTGATTCCCCGCCTCTGATTCTCCATATCTCATTCCCCGCCTCTGAATCCCCATCTCTGATTCCCGGACTCTGATTCCCCACCTCTGATTCCCGGCCTCTTATTCCCAGCATCTGATTCCCGGCCTCTGATTCCCGGCCTCTGATTCCCCGCTTCTGATTCTGATTCCCTGCCTCTGATTCCCCATCTCTGATTCCGCACATCTGATTCCCTGCCTCTGATTCCCCACCTCTGATTCCCCATATCTGATTCCCTGCCTCTGTTTCCCCGCCTCTGATTCCCCGCCTCTGTTTCCCTATATCTAATTCCCCACCTCTGATGCCCCAACTCTGATTCCCCGCCTCTGATTCCCCAGCTCTGATTCCCCGCCTCTGATTCCCCGCATCCGATTCCCCATATCTGATTCCCCGCCTCTGTTTCCCCGCCTCTGATTCCCCGCCTCTGTTTCCCCATATCTGATTCCCCGCCTCTGATTCCCAACTATGATTCCCCGCCTCTGATTCCCCAGCTCTGATTCCCTGCCTCTGATTCCCTGCGTTCCATTCCCTGCCTCTGATTCCCCGCCTGTGATTCCCCATCACTGATTCACCACCTCTGATTCCCCACATCTGATTCCCCATATATAATACCCCGCCTCTGTTTGCCCGCCTCTGATTCCCCGCCTCTGTTTCCCCATATCTGATTCCCCGTCTCTGAATCCCCAACTCTGATTCCCTGCCTCTGATTCCCCAGCTCTGATTCCCCGCCTTTGATTCCCCCCATCTGATTCCCAGCCTCTGAATCCCCGTGTCTGATTTCCTGCCTCTGATTCCCCGCCTCTGATTCCCCATCTCTGATTCCCCGCCTCTGATTCCCCGTGTCTGATTCCCTGCCTCTGATTCCCCGCCTCTGATTCCCTGCCACTGATTCCCTTCCCCTGATTCCCCACCTCTGATTCCCCATATCTGATTCTCTGCCTCTGTTTCTCCGCCTCTGATTCCCCGCCTCTGATTCCCCATATCTGATTCCCTGCCTCTGATTCCCCAACTCTGATTCCCCGCCTCTGATTCCCCAGCTCTGAATCCCCGCCTCTGATTCCCCGTGTCTGATTCCCTGCCTCTGATTCCCCGCCTTGATTCCCCATCTCTGATTCACAACCTCTGATTCCCCACCTCTGATTACCTATATTTGATTCCCCGCCTCTGTTTCCCCGCCTCTGATTCCCCGCCTCTGATACCCCATATCTGATTCCCCGCCTCTGATTGCCCACCTCTGATTCCCCGCCTCTGATTGGCCAGCTCTGATTCCCCGCCTCTGATTCCCCGCATCTGATTCCCTGCCTCTGATTCCCCGCCTCTGATTCCCATCTCTGATTCACCGCCTTTGATTCGCCACCTCTGATTCCCCATATCTGATTCCCCACCTCTGTTTCCCGGCCTATGATTCCCCGCCTCTGATTCTCCATATCTCATTCCCCGCCTCTGAATCCCCATCTCTGATTCCCGGACTCTGATTCCCCACCTCTGATTCCCGGCCTCTTATTCCCAGCATCTGATTCCCGGCCTCTGATTCCCGGCCTCTGATTCCCCGCTTCTGATTCTGATTCCCTGCCTCTGATTCCCCATCTCTGATTCCGCACATCTGATTCCCTGCCTCTGATTCCCCACCTCTGATTCCCCATATCTGATTCCCCGCCTCTGTTTCCCCGCCTCTGATTCCCCACCTCTGTTTCCCGATATCTAATTCCCCACCTCTGATGCCCCAACTCTGATTCCCCGCCTCTGATTCCCCAGCTCTGATTCCCCGCCTCTGATTCCCCGCATCCGATTCCCCATATCTGATTCCCCGCCTCTGTTTCCCCGCCTCTGATTCCCCGCCTCTGTTTCCCCATATCTGATTCCCCGCCTCTGATTCCCAACTATGATTCCCCGCCTCTGATTCCCCAGCTCTGATTCCCTGCGTCTGATTCCCTGCGTTCTATTCCCTGCCTCTGATTCCCCGCCTGTGATTCCCCATCACTGATTCACCACCTCTGATTCCCCACCTCTGATTCCCCATATCTAATTCCCCGCCTCTGTTTGCCCGCCTCTGATTCCCCGCCTCTCTTTCCCCATATCTGATTCCCCGTCTCTGAATCCCCAACTCTGATTCCCTGTCTCTGATTCCCCAGCTCTGATTCCCCGCCTTTGATTCCCCCCGTCTGATTCCCAGCCTCTGAATCCCCGTGTCAGATTTCCTGCCTCTGATTCCCCCCCTCTGATTCCCCATCTCTGATTCCTCTGATTCCCCACATCTGATTCCCCATCTCTGATTCCGCACATCCGATTCCCTACCTCTGATTCCCCAACTCTGATTCCCCACCTCTGATTCCCCAGCTCTGATTCCCCGCCTCAGATTCCCCGCGTCTGATTCCCTGCCTCTGATTCCCCGCCTCTGATTCCCCACCTCTGATTCCCCGTGTCTGATTCCCAGCCTCTGATTCCCCGCCTCTGAATCCCAGCCTCTGATTCCCCATATCTGATTCCCCGCCTCTGATTCCCTGCCTCTGATTCCCCAGCTCTGATTCCCCGCCTTTGATTCCCCCCGTCTAATTCCCAGCCTCTGAATCCCCGTGTCTGATTTCCTGCCTCTGATTCCCCGCCTCTGATTCCCCATCTCTGATTCACCGCCTCTGATTCCCCATCTCTGATTCACCGCCTCTGATTCCCCATCTCTGATTCCCCACCTCTGATTCCCCGTGTCTGATTCCCCGTGTCTGATTCCCTGCCTCTGATTCCACGCCTCTGATTCCCCATATCTGATTCCCTGCCACTGATTCCCCGCCTCTGATTCCCCATCTCTGATTCACCACCTCTGATTCCCGGCCTCTGATTGCCCACCTCTGATTCCCCGCCTCTGATTCGCCAGCTATGATACCCCCCCTCTGATTCCCCGCGTCTGATTCCCCGCCTCTGATTCCCCAACTCTAATACCCCGCCTCTGATTCCCCAGCTCTGATTCCCCTCCTCTGATTCCCCGCATCTGATTCCCTGCCTCTGATTCCCCGCCTCTGATTCCAGGTCTCTGATTTCCAACCTCTGATTCCCCACCTCTGATTCCCCATATCTGATTCCCCGCCTCTGTTTCACCGCCTCTGATTCCCCGACTCTGTTTCCCCATATCTGATTCCCCGCCTCTGATTCCCCAACTCTGATTCCCCGCCTGTGATTCCCCAGCTCTAATTCCGCGCCTCTGATTCCCCATATCTGATTCCCATCCTCTGATTGCCCACCTCTGATTCCCCGCCTCTGATTCGCCAGCTCTGATTCCCCGCCTCTGATTCCCCGCATCTGATTCCCTGCCTCTGATTCCCCGCGTCTGATTCCCCATCTCTGATTCCCCGCCTGTGATTCCCCAGCTCTGATTCCCAGCCTCTGATTCCCCGTGTTTGATCCCCTGCCTCTGATTACCTTCCTCTGATTCCCGGCCTCTGATACCCCGCTTCTGATTCTGATTCCCTGCCTCTGATTCCCCATCTCTGATTCACCACATATAATTCCCTGGCTCTGATTCCACGCCCCTGATTCCCCACCTCTGATTCCCCATATCTGAATCCCCGCCTCTGTTTCCACGCCTCTGATTCCCTGCCTCTGATTCCCAACCTCTGATTCCCCACCCCTGATTCCCCATATCTGATTCCCCGCCTCCGTTTCCCTGCCTCTGATTCTCCGCCCCTGTTTCCCCATATCTGATTCCCCGCCTCTGATTCCCCAACTCTGATTCCCCACCTCTGATTCCCCAGCTCTGATTCCCCGCCTCTGATTCCCCGTGTTTGATTCCCTGCCTCTGATTCCCCGCCTCTGATTCCCCATCTCTGATTCACCGCCTTTGATTCGACACCTCTGATTCCCCATATCTGATTCCCCACCTCTGTTACCCCGCCTCTGATTCCCCGCCTCTGATTCCCCATATATCATTCCCCGCCTCTGAATCCCCATCTCTGATTCCCGGACTCTGATTCCCCACCTCTGATTCCCGGCCTCTTATTCCCGGCATCTGAATCCCGGCCTCTGATTCCCGGCCTCTGATTCCCCGCTTCTGATTCTGATTCCCTGCCTCTGATTCCCCATCTCTGATTCCGCACATCTGATTCCCTGCCTCTGATTCCCCACCTCTGATCCCCCATATCTGATTCCCCACCTCTGTTTCCCCGCCTCTGATTCCCCGCCTCTTTTTCCCCATATCTAATTCCCCACCTCTGATGCCCCAACTCTGATACCCCGCCTCTGATTCCCCAGCTCTGATTCCCCGCCTCTGATTCCCCGCATCCGATTCCCCATATCTGATTCCCCGCCTCTGTTTCCCCGCCTTTGATTCCCCGCCTCTGTTTCCCCATATCTGATTCCCCGCCTCTGATTCCCAACTATGATTCCCCGCCTCTGATTCCCCAGCTCTGATTCACCGCCTCTGATTCCCCGCGTTCTATTCCCTGCCTCTGATTCCCCGCCTGTGATTCCCCATCTCTGATTCACCACCTCTGATTCCCCACCTCTGATTCCCCTTATCTAATTCCCCGCCTCTGTTTCCCCGCCTTTGATTCCCCGCCTCTGTTTCCCCATATCTGATTCCCCGCCTCTGATTCCCAACTATGATTCCCCGCCTCTGATTCCCCAGCTCTGATTCACCGCCTCTGATTCCCCGCGTTCTATTCCCTGCCTCTGATTCCCCGCCTCTGATTCCCCATATCTGATTCCCTGCCTCTGATTCCCCAACTCTGATTCCCCGCCTCTGATTCCCCAGCTCTGAATCCCCGCCTCTGATTCCCCGTGTCTGATTCCCTGCCTCTGATTCCCCGCCTTGATTCCCCATCTCTGATTCCCCACCTCTGTTTGCCCGCCTCTGATTCCCCGCCTCTGATACCCCATATCTGATTCCCCGCCTCTGTTTGCCCGCCTCTGATTCCCCGCCTCTGTTTCCCCATATCTGATTCCCCGCCTATGAATCCCCAACTCTGATTCCCTGCCTCAGATTACCCAGCTCTGATTCCCCGCCATTGATTCCCCCCGTCTGATTCCCAGCCTCTGAATCCCCGTGTCTAATTTCCTGCCTCTGATTCCCCGCCTCTGATTCCCCATCTCTGATTCACCGCCTCTGATTCCCCACCTCTGATTCCCCATCTCTGATTCCGCACATCCAATTCCCTGCCTCTGATTCCCCAACTCTGATTCCCCACCTCTGATTCCCCAGCTCTGATTCCCCGCCTCAGATTCCCCGCGTCTGATTCCCTGCCTCTGATTCCCCGCCTCTGATTCCCTGCCTCTGATTCCCCATATCTGATTCCCCGCCTCTGATTCCCCAACTCTGATTCCCCGCTTCTGATTCCCCAGCTCTGAATCCCCGCATCTGATTCCCCGCATCTGATTCCCTGCCTCTGATTCCCCGCCTCTGATTCTCCATCTGTGATTCACAACCTCTGATGCCCCACCTCTGATTCCCCATATCTGATTCCCCGCCTCTGTTTCCCCGCCTCTGATTCCCCGCCTCTGATTCCCCATATCTGATTCCCCGCCTCTGATTGCCCACCTCTGATTCCCCGCGTCTGATACCCTGCCTCTGATTCCCCGCCTCTGATTCCCCATCTCTGATTCACCACCTCTGATTCCCGGCCTCTGATTCCCCATCTCTGATTCCGCACATCCGATTCCCTGCCTATGATTCCCCACCTCTGATTCCCCGCCTCTGATTCACCATATCTGATTCCCTGCCTCTGTTTCCCCGCCTCTGATTCCCTACCTCTGTTTCCCCATATCTGATTCCCCGCCTCTGATTCCCCAACTCTAATACCCCGCCTCTGATTCCCCAGCTCTGATTCCCCGCCTCTGATTCCCCGCCTCTGATTCCCCGCATCTGATTCCCTGCCTCTGATTCCCCGCCTCTGATTCCAGGCCTCTGATTCCCAGCATCTGATTCCGGCCTCTGATTCCCGGCCTCTGATTCCCTGCTTCTGATTCTGTTTCCCTGCCTCTGATTCCCCATCTCTGATTCCGCACATCTGATTCCCTGCCTCTGATTCCCCACCTCTGATTCCCCATATCTGATTCCCCGCCTCTGTTTCCCCGCCTCTGATTCCCCGCCTCTGTTTCCCAATATCTAAGTCCCCACCTCTGATTCCCCAAATCTGATTCCCCACCTCTGATTCCCCAGCTCTGATTCCCCGCCTCTGATTCCCCGCATCTGATTCCCTGCATCTGATTCCAAGCCTCTGATTCCCTGCCTCTGATTCCCAACCTCTGATTCCCCACCTCTGATTCCCCATATCTGATTCCCCGCCACTGTTTCCCCGCCTCGGATTCCCCGCTTCAGTTTCCCCATATCTGATTCCCGGCCTCTGATTCCCCGCCTCTGATTCCCCGCCTCTGATTCCCTGCCTCTGATTCCCCATCTCCGATTCCGCACATCTGATTCCCTTCCTCTGATTCCCCGCCTCTGATTCCCCGCCTCTGATTCCCTGCCTCTGATTCCCAACCTCTGATTCCCCACCTCTGATTCCCCATATCTGATTCCCCGCCTCTGTTTCCCCGCCTCTGATTCCCCGCCTCTGATTCCCAACTCTGATTCCCCGCCTCTGATTCCCCAGCTCTGATTCCCCGTTTTTGATTCCCTGCCTCTGATTCCCTGCCCTGATTCCCCATCTCTGTTTCACCGCCTTTGATTCGCCACCTCTGATTCCACATATCTGATTCCCCGCCTCTGTTTCCCCGACTCTGATTCCCTTCCTCTGATTCCCAACCTCTGATTCCACACCTCTGATTCCCCATATCTGATTCCCCGCCTCTATTTCCCCATATCTGATTCCCCGCCTCTGATTCCCCAACTCTGATTCCCCGCCTCTGATTCCCCAGCTCTGAATCCCCGACTCTGATTCCCGGCGTCCGATTCCCTGCCTCTGATTCCCCGCCTCTGATTCCCCATCTCTGATTCCCCGCCTCTGATTCCCCGTGTCTGATTCCCTGCCTCTGATTCCCCGCCTCTGATTCCCTGCCACTGATTCCCTTCCCCTGATTCCCCACCTCTGATTCCCCATATCTGATTCTCTGCCTCTGTTTCTCCGCCTCTGATTCCCCGCCTCTGATTCCCCATATCTGATTCCCTGCCTCTGATTCCCCAACTCTGATTCCCCGCCTCTGATTCCCCAGCTCTGAATCCCCGCCTCTGATTCCCCGTGTCTGATTCCCTGCCTCTGATTCCCCGCCTTGATTCCCCATCTCTGATTCACAACCTCTGATTCCCCACCTCTGATTACCTATATTTGATTCCCCGCCTCTGTTTCCCCGCCTCTGATTCCCCGCCTCTGATACCCCATATCTGATTCCCCGCCTCTGATTGCCCACCTCTGATTCCCCGCCTCTGATTGGCCAGCTCTGATTCCCCGCCTCTGATTCCCCGCATCTGATTCCCTGCCTCTGATTCCCCGCCTCTGATTCCCATCTCTGATTCACCGCCTTTGATTCGCCACCTCTGATTCCCCATATCTGATTCCCCACCTCTGTTTCCCGGCCTATGATTCCCCGCCTCTGATTCTCCATATCTCATTCCCCGCCTCTGAATCCCCATCTCTGATTCCCGGACTCTGATTCCCCACCTCTGATTCCCGGCCTCTTATTCCCAGCATCCGATTCCCTACCTCTGATTCCCCAACTCTGATTCCCCACCTCTGATTCCCCAGCTCTGATTCCCCGCCTCAGATTCCCCGCGTCTGATTCCCTGCCTCTGATTCCCCGCCTCTGATTCCCCACCTCTGATTCCCCGTGTCTGATTCCCTGCCTCTGATTCCCCGCCTCTGAATCCCAGCCTCTGATTCCCCATATCTGATTCCCCGCCTCTGATTCCCTGCCTCTGATTCCCCAGCTCTGATTCCCCGCCTTTGATTCCCCCCGTCTAATTCCCAGCCTCTGAATCCCCGTGTCTGATTTCCTGCCTCTGATTCCCCGCCTCTGATTCCCCATCTCTGATTCACCGCCTCTGATTCCCCATCTCTGATTCACCGCCTCTGATTCCCCATCTCTGATTCCCCACCTCTGATTCCCCGTGTCTGATTCCCCGTGTCTGATTCCCTGCCTCTGATTCCACGCCTCTGATTCCCCATATCTGATTCCCTGCCACTGATTCCCCGCCTCTGATTCCCCATCTCTGATTCACCACCTCTGATTCCCGGCCTCTGATTGCCCACCTCTGATTCCCCGCCTCTGATTCGCCAGCTATGATACCCCCCCTCTGATTCCCCGCGTCTGATTCCCCGCCTCTGATTCCCCAACTCTAATACCCCGCCTCTGATTCCCCAGCTCTGATTCCCCTCCTCTGATTCCCCGCATCTGATTCCCTGCCTCTGATTCCCCGCCTCTGATTCCAGGCCTCTGATTTCCAACCTCTGATTCCCCACCTCTGATTCCCCATATCTGATTCCCCGCCTCTGTTTCACCGCCTCTGATTCCCCGACTCTGTTTCCCCATATCTGATTCCCCGCCTCTGATTCCCCAACTCTGATTCCCCGCCTGTGATTCCCCAGCTCTAATTCCGCGCCTCTGATTCCCCATATCTGATTCCCATCCTCTGATTGCCCACCTCTGATTCCCCGCCTCTGATTCGCCAGCTCTGATTCCCCGCCTCTGATTCCCCGCATCTGATTCCCTGCCTCTGATTCCCCGCGTCTGATTCCCCATCTCTGATTCCCCGCCTGTGATTCCCCAGCTCTGATTCCCAGCCTCTGATTCCCCGTGTTTGATCCCCTGCCTCTGATTACCTTCCTCTGATTCCCGGCCTCTGATACCCCGCTTCTGATTCTGATTCCCTGCCTCTGATTCCCCATCTCTGATTCACCACATATAATTCCCTGGCTCTGATTCCACGCCCCTGATTCCCCACCTCTGATTCCCCATATCTGAATCCCCGCCTCTGTTTCCACGCCTCTGATTCCCTGCCTCTGATTCCCAACCTCTGATTCCCCACCCCTGATTCCCCATATCTGATTCCCCGCCTCCGTTTCCCTGCCTCTGATTCTCCGCCCCTGTTTCCCCATATCTGATTCCCCGCCTCTGATTCCCCAACTCTGATTCCCCACCTCTGATTCCCCAGCTCTGATTCCCCGCCTCTGATTCCCCGTGTTTGATTCCCTGCCTCTGATTCCCCGCCTCTGATTCCCCATCTCTGATTCACCGCCTTTGATTCGACACCTCTGATTCCCCATATCTGATTCCCCACCTCTGTTACCCCGCCTCTGATTCCCCGCCTCTGATTCCCCATATATCATTCCCCGCCTCTGAATCCCCATCTCTGATTCCCGGACTCTGATTCCCCACCTCTGATTCCCGGCCTCTTATTCCCGGCATCTGAATCCCGGCCTCTGATTCCCGGCCTCTGATTCCCCGCTTCTGATTCTGATTCCCTGCCTCTGATTCCCCATCTCTGATTCCGCACATCTGATTCCCTGCCTCTGATTCCCCACCTCTGATCCCCCATATCTGATTCCCCACCTCTGTTTCCCCGCCTCTGATTCCCCGCCTCTTTTTCCCCATATCTAATTCCCCACCTCTGATGCCCCAACTCTGATACCCCGCCTCTGATTCCCCAGCTCTGATTCCCCGCCTCTGATTCCCCGCATCCGATTCCCCATATCTGATTCCCCGCCTCTGTTTCCCCGCCTTTGATTCCCCGCCTCTGTTTCCCCATATCTGATTCCCCGCCTCTGATTCCCAACTATGATTCCCCGCCTCTGATTCCCCAGCTCTGATTCACCGCCTCTGATTCCCCGCGTTCTATTCCCTGCCTCTGATTCCCCGCCTGTGATTCCCCATCTCTGATTCACCACCTCTGATTCCCCACCTCTGATTCCCCTTATCTAATTCCCCGCCTCTGTTTGCCCGCCTCTGATTCCCCGCCTCTGTTTCCCCATATCTGATTCCCCGTGTCTGATTCCCTGCCTCTGATTCCCCGCATCTGATTCCCTGCCACTGATTCCCTGCCCCTGATACCCCACCTCTGATTCCCCATATCTGATTCCCTGACTCTGTTTCCCCGCCTCTGATTCCCCGCCTCTGATTCCCCGCCTCTGATTCCCCGCCTCTGATTCCCCAACTCTGATTCCCCGCCTCCGATTCCCCAGCTCTGATACCCGCCTCTGATTCCCCGCGTCTGTTTCCCCGCCTCTGATTCCCTGCCTCTGTTTCCCCATATCTAAGTCCCCGACTCTGATTCCCCAACTCTGATTCCCCACCTCTGATTCCCCAGCTCTGATTCCCCGCCTCTGATTCCCCGCATCTGATTCCCTGCATCTGATTCCCAGCCTCTGATTCCCTGCCTCTGATTCCCAACCTCTGATTCCCCACCTCTGATTCCCCATATCTGATTCGCCGCCTCTGTTTCCCCGCCTCTGATTCCCCGCCTCTGTTTCCCCAAATTTGATTCCCGGCCTCTGATTCCCCGCCTCTGATTCCCCGCCTCTGATTCCCTGCCTCTGATTCCCCATCTCCGATTCCGCACATCGGATTTCCTGCCTCTGATTCCCCGCCTCTGATTCCCCGCCTCTGATTCACTGCTTCTGATTCCCAACCTCTGATTCCCCACCTCTGATTCCCCATATCTGATTCCCCGCCTCTGTTTCCCCGCCTCTGATTCCCCGCCTCTGATTCCCCAACTCTGAATCCCCGCCTCTGATTCCCCAGCTCAGATTCCACGCCTCTGATTCCCCGTGTTTGATTCCCTGACTCTGATTCCCTGCCCTGATTCCCCATCTCTGATTCACCGCCTTTAATTCGCCACCTCTGATTCCCCATATCTGATTCCCCTCCTCTGTTTCCCCGCCTCTGATTCCCAACCTCTGATTCCACACCTCTGATTCCCCATATCTGATTCCCCGCCTCTGTTTCCCCGCCTCTGATTCCCCGCCCCTGTTTCCCCATATCTCATTCCCCACCTCTGATTCTCCTACTCTGCTTCCCCGCCTCTGATTCCCCAGCTCTGATTCCCCGCATCTGATTCCCCGTTTTTGATTCCCTGCCTCTGATTCCCCGCCTCTGATTCCCCATCTCTGATTCACCGCCTTTGATTCGCCACCTCTGTTTCCCCATATCTGATTCCCCACCTCTGTTTCCCCGCCTCTGATTCCCCGCCTCTGATTCCCCATATCTGATTCGCCAGCTCTGATTCCCCGCCTCTGATTCCCCGCATCTGATTCCCTGCCTCTGATTCCCCGCCTGTGATTCCCCATCTCTGATTCACCGCCTTTGATTCGCCACCTCTGATTCCCCATATCTGATTCCCCACCTCTGTTTCCCGGCCTCTGATTCCCCGCCTCTGATTCTCCATATCTCATTCCCCGCCTCTGAATCCCCATCTCTGATTCCCGGACTCTGATTCCCCACCTCTGATTCCCGGCCTCTTATTCCCAGCATCTGATTCCCGGCCTCTGATTCCCGGCCTCTGATTCCCCGCTTCTGATTCTGATTCCCTGCCTCTGATTCCCCATCTCTGATTCCGCACATCTGATTCCCTGCCTCTGATTCCCCACCTCTGATTCCCCATATCTGATTCCCTGCCTCTGTTTCCCCGCCTCTGATTCCCCGCCTCTGTTTCCCTATATCTAATTCCCCACCTCTGATGCCCCAACTCTGATTCCCCGCCTCTGATTCCCCAGCTCTGATTCCCCGCCTCTGATTCCCCGCATCCGATTCCCCATATCTGATTCCCCGCCTCTGTTTCCCCGCCTCTGATTCCCCGCCTCTGTTTCCCCATATCTGATTCCCCGCCTCTGATTCCCAACTATGATTCCCCGCCTCTGATTCCCCAGCTCTGATTCCCTGCCTCTGATTCCCTGCGTTCCATTCCCTGCCTCTGATTCCCCGCCTGTGATTCCCCATCACTGATTCACCACCTCTGATTCCCCACATCTGATTCCCCATATATAATACCCCGCCTCTGTTTGCCCGCCTCTGATTCCCCGCCTCTGTTTCCCCATATCTGATTCCCCGTCTCTGAATCCCCAACTCTGATTCCCTGCCTCTGATTCCCCAGCTCTGATTCCCCGCCTTTGATTCCCCCCATCTGATTCCCAGCCTCTGAATCCCCGTGTCTGATTTCCTGCCTCTGATTCCCCGCCTCTGATTCCCCATCTCTGATTCCCCGCCTCTGATTCCCCGTGTCTGATTCCCTGCCTCTGATTCCCCGCCTCTGATTCCCTGCCACTGATTCCCTTCCCCTGATTCCCCACCTCTGATTCCCCATATCTGATTCTCTGCCTCTGTTTCTCCGCCTCTGATTCCCCGCCTCTGATTCCCCATATCTGATTCCCTGCCTCTGATTCCCCAACTCTGATTCCCCGCCTCTGATTCCCCAGCTCTGAATCCCCGCCTCTGATTCCCCGTGTCTGATTCCCTGCCTCTGATTCCCCGCCTTGATTCCCCATCTCTGATTCACAACCTCTGATTCCCCACCTCTGATTACCTATATTTGATTCCCCGCCTCTGTTTCCCCGCCTCTGATTCCCCGCCTCTGATACCCCATATCTGATTCCCCGCCTCTGATTGCCCACCTCTGATTCCCCGCCTCTGATTGGCCAGCTCTGATTCCCCGCCTCTGATTCCCCGCATCTGATTCCCTGCCTCTGATTCCCCGCCTCTGATTCCCATCTCTGATTCACCGCCTTTGATTCGCCACCTCTGATTCCCCATATCTGATTCCCCACCTCTGTTTCCCGGCCTATGATTCCCCGCCTCTGATTCTCCATATCTCATTCCCCGCCTCTGAATCCCCATCTCTGATTCCCGGACTCTGATTCCCCACCTCTGATTCCCGGCCTCTTATTCCCAGCATCTGATTCCCGGCCTCTGATTCCCGGCCTCTGATTCCCCGCTTCTGATTCTGATTCCCTGCCTCTGATTCCCCATCTCTGATTCCGCACATCTGATTCCCTGCCTCTGATTCCCCACCTCTGATTCCCCATATCTGATTCCCCGCCTCTGTTTCCCCGCCTCTGATTCCCCACCTCTGTTTCCCGATATCTAATTCCCCACCTCTGATGCCCCAACTCTGATTCCCCGCCTCTGATTCCCCAGCTCTGATTCCCCGCCTCTGATTCCCCGCATCCGATTCCCCATATCTGATTCCCCGCCTCTGTTTCCCCGCCTCTGATTCCCCGCCTCTGTTTCCCCATATCTGATTCCCCGCCTCTGATTCCCAACTATGATTCCCCGCCTCTGATTCCCCAGCTCTGATTCCCTGCGTCTGATTCCCTGCGTTCTATTCCCTGCCTCTGATTCCCCGCCTGTGATTCCCCATCACTGATTCACCACCTCTGATTCCCCACCTCTGATTCCCCATATCTAATTCCCCGCCTCTGTTTGCCCGCCTCTGATTCCCCGCCTCTCTTTCCCCATATCTGATTCCCCGTCTCTGAATCCCCAACTCTGATTCCCTGTCTCTGATTCCCCAGCTCTGATTCCCCGCCTTTGATTCCCCCCGTCTGATTCCCAGCCTCTGAATCCCCGTGTCTGATTTCCTGCCTCTGATTCCCCCCCTCTGATTCCCCATCTCTGATTCCTCTGATTCCCCACATCTGATTCCCCATCTCTGATTCCGCACATCCGATTCCCTACCTCTGATTCCCCAACTCTGATTCCCCACCTCTGATTCCCCAGCTCTGATTCCCCGCCTCAGATTCCCCGCGTCTGATTCCCTGCCTCTGATTCCCCGCCTCTGATTCCCCACCTCTGATTCCCCGTGTCTGATTCCCTGCCTCTGATTCCCCGCCTCTGAATCCCAGCCTCTGATTCCCCATATCTGATTCCCCGCCTCTGATTCCCTGCCTCTGATTCCCCAGCTCTGATTCCCCGCCTTTGATTCCCCCCGTCTAATTCCCAGCCTCTGAATCCCCGTGTCTGATTTCCTGCCTCTGATTCCCCGCCTCTGATTCCCCATCTCTGATTCACCGCCTCTGATTCCCCATCTCTGATTCACCGCCTCTGATTCCCCATCTCTGATTCCCCACCTCTGATTCCCCGTGTCTGATTCCCCGTGTCTGATTCCCTGCCTCTGATTCCACGCCTCTGATTCCCCATATCTGATTCCCTGCCACTGATTCCCCGCCTCTGATTCCCCATCTCTGATTCACCACCTCTGATTCCCGGCCTCTGATTGCCCACCTCTGATTCCCCGCCTCTGATTCGCCAGCTATGATACCCCCCCTCTGATTCCCCGCGTCTGATTCCCCGCCTCTGATTCCCCAACTCTAATACCCCGCCTCTGATTCCCCAGCTCTGATTCCCCTCCTCTGATTCCCCGCATCTGATTCCCTGCCTCTGATTCCCCGCCTCTGATTCCAGGTCTCTGATTTCCAACCTCTGATTCCCCACCTCTGATTCCCCATATCTGATTCCCCGCCTCTGTTTCACCGCCTCTGATTCCCCGACTCTGTTTCCCCATATCTGATTCCCCGCCTCTGATTCCCCAACTCTGATTCCCCGCCTGTGATTCCCCAGCTCTAATTCCGCGCCTCTGATTCCCCATATCTGATTCCCATCCTCTGATTGCCCACCTCTGATTCCCCGCCTCTGATTCGCCAGCTCTGATTCCCCGCCTCTGATTCCCCGCATCTGATTCCCTGCCTCTGATTCCCCGCGTCTGATTCCCCATCTCTGATTCCCCGCCTGTGATTCCCCAGCTCTGATTCCCAGCCTCTGATTCCCCGTGTTTGATCCCCTGCCTCTGATTACCTTCCTCTGATTCCCGGCCTCTGATACCCCGCTTCTGATTCTGATTCCCTGCCTCTGATTCCCCATCTCTGATTCACCACATATAATTCCCTGGCTCTGATTCCACGCCCCTGATTCCCCACCTCTGATTCCCCATATCTGAATCCCCGCCTCTGTTTCCACGCCTCTGATTCCCTGCCTCTGATTCCCAACCTCTGATTCCCCACCCCTGATTCCCCATATCTGATTCCCCGCCTCCGTTTCCCTGCCTCTGATTCTCCGCCCCTGTTTCCCCATATCTGATTCCCCGCCTCTGATTCCCCAACTCTGATTCCCCACCTCTGATTCCCCAGCTCTGATTCCCCGCCTCTGATTCCCCGTGTTTGATTCCCTGCCTCTGATTCCCCGCCTCTGATTCCCCATCTCTGATTCACCGCCTTTGATTCGACACCTCTGATTCCCCATATCTGATTCCCCACCTCTGTTACCCCGCCTCTGATTCCCCGCC